>NC_064624.1:3005681-3606818 GCF_023898315.1 Schistocerca nitens
CAAATTGCGTCGCGACTCAATACATCGTCCTCCAGCCGACTTGTCTCCAAGGGTCTAGTGCTGCCTCGGGCACCTTATGGTCGTTCTCCTGTGAGTCTAGATTTTCGAATCCGACGCAAAACTGACAGTGAATTGTAACGTTCAGAGCCTCTTGATGACGATGGAACACACAAATTGCGTCGCGATTCAATACATCGTCCCACAGCCGACCTGTCTCCAAGGGTCTCTTGCTGCCTCGGGCACCTTATGGTCGTTCTCCTGTTAGCCTAGTTTTCAGAATACGACGCAAAACTGACAGTTAATTGTAACGTTCAGAGCCTGTTAATGACGATGGGACAGACAAATTGCGTCGCGTCTCAATACATCGTCCTCCAACCGACTTGTCTCCAAGGGTCTATTGCTGCCTCGGGCACCTTATGGTCGTTCATCGGTGAGTCTAGATTTTCGAATCCGACGCAAAACTGACAGTTAATTGTAAGGTTCAGAGCCTCTTAATGACGATGGAACACACAAATTGCGTCGCGAATCAATACATCGTCCTCCAGCCGACTTGTCTCCAAGGGTCTATTGCTGCCTCGGGCACCTTATGGTCGTTCTCCTGTGAGTCTAGTTTTTCGAATACGACGCAAAACTGACAATTAATTGTAACGTTCAGAGCCTCTTAATGACGATGGAACACACAAATTGCGTCGCGATTCAATACATCGTCCTCCAGCCGACTTGTCTCGAAGGGTCTAGTGCTGCCTCGGGCACCATATGCTCGTTCTCCTGTGAGTCTAGATTTTCGAATCCGACGCAAAACTGACAGTGAATTGTAACGTTCAGAGCCTGTTAATAACGATGGGACACACAAATTGCGTCGCGACTCAATACATCGTCCTCCAGCCGACTTGTCTCCAAGGGTCTAGTGCTGCCTCGGGCACCTTATGGTCGTTCATCTGTGAGTCTAGATTTTCGAATCCGACGCAAAACTGACAGTTAATTGTAACGTTCAGAGCCTCTTAATGACGATGGAACACACAAATTGCGTCGCGATTCAATACATCGTCCTCCAGCCGACATGTCTCCGAGGTAGTATTGCTGCCTCGGGCACATTATGGTCGTTCTCCTGTGAGTCTAGTTTTTCGAATGCGATGCAAAACTGAAAATTAATTGTAACGTTCAGAGCCTGTTAATGACGATGGGACACACAAATTGCGTCGCGACTCAATACATCGTCCTCCAGCCGACTTGTCTCGAAGGGTCTATTGCTGCCTCGGGCACCTTATTGTCGTTCTCCTGTGAGTCTAGTTTTTCGAATGCGATGCAAAACTGACAGTTAATTGTAACGTTCAGAGCCTGTTAATGACGATGGGACACACAAATTGCGTCGCGACTCAATACATCGTCCTCCAGCCGACTTGTCTCCAAGGGTCTAGTGCTGCCTCGGGCACCTTATGGTCGTTCTCCTGTGAGTCTAGATTTTCGAATCCGACGCAAAACTGACAGTTAATTGTAACGTTCAGAGCCTCTTAATGACGATGGAACACACAAATTGCGTCGCGATTCAATACATCGTCCTACAGCCGACTTGTCTCCAAGGGTCTAGTGCTGCCTTGGGCACCATATGCTCGTTCTCCTGTGAGTCTAGATTTTCGAATGCGATGCAAAACTGACAGTTAATTGTAACGTTCAGAGCCTGATACTGACGATGGAACACACAAATTGCGTCGCGATTCAATACATCGTCCTCCAGCCGACATGTCTCCGAGGTAGTATTGCTGCTCCTGGCACCTCTTGGTCGTTCTCCTATGAGTCTAGTTTTTCGAATCCGGCGCAAAACTGACAATTAATTGTAACGTTCAGAGCCTCTTAATGACGATGGAACACACAAATTGCGTCGCGATTCAAAACATCGTCCTCCAGCCGACTTGTCTCCAAGGGTCTATTGGTGCCTCGGGCACCTTATGGTCGTTCTCCTGTGAGTCTAGTTTTTCGAATGCGATGCAAAACTAACAATTAATTGTAACGTTCAGAGCCTGATACTGACGATGGAACACACAAATTGCGTCGCGATTCAATACATCGTCCTCCAGCCGACTTGTCTCCAAGGGTCTAGTGCTGCCTCGGGCACCTTATGGTCGTTCTCCTGTGAGTCTAGATTTTCGAATCCGACGCAAAACTGACAGTTAATTGTAACGTTCAGTGCCTGATACTGACGATGGAACACACAAATTGCGTCGCGATTCAATACATCGTCCTCCAGCCGACATGTCTCCGAGGTAGTATTGCTGCTCCTGGCACCTCCTGGTCGTTCTCCTATGAGTCTAGTTTTTCGAATCCGGCGCAAAACTGACAATTAATTGTAACGTTCAGAGCCTCTTAATGACGATGGAACACACAAATTGCGTCGCGATTCAATACATCGTCCTCCAGCCGACTTGTCTCGAAGGGTCTATTGCTGCCTCGGGCACCTTATGGTCGTTCTCCTGTGAGTCTAGTTTTTCGAATGCGATGCAAAACTGACAATTAATTGTAACGTTCAGAGCCTGATACTGACGATGGGACACACAAATTGCGTCGCGATTCAATACATCGTCCTCCAGCCGACTTGTCTCCAAGGGTCTAGTGCTGCCTCGGGCACCATATGCTCGTTCTCCTGTGAGTCTAGATTTTCGAATACGACGCAAAACTGACAATTAATTGTAACGTTCAGAGCCTGTTAATGACGATGGAACACACAAATTGCGTCGCGATTCAATACATCGTCCTCCAGCCGACTTGTCTCGAAGGGTCTATTGCTGCCTCGGGCACCTTATGCTCGTTCTCCTGTGAGTCTAGATTTTCGAATCCGACGCAAAACTGACAGTTAATTGTAACGTTCAGAGCCTCTTAATGACGATGGAACACACAAATTGCGTCGCGAATCAATACATCGTCCTACAGCCGACTTGTCTCCAATGGTCTAGTGCTGCCTCGGGCACCTTATGGACGTTCTCCTGTGAGTCTAGTTTTTCGAATACGACGCAAAACTGACAATTAATTGTAACGTTCAGAGCCTGATAATGACGATGGGACACACAAATTGCGTCGCGACTCAATACATCGTCCTACAGCCGACTTGTCTCCAAGGGTCTAGTGCTGCCTCGGGCACCATATGCTCGTTCTCCTGTGAGTCTAGTTTTTCGAATCCGACGCAAAACTGACGGTAAATTGTAACGTTCAGAGCCTCTTAATGACGATGGAACACACAAATTGCGTCGCGATTCAATACATCGTCCTCCAGCCGACATGTCTCCGAGGTAGTATTGCTGCTCCTGGCACCTCTTGGTCGTTCTCCTATGAGTCTAGTTTTTCGAATGCGTTGCAAAACTGACAGTTAATTGTAACGTTCAGAGCCTCTTAATGACGATGGAACACACAAATTGCGTCGCGATTCAATACATCGTCTTCCAGCCGACATGTCTCCGAGGTAGTATTGCTGCCTCGGGCACCTTATGGTAGTTCTCCTGTGAGTCTAGATTTTCGAATCCGACGCAAAACTGACAGTTAATTGTAACGTTGAGAGCCTCTTAATGACGATGGAACACACAAATTGCGTCGCGAATCAATACATCGTCCTCCAGCCGACTTGTCTCCAAGGGTCTATTGCTGCCTCGGGCACCATATGCTCGTTCTCCTGTGAGTCTAGTTTTTCGAATACGACGCAAAACTGACAATTAATTGTAACGTTCAGAGCCTGTTAATGACGATGGAACACACAAATTGCGTCGCGACTCAGTACATCGTCCTACAGCCGACTTGTCTCGAAGGGTCTAGTGCTGCCTCGGGCACCATATGCTCGTTCTCCTGTGAGTCTAGATTTTCGAATCCGACGCAAAACTGACAGTGAATTGTAACGTTCAGAGCCTGTTAATGACGATGGGACACACAAATTGCGTCATGACTCAATACATCGTCCTCCAGCCGACGTGTCTCCAAGGGTCTAGTGCTGCCTCGGGCACCATATGCTCGTTCTCCTGTGAGTCTAGATTTTCGAATCCGACGCAAAACTGACAGTTAATTGTAACGTTCAGAGCCTCTTAATGACGATGGAACACACAAATTGCGTCGCGACTCAATACATCGTCCTACAGCCGACTTGTCTCCAAGGGTCTAGTGCTGCCTCGGGCACCATATGCTCGTTCTCCTGTGAGTCTAGATTTTCGAATGCGATGCAAAACTGACAGTTAATTGTAACGTTCAGAGCCTCTTAATGACGATGGAACACACAAATTGCGTCGCGATTCAATACATCGTCCTCCAGCCTACTTGTCTCGAAGGGTCTATTGGTGCCTCGGGCACCTTATGGTCGTTCTCCTGTGAGTCTAGTTTTTCGAATACGACGCAAAACTGACAATTAATTGTAACGTTCAGAGCCTCTTAATGACGATGGAACACACAAATTGCGTCGCGATTCAATACATCGTCCTCCAGCCGACTTGTCTCGAAGGGTCTATTGCTGCCTCGGGCAGCTTATGGTCGTTCTCCTGTGAGTCTAGATTTTCGAATGCGATGCAAAACTGACAGTTAATTGTAACGTTCAGAGCCTGTTAATGACGATGGGACACACAAATTGCGTCGCGTCTCAATACATCGTCCTCCAGCCGACTTGTCTCCAAGGGTCTATTGCTGCCTCGGGCACCTTATGGTCGTTCTCCTGTGAGTCTAGATTTTCGAATCCGACGCAAAACTGACAGTTAATTGTAACGTTCAGAGCCTCTTAATGACGATGGAACACACAAATTGCGTCGCGAATCAATACATCGTCCTCCAGCCGACTTGTCTCCAAGGGTCTATTGTTGCCTCGGGCACCATATGCTCGTTCTCCTGTGAGTCTAGATTTTCGAATCCGGCGCAAAACTGACAATTAATTGTAACGTTCAGAGCCTATTAATGACGATGGAACACACAAATTGCGTCGCGAATCAATACATCGTCCTCCAGCCGACTTGTCTCCAAGGGTCTATTGCTGCCTCGGGCACCTTATGGTCGTTCTCCTGTGAGTCTAGTTTTTCGAATGCGATGCAAAACTGACAGTTAATTGTAACGTTCAGAGCCTGTTAATGACGATGGGACACACAAATTGCGTCGCGTCTCAAAACATCGTCCTCCAGCCGACTTGGCTCCAAGGGTCTATTGCTGCCTCGGGCACCTTATGGTCGTTCTCCTGTGAGTCTAGATTTTAGAATCCGACGCAAAACTGACAGTTAATTGTAACTTTCAGAGCCTCTTAATGACGATGGAACACACAAATGGCGTCGCGATTCAATACATCGTCCTACAGCCGACTTGTCTCCAAGGGTCTAGTGCTGCCTCGGGCACCATATGCTCGTTCTCCTGTGAGTCTAGATTTTCGAATCCGACGCAAAACTGACAGTGAATTGTAACGTTCAGAGCCTCTTGATGGCGATGGAACACACAAATTGCGTCGCGATTCAATACATCGTCCCACAGCCGACCTGTCTCCAAGGGTCTCTTGCTGCCTCGGGCACCTTATGGTCGTTCTCCTGTGAGTCTAGTTTTTCGAATCCGGCGCAAAACTGGCAATTAATTGTAACGTTCAGAGCCTCTTAATGACGATGGAACACACAAATGGCGTCGCGATTCAATACATCGTCCTCCAGCCGACTTGTCTCCAAGGGTCTATTGCTGCCTCGGGCACCTTATGGTCGTTCTCCTGTGAGTCTAGTTTTTCGAATGCGATGCAAAACTGACAGTTAATTGTAACGTTCAGAGCCTCTTAATGACGATGGAACACACAAATTGCGTCGCGATTCAATACATCGTCCTACAGCCGACTTGTCTCCAAGGGTCTAGTGCTGCCTCGGGCACCATATGCTCGTTCTCCTGTGAGTCTAGATTTTCGAATCCGACGAAAAACTGAGAGTGAATTGTAACGTTCAGAGCCTCTTGATGACGATGGAACACACAAATTGCGTCGCGATTCAATACATCTTCCTCCAGCCGACTTGTCTCGAAGGGTCTATTGCTGCCTCGGGCACCTTATGGTCGTTCATCTGTGAGTCTAGATTTTCGAATCCGACGCAAAACTGACAGTTAATTGTAAGGTTCAGAGCCTCTTAATGACGATGGAACACACAAATTGCGTCGCGATTCAATACATCGTCCTCCAGCCGACTTGTCTCCAAGGGTCTATTGCTGCCTCGGGCACCCTATGGTCGTTCTCCTGTGAGTCTAGTTTTTCGAATGCGATGCAAAACTGACAGTTAATTGTAACGTTCAGAGCCTGTTAATGACGATGGGACACACAAATTGCGTCGCGACTCAATACATCGTCCTCCAGCCGACTTGTCTCCAAGGGTCTAGTGCTGCCTCGGGCACCTTATGGTCGTTCTCCTGTGAGTCTAGATTTTCGAATCCGACGCAAAACTGACAGTTAATTGTAACGTTCAGGGCCTCTTAATGACGATCGAACACACAAATTGCGTCGCGATTCAGTACATCGTCCTCCAGCCGACTTGTCTCCAAGGGTCTATTGCTGCCTCGGGCACCTTATGGTCGTTCTCCTGTGAGTCTAGTTTTTCGAATGCGATGCAAAACTGACAGTTAATTGTAACGTTCAGAGCCTGTTAATGACGATGGGACACACAAATTGCGTCGCGACTCAATACATCGTCCTCGAGCCGACTTGTCTCCAAGGGTCTAGTGCTGCCTCGGGCACCTTATGGTCGTTCTCCTGTGAGTCTAGATTTTCGAATCCGACGCAAAACTGACAGTTAATTGTAACGTTCAGAACCTCTTAATGACGATGGAACACACAAATTGCGTCGCGATTCAATACATCGTCCTACAGCCGACTTGTCTCCAAGGGTCTATTGCTGCCTCGGGCACCTTATGGTCGTTCTCCTGTGAGTCTAGTTTTTCGAATGCGATGCAAAACTGACAGTTAATTGTAACGTTCAGAGCCTCTTAATGACGATGGAACACACAAATTGCGTCGCGATTCAATACATCGTCCTCCAGCCGACTTGTCTCTAAGGGTCTCTTGCTGCCTCGGGCACCTTATGGTCGTTCTCCTGTGAGTCTAGTTTTCAGAATACGACGAAAAACTGACAGTTAATTGTAACGTTCAGAGCCTGTTAATGACGATGGGACACACAAATTGCGTCGCAACTCAATACATCGTCCTCCAGCCGACTTGTCTCCAAGGGTCTAGTGCTGCCTCGGGCACCTTATGGTCGTTCTCCTGTGAGTCTAGATTTTCGAATCCGACGCAAAACTGACAGTTAATTGTAACGTTCAGAGCCTGATACTGACGATGGAACACACAAATTGTGTCGCGATTCAATACATCGTCCTCCAGCCGACATGTCTCCGAGGTAGTATTGCTGCTCCGGGCACCTTTTGGTCGTTCTCCTATGAGTCTAGTTTTTCGAATCCGGCGCAAAACTGACAATTAATTGTAACGTTCAGAGCCTCTTAATGACGATGGAACACACAAATTGCGTCGCGATTCAATACATCGTCCTCCAGCCGACTTGTCTCCGAGGTAGTATTGCTGCTCATGGCACCTTATGGTCGTTCTCCTGTGAGTCTAGTTTTTCGAATACGACGCAAAACTGACAATTATTTGTAACGTTCAGAGCCTGTTAATGACGATGGAACACACAAATTGCGTCGCGACTCAATACATCGTCCTACAGCCGACTTGTCTCCAAGGGTCTAGTGCTGCCTCGGGCACCATATGCTCGTTCTCCTGTGAGTCTAGATTTTCGAATCCGACGCAAAACTGACAGTGAATTGTAACGTTCAGAGCCTGTTAATGACGATGGGACACACAAATTGCGTCGCGACTCAATACATCGTCCTCCAGCCGACTTGTCTCCAAGGGTCTAGTGCTGCCTCGGGCACCATATGCTCGTTCTCCTGTGAGTCTAGATTTTCGAATCCGACGCAAAACTGACAGTTAATTGTAACGTTCAGAGCCTCTTAATGACGATGGAACACACAAATTGCGTCGCGATTCAATACATCGTCCTACAGCCGACTTGTCTCCATGGGTCTAGTGCAGCCTCGGGCACCATATGCTCGTTCTCCTGTGAGTCTAGATTTTCGAATGCGATGCAGAACTGACAGTTAATTGTAACGTTCAGAGCCTCTTAATGACGATGGAACACACAAATTGCGTCGCGATTCAATACATCGTCCTCCAGCCGACTTGTCTCGAAGGGTCTATTGGTGCCTCGGGCACCTTATGGTCGTTCTCCTGTGAGTCTAGTTTTTCGAATACGACGCAAAACTGACAATTAATTGTAACGTTCAGAGCCTCTTAATGACGATGGAACACACAAATTGCGTCGCGATTCAATACATCGTCCTCCAGCCGACTTGTCTCGAAGGGTCTATTGCTGCCTCGGGCACCTTATGGTCGTTCATCGGTGAGTCTAGATTTTCGAATCCGACGCAAAACTGACAGTTAATTGTAAGGTTCAGAGCCTCTTAATGACGATGGAACACACAAATTGCGTCGCGAATCAATACATCGTCCTCCAGCCGACTTGTCTCCAAGGGTCTATTGCTGCCTCGGGCACCTTATGGTCGTTCTCCTGTGAGTCTAGTTTTTCGAATGCGATGCAAAACTGAGAGTTAATTGTAACGTTCAGAGCCTGTTAATGACGATGCGACACACAAATTGCGTCGCGTCTCAATACATCGTCCTCCAGCCGACTTGTCTCCAAGGGTCTATTGCTGCCTCGGGCACCTTATGGTCGTTCTCCTGTGAGTCTAGTTTTTCGAATGCGATGCAAAACTGACAGTTAATTGTAACGTTCAGAGCCTCTTAATGACGATGGAACACACAAATTGCGTCGCGATTCAATACATCGTCCTACAGCCGACTTGTCTCCAAGGGTCTAGTGCTGCCTCGGGCACCATATGCTCGTTCTCCTGTGAGTCTAGATTTTCGAATCCGACGCAAAACTGAGAGTGAATTGTAACGTTCAGAGCCTCTTGATGACGATGGAACACCAAATTGCGTCGCGATTCAATACATCTTCCTCCAGCCGACTTGTCTCGAAGGGTCTATTGCTGCCTCGGGCACCTTATGGTCGTTCATCTGTGAGTCTAGATTTTCGAATCCGACGCAAAACTGACAGTTAATTGTAAGGTTCAGAGCCTCTTAATGACGATGGAACACACAAATTGCGTCGCGATTCAATACATCGTCCTCCAGCCGACTTGTCTCCAAGGGTCTATTGGTGCCTCGGGCACCTTATGGTCGTTCTCCTGTGAGTCTAGTTTTTCGAATGCGATGCAAAACTGACAGTTAATTGTAACGTTCAGAGCCTGTTAATGACGATGGGACACACAAATTGCGTCGCGACTCAACACATCGTCCTCCAGCCGACTTGTCTCCAAGGGTCTAGTGCTGCCTCGGGCACCTTATGGTCGTTCTCCTGTGAGTCTAGATTTTCGAATCCGACGCAAAACTGACAGTTAATTGTAAGGTTCAGAGCCTCTTAATGACGATGGAACACACAAATTGCGTCGCGATTCAATACATCGTCCTACAGCCGACTTGTCTCCAAGGGTCTATTGCTGCCTCGGGCACCTTATGGTCGTTCTCCAGTGAGTCTAGTTTTTCGAATGCGATGCAAAACTGACAGTTAATTGTAACGTTCAGAGCCTCTTAATGACGATGGAACACACAAATTGCGTCGCGATTCAATACATCGTCCTCCAGCCGACTTGTCTCTAAGGGTCTATTGCTGCCTCGGGCACCTTATGGTCGTTCATCTGTGAGTCTAGATTTTCGAATCCGACGCAAAACTGACAGTTAATTGTAAGGTTCCGAGCCTCTTAATGACGATGGAACACACAAATTGCGTCGCGATTCAATACATCGTCCCACAGCCGACCTGTCTCCAAGGGTCTCTTGCTGCCTCGGGCACCTTATGGTCGTTCTCCTGTGAGTCTAGTTTTCAGAATACGACGAAAAACTGACAGTTAATTGTAACGTTCAGAGCCTGTTAATGACGATGGGACACACAAATTGCGTCGCAACTCAATACATCGTCCTCCAGCCGACTTGTCTCCAAGGGTCTAGTGCTGCCTCGGGCACCTTATGGTCGTTCTCCTGTGAGTCTAGATTTTCGAATCCGACGCAAAACTGACAGTTAATTGTAACGTTCAGAGCCTGATACTGACGATGGAACACACAAATTGTGTCGCGATTCAATATATCGTCCTCCAGCCGACATGTCTCCGAGGTAGTATTGCTGCTCCGGGCACCTTTTGGTCGTTCTCCTATGAGTCTAGTTTTTCGAATCCGGCGCAAAACTGACAATTAATTGTAACGTTCAGAGCCTCTTAATGACGATGGAACACACAAATTGCGTCGCGATTCAATACATCGTCCTCCAGCCGACTTGTCTCCGAGGTAGTATTGCTGCTCATGGCACCTTATGGTCGTTCTCCTGTGAGTCTAGTTTTTCGAATACGACGCAAAACTGACAATTATTTGTAACGTTCAGAGCCTGTTAATGACGATGGAACACAGAAATTGCGTCGCGACTCAATACATCGTCCTACAGCCGACTTGTCTCCAAGGGTCTAGTGCTGCCTCGGGCACCATATGCTCGTTCTCCTGTGAGTCTAGATTTTCGAATCCGACGCAAAACTGACAGTGAATTGTAACGTTCAGAGCCTGTTAATGACGATGGGACACACAAATTGCGTCGCGACTCAATACATCGTCCTCCAGCCGACTTCTCTCCAAGGGTCTAGTGCTGCCTCGGGCACCATATGCTCGTTCTCCTGTGAGTCTAGATTTTCGAATCCGACGCAAAACTGACAGTTAATTGTAACGTTCAGAGCCTCTTAATGACCATGGAACACACAAATTGCGTCGCGATTCAATACATCGTCCTACAGCCGACTTGTCTCCAAGGGTCTAGTGCAGCCTCGGGCACCATATGCTCGTTCTCCTGTGAGTCTAGATTTTCTAATGCGATGCAGAACTGACAGTTAATTGTAACGTTCAGAGCCTCTTAATGACGATGGAACACACAAATTGCGTCGCGATTCAATACATCGTCCTCCAGCCGACTTGTCTCGAAGGGTCTATTGGTGCCTCGGGCACCTTATGGTCGTTCTCCTGTGAGTCTAGTTTTTCGAATACGACGCAAAACTGACAATTAATTGTAACGTTCAGAGCCTCTTAATGACGATGGAACACACAAATTGCGTCGCGATTCAATACATCGTCCTCCAGCCGACTTGTCTCGAAGGGTCTATTGCTGCCTCGGGCACCTTATGGTCGTTCATCGGTGAGTCTAGATTTTCGAATCCGACGCAAAACTGACAGTTAATTGTAAGGTTCAGAGCCTCTTAATGACGATGGAACACACAAATTGCGTCGCGAATCAATACATCGTCCTCCAGCCGACTTGTCTCCAAGGGTCTATTGCTGCCTCGGGCACCTTATGGTCGTTCTCCTGTGAGTCTAGTTTTTCGAATGCGATGCAAAACTGACAGTTAATTGTAACGTTCAGAGCCTGTTAATGACGATGCGACACACAAATTGCGTCGCGTCTCAATACATCGTCCTCCAGCCGACTTGTCTCCAAGGGTCTATTGCTGCCTCGGGCACCTTATGGTCGATCTCCTGTGAGTCTAGTTTTTCGAATGCGATGCAAAACTGACAGTTAATTGTAACGTTCAGAGCCTCTTAATGACGATGGAACACACAAATTGCGTCGCGATTCAATACATCGTCCTACAGCCGACTTGTCTCCAAGGGTCTAGTGCTGCCTCGGGCACCATATGCTCGTTCTCCTGTGAGTCTAGATTTTCGAATCCGACGCAAAACTGAGAGTGAATTGTAACGTTCAGAGCCTCTTGATGACGATGGAACACACAAATTGCGTCGCGATTCAATACATCTTCCTCCAGCCGACTTGTCTCGAAGGGTCTATTGCTGCCTCGGGCACCTTATGGTCGTTCATCTGTGAGTCTAGATTTTCGAATCCGACGCAAAACTGACAGTTAATTGTAAGGTTCAGAGCCTCTTAATGACGATGGAACACACAAATTGCGTCGCGATTCAATACATCGTCCTCCAGCCGACTTGTCTCCAAGGGTCTATTGCTGCCTCGGGCACCTTATGGTCGTTCTCCTGTGAGTCTAGTTTTTCGAATGCGATGCAAAACTGACAGTTAATTGTAACGTTCAGAGCCTGTTAATGACGATGGGACACACAAATTGCGTCGCGACTCAATACATCGTCCTCCAGCCGACTTGTCTCCAAGGGTCTAGTGCTGCCTCGGGCACCTTATGGTCGTTCTCCTGTGAGTCTAGATTTTCGAATCCGACGCAAAACTGACAGTGAATTGTAACGTTCAGAGCCTCTTGATGACGATGGAACACACAAATAGCGTCGCGATTCAATACATCGTCCCACAGCCGACCTGCCTCCAAGGGTCTCTTGCTGCCTTGGGCACCTTATGGTCGTTCTCCTGTGAGCCTAGATTTCAGAATACGACGCAAAACTGACAGTTAATTGTAACGTTCAGAGCCTGTTAATGACGATGGGACACACAAATTGCGTCGCGTCTCAATACATCGTCCTACAACCGACTTGTCTCCAAGGGTCTATTGCTGCCTCGGGCACCTTATGGTCGTTCTCCTGTGAGTCTAGTTTTTCGAATGCGATGCAAAACTGACAGTTAATTGTAACGTTCAGGGCCTCTTAATGACGATGGAACACACAAATTGCGTCGCGATTCAATACATCGTCCTCCAGCCGACTTGTCTCCAAGGGTCTATTGCTGCCTCGGGCACCTTATGGTCGTTCTCCTGTGAGTCTAGTTTTTCGAATGCGATGCAAAACTGACAGTTAATTATAACGTTCAGAGCCTGTTAATGACGATGGGACACACAAATTGCGTCGCGACTTAATACATCGTCCTCGAGCCGACTTGTCTCCAAGGGTCTAGTGCTGCCTCGGGCACCTTATGGTCGTTCTCCTGTGAGTCTAGATTTTCGAATCCGACGCAAAACTGACAGTTAATTGTAACGTTGAGAGCCTCTTAATGACGATGGAACACACAAATTGCGTCGCGAATCAATACATCGTCCTACAGCCGACTTGTCTCCAAGGGTCTATTGCTGCCTCGGGCACCATATGCTCGTTCTCCTGTGAGTCTAGTTTTTCGAATACGACGCAAAACTGACAATTAATTGTAACGTTCAGAGCCTGTTAATGACGATGGAACACACAAATTGCGTCGCGACCTAATACATCGTCCTACAGCCGACTTGTCTCCAAGGGTCTAGTGCTGCCTCGGGCACCATATGCTCGTTCTCCTGTGAGTCTAGATTTTCGAATCCGACGCAAAACTGACAGTGAATTGTAACGTTCAGAGCCTGTTAATGACGATGGGACACACAAATTGCGTCGCGACTCAATACATCGTCCTCCAGCCGACTTGTCTCCAAGGGTCTAGTGCTGTCTCGGGCACCATATGCTCGTTCTCCTGTGAGTCTAGATTTTCGAATCCGACGCAAAACTGACAGTTAATTGTAACGTTCAGAGCCTCTTAATGACGATGGAACACACAAATTGCGTCGCGATTCAATACATCGTCCTACAGCCGACTTGTCTCCAAGGGTCTAGTGCTGCCTCGGGCACCATATGCTCGTTCTCCTGTGAGTCTAGATTTTCGAATGCGATGCAAAACTGACAGTTAATTGTAACGTTCAGAGCCTCTTAATGACGATGGAATACACAAATTGCGTCGCGATTCAATACATCGTCCTCCAGCCGACTTGTCTCGAAGGGTCTATTGGTGCCTCGGGCACCTTATGGTCGTTCTCCTGTGAGTCTAGTTTTTCGAATACGACGCAAAACTGACAATTAATTGTAACGTTCAGAGCCTCTTAATGACGATGGAACACACAAATTGCGTCGCGATTCAATACATCGTCCTCCAGCCGACTTGTCTCGAAGGGTCTATTGCTGCCTCGGGCACCTTATGGTCGTTCATCGGTGAGTCTAGATTTTCGAATCCGACGCAAAACTGACAGTTAATTGTAAGGTTCAGAGCCTCTTAATGACGATGGAACACACAAATTGCGTCGCGTCTCAATACATCGTCCTCCAGCCGACTTGTCTCCAAGGGTCTATTGCTGCCTCGGGCACCTTATGGTCGTTCTCCTGTGAGTCTAGATTTTCGAATCCGACGCAAAACTGACAGTTAATTGTAACGTTCAGAGCCTCTTAATGACGATGGAACACACAAATTGCGTCGCGAATCAATACATCGTCCTCCAGCCGACTTGTCTCCAAGGGTCTATTGCTGCCTCGGGCACCATATGCTCGTTCTCCTGTGAGTCTAGATTTTCGAATCCGGCGCAAAACTGACAATTAATTGTAACGTTCAGAGCCTCTTAATGACGATGGAACACACAAATTGCGTCGCGAATCAATACATCGTCCTCCAGCCGACTTGTCTCCAAGGGTCTATTGCTGCCTCGGGCACCTTATGGTCGTTCTCCTGTGAGTCTAGTTTTTCGAATGCGATGCAAAACTGACAGTTAATTGTAACGTTCAGAGCCTGTTAATGACGATGGGACACACAAATTGCGTCGCGTCTCAATACATCGTCCTCCAGCCGACTTGGCTCCAAGGGTCTATTGCTGCCTCGGGCACCTTATGGTCGTTCTCCTGTGAGTCTAGATTTTCGAATCCGACGCAAAACTGACAGTTAATTGTAACTTTCAGAGCCTCTTAATGACGATGGAACACACAAATTGCGTCGCGATTCAATACATCGTCCTACAGCCGACTTGTCTCCAAGGGTCTAGTGCTGCCTCGGGCACCATATGCTCGTTCTCCTGTGAGTCTAGATTTTCGAATCCGACGCAAAACTGACAGTGAATTGTAACGTTCAGAGCCTCTTGATGGCGATGGAACACACAAATTGCGTCGCGATTCAATACATCGTCCCACAGCCGACCTGTCTCCAAGGGTCTCTTGCTGCCTCGGGCACCTTATGGTCGTTCTCTTGTGAGTCTAGTTTTTCGAATCCGGCGCAAAACTGGCAATTAATTGTAACGTTCAGAGCCTCTTAATGACGATGGAACACACAAATTGCGTCGCGAATCAATACATCGTCCTCCAGCCGACTTGTCTCCAAGGATCTATTGCTGCCTCGGGCACCTTATGGTCGTTCTCCTGTGAGTCTAGTTTTTCGAATGCGATGCAAAACTGACAGTTAATTGTAACGTTCAGAGCCTGTTAATGACGATAGGACACACAAATTGCGTCGCGTCTCAATACATCGTCCTCCAGCCGACTTGTCTCCAAGGGTCTATTGCTGCCTCGGGCACCTTATGGTCGTTCTCCTGTGAGTCTAGTTTTTCGAATGCGATGCAAAACTGACAGTTAATTGTAACGTTCAGAGCCTCTTAATGACGATGGAACACACAAATTGCGTCGCGATTCAATACATCGTCCTACAGCCGACTTGTCTCCAAGGGTCTAGTGCTGCCTCGGGCACCATATGCTCGTTCTCCTGTGAGTCTAGATTTTCGAATCCGACGCAAAACTGACAGTGAATTGTAACGTTCAGAGCCTCTTGATGACGATGGAACACACAAATTGCGTCGCGATTCAATACATCTTCCTCCAGCCGACTTGTCTCGAAGGGTCTATTGCTGCCTCGGGCACCTTATGGTCGTTCATCTGTGAGTCTAGATTTTCGAATCCGACGCAAAACTGACAGTTAATTGTAAGGTTCAGAGCCTCTTAATGACGATGGAACACACAAATTGCGTCGCGATTCAATACATCGTCCTCCAGCCGACTTGTCTCCAAGGGTCTATTGCTGCCTCGGGCACCCTATGGTCGTTCTCCTGTGAGTCTAGTTTTTCGAATGCGATGCAAAACTGATAGTTAATTGTAACGTTCAGAGCCTGTTAATGACGATGGGACACACAAATTGCGTCGCGACTCAATACATCGTCCTCCAGCCGACTTGTCTCCAAGGGTCTAGTGCTGCCTCGGGCACCTTATGGTCGTTCTCCTGTGAGTCTAGATTTTCGAATCCGACGCAAAACTGACAGTGAATTGTAACGTTCAGAGCCTCTTGATGACGATGGAACACACAAATTGCGTCGCGATTCAATACATCGTCCCACAGCCGACCTGTCTCCAAGGGTCTCTTGCTGCCTCGGGCACCTTATGGTCGTTCTCCTGTGAGTCTAGTTTTCAGAATACGACGCAAAACTGACAGTTAATTGTAACGTTCAGAGCCTGTTAATGACGATGGGACACACAAATTGCGTCGCGTCTCAATACATCGTCCTCCAACCGACTTGTCTCCAAGGGTCTATTGCTGCCTCGGGCACCTTATGGTCGTTCTCCTGTCAGTCTAGTTTTTCGAATGCGATGCAAAACTGACAGTTAATTGTAACGTTCAGGGCCTCTTAATGACGATGGAACACACAAATTGCGTCGCGACTCAATACATCGTCCTCGAGCCGACTTGTCTCCAAGGGTCTAGTGCTGCCTCGGGCACCTTATGGTCGTTCTCCTGTGAGTCTAGATTTTCGAATCCGACGCAAAACTGACAGTTAATTGTAACGTTCAGAGCCTCTTAATGACGATGGAACACACAAATTGCGTCGCGATTCAATACATCGTCCTACAGCCGACTTGTCTCCAAGGGTCTATTGCTGCCTCGGGCACCTTATGGTCGTTCTCCTGTGAGTCTAGTTTTTCGAATGCGATGCAAAACTGACAGTTAATTGTAACGTTCAGAGCCTCTTAATGACGATGGAACACACAAATTGCGTCGCGATTCAATACATCGTCCTCCAGCCGACTTGTCTCTAAGGGTCTATTGCTGCCTCGGGCACCTTATGGTCGTTCATCTGTGAGTCTAGATTTTCGAATCCGACGCAAAACTGACAGTTAATTGTAAGGTTCAGAGCCTCTTAATGACGATGGAACACACAAATTGCGTCGCGATTCAATACATCGTCCCACAGCCGACCTGTCTCCAAGGGTCTCTTGCTGCCTCGGGCACCTTATGGTCGTTCTCCTGTGAGTCTAGTTTTCAGAATACGACGAAAAACTGACAGTTAATTGTAACGTTCAGAGCCTGTTAATGACGATGGGACACACAAATTGCGTCGCGACTCAATACATCGTCCTCCAGCCGACTTGTCTCCAAGGGTCTAGTGCTGCCTCGGGCACCTTATGGTCGTTCTCCTGTGAGTCTAGTTTTTCGAATGCGATGCAAAACTGACAGTTAATTGTAACGTTCAGAGCCTCTTAATGACGATGGAACACACAAATTGCGTCGCGATTCAATACATCGTCCTACAGCCGACTTGTCTCCAAGGGTCTAGTGCTGCCTCGGGCACCATATGCTCGTTCTCCTGTGAGTCTAGATTTTCGAATCCGACGCAAAACTGACAGTGAATTGTAACGTTCAGAGCCTCTTGATGACGATGGAACACACAAATTGCGTCGCGATTCAATACATCTTCCTCCAGCCGACTTGTCTCGAAGGGTCTATTGCTGCCTCGGGCACCATATGGTCGTTCATCTGTGAGTCTAGATTTTCGAATCCGACGCAAAACTGACAGTTAATTGTAAGGTTCAGAGCCTCTTAATGACGATGGAACACACAAATTGCGTCGCGATTCAATACATCGTCCTCCAGCCGACTTGTCTCCAAGGGTCTATTGCTGCCTCGGGCACCCTATGGTCGTTCTCCTGTGAGTCTAGTTTTTCGAATGCGATGCAAAACTGATAGTTAATTGTAACGTTCAGAGCCTGTTAATGACGATGGGACACACAAATTGCGTCGCGACTCAATACATCGTCCTCCAGCCGACTTGTCTCCAAGGGTCTAGTGCTGCCTCGGGCACCTTATGGTCGTTCTCCTGTGAGTCTAGATTTTCGAATCCGACGCAAAACTGACAGTGAATTGTAACGTTCAGAGCCTCTTGATGACGATGGAACACACAAATTGCGTCGCGATTCAATACATCGTCCCACAGCCGACCTGTCTCCAAGGGTCTCTTGCTGCCTCGGGCACCTTATGGTCGTTCTCCTGTGAGTCTAGTTTTCAGAATACGACGCAAAACTGACAGTTAATTGTAACGTTCAGAGCCTGTTAATGACGATGGGACACACAAATTGCGTCGCGTCTCAATACATCGTCCTCCAACCGACTTGTCTCCAAGGGTCTATTGCTGCCTCGGGCACCTTATGGTCGTTCTCCTGTGAGTCTAGTTTTTCGAATGCGATGCAAAACTGACAGTTAATTGTAACGTTCAGGGCCTCTTAATGACGATGGAACACACAAATTGCGTCGCGACTCAATACATCGTCCTCGAGCCGACTTGTCTCCAAGGGTCTAGTGCTGCCTCGGGCACCTTATGGTCGTTCTCCTGTGAGTCTAGATTTTCGAATCCGACGCAAAACTGACAGTTAATTGTAACGTTCAGAGCCTCTTAATGACGATGGAACACACAAATTGCGTCGCGATTCAATACATCGTCCTACAGCCGACTTGTCTCCAAGGGTCTATTGCTGCCTCGGGCACCTTATGGTCGTTCTCCTGTGAGTCTAGTTTTTCGAATGCGATGCAAAACTGACAGTTAATTGTAACGTTCAGAGCCTCTTAATGACGATGGAACACACAAATTGCGTCGCGATTCAATACATCGTCCTCCAGCCGACTTGTCTCTAAGGGTCTATTGCTGCCTCGGGCACCTTATGGTCGTTCATCTGTGAGTCTAGATTTTCGAATCCGACGCAAAACTGACAGTTAATTGTAAGGTTCAGAGCCTCTTAATGACGATGGAACACACAAATTGCGTCGCGATTCAATACATCGTCCCACAGCCGACCTGTCTCCAAGGGTCTCTTGCTGCCTCGGGCACCTTATGGTCGTTCTCCTGTGAGTCTAGTTTTCAGAATACGACGAAAAACTGACAGTTAATTGTAACGTTCAGAGCCTGTTAATGACGATGGGACACACAAATTGCGTCGCGACTCAATACATCGTCCTCCAGCCGACTTGTCTCCAAGGGTCTAGTGCTGCCTCGGGCACCTTATGGTCGTTCTCCTGTGAGTCTAGATTTTCGAATCCGACGCAAAACTGACAGTTCATTGTAACGTTCAGAGCCTGATACTGACGATGGAACACACAAATTGTGTCGCGATTCAATACATCGTCCTCCAGCCGACATGTCTCCGAGGTAGTATTGCTGCTCCGGGCACCTTTTGGTCGTTCTCCTATGAGTCTAGTTTTTCGAATCCGGCGCAAAACTGACAATTAATTGTAACGTTCAAAGCCTCTTAATGACGATGGAACACACAAATTGCGTCGCGATTCAATACATCGTCCTCCAGCCGACTTGTCTCCGAGGTAGTATTGCTGCTCCTGGCACCTTATGGTCGTTCTCCTGTGAGTCTAGTTTTTCGAATACGACGCAAAACTGACAATTAATTGTAACGTTCAGAGCCTGTTAATGACGATGGAACACACAAATTGCGTCGCGACTCAATACATCGTCCTACAGCCGACTTGTCTCCAAGGGTCTAGTGCTGCCTCGGGCACCATATGCTCGTTCTCCTGTGAGTCTAGATTTTCGAATCCGACGCAAAACTGACAGTGAATTGTAACGTTCAGAGCCTGTTAATGACGATGGGACACACAAATTGCGTCGCGACTCTATACATCGTCCTCCAGCCGACTTGTCTCCAAGGGTCTAGTGCTGCCTCGGGCACCATATGCTCGTTCTCCTGTGAGTCTAGATTTTCGAATCCGACGCAAAACTGACAGTTAATTGTAACGTTCAGAGCCTCTTAATGACGATGGAACACACAAATTGCGTCGCGATTCAATACATCGTCCTACAGCCGACTTGTCTCCAAGGGTCTAGTGCAGCCTCGGGCACCATATGCTCGTTCTCCTGTGAGTCTAGATTTTCGAATGCGATGCAAAACTGACAGTTAATTGTAACGTTCAGAGCCTCTTAATGACGATGGAACACACAAATTGCGTCGCGATTCAATACATCGTCCTCCAGCCGACTTGTCTCGAAGGGTCTATTGGTGCCTCGGGCACCTTATGGTCGTTCTCCTGTGAGTCTAGTTTTTCGAATACGACGCAAAACTGACAATTGATTGTAACGTTCAGAGCCTCTTAATGACGATGGAACACACAAATTGCGTCGCGATTCAATACACCGTCCTCCAGCCGACTTGTCTCGAAGGGTCTATTGCTGCCTCGGGCACCTTATGGTCGTTCATCGGTGAGTCTAGATTTTCGAATCCGACGCAAAACTGACAGTTAATTGTAAGGTTCAGAGCCTCTTAATGACGATGGAACACACAAATTGTGTCGCGAATCAATACATCGTCCTCCAGCCGACTTGTCTCCAAGGGTCTATTGCTGCCTCGGGCACCTTATAGTCGTTCTCCTGTGAGTCTAGATTTTCGAATGCGATGCAAAACTGACAGTTAATTGTAACATTCAGAGCCTGTTAATGACGATGGGACACACAAATTGCGTCGCGTCTCAATACATCGTCCTCCAGCCGACTTGTCTCCAAGGGTCTATTGCTGCCTCGGGCACCTTATGGTCGTTCTCCTGTGAGTCTAGATTTTCGAATCCGACGCAAAAACTGACAGTTAATTGTAACGTTCAGAGCCTCTTAATGACGATGGAACACACAAATTGCGTCGCGAATCAATACATCGTCCTCCAGCCGACTTGTCTCCAAGGGTCTATTGCTGCCTCGGGCACCATATGCTCGTTCTCCTGTGAGTCTAGATTTTCGAATCCGGCGCAAAACTGACAATTAATTGTAACGTTCAGAGCCTCTTAATGACGATGGAACACACAAATTGCGTCGCGAATCAATACATCGTCCTCCAGCCGACTTGTCTCCAAGGGTCTATTGCTGCCTCGGGCACCTTATGGTCGTTCTCCTGTGAGTCTAGTTTTTCGAATGCGATGCAAAACTGACAGTTAATTGTAACGTTCAGAGCCTGTTAATGACGATGGGACACACAAATTGCGTCGCGTCTCAATACATCGTCCTCCAGCCGACTTGGCTCCAAGGGTCTATTGCTGCCTCGGGCACCTTATGGTCGTTCTACTGTGAGTCTAGATTTTCGAATCCGACGCAAAACTGACAGTTAATTGTAACTTTCAGAGCCTCTTAATGACGATGGAACACACAAATTGCGTCGCGATTCAATACATCGTCCTACAGCCGACTTGTCTCCAAGGGTCTAGTGCTGCCTCGGGCACCATATGCTCGTTCTCCTGTGAGTCTAGATTTTCGAATCCGACGCAAAACTGACAGTGAATTGTAACGTTCAGAGCCTCTTGATGACGATGGAACACACAAATTGCGTCGCGATTCAATACATCGTCCCACAGCCGACCTGTCTCCAAGGGTCTCTTGCTGCCTCGGGCACCTTATGGTCGTTCTCCTGTGAGTCTAATTTTTCGAATCCGGCGCAAAACTGGCAATTAATTGTAACGTTCAGAGCCTCTTAATGACGATGGAACACACAAATTGCGTCGCGAATCAATACATCGTCCTCCAGCCGACTTGTCTCCAAGGGTCTATTGCTGCCTCGGGCACCTTATGGTCGTTCTCCTGTGAGTCTAGTTTTTCGAATGCGATGCAAAACTGACAGTTAATTGTAACGTTCAGAGCCTGTTAATGACGATAGGACACACAAATTGCGTCGCGTCTCAATACATCGTCCTCCAGCCGACTTGTCTCCAAGGGTCTATTGCTGCCTCGGGCACCTTATGGTCGTTCTCCTGTGAGTCTAGTTTTTCGAATGCGATGCAAAACTGACAGTTAATTGTAACGTTCAGAGCCTCTTAATGACGATGGAACACACAAATTGCGTCGCGATTCAATACATCGTCCTACAGCCGACTTGTCTCCAAGGGTCTAGTGCTGCCTCGGGCACCATATGCTCGTTCTCCTGTGAGTCTAGATTTTCGAATCCGACGCAAAACTGAGAGTGAATTGTAACGTTCAGAGCCTCTTGATGACGATGGAACACACAAATTGCGTCGCGATTCAATACATCTTCCTCCAGCCGACTTGTCTCGAAGGGTCTATTGCTGCCTCGGGCACCTTATGGTCGTTCATCTGTGAGTCTAGATTTTCGAATCCGACGCAAAACTGACAGTTAATTGTAAGGTTCAGAGCCTCTTAATGACGATGGAACACACAAATTGCGTCGCGAATCAATACATCGTCCTCCAGCCGACTTGTCTCCAAGGGTCTATTGCTGCCTCGGGCACCTTATGGTCGTTCTCCTGTGAGTCTAGTTTTTCGAATGCGATGCAAAACTGACAGTTAATTGTAACGTTCAGAGCCTGTTAATGACGATGGGACACACAAATTGCGTCGCGACTCAATACATCGTCCTCCAGCCGACTTGGCTCCAAGGGTCTATTGCTGCCTCGGGCACCTTATGGTCGTTCTCCTGTGAGTCTAGATTTTCGAATCCGACGCAAAACTGACAGTTAATTGTAACTTTCAGAGCCTCTTAATGACGATGGAACACACAAATTGCGTCGCCATTCAATACATCGTCCTACAGCCGACTTGTCTCCAAGGGTCTAGTGCTGCCTCGGGCCCCATATGCTCGTTCTCCTGTGAGGCTAAATTTTCGAATCCGACGCAAAACTGACAGTGAATTGTAACGTCCAGAGCCTCTTGATGACGATGGAACACACAAATTGCGTCGCGATTCAATACATCGTCCCACAGCCGACCTGTCTCCAAGGGTCTCTTGCTGCCTCGGGCACCTTATGGTCGTTCTCCTGTGAGTCTAGTTTTTCGAATCCGGCGCAAAACTGGCAATTAATTGTAACGTTCAGAGCCTCTTAATGACGATGGAACACACAAATTGCGTCGCGAATCAATACATCGTCCTCCAGCCGACTTGTCTCCAAGGGTCTATTGCTGCCTCGGGCACCTTATGGTCGTTCTCCTGTGAGTCTAGTTTTTCGAATGCGATGCAAAACTGACAGTTAATTGTAACGTTCAGAGCCTGTTAATGACGATAGGACACACAAATTGTGTCGCGTCTCAATACATCGTCCTCCAGCCAACTTGTCTCCAAGGGTCTATTGCTGCCTCGGGCACCTTATGGTCGTTCTACTGTGAGTCTAGTTTTTCGAATGCGATGCAAAACTGACAGTTAATTGTAACGTTCAGAGCCTCTTAATGACGATGGAACACACAAATTGCGTCGCGATTCAATACATCGTCCTACAGCTGACTTGTCTCCAAGGGTCTAGTGCTGCCTCGGGCACCATATGCTCGTTCTCCTGTGAGTCTAGATTTTCGAATCCGACGCAAAACTGAGAGTGAATTGTAACATTCAGAGCCTCTTGATGACGATGGAACACACAAATTGCGTCGCGATTCAATACATCTTCCTCCAGCCGACTTGTCTCGAAGGGTCTATTGCTGCCTCGGGCACCTTATGGTCGTTCATCTGTGAGTCTAGATTTTCGAATCCGACGCAAAACTGACAGTTAATTGTAAGGTTCAGAGCCTCTTAATGACGATGGAACACACAAATTGCGTCGCGATTCAATACATCGTCCTCCAGCCGACTTGTCTCCAAGGGTCTATTGCTGCCTCGGGCACCTTATGGTCGTTCTCCTGTGAGTCTAGTTTTTCGAATGCGATGCAAAACTGACAGTTAATTGTAACGTTCAGAGCCTGTTAATGACGATGGGACACACAAATTGCGTCGCGACTCAATACATCGTCCTCCAGCCGACTTGTCTCCAAGGGTCTAGTGCTGCCTCGGGCACCTTATGGTCGTTCTCCTGTGAGTCTAGATTTTCGAATCCGACGCAAAACTGACAGTGAATTGTAACGTTCAGAGCCTCTTGATGACGATGGAACACACAAATTGCGTCGCGATTCAATACATCGTCCCACAGCCGACCTGTCTCCAAGGGTCTCTTGCTGCCTCGGGCACCTTATGGTCGTTCTCCTGTGAGTCTAGTTTTCAGAATACGACGCAAAACTGACAGTTAATTGTAACGTTCAGAGCCTGTTAATGACGATGGGACACACAAATTGCGTCGCGTCTCAATACATCGTCCTCCAACCGACTTGTCTCCAAGGGTCTATTGCTGCCTCGGGCACCTTATGGTCGTTCTCCTGTGAGTCTAGTTTTTCGAATGCGATGCAAAACTGACAGTTAATTGTAACGTTCAGGGCCTCTTAATGACGATGGAACACACAAATTGCGTCGCGATTCAATACATCGTCCTCCAGCCGACTTGTCTCCAAGGGTCTATTGCTGCCTCGGGCACCTTATGGTCGTTCTCCTGTGAGTCTAGTTTTTCGAATGCGATGCAAAACTGACAGTTAATTGTAACGTTCAGAGCCTGTTAATGACGATGGGACACACAAATTGCGTCGCGACTCAATACATCGTCCTCGAGCCGACTTGTCTCCAAGGGTCTAGTGCTGCCGCGGGCACCTTATGGTCGTTCCTCTGTGAGTCTAGATTTTCGAATCCGACGCAAAACTGACAGTTAATTGTAACGTTCAGAGCCTCTTAATGACGATGGAACACACAAATTGCGTCGCGATTCAATACATCGTCCTACAGCCGACTTGTCTCCAAGGGTCTATTGCTGCCTCGGGCACCTTATGGTCGTTCTCCTGTGAGTCTAGTTTTTCGAATGCGATGCAAAACTGACAGTTAATTGTAACGTTCAGAGCCTCTTAATGACGATGGAACACACAAATTGCGTCGCGATTCAATACATCGTCCTCCAGCCGACTTGTCTCTAAGGGTCTATTGCTGCCTCGGGCACCTTATGGTCGTTCATCTGTGAGTCTAGATTTTCGAATCCGACGCAAAACTGACAGTTAATTGTAAGGTTCAGAGCCTCTTAATGACGATGGAACACACAAATTGCGTCGCGACTCAATACATCGTCCTCCAGCCGACTTGTCTCCAAGGGTCTAGTGCTGCCTCGGGCACCTTATGGTCGTTCTCCTGTGAGTCTAGTTTTTCGAATGCGATGCAAAACTGACAGTTAATTGTAACGTTCAGAGCCTCTTAATGACGATAGAACACACAAATTGCGTCGCGATTCAATACATCGTCCTCCAGCCGACTTGTCTCCAAGGGTCTAGTGCTGCCTCGGGCACCTTATGGTCGTTCTCCTGTGAGTCTAGATTTTCGAATCCGACGCAAAACTGACAGTTAATTGTAACGTTCAGAGCCTCTTAATGACGATGGAACACACAAATTGCGTCGCGATTCAATACATCGTCCTACAGCCGACTTGTCTCCAAGGGTCTATTGCTGCCTCGGGCACCTTATGGTCGTTCTCCTGTGAGTCTAGTTTTTCGAATGCGATGCAAAACTGACAGTTAATTGTAACGTTCAGAGCCTGTTAATGACGATGGGACACACAAATTGCGTCGCGACTCAATACATCGTCCTCCAGCCAACTTGTCTCCAAGGGTCTAGTGCTGCCTCGGGCACCTTATGGTCGTTCTCCTGTGAGTCTAGATTTTCGAATCCGACGCAAAACTGACACTTAATTGTAACGTTCAGAGCCTCTTAATGACGATGGAACACACAAATTGCGTCGCGATTCAATACATCGTCCTACAGCCGACTTGTCTCCAAGGGTCTAGTGCTGCCTCGGGCACCATATGCTCGTTCTCCTGTGAGTCTAGATTTTCGAATCCGACGCAAAACTGACAGTGAATTGTAACGTTCAGAGCCTCTTGATGACGATGGAACACACAAATTGCGTCGCGATTCAATACATCGTCCCACAGCCGACCTGTCTCCAAGGATCTCTTGCTGCTTCGGGCACCTTATGGTCGTTCTCCTGTGAGTCTAGTTTTCAGAATACGACGCAAAACTGACAGTTAATTGTAACGTTCAGAGCCTGTTAATGACGATGGGACACACAAATTGCGTCGCGACTCAATACATCGTCCTCCAGCCGACTTGTCTCCAAGGGTCTAGTGCTGCCTCGGGCACCTTATGGTCGTTCTCCTGTGAGTCTAGATTTTCGAATCCGACGCAAAACTGACAGTTAATTGTAACGTTCAGAGCCTGATACTGACGATGGAACACACAAATTGTGTCGCGATTCAATACATCGTCCTCCAGCCGACATGTCTCCGAGGTAGTATTGCTGCTCCGGGCACCTTTTGGTCGTTCTCCTATGAGTCTAGTTTTTCGAATCCGGCGCAAAACTGACAATTAATTGTAACGTTCAGAGCCTCTTAATGACGATGGAACACACAAATTGCGTCGCGATTCAATACATCGTCCTCCAGCCGACTTGTCTCCGAGGTAGTATTGCTGCTCCTGGCACCTTATGGTCGTTCTCCTGTGAGTCTAGTTTTTCGAATACGACGCAAAACTGACAATTAATTGTAACGTTCAGAGCCTGTTAATGACGATGGAACACACAAATTGCGTCGCGACTCAATACATCGTCCTACAGCCGACTTGTCTCCAAGGGTCTAGTGCTGCCTCGGGCACCATATGCTCGTTCTCCTGTGAGTCTAGATTTTCGAATCCGACGCAAAACTGACAGTGAATTGTAATGTTCAGAGCCTGTTAATGACGATGGGACACACAAATTGCGTCGCGACTCAATACATCGTCCTCCAGCCGACTTGTCTCCAAGGGTCTAGTGCTGCCTCGGGCACCATATGCTCGTTCTCCTGTGAGTCTAGATTTTCGAATCCGACGCAAAACTGACAGTTAATTGTAACGTTCAGAGCCTCTTAATGACGATGGAACACACAAATTGCGTCGCGATTCAATACATCGTCCTACAGCCGACTTGTCTCCAAGGGTCTAGTGCAGCCTCGGGCACCATATGCTCGTTCTCCTGTGAGTCTAGATTTTCGAATGCGATGCAAAACTGACAGTTAATTGTAACGTTCAGAGCCTCTTAATGACGATGGAACACACAAATTGCGTCGCGATTCAATACATCGTCCTCCAGCCGACTTGTCTCGAAGGGTCTATTGGTGCCTCGGGCACCTTATGGTCGTTCTCCTGTGAGTCTAGTTTTTCGAATACGACGCAAAACTGACAATTAATTGTAACGTTCAGAGCCTCTTAATGACGATGGAACACACAAATTGCGTCGCGATTCAATACATCGTCCTCCAGCCGACTTGTCTCGAAGGGTCTATTGCTGCCTCGGGCACCTTATGGTCGTTCATCGGTGAGTCTAGATTTTCGAATCCGACGCAAAACTGACAGTTAATTGTAACGTTCAGAGCCTCTTAATGACGATGGAACACACAAATTGCATCGTGATTCAATACATCGTCCCACAGCCGACCTGTCTCCAAGGGTCTCTTGCTGCCTCGGGCACCTTATGGTCGTTCTCCTGTGTGTCTAGTTTTCAGAATACGACGCAAAACTGACAGTTAATTGTAACGTTCAGAGCCTCTTGATGACGATGGAACACACAAATTGCATCGTGATTCAATACATCGTCCCACAGCCGACCTGTCTCCAAGGGTCTCTTGCTGCCTCGGGCACCTTATGGTCGTTCTCCTGTGAGTCTAGTTTTCAGAATACGACGCAAAACTGACAGTTAATTGTAACGTTCAGAGCCTCTTAATGACGATGGAACACACAAATTGTGTCGCGACTCAATACATCGTCCTCCAGCCGACTTGTCTCGAAGGGTCTATTGGTGCCTCGGGCACCTTATGGTCGTTCTCCTGTGAGTCTAGATTTTCGAATCCGACGCAAAACTGAGAGTGAATTGCAACGTTCAGAGCCTGTTAATGACGATGGGACACACAAATTGCGTCGCGTCTCAATACATCGTCCTCCAGCCGACTTGTCTCCAAGGGTCTATTGCTGCCTCGGGCACCTTATGGTCGTTCTCCTGTGAGTCTAGTTTTTCGAATGCGATGCAAAACTGACAGTTAATTGTAACGTTCAGAGCCTCTTAATGACGATGGAACACCCAAATTGCGTCGCGATTCAATACATCGTCCTACAGACGACTTGTCTCCAAGGGTCTAGTGCTGCCTCGGGCACCATATGCTCCTTCTCCTGTGAGTCTAGATTTTCGAATCCGACGCAAAACTGAGAGTGAATTGTATCGTTCAGAGCCTCTTGATGACGATGGAACACACAAATTGCGTCGCGATTCAATACATCGTCCTCCAGCCGACTTGTCTCCAAGGGTCTATTGCTGCCTCGGGCACCTTATGGTCGTTCATCTGTGAGTCTAGATTTTCGAATCCGACGCAAAACTGACAGTTAATTGTAAGGTTCAGAGCCTCTTAATGACGATGGAAGACACAAATTGCGTCGCGATTCAATACATCGTCCTCCAGCCGACTTGTCTCCAAGGGTCTATTGCTGCCTCGGGCACCTTATGGTCGTTCTCCTGTGAGTCTAGTTTTTCGAATGCGATGCAAAACTGACAGTTAATTGTAACGTTCAGAGCCTGTTAATGACGATGGGACACACAAATTGCGTCGCGACTCAATACATCGTCCTCCAGCCGACTTGTCTCCAAGGGTCTAGTGCTGCCTCGGGCACCTTATGGTCGTTCTACTGTGAGTCTAGATTTTCGAATCCGACGCAAAACTGACAGTGAATTGTAACGTTCAGAGCCTCTTGATGACGATGGAACACACAAATTGCGTCGTGATTCAATACATCGTCCCACAGCCGACCTGTCTCCAAGGGTCTCTTGCTGCCTCGGGCACCTTATGGTCGTTCTCCTGTGAGTCTAGTTTTCAGAATACGACGCAAAACTGACAGTTAATTGTAACGTTCAGAGCCTCTTAATGACGATGGAATACACAAATTGTGTCGCGACTCAATACATCGTCCTCCAGCCGACTTGTCTCGAAGGGTCTATTGGTGCCTCGGGCACCTTATGGTCGTTCTCCTGTGAGTCTAGATTTTCGAATCCGACGCAAAACTGACAGTTAATTGTATCGTTCAGAGCCTCTTGATGACGATGGAACACACAAATTGCGTCGCGATTCAATACATCGTCCTCCAGCCGACTTGTCTCCAAGGGTCTATTGCTGCCTCGGGCACCTTATGGTCGTTCATCTGTGAGTCTAGATTTTCGAATCCGACGCAAAACTGACAGTTAATTGTAAGGTTCAGAGCCTCTTAATGACGATGGAAGACACAAATTGCGTCGCGATTCAATACATCGTCCTCCAGCCGACTTGTCTCCAAGGGTCTATTGCTGCCTCGGGCACCTTATGGTCGTTCTCCTGTGAGTCTAGTTTTTCGAATGCGATGCAAAACTGACAGTTAATTGTAACGTTCAGAGCCTGTTAATGACGATGGGACACACAAATTGCGTCGCGACTCAATACATCGTCCTCCAGCCGACTTGTCTCCAAGGGTCTAGTGCTGCCTCGGGCACCTTATGGTCGTTCTACTGTGAGTCTAGATTTTCGAATCCGACGCAAAACTGACAGTGAATTGTAACGTTCAGAGCCTCTTGATGACGATGGAACACACAAATTGCGTCGTGATTCAATACATCGTCCCACAGCCGACCTGTCTCCAAGGGTCTCTTGCTGCCTCGGGCACCTTATGGTCGTTCTCCTGTGAGTCTAGTTTTCAGAATACGACGCAAAACTGACAGTTAATTGTAACGTTCAGAGCCTGTTAATGACGATGGGACACACAAATTGCGTCGCGACTCAATACATCGTCCTCCAGCCGACTTGTCTCGAAGGGTCTATTGCTGCCTCGGGCACCTTATGGTCGTTCTCCTGTGAGTCTAGTTTTTCGAATGCGATGCAAAACTGACAGTTAATTGTAACGTTCAGAGCCTGTTAATGACGATAGGACACACAAATTGTGTCGCGTCTCAATACATCGTCCTCCAGCCGACTTGTCTCCAAGGGTCTATTGCTGCCTCGGGCACCTTATGGTCGTTCTACTGTGAGTCTAGTTTTTCGAATGCGATGCAAAACTGACAGTTAATTGTAACGTTCAGAGCCTCTTAATGACGATGGAACACACAAATTGCGTCGCGATTCAATACATCGTCCTACAGCTGACTTGTCTCCAAGGGTCTAGTGCTGCCTCGGGCACCATATGCTCGTTCTCCTGTGAGTCTAGATTTTCGAATCCGACGCAAAACTGAGAGTGAATTGTAACATTCAGAGCCTCTTGATGACGATGGAACACACAAATTGCGTCGCGATTCAATACATCTTCCTCCAGCCGACTTGTCTCGAAGGGTCTATTGCTGCCTCGGGCACCTTATGGTCGTTCATCTGTGAGTCTAGATTTTCGAATCCGACGCAAAACTGACAGTTAATTGTAAGGTTCAGAGCCTCTTAATGACGATGGAACACACAAATTGCGTCGCGATTCAATACATCGTCCTCCAGCCGACTTGTCTCCAAGGGTCTATTGCTGCCTCGGGCACCTTATGGTCGTTCTCCTGTGAGTCTAGTTTTTCGAATGCGATGCAAAACTGACAGTTAATTGTAACGTTCAGAGCCTGTTAATGACGATGGGACACACAAATTGCGTCGCGACTCAATACATCGTCCTCCAGCCGACTTGTCTCCAAGGGTCTAGTGCTGCCTCGGGCACCTTATGGTCGTTCTCCTGTGAGTCTAGATTTTCGAATCCGACGCAAAACTGACAGTGAATTGTAACGTTCAGAGCCTCTTGATGACGATGGAACACACAAATTGCGTCGCGATTCAATACATCGTCCCACAGCCGACCTGTCTCCAAGGGTCTCTTGCTGCCTCGGGCACCTTATGGTCGTTCTCCTGTGAGTCTAGTTTTCAGAATACGACGCAAAACTGACAGTTAATTGTAACGTTCAGAGCCTGTTAATGACGATGGGACACACAAATTGCGTCGCGTCTCAATACATCGTCCTCCAACCGACTTGTCTCCAAGGGTCTATTGCTGCCTCGGGCACCTTATGGTCGTTCTCCTGTGAGTCTAGTTTTTCGAATGCGATGCAAAACTGACAGTTAATTGTAACGTTCAGGGCCTCTTAATGACGATGGAACACACAAATTGCGTCGCGATTCAATACATCGTCCTCCAGCCGACTTGTCTCCAAGGGTCTATTGCTGCCTCGGGCACCTTATGGTCGTTCTCCTGTGAGTCTAGTTTTTCGAATGCGATGCAAAACTGACAGTTAATTGTAACGTTCAGAGCCTGTTAATGACGATGGGACACACAAATTGCGTCGCGACTCAATACATCGTCCTCGAGCCGACTTGTCTCCAAGGGTCTAGTGCTGCCGCGGGCACCTTATGGTCGTTCCTCTGTGAGTCTAGATTTTCGAATCCGACGCAAAACTGACAGTTAATTGTAACGTTCAGAGCCTCTTAATGACGATGGAACACACAAATTGCGTCGCGATTCAATACATCGTCCTACAGCCGACTTGTCTCCAAGGGTCTATTGCTGCCTCGGGCACCTTATGGTCGTTCTCCTGTGAGTCTAGTTTTTCGAATGCGATGCAAAACTGACAGTTAATTGTAACGTTCAGAGCCTCTTAATGACGATGGAACACACAAATTGCGTCGCGATTCAATACATCGTCCTCCAGCCGACTTGTCTCTAAGGGTCTATTGCTGCCTCGGGCACCTTATGGTCGTTCATCTGTGAGTCTAGATTTTCGAATCCGACGCAAAACTGACAGTTAATTGTAAGGTTCAGAGCCTCTTAATGACGATGGAACACACAAATTGCGTCGCGACTCAATACATCGTCCTCCAGCCGACTTGTCTCCAAGGGTCTAGTGCTGCCTCGGGCACCTTATGGTCGTTCTCCTGTGAGTCTAGTTTTTCGAATGCGATGCAAAACTGACAGTTAATTGTAACGTTCAGAGCCTCTTAATGACGATAGAACACACAAATTGCGTCGCGATTCAATACATCGTCCTCCAGCCGACTTGTCTCCAAGGGTCTAGTGCTGCCTCGGGCACCTTATGGTCGTTCTCCTGTGAGTCTAGATTTTCGAATCCGACGCAAAACTGACAGTTAATTGTAACGTTCAGAGCCTCTTAATGACGATGGAACACACAAATTGCGTCGCGATTCAATACATCGTCCTACAGCCGACTTGTCTCCAAGGGTCTATTGCTGCCTCGGGCACCTTATGGTCGTTCTCCTGTGAGTCTAGTTTTTCGAATGCGATGCAAAACTGACAGTTAATTGTAACGTTCAGAGCCTGTTAATGACGATGGGACACACAAATTGCGTCGCGACTCAATACATCGTCCTCCAGCCAACTTGTCTCCAAGGGTCTAGTGCTGCCTCGGGCACCTTATGGTCGTTCTCCTGTGAGTCTAGATTTTCGAATCCGACGCAAAACTGACACTTAATTGTAACGTTCAGAGCCTCTTAATGACGATGGAACACACAAATTGCGTCGCGATTCAATACATCGTCCTACAGCCGACTTGTCTCCAAGGGTCTAGTGCTGCCTCGGGCACCATATGCTCGTTCTCCTGTGAGTCTAGATTTTCGAATCCGACGCAAAACTGACAGTGAATTGTAACGTTCAGAGCCTCTTGATGACGATGGAACACACAAATTGCGTCGCGATTCAATACATCGTCCCACAGCCGACCTGTCTCCAAGGATCTCTTGCTGCTTCGGGCACCTTATGGTCGTTCTCCTGTGAGTCTAGTTTTCAGAATACGACGCAAAACTGACAGTTAATTGTAACGTTCAGAGCCTGTTAATGACGATGGGACACACAAATTGCGTCGCGACTCAATACATCGTCCTCCAGCCGACTTGTCTCCAAGGGTCTAGTGCTGCCTCGGGCACCTTATGGTCGTTCTCCTGTGAGTCTAGATTTTCGAATCCGACGCAAAACTGACAGTTAATTGTAACGTTCAGAGCCTGATACTGACGATGGAACACACAAATTGTGTCGCGATTCAATACATCGTCCTCCAGCCGACATGTCTCCGAGGTAGTATTGCTGCTCCGGGCACCTTTTGGTCGTTCTCCTATGAGTCTAGTTTTTCGAATCCGGCGCAAAACTGACAATTAATTGTAACGTTCAGAGCCTCTTAATGACGATGGAACACACAAATTGCGTCGCGATTCAATACATCGTCCTCCAGCCGACTTGTCTCCGAGGTAGTATTGCTGCTCCTGGCACCTTATGGTCGTTCTCCTGTGAGTCTAGTTTTTCGAATACGACGCAAAACTGACAATTAATTGTAACGTTCAGAGCCTGTTAATGACGATGGAACACACAAATTGCGTCGCGACTCAATACATCGTCCTACAGCCGACTTGTCTCCAAGGGTCTAGTGCTGCCTCGGGCACCATATGCTCGTTCTCCTGTGAGTCTAGATTTTCGAATCCGACGCAAAACTGACAGTGAATTGTAATGTTCAGAGCCTGTTAATGACGATGGGACACACAAATTGCGTCGCGACTCAATACATCGTCCTCCAGCCGACTTGTCTCCAAGGGTCTAGTGCTGCCTCGGGCACCATATGCTCGTTCTCCTGTGAGTCTAGATTTTCGAATCCGACGCAAAACTGACAGTTAATTGTAACGTTCAGAGCCTCTTAATGACGATGGAACACACAAATTGCGTCGCGATTCAATACATCGTCCTACAGCCGACTTGTCTCCAAGGGTCTAGTGCAGCCTCGGGCACCATATGCTCGTTCTCCTGTGAGTCTAGATTTTCGAATGCGATGCAAAACTGACAGTTAATTGTAACGTTCAGAGCCTCTTAATGACGATGGAACACACAAATTGCGTCGCGATTCAATACATCGTCCTCCAGCCGACTTGTCTCGAAGGGTCTATTGGTGCCTCGGGCACCTTATGGTCGTTCTCCTGTGAGTCTAGTTTTTCGAATACGACGCAAAACTGACAATTAATTGTAACGTTCAGAGCCTCTTAATGACGATGGAACACACAAATTGCGTCGCGATTCAATACATCGTCCTCCAGCCGACTTGTCTCGAAGGGTCTATTGCTGCCTCGGGCACCTTATGGTCGTTCATCGGTGAGTCTAGATTTTCGAATCCGACGCAAAACTGACAGTTAATTGTAACGTTCAGAGCCTCTTAATGACGATGGAACACACAAATTGCATCGTGATTCAATACATCGTCCCACAGCCGACCTGTCTCCAAGGGTCTCTTGCTGCCTCGGGCACCTTATGGTCGTTCTCCTGTGTGTCTAGTTTTCAGAATACGACGCAAAACTGACAGTTAATTGTAACGTTCAGAGCCTCTTGATGACGATGGAACACACAAATTGCATCGTGATTCAATACATCGTCCCACAGCCGACCTGTCTCCAAGGGTCTCTTGCTGCCTCGGGCACCTTATGGTCGTTCTCCTGTGAGTCTAGTTTTCAGAATACGACGCAAAACTGACAGTTAATTGTAACGTTCAGAGCCTCTTAATGACGATGGAACACACAAATTGTGTCGCGACTCAATACATCGTCCTCCAGCCGACTTGTCTCGAAGGGTCTATTGGTGCCTCGGGCACCTTATGGTCGTTCTCCTGTGAGTCTAGATTTTCGAATCCGACGCAAAACTGAGAGTGAATTGTAACGTTCAGAGCCTGTTAATGACGATGGGACACACAAATTGCGTCGCGTCTCAATACATCGTCCTCCAGCCGACTTGTCTCCAAGGGTCTATTGCTGCCTCGGGCACCTTATGGTCGTTCTCCTGTGAGTCTAGTTTTTCGAATGCGATGCAAAACTGACAGTTAATTGTAACGTTCAGAGCCTCTTAATGACGATGGAACACCCAAATTGCGTCGCGATTCAATACATCGTCCTACAGACGACTTGTCTCCAAGGGTCTAGTGCTGCCTCGGGCACCATATGCTCCTTCTCCTGTGAGTCTAGATTTTCGAATCCGACGCAAAACTGAGAGTGAATTGTATCGTTCAGAGCCTCTTGATGACGATGGAACACACAAATTGCGTCGCGATTCAATACATCGTCCTCCAGCCGACTTGTCTCCAAGGGTCTATTGCTGCCTCGGGCACCTTATGGTCGTTCATCTGTGAGTCTAGATTTTCGAATCCGACGCAAAACTGACAGTTAATTGTAAGGTTCAGAGCCTCTTAATGACGATGGAAGACACAAATTGCGTCGCGATTCAATACATCGTCCTCCAGCCGACTTGTCTCCAAGGGTCTATTGCTGCCTCGGGCACCTTATGGTCGTTCTCCTGTGAGTCTAGTTTTTCGAATGCGATGCAAAACTGACAGTTAATTGTAACGTTCAGAGCCTGTTAATGACGATGGGACACACAAATTGCGTCGCGACTCAATACATCGTCCTCCAGCCGACTTGTCTCCAAGGGTCTAGTGCTGCCTCGGGCACCTTATGGTCGTTCTACTGTGAGTCTAGATTTTCGAATCCGACGCAAAACTGACAGTGAATTGTAACGTTCAGAGCCTCTTGATGCCGATGGAACACACAAATTGCGTCGTGATTCAATACATCGTCCCACAGCCGACCTGTCTCCAAGGGTCTCTTGCTGCCTCGGGCACCTTATGGTCGTTCTCCTGTGAGTCTAGTTTTCAGAATACGACGCAAAACTGACAGTTAATTGTAACGTTCAGAGCCTCTTAATGACGATGGAATACACAAATTGTGTCGCGACTCAATACATCGTCCTCCAGCCGACTTGTCTCGAAGGGTCTATTGGTGCCTCGGGCACCTTATGGTCGTTCTCCTGTGAGTCTAGATTTTCGAATCCGACGCAAAACTGACAGTTAATTGTAACGTTCAGAGCCTGTTAATGACGATGGGACACACAAATTGCGTCGCGACTCAATACATCGTCCTCCAGCCGACTTGTCTCCAAGGGTCTAGTGCTGCCTCGGGCACCATATGCTCGTTCTCCTGTGAGTCTAGATTTTCGAATCCGACGCAAAACTGACAGTTAATTGTAACGTTCAGAGCCTGATACTGACGATGGAACACACAAATTGCGTCGCGATTCAATACATCGTCCTCCAGCCGACATGTCTCCGAGGTAGTATTGCTGCTCCTGGCACCTCTTGGTCGTTCTCCTATGAGTCTAGTTTTTCGAATCCGCCGCAAAACTGACAATTAATTGTAACGTTCAGAGCCTCTTAATGACGATGGAACACACAAATTGCGTCGCGATTCAATACATCGTCCTACAGCCGACTTGTCTCGAAGGGTCTATTGCCTACTCGGGCACCTTATGGTCGTTCTCCTGTGAGTCTAGTTTTTCGAATGCGATGCAAAACTGACAGTTAATTGTTACGTTCAGAGCCTGTTAATGACGATGGGACACACAAATTGCGTCGCGACACAATACATCGTCCTCCAGCCGACTTGTCTCCAAGGGTCTAGTGCTGCCTCGGGCACCTTATGGTCGTTCTCCTGTGAGTCTTGATTTTCGAATCCGACGCAAAACTGACAGTTAATTGCAACGTTCAGAGCCTCTTAATGACGATGGAACACACAAATTGCGTCGCGATTCAATACATCGTCCTACAGCCGACTTGTCTCCAAGGGTCTAGTGCTGTCTCGGGCACCATATGCTCGTTCTCCTGTGAGTCTAGATTTTCGAATCCGACGCAAAACTGACAGTGAATTGTAACGTTCAGAGCCTCTTAATGACGATGGGACACACAAATTGCGTCGCGATTCAATACATCGTCCTACAGCCGACTTGTCTCCAAGGGTCTAGTGCTGCCTCGGGCACCATATGCTCGTTCTCCTGTGAGTCTAGATTTTCGAATCCGACGCAAAACTGACAGTGAATTGTAACGTTCAGAGCCTCTTGATGACGACGGAACACACAAATTGCGTCGCGATTCAATACATCGTCCTACAGCCGACTTGTCTCCAAGGGTCTAGTGCTGCCTCGGACACCATATGCTCGTTCTCCTGTGAGTCTAGTTTTCAGAATACGACGCAAAACTGACAGTTAATTGTAACGTTCAGAGCCTGTTAATGACGATGGGACACACAAATTGCGTCGCGACTCAATATATCGTCCTCCAGCCGACTTGTCTCCAAGGGTCTAGTGCTGCCTCGGGCACCTTATGGTCGTTCTCCTGTGAGTCTAGATTTTCGAATCCGACGAAAAACTGACAGTTAATTGTAAGGTTCAGAGCCTCTTAATGACGATGGAACACACAAATTGCGTCGCGATTCAATACATCGTCCTACAGCCGACTTGTCTCGAAGGGTCTATTGCTGCCTCGGGCACCTTATGGTCGTTCTCCTGTGAGTCTAGTTTTTCGAATGCGATGCAAAACTGTCAGTGAATTGTAACGTTCAGAGCCTGTTAATGACGATGGGACACACAAATTGCGTCGCGACTCAATACATCGTCCTCGAGCCGACTTGTCTCCAAGGGTCTAGTGCTGCCTCGGGCACCATATGCTCGTTCTCCTGTGAGTCTAGATTTTCGAATGCGATGCAAAACTGACAGTTAATTGTAACGTTCAGAGCCTGATACTGACGATGGAACACACAAATTGCGTCGCGATTCAATACATCGTCCTCCAGCCGACATGTCTCCGAGGTAGTATTGCTGCTCCTGGCACCTCTTGGTCGTTCTCCTATGAGTCTAGTTTTTCGAATCCGACGCAAAACTGACAGTTAATTGTAACGTTCAGAGCCTGATACTGACGATGGAACACACAAATTGCGTCGCGATTCAATACATCGTCCTCCAGCCGACTTGTCTCCGAGGTAGTATTGCTGCTCCTGGCACCTCTTGGTCGTTCTCCTATGAGTCTAGTTTTTCGAATCCGGCGCAAAACTGACAATTAATTGTAACGTTCAGAGCCTCTTAATGACGATGGAACACACAAATTGCGTCGCGATTCAATACATCGTCCTACAGCCGACTTGTCTCCAAGGGTCTATTGCTGCCTCGGGCACCTTATGGTCGTTCATCGGTGAGTCTAGATTTTCGAATCCGACGCAAAACTGACAGTTAATTGTAAGGTTCAGAGCCCATTAATGACGATGGAACACACAAATTGCGTCGCGAATCAATACATCGTCCTCCAGCCGACTTGTCTCCAAGGGTCTATTGCTGCCTCGGGCACCTTATGGTCGTTCTCCTGTGAGTCTAGATTTTCGAATGCGATGCAAAACTGACAGTTAATTGTAACGTTCAGAGCATGTTAATGACGATGGGACACACAAATTGCGTCGCGTCTCAATACATCGTCCTCCAGCCGACTTGTCTCCAAGGGTCTATTGCTGCCTCGGGCACCTTATGGTCGTTCTCCTGTGAGTCTAGATTTTCGAATCCGACGCAAAACTGACAGTTAATTGTAACGTTCAGAGCCTCTTAAAGACGATGGAACACACAAATTGCGTCGCGATTCAATACATCGTCCTACAGCCGACCTGTCTCCAAGGGTCTCTTGCTGCCTCGGGCACCTTATGGTCGTCCTCCTGTGAGTCTAGTTTTTCGAATCCGGCGCAAAACTGGCAATTAATTGTAACGTTCAGAGCCTCTTAATGACGATGGAACACACAAATTGCGTCGCGTATCAATACATCGTCCTCCAGCCGACTTGTCTCCAAGGGTCTATTGCTGCCTCGGGCACCTTATGGTCGTTCTCCTGTGAGTCTAGTTTTTCGAATGCGATGCAAAACTGACAGTTAATTGTAACGTTCAGAGCCTGTTAATGACGATAGGACACACAAATTGCGTCGCGTCTCAATACATCGTCCTCCAGCCGACTTGTCTCCAAGGGTCTATTGCTGCCTCGGGCACCTTATGGTCGTTCTCCTGTGAGTCTAGTTTTTCGAATGCGATGCAAAACTGACAGTTAATTGTAACGTTCAGAGCCTCTTAATGACGATGGAACACACAAATTGCGTCGCGATTCAATACATCGTCCTACAGCCGACTTGTCTCCAAGGGTCTAGTGGTGCCTCGGGCACCATATGCTCGTTCTCCTGTGAGTCTAGATTTTCGAATCCGACGCAAAACTGAGAGTGAATTGTAACGTTCAGAGCCTCTTAATGACGATGGAACACACAAATTGCGTCGCGATTCAATACATCTTCCTCCAGCCGACTTGTCTCGAAGGGTCTATTGCTGCCTCGGGCACCTGATGGTCGTTCATCTGTGAGTCTAGATTTTCGAATCCGACGCAAAACTGACAGTTAATTGTAAGGTTCAGAGCCTCTTAATGACGATGGAACACACAAATTGCGTCGCGATTCAATACATCGTCCTCCAGCCGACTTGTCTCCAAGGGTCTATTGCTGCCTCGGGCACCTTATGGTCGTTCTCCTGTGAGTCTAGATTTTCGAATCCGACGCAAAACTGACAGTGAATTGTAACGTTCAGAGCCTCTTGATGACGATGGAACACACAAATTGCGTCGCGATTCAATACATCGTCCCACAGCCGACCTGTCTCCAAGGGTCTCTTGCTGCCTCGGGCACCTTATGGTCGTTCTCCTGTGAGTCTAGTTTTCAGAATACGACGCAAAACTGACAGTTAATTGTAACGTTCAGAGCCTGTTAATGACGATGGGACACACAAATTGCGTCGCGTCTCAATACATCGTCCTCCAACCGACTTGTCTCCAAGGGTCTATTGCTGCCTCGGGCACCTTATGGTCGTTCTCCTGTGAGTCTAGTTTTTCGAATGCGATGCAAAACTGACAGTTAATTGTAACGTTCAGGGCCTCTTAATGACGATGGAACACACAAATTGCGTCGCGATTCAATACATCGTCCTCCAGCCGACTTGTCTCCAAGGGTCTATTGCTGCCTCGGGCACCTTATGGTCGTTCTCCTGTGAGTCTAGTTTTTCGAATGCGATGCAAAACTGACAGTTAATTGTAACGTTCAGAGCCTGTTAATGACGATGGGACACACAAATTGCGTCGCGACTCAATACATCGTCCTCGAGCCGACTTGTCTCCAAGGGTCTAGTGCTGCCTCGGGCACCTTATGGTCGTTCTCCTGTGAGTCTAGATTTTCGAATCCGACGCAAAACTGACAGTTAATTGTAACGTTCAGAGCCTCTTAATGACGATGGAACACACAAATTGCGTCGCGATTCAATACATCGTCCTACAGCCGACTTGTCTCCAAGGGTCTATCGCTGCCTCGGGCACCTTATGGTCGTTCTCCTGTGAGTCTAGTTTTTCGAATGCGATGCAAAACTGACAGTTAATTGTAACGTTCAGAGCCTCTTAATGACGATGGAACACACAAATTGCGTCGCGATTCAATACATCGTCCTCCAGCCGACTTGTCTCTAAGGGTCTATTGCTGCCTCGGGCACCTTATGGTCGTTCATCTGTGAGTCTAGATTTTCGAATCCGACGCAAAACTGACAGTTAATTGTAAGGTTCAGAGCCTCTTAATGACGATGGAACACACAAATTGCGTCGCGATTCAATACATCGTCCTCCAGCCGACTTGTCTCCAAGGGTCTATTGCTGCCTCGGGCACCTTATGGTCGTTCTCCTGTGAGTCTAGTTTTTCGAATGCGATGCAAAACTGACAGTTAATTGTAACGTTCAGAGCCTGTTAATGACGATAGAACACACAAATTGCGTCGCGATTCAATACATCGTCCTCCAGCCGACTTGTCTCCAAGGGTCTAGTGCTGCCTCGGGCACCTTATGGTCGTTCTCCTGTGAGTCTAGATTTTCGAATCCGACGCAAAACTGACAGTTAATTGTAACGTTCAGAGCCTCTTAATGACGATGGAACACACAAATTGCGTCGCGATTCAATACATCGTCCTACAGCCGACTTGTCTCCAAGGGTCTATTGCTGCCTCGGGCACCTTATGGTCGTTCTCCTGTGAGTCTAGTTTTTCAAATGCGATGCAAAACTGACAGTTAATTGTAACGTTCAGAGCCTGTTAATGACGATGGGACACACAAATTGCGTCGCGACTCAATACATCGTCCTCCAGCCAACTTGTCTCCAAGGGTCTAGTGCTGCCTCGGGCACCTTATGGTCGTTCCCCTGTGAGTCTAGATTTTCGAATCCGACGCAAAACTGACAGTTAATTGTAACGTTCAGAGCCTCTTAATGACGATGGAACACACAAATTGCGTCGCGATTCAATACATCTTCCTCCAGCCGACTTGTCTCGAAGGGTCTATTGCTGCCTCGGGCACCTTATGGTCGTTCATCTGTGAGTCTAGATTTTCGAATCCGACGCAAAACTGACAGTGAATTGTAACGTTCAGAGCCTGTTAATGACGATGGGACACACAAATTGCGTCGCGATTCAATACATCGTCCTACAGCCGACTTGTCTCCAAGGGTCTAGTGCTGCCTCGGGCACCACATGCTCGTTCTCCTGTGAGTCTAGATTTTCGAATCCGATGCAAAACTGACAGTGAATTGTAACGTTCAGAGCCTCTTGATGACGACGGAACACACAAATTGCGTCGCGATTCAATACATCGTCCTACAGCCGACTTGTCTCCAAGGGTCTAGTGCTGCCTCGGGCACCATATGCTCGTTCTCCTGTGAGTCTAGTTTTCAGAATACGACGCAAAACTGACAGTTAATTGTAACGTTCAGAGCCTGTTAATGACGATCGGACACACAAATTGCGTCGCGACTCAATATATCGTCCTCCAGCCGACTTGTCTCCAAGGGTCTAGTGCTGCCTCGGGCACCTTATGGTCGTTCTCCTGTGAGTCTAGATTTTCGAATCCGACGAAAAACTGACAGTTAATTGTAAGGTTCAGAGCCTCTTAATGACGATGGAACACACAAATTGCGTCGCGATTCAATACATCGTCCTACAGCCGACTTGTCTCGAAGGGTCTATTGCTGCCTCGGGCACCTTATCGTCGTTCTCCTGTGAGTCTAGTTTTTCGAATGCGATGCAAAACTGACAGTTAATTGTAACGTTCAGAGCCTGTTAATGACGATGGGACACACAAATTGCGTCGCGACTCAATACATCGTCCTACAGCCGATTTGTCTCCAAGGGTCTAGTGCTGCCTCGGGCACCATATGCTCGTTCTCCTGTGAGTCTAGATTTTCGAATGCGATGCAAAACTGACAGTTAATTGTAACGTTCAGAGCCTGATACTGACGATGGAACACACAAATTGCGTCGCGATTCAATACATCGTCCTCCAGCCGACATGTCTCCGAGGTAGTATTGCTGCTCCTGGCACCTCTTGGTCGTTCTCCTATGAGTCTAGTTTTTCGAATCCGACGCAAAACTGACAGTTAATTGTAACGTTCAGAGCCTGATACTGACGATGGAACACACAAATTGCGTCGCGATTCAATACATCGTCCTCCAGCCGACTTGTCTCCAAGGGTCTATTGCTGCCTCGGGCACCTTATGGTCGTTCTCCTGTGAGTCTAGTTTTTCGAATGCGATGCAAAACTGACAGTTAATTGTAACGTTCAGAGCCTGTTAATGACGATAGAACACACAAATTGCGTCGCGATTCAATACATCGTCCTCCAGCCGACTTGTCTCCAAGGGTCTAGTGCTGCCTCGGGCACCTTATGGTCGTTCTCCTGTGAGTCTAGATTTTCGAATCCGACGCAAAACTGACAGTTAATTGTAACGTTCAGAGCCTCTTAATGACGATGGAACACACAAATTGCGTCGCGATTCAATACATCGTCCTACAGCCGACTTGTCTCCAAGGGTCTATTGCTGCCTCGGGCACCTTATGGTCGTTCTCCTGTGAGTCTAGTTTTTCAAATGCGATGCAAAACTGACAGTTAATTGTAACGTTCAGAGCCTGTTAATGACGATGGGACACACAAATTGCGTCGCGACTCAATACATCGTCCTCCAGCCAACTTGTCTCCAAGGGTCTAGTGCTGCCTCGGGCACCTTATGGTCGTTCCCCTGTGAGTCTAGATTTTCGAATCCGACGCAAAACTGACAGTTAATTGTAACGTTCAGAGCCTCTTAATGACGATGGAACACACAAATTGCGTCGCGATTCAATACATCTTCCTCCAGCCGACTTGTCTCGAAGGGTCTATTGCTGCCTCGGGCACCTTATGGTCGTTCATCTGTGAGTCTAGATTTTCGAATCCGACGCAAAACTGACAGTGAATTGTAACGTTCAGAGCCTGTTAATGACGATGGGACACACAAATTGCGTCGCGATTCAATACATCGTCCTACAGCCGACTTGTCTCCAAGGGTCTAGTGCTGCCTCGGGCACCACATGCTCGTTCTCCTGTGAGTCTAGATTTTCGAATCCGATGCAAAACTGACAGTGAATTGTAACGTTCAGAGCCTCTTGATGACGACGGAACACACAAATTGCGTCGCGATTCAATACATCGTCCTACAGCCGACTTGTCTCCAAGGGTCTAGTGCTGCCTCGGGCACCATATGCTCGTTCTCCTGTGAGTCTAGTTTTCAGAATACGACGCAAAACTGACAGTTAATTGTAACGTTCAGAGCCTGTTAATGACGATCGGACACACAAATTGCGTCGCGACTCAATATATCGTCCTCCAGCCGACTTGTCTCCAAGGGTCTAGTGCTGCCTCGGGCACCTTATGGTCGTTCTCCTGTGAGTCTAGATTTTCGAATCCGACGAAAAACTGACAGTTAATTGTAAGGTTCAGAGCCTCTTAATGACGATGGAACACACAAATTGCGTCGCGATTCAATACATCGTCCTACAGCCGACTTGTCTCGAAGGGTCTATTGCTGCCTCGGGCACCTTATCGTCGTTCTCCTGTGAGTCTAGTTTTTCGAATGCGATGCAAAACTGACAGTTAATTGTAACGTTCAGAGCCTGTTAATGACGATGGGACACACAAATTGCGTCGCGACTCAATACATCGTCCTACAGCCGATTTGTCTCCAAGGGTCTAGTGCTGCCTCGGGCACCATATGCTCGTTCTCCTGTGAGTCTAGATTTTCGAATGCGATGCAAAACTGACAGTTAATTGTAACGTTCAGAGCCTGATACTGACGATGGAACACACAAATTGCGTCGCGATTCAATACATCGTCCTCCAGCCGACATGTCTCCGAGGTAGTATTGCTGCTCCTGGCACCTCTTGGTCGTTCTCCTATGAGTCTAGTTTTTCGAATCCGACGCAAAACTGACAGTTAATTGTAACGTTCAGAGCCTGATACTGACGATGGAACACACAAATTGCGTCGCGATTCAATACATCGTCCTCCAGCCGTCTTGTCTCCGAGGTAGTATTGCTGCTCCTGGCACCTCTTGGTCGTTCTCCTATGAGTCTAGTTTTTCGAATCCGGCGCAAAACTGACAATTAATTGTAACGTTCAGAGCCTCTTAATGACGATGGAACACACAAATTGCGTCGCGATTCATTACATCGTCCTACAGCCGACTTGTCTCCAAGGGTCTATTGCTGCCTCGGGCACCTTATGGTCGTTCATCGGTGAGTCTAGATTTTCGAATCCGACGCAAGACTGACAGTTAATTGTAAGGTTCAGAGCCCCTTAATGACGATGGAACACACAAATTGCGTCGCGAATCAATACATCGTCCTCCAGCCGACTTGTCTCCAAGGGTCTATTGCTGCCTCGGGCACCTTATGGTCGTTCTCCTGTGAGTCTAGATTTTCGAATGCGATGCAAAACTGACAGTTAATTGTAACGTTCAGAGCCTGTTAATGACGATGGTACACACAAATTGCGTCGCGTCTCAATACATCGTCCTCCAGCCGACTTGTCTCCAAGGGTCTATTGCTGCCTCGGGCACCTTATGGTCGTTCTCCTGTGAGTCTAGATTTTCGAATCCGACGCAAAACTGACAGTTAATTGTAACGTTCAGAGCCTCTTAAAGACGATGGAACACACAAATTGCGTCGCGATTCAATACATCGTCCTACAGCCGACCTGTCTCCAAGGGTCTCTTGCTGCCTCGGGCACCTTATGGTCGTCCTCCTGTGAGTCTAGTTTTTCGAATCCGGCGCAAAACTGGCAATTAATTGTAACGTTCAGAGCCTCTTAATGACGATGGAACACACAAATTGCGTCGCGTATCAATACATCGTCCTCCAGCCGACTTGTCTCCAAGGGTCTAATGCTGCCTCGGGCACCTTATGGTCGTTCTCCTGTGAGTCTAGTTTTTCGAATGCGATGCAAAACTGACAGTTAATTGTAACGTTCAGAGCCTGTTAATGACGATAGGACACACAAATTGCGTCGCGTCTCAATACATCGTCCTCCAGCCGACTTGTCTCCAAGGGTCTATTGCTGCCTCGGGCACCTTATGGTCGTTCTCCTGTGAGTCTAGTTTTTCGAATGCGATGCAAAACTGACAGTTAATTGTAACGTTCAGAGCCTCTTAATGACGATGGAACACACAAATTGCGTCGCGATTCAATACATCGTCCTACAGCCGACTTGTCTCCAAGGGTCTAGTGCTGCCTCGGGCACCATATGCTCGTTCTCCTGTGAGTCTAGATTTTCGAATCCGACGCAAAACTGAGAGTGAATTGTAACGTTCAGAGCCTCTTAATGACGATGGAACACACAAATTGCGTCGCGATTCAATACATCTTCCTCCAGCCGACTTGTCTCGAAGGGTCTATTGCTGCCTCGGGCACCTTATGGTCGTTCATCTGTGAGTCTAGATTTTCGAATCCGACGCAAGACTGACAGTTAATTGTAAGGTTCAGAGCCTCTTAATGACGATGGAACACATTAATTGCGTCGCGATTCAATACATCGTCCTCCAGCCGACTTGTCTCCAAGGGTCTATTGCTGCCTCGGGCACCTTATGGTCGTTCTCCTGTGAGTCTAGTTTTTCGAATGCGATGCAAAACTGACAGTTACTTGTAACGTTCAGAGCCTGTTAATGACGATGGGACACACAAATTGCGTCGCGACTCAATACATCGTCCTCCAGCCGACTTGTCTCCAAGGGTCTAGTGCTGCCTCGGGCACCTTATGGTCGTTCTCCTGTGAGTCTAGATTTTCGAATCCGACGCAAAACTGACAGTGAATTGTAACGTTCAGAGCCTCTTGATGACGATGGAACACACAAATTGCGTCGCGATTCAATACATCGTCCCACAGCCGACCTGTCTCCAAGGGTCTCTTGCTGCCTCGGGCACCTTATGGTCGTTCTCCTGTGAGTCTAGTTTTCGGAATACGACGCAAAACTGACAGTTAATTGTAACGTTCAGAGCCTGTTAATGACGATGGGACACACAAATTGCGTCGCGTCTCAATACATCGTCCTCCAACCGACTTGTCTCCAAGGGTCTATTGCTGCCTCGGGCACCTTATGGTCGTTCTCCTGTGAGTCTAGTTTTTCGAATGCGATGCAAAACTGACAGTTAATTGTAACGTTCAGGGCCTCTTAATGACGATGGAACACACAAATTGCGTCGCGATTCAATACATCGTCCTCCAGCCGACTTGTCTCCAAGGGTCTATTGCTGCCTCGGGCACCTTATGGTCGTTCTCCTGTGAGTCTAGTTTTTCGAATGCGATGCAAAACTGACAGTTAATTGTAACGTTCAGAGCCTGTTAATGACGATGGGACACACAAATTGCGTCGCGACTCAATACATCGTCCTCGAGCCGACTTGTCTCCAAGGGTCTAGTGCTGCCTCGGGCACCTTAAGGTCGTTCTCCTGTGAGTCTAGATTTTCGAATCCGACGCAAAACTGACAGTTAATTGTAACGTTCAGAGCCTCTTAATGACGATCGAACACACAAATTGCGTCGCGATTCAATACATCGTCCTACAGCCGACTTGTCTCCAAGGGTCTATTGCTGCCTCGGGCACCTTATGGTCGTTCTCCTGTGAGTCTAGTTTTTCGAATGCGATGCAAAACTGACAGTTAATTGTAACGTTCAGAGCCTCTTAATGACGATGGAACACACAAATTGCGTCGCGATTCAATACATCGTCCTCCAGCCGACTTGTCTCTAAGGGTCTATTGCTGCCTCGGGCACCTTATGGTCGTTCATCTGTGAGTCTAGATTTTCGAATCCGACGCAAAACTGACAGTTAATTGTAAGGTTCAGAGCCTCTTAATGACGATGGAACACACAAATTGCGTCGCGATTCAATACATCGTCCTCCAGCCGACTTGTCTCCAAGGGTCTATTGCTGCCTCGGGCACCTTATGGTCGTTCTCCTGTGAGTCTAGTTTTTCGAATGCGATGCAAAACTGACAGTTAATTGTAACGTTCAGAGCCTGTTAATGACGATAGAACACACAAATTGCGTCGCGATTCAATACATCGTCCTCCAGCCGACTTGTCTCCAAGGGTCTAGTGCTGCCTCGGGCACCTTATGGTCGTTCTCCTGTGAGTCTAGATTTTCGAATCCGACGCAAAACTGACAGTTAATTGTAACGTTCAGAGCCTCTTAATGACGATGGAACACACAAATTGCGTCGCGATTCAATACATCGTCCTACAGCCGACTTGTCTCCAAGGGTCTATTGCTGCCTCGGGCACCTTATGGTCGTTCTCCTGTGAGTCTAGTTTTTCAAATGCGATGCAAAACTGACAGTTAATTGTAACGTTCAGAGCCTGTTAATGACGATGGGACACACAAATTGCGTCGCGACTCAATACATCGTCCTCCAGCCAACTTGTCTCCAAGGGTCTAGTGCTGCCTCGGGCACCTTATGGTCGTTCTCCTGTGAGTCTAGATTTTCGAATCCGACGCAAAACTGACAGTTAATTGTAACGTTCAGAGCCTCTTAATGACGATGGAACACACAAATTGCGTCGCGATTCAGTACATCTTCCTCCAGCCGACTTGTCTCGAAGGGTCTATTGCTGCCTCGGGCACCTTATGGTCGTTCATCTGTGAGTCTAGATTTTCGAATCCGACGCAAAACTGACAGTTAATTGTAAGGTTCAGAGCCTCTTAATGACGATGGAACACACAAATTGCGTCGCGATTCAATACATCGTCCTCCAGCCGACTTGTCTCGAAGGGTCTATTGCTGCCTCGGGCACCTTATGGTCGTTCATCGGTGAGTCTAGTTTTTCGAATGCGATGCAAAACTGACAGTTAATTGTAACGTTCAGAGCCTGTTAATGACGATGGGACACACAAATTGCGTCGCGACTCAATACATCGTCCTCCAGCCGACTTGTCTCCAAGGGTCTAGTGCTGCCTCGGGCACCTTATGGTCGTTCTCCTGTGAGTCTAGATTTTCGAATCCGACGCAAAACTGACAGTTAATTGTAACGTTCAGAGCCTCTTGATGACGATGGAACACACAAATTGCGTCGCGATTCAATACATCGTCCCACAGCCGACCTGTCTCCAAGGGTCTCTTGCTGCCTCGGGCACCTTATGGTCGTTCTCCTGTGAGTCTAGTTTTCAGAATACGACGCAAAACTGACAGTTAATTGTAACGTTCAGAGCCTGTTAATGACGATGGGACACACAAATTGCGTCGCGTCTCAATACATCGTCCTCCAGCCGACTTGTCTCCAAGGGTCTATTGCTGCCTCGGGCACCTTATGGTCGTTCTCCTGTGAGTCTAGTTTTTCGAATGCGATGCAAAACTGACAGTTAATTGTAACGTTCAGGGCCTCTTAATGACGATGGAACACACAAATTGCGTCGCGACTCAATACATCGTCCTACAGCCGACTTGTCTCCAAGGGTCTAGTGCTGCCTCGGGCACCATATGCTCGTTCTCCTGTGAGTCTAGATTTTCGAATCCGACGCAAAACTGACAGTGAATTGTAACGTTCAGAGCCTGTTAATGACGATGGGACACACAAATTGCGTCGCGACTCAATACATCGTCCTCCAGCCGACTTGTCTCCAAGGGTCTAGTGCTGCCTCGGGCACCATATTCTCGTTCTCCTGTGAGTCTAGATTTTCGAATCCGACGCAAAACTGACAGTTAATTGTAACGTTCAGAGCCTCTTAATGACGATGGAACACACAAATTGCGTCGCGATTCAATACATCGTCCTACAGCCGACTTGTCTCCAAGGGTCTAGTGCAGCCTCGGGCACCATATGCTCCTTCTCCTGTGAGTCTAGATTTTCGAATGCGATGCAAAACTGACAGTTAATTGTAACGTTCAGAGCCTCTTAATGACGATGGAACACACAAATTGCGTCGCGATTCAATACATCGTCCTCCAGCCGACTTGTCTCGGAGGGTCTAGTGCTGCCTCGGGCACCTTATGGTCGTTCTCCTGTGAGTCTAGTTTTTCGAATACGACGCAAAACTGACAATTAATTGTAACGTTCAGAGCCTCTTAATGACGATGGAACACACAAATTGCGTCGCGATTCAATACATCGTCCTCCAGCCGACTTGTCTCGAAGGGTCTATTGCTGCCTCGGGCACCTTATGGTCGTTCATCGGTGAGTCTAGATTTTCGAATCCGACGCAAAACTGACAGTTAATTGTAAGGTTCAAAGCCTCTTAATGACGATGGAACACACAAATTGCGTCGCGAATCAATACATCGTCCTCCAGCCGACTTGTCTCCAAGGGTCTATTGCTGCCTCGGGCACCTTATGGTCGTTCTCCTGTGAGTCTAGTTTTTCGAATGCGATGCAAAACTGACAGTTAATTGTAACGTTCAGGGCCTGTTAATGACGATGGGACACACAAATTGCGTCGCGTCTCAATACATCGTCCTCCAGCCGACTTGTCTCCAAGGGTCTATTGCTGCCTCGGGCACCTTATGGTCGTTCTCCTGTGAGTCTAGTTTTTTGAATGCGATGATAAACTGACAGTTAATTGTAACGTTCAGAGCCTCTTAATGACGATGGAACACACAAATTGCGTCGCGATTCAATACATCGTCCTACAGCCGACTTGTTTCCAAGGGTCTAGTGCTGCCTCGGGCACCATATGCTCGTTCTCCTGTGAGTCTAGATTTTCGAATCCGACGCAAAACTGAGAGTGAATTGTAACGTTCAGAGCCTCTTGATGACGATGGAACACACAAATTGCGTCGCGATTCAATACATCGTCCTCCAGCCGACTTGTCTCGAAGGGTCTATTGCTGCCTCGGGCACCTTATGGTCGTTCATCTGTGAGTCTAGATTTTCGAATCCGACGCAAAACTGACAGTTAATTGTAACGTTGTGAGTCTCTTGATGACGATGGAACACACAAATTGCATCGTGATTCAATACATCGTCCCACAGCCGACCTGTCTCCAAGGGTCTCTTGCTGCCTCGGGCACCTTATGGTCGTTCTCCTGTGAGTCTAGTTTTCAGAATACGACGCAAAACTGACAGTTAATTGTAACGTTCAGAGCCTCTTAATGACGATGGAACACACAAATTGTGTCGCGATTCAATACATCGTCCTCCAGCCTACTTGTCTCCAAGGGTCTATTGCTGCCTCGGGCACCTTATGGTCGCTCTTCTGTGAGTCTAGTTTTTCGAATGCGATGCAAAACTGACAGTTAATTGTAACGTTCAGAGCCTGTTAATGACGATGGGACACACAAATTGCGTCGCGTCTCAATACATCGTCCTCCAGCCGACTTGTCTCCAAGGGTCTATTGCTGCCTCGGGCACCTTATGGTCGTTCTCCTGTGAGTCTAGTTTTTCGAATGCGATGCAAAACTGACAGTTAATTGTAACGTTCAGAGCCTCTTAATGACGATGGAACACACAAATTGCGTCGCGATTCAATACATCGTCCTACAGCCGACTTGTCTCCAAGGGTCTAGTGCTGCCTCGGGCACCATATGCTCGTTCTCCTGTGAGTCTAGATTTTCGAATCCGACGCAAAACTGAGAGTGAATTGTAACGTTCAGAGCCTCTTGATGACGATGGAACACACAAATTGCGTCGCGATTCAATACATCGTCCTCCAGCCGACTTGTCTCGAAGGGTCTATTGCTGCCTCGGGCACCTTATGGTCGTTCATCTGTGAGTCTAGATTTTCGAATCCGACGCAAAACTGACAGTTAATTGTAAGGTTCAGAGCCTCTTAATGACGATGGAACACACAAATTGCGTCGCGATTCAATACATCGTCCTCCAGCCGACTTGTCTCCAAGGGTCTATTGCTGCCTCGGGCACCTTATGGTCGTTCTCCTGTGAGTCTAGTTTTTCGAATGCGATGCAAAACTGACAGTTAATTGTAACGTTCAGAGCCTGTTAATGACGATGGGACACACAAATTGCGTCGCGACTCAATACATCGTCCTCCAACCGACTTGTCTCCAAGGGTCTAGTGCTGCCTCGGGCACCTTATGGTCGTTCTCCTGTGAGTCTAGATTTTCGAATCCGACGCAAAACTGACAGTGAATTGTAACGTTCAGAGCCTCTTGATGACGATGGAACACACAAATTGCGTCGTGATTCAATACATCGTCCCACAGCCGACCTGTCTCCAAGGGTCTAGTGCTGCCTCGGGCACCTTATGGTCGTTCTCCTGTGAGTCTAGTTTTCAGAATACGACGCAAAACTGACAGTTAATTGTAACGTTCAGAGCCTCTTAATGACGATGGAATACACAAATTGTGTAGCGACTCAATACATCGTCCTCCAGCCGACGTGTCTCGAAGAGTCTATTGGTGCCTCGGGCACCTTATGGTCGTTCTCCTGTGAGTCTAGATTTTCGAATCCGACGCAAAACTGAGAGTGAATTGTAACGTTCAGAGCCTGTTAATGACGATGGGACACACAAATTGCGTCGCGATTCAATACATCGTCCTACAGCCGACTTGTCTCCAAGGGTCTAGTGCTGCCTCGGGCACCATATGCTCGTTCTCCTGTGAGTCTAGATTTTCGAATCCGACGCAAAACTGACAGTGAATTGTAACGTTCAGAGCCTCTTGATGACGATGGAACACACAAATTGCGTCGCGATTCAATACATCGTCCTACAGCCGACTTGTCTCCAAGGGTCTAGTGCTGCCTCGGGCACCATATGCTCGTTCTCCTGTGAGTCTAGTTTTCAGAATACGACGCAAAACTGACAGTTAATTGTAACGTTCAGAGCCTGTTAATGACGATGGGACACACAAATTGCGTCGCGACTCAATACATCGTCCTCCAGCCGACTTGTCTCCAAGGGTCTAGTGCTGCCTCGGGCACCTTATGGTCGTTCTCCTGTGAGTCTAGATTTTCGAATCCGACGAAAAACTGACAGTTAATTGTAAGGTTCAGAGCCTCTTAATGACGATGGAACACACAAATTGCGTCGCGATTCAATACATCGTCCTCCAGCCGACATGTCTCCGAGGTAGTATTGCTGCCCCTGGCACCTCTTGGTCGTTCTCCTATGAGTCTAGTTTTTCGAATCCGACGCAAAACTGACAGTTAATTGTAACGTTCAGAGCCTGATACTGACGATGCAACACACAAATTGCGTCGCGATTCAATACATCGTCCTCCAGCCGACTTGTCTCCGAGGTAGTATTGCTGCTCCTGGCACCTCTTGGTCGTTCTCCTATGAGTCTAGTTTTTCGAATCCGGCGCAAAACTGACAATTAATTGTAACGTTCAGAGCCTCTTAATGACGATGGAACACACAAATTGCGTCGCGATTCAATACATCGTCCTACAGCCGACTTGTCTCCTAGGGTCTATTGCTGCCTCGGGCACCTTATGGTCGTTCATCGGTGAGTCTAGATTTTCGAATCCGACGCAAAACTGACAGTTAATTGTAAGGTTCAGAGCCTCTTAATGACGATGGAACACACAAATTGCGTCGCGAATCAATACATCGTCCTCCAGCCGACTTGTCTCCAAGGGTCTATTGCTGCCTCGGGCACCTTATGGTCGTTCTCCTGTGAGTCTAGATTTTCGAATGCGATGCAAAACTGACAGTTAATTGTAACGTTCAGAGCCTGTTAATGACGATGGGACACACAAATTGCGTCGCGTCTCAATACATCGTCCTCCAGCCGACTTGTCTGCAAGGGTCTATTGCTGCCTCGGGCACCTTATGGTTGTTCTCCTGTGAGTCTAGATTTTCGAATCCGACGCAAAACTGACAGTTAATTGTAACGTTCAGAGCCTCTTAATGACGATGGAACACACAAATTGCGTCGCGAATCAATACATCGTCCTCCAGCCGACTTGTCTCCAAGGGTCTATTGCTGCCTCGGGCACCATATGCTCGTTCTCCTGTGAGTCTAGATTTTCGAATCCGGCGCAAAACTGACAATTAATTGTAACGTTCAGAGCCTCTTAATGACGATGGAACACACAAATTGCGTCGCGAATCAATACATCGTCCTCCAGCCGACTTGTCTCCAAGGGTCTATTGCTGCCTCGGGCACCTTATGGTCGTTCTCCTGTGAGTCTAGTTTTTCGAATGCGATGCAAAACTGACAGTTAATTGTAACGATCAGAGCCTCTTAATGACGATGGAACACACAAATTGCGTCGCGATTCAATACATCGTCCTCCAGCCGACTTGTCTCCAAGGGTCTATTGCTGCCTCGGGCACCTTATGGTCGTTCTCCTGTGAGTCTAGTTTTTCGAATAAGACTCAAAACTGACAATTAATTGTAACGTTCAGAGCCTCTTAATGACGATGGAACACACAAATTGCGTCGCGATTCAATACATCGTCCTCCAGCCGACTTGTCTCCGAGGGTCTAGTGCTGCCTCGGGCACCATATGCTCGTTCTCCTGTGAGTCTAGATTTTCGAATCCGACGCAAAACTGACAGTGAATTGTAACGTTCAGAGCCTCTTGATGACGATGGAACACACAAATTGCGTCGCGATTCAATACATCGTCCTACAGCCGACTTGTCTCCAAGGGTCTAGTGCTGCCTCGGGCACCATATGCTCGTTCTCCTGTGAGTCTAGTTTTCAGAATACGACGCAAAACTGACAGTTAATTGTAACGTTCAGAGCCTGTTAATGACGATGGGACACACAAATTGCGTCGCGACTCAATACATCGTCCTCCAGCCGACTTGTCTCCAAGGGTCTAGTGCTGCCTCGGGCACCTTATGGTCGTTCTCCTGTGAGTCTAGATTTTCGAATCCGACGAAAAACTGACAGTTAATTGTAAGGTTCAGAGCCTCTTAATGACGATGGAACACACAAATTGCGTCGCGATTCAATACATCGTCCTACAGCCGACTTGTCTCCAAGGGTCTAGTGCTGCCTCGGGCACCATATGCTCGTTCTCCTGTGAGTCTAGTTTTTCGAATCCGGCGCAAAACTGACAATTAATTGTAACGTTCAGAGCCTGTTAATGACGATGGGACACACAAATTGCGTCGCGATTCATTACATCGTCCTACAGCCGACTTGTCTCCAAGGGTCTAGTGCTGCCTCGGGCACCATATGCTCGTTCTCCTGTGAGTCTAGATTTTCGAATACGATGCAAAACTGACAGTTAATTGTAACGTTCAGAGCCTGATACTGACGATGGAACACACAAATTGCGTCGCGATTCAATACATCGTCCTCCAGCCGACATGTCTCCGAGGTAGTATTGCTGCTCCTGGCACCTCTTGGTCGTTCTCCTATGAGTCTAGTTTTTCGAATCCGACGCAAAACTGACAGTTAATTGTAACGTTCAGAGCCTGATACTGACGATGGAACACACAAATTGCGTCGCGATTCAATACATCGTCCTCCAGCCGACTTGTCTCCGAGGTAGTATTGCTGCTCCTGGCACCTCTTGGTCGTTCTCCTATGAGTCTAGTTTTTCGAATCCGTCGCAAAACGGACAATTAATTGTAACGTTCAGAGCCTCTTAATGACGATGGAACACACAAATTGCGTCGCGATTCAATACATCGTCCTACAGCCGACTTGTCTCCTAGGGTCTATTGCTGCCTCGGGCACCTTATGGTCGTTCATCGGTGAGTCTAGATTTTCGAATCCGACGCAAAACTGACAGTTAATTGTAAGGTTCAGAGCCTCTTAATGACGATGGAACACACAAATTGCGTCGCGAATCAATACATCGTCCTCCAGCCGACTTGTCTCCAAGGGTCTATTGCTGCCTCGGGCACCTTATGGTCGTTCTCCTGTGAGTCTAGATTTTCGAATGCGATGCAAAACTGACAGTTAATTGTAACGTTCAGAGCCTGTTAATGACGATGGGACACACAAATTGCGTCGCGTTGCAATACATCGTCCTCCAGCCGACTTGTCTCCAAGGGTCTATTGCTGCCTCGGGCACCTTATGGTTGTTCTCCTGTGAGTCTAGATTTTCGAATCCGACGCAAAACTGACAATTAATTGTAACGTTCAGAGCCTCTTAATGACGATGGAACACACAAATTGCGTCGCGAATCAATACATCGTCCTCCAGACGACTTGTCTCCAAGGGTCTATTGCTGCCTCGGGCACCATATGCTCGTTCTCCTGTGAGTCTAGATTTTCGAATCCGGCGCAAAACTGACAATTAATTGTAACGTTCAGAGCCTCTTAATGACGATGGAACACACAAATTGCGTCGCGAATCAATACATCGTCCTCCAGCCGACTTGTCTCCAAGGGTCTATTGCTGCCTCGGGCACCTTATGGTCGTTCTCCTGTGAGTCTAGTTTTTCGAATGCGATGCAAAACTGACAGTTAATTGTAACGATCAGAGCCTCTTAATGACGATGGAACACACAAATTGCGTCGCGATTCAATACATCGTCCTCCAGCCGACTTGTCTCCAAGGGTCTATTGCTGCCTCGGGCACCTTATGGTCGTTCTCCTGTGAGTCTAGTTTTTCGAATACGACTCAAAACTGACAATTAATTGTAACGTTCAGAGCCTCTTAATGACGATGGAACACACAAATTGCGTCGCGATTCAATACATCGTCCTCCAGCCGACTTGTCTCGAAGGGTCTATTGCTGCCTCGGGCACCTTATCGTCGTTCATCGGTGAGTCTAGATTTTCGAATCCGACGCAAAACTGACAGTTAATTGTAAGGTTCAGAGCCTCTTAATGACGATGGAACACACAAATTGCGTCGCGAATCAATACATCGTCCTCCAGCCGACTTGTCTCCAAGGGTCTATTGCTGCCTCGGGCACCTTATGGTCGTTCTCCTGTGAGTCTAGATTTTCGAATGCGATGCAAAACTGACAGTTAATTGTAACGTTCAGAGCCTGTTAATGACGATGGGACACACAAATTGCGTCGCGTCTCAATACATCGTCCTCCAGCCGACTTGTCTCCAAGGGTCTATTGCTGCCTCGGGCACCTTATGGTCGTTCTCCTGTGAGTCTAGATTTTCGAATCCGACGCAAAACTGACAGTTAATTGTAACGTTCAGAGCCTCTTAATGACGATGGAACACACAAATTGCGTCGCGAATCAATACATCGTCCTCCAGCCGACTTGTCTCCAAGTGTATATTGCAGCCTCGGGCACCATATGCTCGTTCTCCTGTGAGTCTAGATTTTTGAATCCGGCGCAAAACTGACAATTAATTGTAACGTTCAGAACCTCTTAATGACGATGGAACACACAAATTGCGTCGCGAATCAATACATCGTCCTCCAGCCGACTTGTCTCCAAGGGTCTATTGCTGCCTCGGGCACCTTATGGTCGTTCTCCTGTGAGTCTAGTTTTTCGAATGCGATGCAAAACTGACAGTTAATTGTAACGTTCAGAGCCTGTTAATGACGATGGGACACACAAATTGCGTCGCGTCTCAATACATCGTCCTCCAGCCGACTTGTCTCCAAGGGTCTATTGCTGATTCGGGCACCTTATGGTCGTTCTCCTGTGAGTCTAGATTTTCGAATCCGACGCAAAACTGACAGTTAATTGCAACGTTCAGAGCCTCTTCATGACGATGGAACACACAAATTGCGTCGCGATTCAATACATCGTCCTCCAGCCGACTTGTCTCCGAGGTAGTATTGCTGCTCCTGGCACCTCTTGGTCGTTCTCCTATGAGTCTAGTTTTTCGAATCCGGCGCAAAACTGACAATTAATTGTAACGTTCAGAGCCTCTTAATGACGATGGAACACACAAATTGCGTCGCGACTCAATACATCGTCCTACACCCGACTTGTCTCCAAGGGTCAAGTGCTGCCTCGGGCACCATATGCTCGTTCACCTGTGAGTCTAGATTTTCGAATCCGACGCAAAACTGACAGTTAATTGTAACGTTCAGAGCCTGTTAATGACGATGGGACACACAAATTGCGTCGCGATTCAATACATCGTCCTCCAGCCGACTTGTCTCGAAGGGTCTAGTGCTGCGTCGGGCACCAGATGCTCGTTCTCCTGTGAGTCTAGATTTTCGAATGCGATGCAAAACTGACAGTTAATTGTAACGTTCAGAGCCTGTTAATGACGATGGGACACACAAATTGCGTCGCGATTCAATACATCGTCCTACAACCGACTTGTCTCCAAGGGTCTAGTGCAGCCTCGGGCACCATACGCTCGTTCTCCTGTGAGTCTAGATTTTCGAATCCGACGCAAAACTGACAGTTAATTGTAACGTTCAGAGCCTGTTAATGACGATGGGACACACAAATTGCGTCGCGACTCAATACATCGTCCTCCAGCCGACTTGTCTCCAAGGGTCTAGTGCTGCCTCGGGCACCTTATGGTCGTTCTCCTATGAGTCTAGATTTTCGAATCCGACGCAAAACTGACAGTTAATTGTAACGTTCAGAGCCTCTTAATGACGATGGAACACACAAATTGCGTCGCGATTCAATACATCGTCCTCCAGCCGACTTGTCTCGAAGGGTCTATTGGTGTCTCGGGCACCTTATGGTCGTTCTCCTGTGAGTCTAGTTTTTCGAATACGACGCAAAACTGACAGTTAATTGTAACGTTCAGAGCCTCTTAATGACGATGGAACACACAAATTGCGTCGCGATTCAATACATCGTCCTCCAGCCGACTTGTCTCGAAGGGTCTATTGCTGCCTCGGGCACCTTATGGTCGTTCATCGGTGAGTCTAGATTTTCGAATCCGACGCAAAACTGACAGTTAATTGTAAGGTTCAGAGCCTCTTAATGACGATGGAACACACAAATTGCGTCGCGATTCAATACATCGTCCTACAGCCGACTTGTCTCCGAGGTAGTATTGCTGCTCCTGGCACCTCTTGGTCGTTCTCCTATGAGTCTAGTTTTTCGAATCCGGCGCAAAACTGGCAATTAATTGTAACGTTCAGAGCCTCTTAATGACGATGGAACACACAAATTGCGTCGCGAATCAATACATCGTCCTACAGCCGACTTGTCTCCAAGGGTCTAGTGCTGCCTCGGGCACCATATGCTCGTTCTCCTGTGAATCTAGATTTTCGAATCCGACGCAAAACTGACAGTGAATTGTAACGCTCAGAGCCTCTTGATGACGATGGAACACACAAATTGCGTCGCGATTCAATACATCGTCCTACAGCCGACTTGTCTCCAAGGGTCTAGTGCTGCCTCGGGCACCATATGCTCGTTCTCCTGTGAGTCTAGTTTTCAGAATACGACGCAAAACTGACAGTTAATTGTAACGTTCAGAGCCTGTTAATGACGATGGGACACACAAATTGCGTCGCGACTCAATACATCGTCCTCCAGCCGACTTGTCTCCAAGGGTCTAGTGCTGCCTCGGGCACCTTATGCTCGTTCTCCTGTGAGTCTAGATTTTCGAATCCGACGCAAAACTGACAGTTAATTGTAAGGTTCAGAGCCTCTTAATGACGATGGAACACACAAATTGCGTCGCGATTCAATACATAGTCCTACAGCCGACTTGTCTCCAAGGGTCTAGTGCTGCCTCGGGCACCATATGCTCGTTCTCCTGTGAGTCTAGATTTTCGAATCCGACGCAAAACTGACAGTGAATTGTAACGTTCAGAGCCTGTTAATGACGATGGAACACACAAATTGCGTCGCGATTCAATACATCGTCCTACAGCCGACTTGTCTCCAAGGGTCTAGTGCTGCCTCGGGCACCATATGCTCGTTCTCCTGTTAGTCTAGATTTTCGAATGCGATGCAAAACTGACAGTTAATTGTAACGTTCAGAGCCTGATACTGACGATGGAACACACAAATTGAAACGCGATTCAATACATCGTCCTCCAGCCGACATGTCTCCGAGGTAGTATTGCTGCTCCTGGCACCTCTTGGTCGTTCTCCTATGAGTCTAGTTTTTCGAATCCGACGCAAAACTGACAGTTAATTGTAACGTTCAGAGCCTGATACTGACGATGGAACACACAAATTGATTCGCGATTCAATACATCGTCCTCCAGCCGACTTGTCTCCGAGGTAGTATTGCTGCTCCTGGCACCTCTTGGTCGTTCTCCTATGAGTCTAGTTTTTCGAATCCGGCGCAAAACTGACAATTAATTGTAACGTTCAGAGCCTCTTAATGACGATGGAACACACAAACTGCGTCGCGATTCAATACATCGTCCTACAGCCGACTTGTCTCCAAGGGTCTAGTGCTGCCTCGGGCACCTTATGGTCGTTCTCCTATGAGTCTAGTTTTTCGAATCCCGCGCAAAACTGACAATTAATTGTAACGTTCAGAGCCTCTTAATGACGATAGAACACACAAATTGCGTCGCGATTCAATACATCGTCCTCCAGCCGACTTGTCTCCGAGGTAGTATTGCTGCTCCGGGCACCTTTTGGTCGTTCTCCTATGAGTCTAGTTTTTCGAATCCGGCGCAAAACTGACAATTAATTGTAACGTTCAGAGCCTGTTAATGACGATGGGACACACAAATTGCGTCGCGTCTCAATACATCGTCCTCCAGCCGACTTGTCTCCAAGGGTCTAGTGCTGCCTCGGGCACCATATGCTCGTTCTCCTGTGAGTCTAGATTTTCGAATCCGACGCAAAAGTGACAGTTAATTGTAACGTTCAGAGCCTCTTAATGACGATGGAACACACAAATTGCGTCGCGATTCAATACATCGTCCTACAATCGACTTGTCTCCAAGGGTCTATTGCTGCCTCGGGCACCTTATGGTCGTTGTCCTGTGAGTCTAGATTTTCGAATCCGACGCAAAACTGAAAGTTAATTGTAAGGTTCAGAGCCTCTTAATGACGATGGAACACACAAATTGCGTCGCGATTCAATACATCGTCCTACAGCCGACTTGTCTCCAAGGGTCTATTGCTGCCTCGGGCACCTTATGGTCGTTCTCCTGTGAGTCTAGTTTGTCGAATGCGATGCAAAACTGACAGTTAATTGTAACGTTCAGAGCATGTTAATGACGATGGAACACACAAATTGCGTCGCGATTCAATACATCGTCCTCCAGCCGACTTGTCTCCAAGGGTTAGTGCTGCCTCGGGCACCATATGCTCGTTCTCCTGTGAGTCTAGATTTTCGAATCCGACGCAAAACTGACAGTGAATTGTAACGTTCAGAGCCTGTTAATGGCGATGGGACACACATATTGCGTCGCGACTCAATACATCGTCCTCCAGCCGACTTCTCTCCAAGGGTCTAGTGCTGCCTCGGGCACCATATGCTCGTTCTCCTGTGAGTCTAGATTTTCGAATCCGACGCAAAACTGACAATTAATTGTAACGTTGAGAGCCTGTTAATGACGATGGAACACACAAATTGCGTCGCGATTCAATACATCGTTCTCCAGCCGACTTGTCTCCAAGGGTCTAGTGCTGCCTCGGGCACCATATGCTCGTTCTCCTGTGAGTCTAGATTTTCGAATCCGACGCAAAACTGACAGTTAATTGTAACGTTCAGAGCCTCTTAATGACGATGGAACACACAAATTGCGTCGCGATTCAATACATCGTCCTACAATCGGCTTGTCTCCAAGGGTCTATTGTTGCCTCGGGCACCTTATGGTCGTTCTCCTGTGAGTCTAGTTTTTCGAATGCGATGCAAAACTGACAGTTAATTGTAACGTTCAGAGCCTGTTAATGACGATGGAACACACAAATTGCGTCGCGACTCAATACATCGTCCTCCAGCCGACTTGTCTCCAAGGGTCTAGTGCTGCCTCGGGCACCTTATGGTCGTTCTCCTGTGAGTCTAGATTTTCGAATCCGACGCAAAACTGACAATTAGTTGTAACGTTCAGAGCCTGTTAATGACGATGGAACACACAAATTGCGTCGCGATTCAATACATCGTCCTCCAGCCGACTTGTCCCCAAGGGTCTAGTGCTGCCTCGGGCACCATATGCTCGTTCTCCTGTGAGTCTAGATTTTCGAATCCGACGCAAAACTGACAGTTAATTGTAACGTTCAGAGCCTCTTAATGACGATGGAACACACAAATTGCGTCGCGATTCAATACATCGTCCTACAATCGACTTGTCTCCAAGGGTCTATTGCTGCCTCGGGCACCTTATGGTCGTTCTCCTGTGAGTCTAGATTTTCGAATCCGACGCAAAACTGACAGTTAATTGTAAGGTTCAGTGCCTCTTAATGACGATGGAACACACAAATTGCGTCGCGATTCAATACATCGTCCTACAGCCGACTTGTCTCCAAGGGTCTATTGCTGCCTCGGGCACCTTATGGTCGTTCTCCTGTGAGTCTAGTTTTTCGAATGCGATGCAAAACTGACAGTTAATTGTAACGTTCAGAGCCTGTTAATGACGATGGAACACACAAATTGCGTCGCGATTCAATACATCGTCCCACAGCCGACCTGTCTCGAAGGGTCTCTTGCTGCCTCCGGCACCTTATGGTCGTTCTCCTGTGAGTCTAGTTTTCAGAATACGACGCAAAACTGACAGTTAATTGTAACGTTCAGAGCCTGTTAATGACGATGGAACACACAAATTGCGTCGCGACTCAATACATCGTCCTCCAGACGACTTGTCTCCAAGGGTCTAGTGCTGGCTCGGGCACCTTATGGTGGTTCATCTGTTAGTCTAGATTTTCGAATCCGACGCAAAACTGACAGTTAATTGTAACGTTCAGAGCCTCTTAATGACGATGGAACACACAAATTGCGTCGCGATTCAATACATCGTCCTCCAGCCGACATGTCTCCGAGGTAGTATTGCTGCCTCGGGCACCTTATGGTCGTTCTCCTGTGAGTCTAGTTTTCAGAATACGACTCAAAACTGACAGTTAATTGTAACGTTCAGAGCCTGTTAATGACGATGGGACACACAAATTGCGTCGCGATTCAATACATCGTCCTCCAGCCGACTTGTCTCGAAGGGTCTATTGGTGCCTCGAGCCTCTTATGGTCGTTCTCCTATGAGTCTAGTTTTTCGAATCCGGCGCAAAACTGACAATTAATTGTAACGTTCAGAGCCTCTTAATGACGATGGAACACACAAATTGCGTCGCGATTCAATACATCGTCCTCCAGCCGACATGTCTCCGAGGTAGTATTGCTGCTCCTGGCACCTCTTGGTCGTTCTCCTATGAGTCTGAAAACTAGACTCACAGGAGAACGACCATAAGGTGCCCGAGGCAGCACTAGACCCTTCGAGACAAGTCGGCTGGCGGACGATGTATTGAATCGCGACGCAATTTGTGTGTCCCATCGTCATTAACAGGCTCTGAACGTTACAATTAACTGTCAGTTTTGCGTCGTATTCTGAAAACTAGACTCACAGGAGAACGAGCATATGGTGCCCGAGGCAGCGCTAGACCCTTGGAGACAAGTCGGCTGTTGGACGATGTATTGAGTCGCGACGCAATTTGTGTGTCCCATCGTCATTAACAGGCTCTGAACGTTACAATTAATTGTCAGTTTTGCGCCGGATTCGAAAAACTAGACTCATAGGAGAACGACCAAGAGGTGCCAGGAGCAGCAATACTGCCTCGGGCACCTTTTGGTCGTTCTCCTGTGAGTCTAGTTTTTCGAATGCGATGCAAAACTGACAGTTAATTGTAATGTTCAGAGCCTGTTAATGACGATGGAACACAATAATTGCGTCGCGTCTCAATACATCGTCCTCCAGGCGACTTGTCTCCAAGGGTCTATTGCTGCCTCGGGCACCTTATGGTCGTTCTCCTGTGAGTCTAGTTTTTCGAATGCGATGATAAACTGACAGTTAATTGTAACGTTCAGAGCCTCTTAATGACGATGGAACACACAAATTGCGTCGCGATTCAATACATCGTCCTTCAGCCGACTTGTCTCCAAGGGTCTAGTGCTGCCTCGGCCACCATATGCTCGTTCTCCTGTGAGTCTAGATTTTCGAATCCGGCGCAAAACTGACAGTTAATTGTAACGTTCAGAGCCTCTTAATGACGATGGAACACACAAATTGCGTCGCGAATCAATACATCGTCCTCCAGCCGACTTGTCTCCAAGGGTCTATTGCTTCCTCGGGCACCTTATGGTCGTTCTCCTGTGAGTCTAGTTTTTCGAATGCGATGCAAAACTGACAGTTAATTGTAACGTTCAGAGCCTCTTAATGACGATGGAACACACAAATTGCGTCGCGATTCAATACATCGTCCTACAGCCGACTTGTCTCCAAGGGTCTAGTGCTGCCTCGGGCACCATATGCTCGTTCTCCTGTGAGTCTAGATTTTCGAATGCGATGCAAAACTGACAGTTAATTGTAACGTTCAGAGCCTCTTAATGACGATGGAACACACAAATTGCGTCGCGACTCAATACATCGTCCTCCAGCCGACTTGTCTCCAAGGGTCTAGTGCTGCCTCGGGCACCATATGCTCGTTCTCCTGTGAGTCTAGATTTTCGAATCCGACGCAAAACTTACAGTTAATTGTAACGTTCAGAGCCTGATACTGACGATGGAACACCCAAATTGCGTCGCGATTCAGTACATCGTCCTCCAGCCGACTTGTCTCCAAGGGTCTATTGCTGCCTCGGGCACCATATGCTCGTTCTCCTGTGAGTCTAGTTTTTCGAATGCGATGCAAAACTGACAGTTAATTGTAAGGTTCAGAGCCTCTTAATGACGATGGAACACACAAATTGCGTCGCGTCTCAAAACATCGTCCTACAGCCGACTTGTCTCCAAGGGTCTAGTGCTGCCTGGGGCACCTTATCGTCGTTCTCCTGTGAGTCTAGTTTTCAGAATACGACGCAAAACTGACAATTAATTGTAACGTTTAGAGCCTGTTAATGACGATGGAACACACAAATTGCGTCGCGATTCAATACATCGTCCCACAGCCGACCTGTCTCCAAGGGTCTCTTGCTGCCTCGGGCACCTTATGGTCGTTCTCCTGTGAGTCTAGTTTTCAGAATACGACGCAAAACTGACAGTTAATTGTAACGTTCAGAGCCTGTTAAGGACGATGGGACACACAAATTGCGTCGCGACTCAATACATCGTCCTCCAGCCGACTTGTCTCCAAGGGTCTAGTGCTGCCTCGGGCACCAAATGCTCGTTCTCCTGTGAGTCTAGATTTTCGAATGCGATGCAAAACTGACAGTTAATTGTAACGTTCAGAGCCTCTTAATGACGATGGAACACACAAATTGCGTCGCTATTCAATACATCGTCCCACAGCCGACCTGTCTGAACGATGTATTGAATCGCGACGCAATTTGTGTGTTCCATCGTCATTAAGAGGCTCTGAACGTTACAATTAATTGTCAGTTTTGCGCCGGATTCGAAAAACTAGACTCATAGGAGAACGACCATAAGGTGCCCGAGGCAGCACTACACCCTTGGAGACAAGTCGGCTGTAGGTCGATGTATTGAATCGCGACGCAATTTGTGTGTTCCATCGTCATTAAGAGGCTCTGAACCTTACAATTAACTGTCAGTTTTGCATCGCATTCGAAAATCTAGACTCACCGATGAACGACCATAAGGTGCCCTAGGCAGCACTAGACCCTTGGAGACAAGTCGGCTGGAGGACGATGTATTGAATCGCGACGCAATTTGTGTGTTCCATCGTCATTAACAGGCTCTGAACGTTACAATTAACTGTCAGTTTTGCGTCGTATTCTGAAAACTAGACTCACAGGAGAACGACCATAAGGTGCCCGAGGCAGCAAGAGACCCTTGGAGACAGGTCGTCTGTGGGACGATGTATTGAATCGCGACGCAATTTGTGTGTTCCATCGTCATCAAGAGGCTCTGAACGTTACAATTAACTGTCAGTTTTGCGTCGGATTCGAAAATCTAGACTCACAGGAGAACGAGCATATGGTGCCCGAGGCAGCAATAGACCCTTGGAGACAAGTCGGCTGTAGGACGATGTATTGAATCGCGACGCAATTTGTGTGTTCCATCGTCATTAAGAGGCTCTGAACGTTACAATTAACTGTCAGTTTTGCGTCGGATTCGAAAATCTAGACTCACAGGAGAACGACCATAAGGTGCCCGAGGCAGCACTAGACCCTTGGAGACAAGTCGGCTGGAGGACGATGTATTGAATCGCGACGCAATTTGTGTGTCCCATCGTCATTAACAGGCTCTGAACGTTACAATTCACTGTCAGTTTTGCGTCGTATTCTGAAAACTAGACTCACAGGAGAACGACCATAAGGTGCCCGAGGCAGCAATAGACCCTTGGAGACAAGTCGGCTGGAGGACGATGTATTGAATCGCGACGCAATTTGTGTGTTCCATCGTCATTAAGAGGCTCTGAATGTTACAATTCACTGTCAGTTTTGCGTCGGATTCGAAAATCTAGACTCACAGGAGAACGAGCATATGGTGCCCGAGGCAGCACTAGACCCTTGGAGACAAGTCGGCTGGAGGACGATGTATTGATTCGCGACGCAATTTGTGTGTTCCATCGTCAGTATCAGGCTCTGAACGTTACAATTAACTGTCAGTTTTGCGTCGGATTCGAAAATCAAGACTCACAGGAGAACGACCATAAGGTGCCCGAGGCAGCACTAGACCCTTGGAGACAAGTCGGCTGGAGGACGATGTATTGAGTCGCGACGCAATTTGTGTGTTCCATCGTCATTAACAGGTTCTGAACGATACAATTAACTGTCAGTTTTGCGTCGTATTCTGAAAACTAGACTCACAGGAGAACGACCATAAGGTGCCCGAGGCAGCAAGATACCCTTGGAGACAGGTCGGCTGTAGGACGATGTATTGAATCGCGACGCAATTTGTGTGTTCCATCGTCATTAAGAGGCTCTGAACGTTACAATTCACTGTCAGTTTTGCGTCGGATTCGAAAATCTAGACTCACAGGAGAACGACCATAAGGTGCATGAGGCAGCACTAGACCCTTGGAGACAAGTCGGCTGTAGGACGATGTATTGAGTCGCGACGCAATTTGTGTGTCCCATCGTCATTAACAGGCTCTGAACGTTACAATTCACTGTCAGTTTTGCGGCGGATTCGAAAATCTAGACTCACAGGAGAACGACGATAAGGTGCCCGAGGCAGCACTAGACCCTTGGAGACAAGTCGGCTGTAGGACGATGTATTGAGACGCGACGCAATTTGTGTGTTCCATCGTCAGTATCAGGCTCTGAACGTTACAATTATCTGTCAGTTTTGCGTCGGATTCGAAAATCTAGACTCACAGGAGAACGACCATAAGGTGCCCGAGGCAGCACTAGACCCTTGGAGACAAGTCGGCTGGAGGACGATGTATTGAGTCGCGACGCAATTTATGTGTCCCATCGTCATTAACAGGCTCTGAACGTTACAATTAACTGTCAGTTTTGCGTCGGATTCGAAAAACTAGACTCATAGGAATACGACCAAGAGGTGCCAGGAGCAGCAATACTACCACGGAGACATGTCGGCTGGAGGACGATGTATTGAATCGCGACGCAATTTGTGTGTTCCATCGTCATTAAGAGGCTCTGAACGTTACAATTAACTGTCAGTTTTGCGTCGGATTCGAAAATCTAGACTCACAGGAGAACGACCATAAGGTGCCCGAGGCAGCACTAGACCCTTGGAGACAAGTCGGCTGGAGGACGATGTAATGATTCGCGACGCAATTTCTGTGTTCCATCGTCATTAACAGGTTCTGAACGTTACAATTAACTGTCAGTTTTGCGTCGTATTCGAAAAACTAGACTCACAGGAGAACGACCATAAGGTGCCCGAGGCAGCACTAGACCCTTGGAGACAAGTCGGCTGGAGGACGATGTATTGAGACGCGACGCAATTTGTGTGTCCCATCGTCATTAAGAGGCTCTGAACCTTACAATTAACTGTCAGTTTTGCGTCGGATTCGAAAATCTAGACTCACCGATGAACGACCATAAGGTGCCCGAGGCAGCAATAGACCCTTCGAGACAAGTCGGCTGGAGGACGATGTATTGAATCGCGACGCAATTTGTGTGTTCCATCGTCATTAAGAGGCTCTGAACGTTACAATTAACTGTCAGTTTTGCGTCGTATTCGAAAATCTAGACTCACAGGAGAAGGAGCATATGGTGCCCGAGGCAGCACTAGTCCCTTCGAGACAAGTCGGCTGGAGGACGATGTATTGAATCGCGACGCAATTTGTGTGTTTCATCGTCATTAAGAGGCTCTGAACGTTACAATTAATTGTCAGTTTTGCGCCGGATTCGAAAAACTAGACTCATAGGAGAACGACCAAGAGGTGCCAGGAGCAGCAATACTACCTCGGAGACATGTCGGCTGGAGGACGATGTATTGAATCGCGACGCAATTTGTGTGTTCCATCGTCAGTATCAGGCTCTGAACGTTACAATTAACTGTCAGTTTTGCGTCGGATTCGAAAATCTAGACTCACAGGAGAACGACCATAAGGTGCCCGAGGCAGCAATAGACCCTTGGAGACAAGTCGGCTGTAGGACGATGTATTGAATCTCGACGCAATTTGTGTGTTCCATCGTCATTAAGAGGCTCTGAACGTTACAATTAATTGTCAGTTTTGCGCCGGATTCGAAAAACTAGACTCATAGGAGATCGACCAAAAGGTGCCAGGAGCAGCAATACTACCTCGGAGACAGGTCGGCTGTCGGACGATGTATTGAATCTCGACGCAATTTGTGTGTTCCATCGTCAGTATCAGGCTCTGTACGTTACAATTAACTGTCAGATTTGCGTCGGATTCGAAAAACTAGACTCATAGGAGAACGACCAAGAGGTGCCAGGAGCAGCAATACTACCTCGGAGACATGTCGGCTGGAGGACGATGTATTGAATCGCGACGCAATTTGTGTGTTCCATCGTCATTAAGAGGCTCTGAACGTTACAATTAACTGTCAGTTTTGCGTCGGATTCGAAAATCTAGACTCACAGGAGAACGACCATAAGGTGCCCGAGGCAGCAATAGACCCTTGGAGACAAGTCGGCTGTAGGACGATGTATTGAATCGCGACGCAATTTGTGTGTTCCATCGTCAGTATCAGGCTCTGAACGTTACAATTAACTGTCAGTTTTGCGTCGGATTCGAAAATCTAGACTCACAGGAGAACGACCATAAGGTGCCCGAGGCAGCACTAGACCCTTCGAGACAAGTCGGCTGGAGGACGATGTATTGAATCGCGACGCAATTTGTGTGTCCCATTGTCATTAACAGGCTCTGAACGTTACAATTCACTGTCAGTTTTGCGTCGGATTCGAAAATCTAGACTCGCAGGTGAACGAGCATATGGTGCCCGAGGCAGCACTAGACCCTTGGAGACAAGTCGGCTGGAGGACGATCTATTGAGTCGCGACGCAATTTGTGTGTCCCATCGTCATTAACAGGCTCTGAACGTTACAATTAACTGTCTGTTTTGCATCGTATTCTGAAAACTAGACTCACAGGAGAACGACCATAAGGTGCCCGAGGCAGCAAGAGACCCTTTGAGACAGGTCGGCTGTGGGACGATGTATTGAATCGCGACGCAATTTGTGTGTCCCATCGTCATTAACAGGCTCTGAACGTTACAATTAATTGTCAGTTTTGCGTCGTATTCTGAAAACTAGACTCACAGGAGAACGACGATAAGGTGCCCGAGGCAGCACTAGACCCTTGGAGACAAGTCGGCTGTAGGACGATGTATTGAGACGCGACGCAATTTGTGTGTTCCATCGTCAGTATCAGGCTCTGAACGTTACAATTAACTGTCAGTTTTGCGTCAGATTCGAAAATCTAGACTCACAGGAGAACGAGCATATGGTGCCCGAGGCAGCACTAGACCCTTGGAGACAAGTCGGCTGGAGGACGATGTATTGAGTCGCGACGCAATTTGTGTGTCCCATCGTCATTAACAGGCTCTGAACGTTACAATTAACAGTCAGTTTTGCGTCGTATTCTGAAAACTAGACTCACAGGAGAACGACCATAAGGTGCCCGAGGCAGCAAGAGACCCTTGGAGACAGGTCGGCTGTGGGACGATGTATTGAATCGCGACGCAATTTGTGTGTTCCATCGTCATCAAGAGGCTCTGAACGTTACAATTCACTGTCAGTTTTGCGTCGGATTCGAAAATCTAGACTCACAGGAGAACGAGCATATGGTGCCCGAGGCAGCACTAGACCCTTGGAGACAAGTCGGCTGTAGGACGATGTATTGAATCGCGACGCAATTTGTGTGTTCCATCGTCATTAAGAGGCTCTGAACGTTACAATTATTTGTCAGTTTTGCGCCGGATTCGAAATACTAGACTCATAGGAGAACGACCATAAGAGGCCCGAGGCACCAATAGACCCTTCGAGACAAGTCGGCTGGAGGACGATGTATTGAATCGCGACGCAAATTGTGTGTCCCATCGTCATTAAGAGGCTCTGAACCTTACAATTAACTGTCAGTTTTGCGCCGGATTCGAAAAACTAGACTCATAGGAGAACGACCATAAGAGGCCCGAGGCACCAATAGACCCTTCGAGACAAGTCGGCTGGAGGACGATGTATTGAATCGCGACGCAATTTGTGTGTTCAATCGTCATTAAGAGGCTCTGAACGTTACAATTCACTGTCAATCTTGCGTCGGATTAGAAAATCTTGACTCACAGGAGAACGAGCATATGGTGCCCGAGGCAGCACTAGACCCTTGGAGACAAGTCGGCTGTAGGACGATGTATTGAATCGCGACGCAATTTGTGTGTTCCATCGTCATTAAGAGGCTCTGAACGTTACAATTAACTGTCAGTTTTGCGTCGGATTCGAAAATCTAGACTCACAGGAGAACGAGCATATGGTGCCCGAGGCAGCAATAGACCCTTGGAGACAAGTCGGCTGGAGGACGATGTATTGAATCGCGACGCAATTTGTGTGTTCCATCGTCATTAAGAGGCTCTGAACGTTACAATTAACTGTCAGTTTTGCGTCGGATTCGAAAATCTAGACTCACAGGAGAACGAGCATAAGGTGCCCGAGGCAGCAATAGACCCTTCGAGACAAGTCGGCTGGAGGACGATGTATTGAGTCGCGACGCAATTTGTGTAACCCATCGTCATTAACAGGCTCTGAACGTTACAATTAACTGTCAGTTTTGCATCGCATTCGAAAATCTAGACTCACAGATGAACGACCATAAGGTGCCCGAGGCAGCAATAGACCCTTCGAGACAAGTCGGCTGGAGGACGATGTATTGAATCGCGACGCAATTTGTGTGTTCGATCGTCATTAAGAGGCTCTGAACGTTACAATTAACTGTCAGTTTTGCATCGCATACGAAAATCTAGACTCACAGGAGGACGAGCATATGGTGCCCGAGGCAGCACTAGACCCTTGGAGACAAGTCGGCTGTAGGACGATGAATTGAGTCGCGACGCAATTTGTGTGTCCCATCGTCATTAACAGGCTCTGAACGTTACAATTAACTGTCAGTTTTGCATCGCATTCGAAAAACTAGACTCACAGGAGAACGACCATAAGGTGCCCGAGGTAGCAATACTACCTCGGAGACATGTCGGCTGGAGGACGATGTATTGAATCGCGACGCAATTTGTGTGTTCCATCGTCATTAAGAGGCTCTGAACGTTACAATTAACTGTCAGTGTTGCGTCGGATTCGAAAATCTAGACTCACCGATGAACGACCATAAGGTGCCCGAGGCAGCAATAGACCCTTCGAGACAAGTCGGCTGGAGGACGATGTATTGAATCGCGACGCAATTTGTGTGTTCCATCGTCATTAACAGGCTCTGAACGTTACAATTAATTGTCAGTTTTGCGTCGTATTCGAAAAACTAGACTCACAGGAGAACGACCATAAGGTGCCCGAGGCAGCAATAGACCCTTGGAGACAAGTCGGCTGGAGGACGATGTACTGAATCGCGACGCAATTTGTGTGTTCCATCGTCATTAAGAGGCTCTGAACGTTACAATTAATTGTCAGTTTTGCGCCGGATTCGAAATACTAGACTCATAGGAGAACGACCAAGAGGTGCCAGGAGCAGCAATACTACCTCAGAGACATGTCGGCTGGAGGACGATGTATTGAATCGCGACGCAATTTGTATGTTCCATCGTCATTAAGAGGCTCTGAACGTTACAATTCACTCTCAGTTTTGCGTCGGATTCGAAAATCTAGACTCACAGGAGAACGACCATAAGGTGCCCGAAGCAGCACTAGACCCTTGGAGACAAGTCGGCTGGAGGACGATGTATTGAGTCGCGACGCAATTTGTGTGTCCCATCGTCATTAAGAGGCTCTGAACGTTACAATTAATTGTCAGTTTTGCGTCGGATTCGAAAATCTAGACTCACAGGAGAACGAGCATATGGTGCCCGAGGCAGCACTAGACCCTTGGAGACAAGTCGGCTGTAGGACGATGTATTGAGTCGCGACGCAATTTGGGTGTTCCATCGTCATTAACAGGCTCTGAACGTTACAATTAATTGTCAGTTTTGCATCGCATTCGAAAATCTAGACTCACAGGAGAACGAGCATAAGGTGCCCGAGGCAGCAATAGACCCTTGGAGACAAGTCGGCTGGAGGACGATGTATTGAGACGCGACGCAATTTGTGTGTCCCATCGTCATTAACAGGCTCTGAACGTTACAATTAACTGTCAGTTTTGCGTCGGATTCGAAAATCTAGACTCACAGGAGAACGACCATAAGGTGCCCGAGGCAGCACTACACCCTTGGAGACAAGTCGGCTGGAGGAAGATGTATTGAATCGCGACGCAATTTGTGTGTTCCATCGTCATTAACAGGCTCTGAACATTACAATTAACTGTCAGTTTTGCATCGCATTCGAAAAACTAGACTCACAGGAGAACGACCATAAGGTGCCCGAGGCAGCACTAGACCCTTGGAGACAAGTCGGCTGGAGGACGATGTATTGAGTCGCGACGCAATTTGTGTGTTCCATCGTCATTAACAGGCTCTGAACGTTACAATTAACTGTCAGTTTAGCATCGCATTCGAAAAACTAGACTCACAGGAGAACGACCATAAGGTGCCCGAGGCAGCAATAGACCCTTGGAGACAAGTCGGCTGTAGGACGATGTATTGAATCGCGACGCAATTTGTGTGTTCCATCGTCATTAAGAGGCTCTGAACCTTACAATTAACTGTCAGTTTTGCGTCGGATTCGAAAATCTAGACACAGGAGAACGACCATAAGGTGCCCGAGGCAGCAATAGACCCTTGGAGACAAGTCGGCTGTAGGACGATGTATTGAATCGCGACGCAATTTGTGTGTTCCATCGTCATTAAGAGGCTCTGAACGTTACAATTCACTGTCAGTTTTGCAGCGGATTCGAAAATCTAGACTCACAGGAGAACGAGCATATGGTGCCCGAGGCAGCACTAGACCCTTGGAGACAAGTCGGCTGTAGGACGATGTATTGAATCGCGACGCAATTTGTGTGTTCCATCGTCATTAAGAGGCTCTGAACGTTACAATTAACTGTCAGTTTTGCGTCGGATTCGAAAATCTAGACTCACAGGAGAACGACCATAAGGTGCCCGAGGCAGCAATAGACCCTTGGAGACAAGTCGGCTGGAGGACGATGTATTGAGTCGCGACGCAATTTGTGTGTTCCATCGTCATTAACAGGCTCTGAACGTTACAATTAATTGTCAGTTTTGCATCGCATTCGAAAATCTAGACTCACAGGAGAACGAGCATAAGGTGCCCGAGGCAGCAATAGACCCTTGGAGACAAGTCGGCTGGAGGCCGATGTATTGAGACGCGACGCAATTTGTGTGTCCCATCGTCATTAACAGGCTCTGAACGTTACAATTAACTGTCAGTTTTGCGTCGGATTCGAAAATCTAGACTCACAGATGAACGACCATAAGGTGCCCGAGGCAGCACTAGACCCTTGGAGACAAGTCGGCTGGAGGACGATGTATTGAGTCGCGACGCAATTTGTGTGTTCCATCGTCATTAACAGGCTCTGAACGTTACAATTAACTGTCAGTTTTGCATCGCATTCGAAAAACTATACTCACAGGAGAACGACCATAAGGTGCCCGAGGCAGCAATAGACCCTTGGAGACAAGTCGGCTGTAGGACGATGTATTGAATCGCGACGCAATTTGTGTGTTCCATCGTCATTAAGAGGCACTGAACGTTACAACTAACTGTCAGTTTTGCGTCGGATTCGAAAATCTAGACTCACAGGAGAACGAGCATATGGTGCCCGAGGCAGCACTAGACCCTTCGAGACAAGTCGGCTGTGGGACGATGTATTGAATCGCGACGCAATTTGTGTGTTCCATCGTCATTAAGAGGCTCTGAACGTTACAATTCACTGTCAGTTTTGCGTCGGATTCGAAAATCTAGACTCACAGGAGAACGAGCATTTGGTGCCCGAGGCAGCACTAGACCCTTGGAGACAAGTCGGCTGTAGGACGATGTATTGAATCGCGACGCAATTTGTGTGTTCCATCGTCATTAACAGGCTCTGAACGTTACAATTAACTGTCAGTTTTGAATCGCATTCGAAAAACTAGACTCACAGGAGAACGACCATAAGGTGCCCGAGGCAGCAATACTACCTCGGAGACATGTCGGCTGGAGGACGATGTATTGAATCGCGACGCAATTTGTGTGTTCCATCGTCATTAAGAGGCTCTGAACGTTACAATTAACTGTCAGTTTTGCGTCGGATTCGAAAATCTAGACTCACAGATGAACGACCATAAGGTGCCCGAGGCAGCACTAGACCCTTGGAGACAAGTCGGCTGGAGGACGATGTATTGAGTCGCGACGCAATTTGTGTGTCCCATCGTCATTAACAGGCTCTGAACGTTGCAATTAACTGTCAGTTTTGCGTCGTATTCTGAAAACTAGACTCACAGGAGAACGACCATAATGTGCCCCAGGCAGCAAGAGACCCTTGGAGACAGGTCGGCTGTCGGACGATGTATTGAATCGCGACGCAATTTGTGTGTTCCTTCGTCATCAAGAGGCTCTGAACGTTACAATTCACTGTCAGTTTTGCGTCGGATTCGAAAATCTAGACTCACAGGAGAACGAGCATATGGTGCCCTAGGCAGCAATAGACCCTTCGAGACAAGTCGGCTGGAGGACGATGTATTGAATCGCGACGCAATTTGTGTGTTCCATCGTCATTAACAGGCTCTGAACGTTACAATTCACTGTCAGTTTTGCATCGCATTCGAAAAACTAGACTCACAGGAGAACGAGCATAAGGTGCCCGAGGCACCAATAGACCCTTCGAGACAAGTCGGCTGTGGGACGATGTATTGAATCGCGACGCAATTTGTGTGTTCCATCGTCATCAAGAGGCTCTGAACGTTACAATTCACTGTCAGTTTTGCGTCGGATTCGAAAATCTAGACTCACATGAGAACGAGCATATGGTGCCCGAGGCAGCACTAGACCCTTGGAGACAAGTCGGCTGTAGGACGATGTATTGAATCGCGACGCAATTTGTGTGTTCCATCGTCATTAACAGGCTCTGAACGTTACAATTCACTGTCAGTTTTGCGTCGGATTCGAAAATCTAGTCACACAGGAGAACGAGCATATGGTGCCCGAGGCAGCACTAGACCCTTGGAGACAAGTCGGCTGTAGGACGATGTATTGAATCGCGACGCAATTTGTGTGTTCCATTGTCATTAAGAGGCTCTGAACGTTACAATTAACTGTCAGTTTTCCTTCGGATTCGAAAATCTAGACTCACAGGAGAACGACCATAAGGTGCCCGAGGCAGCAATAGCCCCTTGGAGACAAGTCGGCTGGAGGACGATGTATTGAGTCGCGACGCAATTTGTGTGTTCCATCGTCATTAACAGGCTCTGAACGTTACAATTAATTGTCAGTTTTGCATCGCATTCGAAAAACTAGACTCACAGGAGAACGACCATAAGGTGCTCGAGGCAGCACTAGACCCTTGGAGACAAGTCGGCTGGAGGACGATGTATTGAGTCGCGACGCAATTTGTGTGTTCCATCGTCATTAACAGGCTCTGAACGTTACAATTAACTGTCAGTTTTGCATCGCATTCGAAAAACTAGACTCACAGGAGAACGACCATAAGGTGCCCGAGGCAGCAATAGACCCTTGGAGACAAGTCGGCTGTAGGACGATGTATTGAATCGCGACGCAATTTGTGTGTTCCATCGTCATAAAGAGGCTCTGAACCTTACAATTAACTGTCAGTTTTGCGTCGGATTCGAAAATCTAGACTCACAGGAGGACGACCATAAGGTGCCCGAGGCAGCAATAGACCCTTGGAGACAAGTCGGCTGTAGGACGATGTATTGAATCGCGACGCAATTTGTGAGTTCCATCGTCATTAAGAGGCTCTGAACGTTACAATTAACTGTCAGTTTTGCATCGGATTCGAAAATCTAGACTCACAGGAGAACGAGCATATGGTGCCCGAGGCAGCACTAGACCCTTGGAGACAAGTCGGCTGGAGGACGATGTATTGAGACGCGACGCAATTTGTGTGTCCCATCGTCATTAACAGGCTCTGAATGTTACAATTAATTGTCAGTTTTGCGCCGGATTCGAAAAACTAGACTCATAGGAGAACGACCAAAAGGTGCCCGGAGCAGCAATACTACCTCGGAGACAAGTCGGCTGGAGGACGATGTATTGAATCGCGACGCAATTTGTGTGTTCCATCGTCATTAAGAGGCTCTGAACGTTACAATTAATTGTCAGTTTTGCGCCGGATTCGAAAAACTAGACTCATAGGAGAACGACCATAAGGTGCCCGAGGCAGCACTAGACCCTTGGAGACAAGTCGGCTGTAGGACGATGTATTGAATCGCGACGCAATTTGTGTGTTCCATCGTCATTAAGAGGCTCTGAACGTTACAATTAACTGTCAGTTTTTCGTCGGATTCGAAAATCTAGACTCACAGGAGAACGACCATAAGGTGACCGAGGCAGCATTACACCCTTGGAGACAAGTCGGCTGGAGGACGATGTATTGAATCGCGACGCAATTTGTGTGTTCCATCGTCATTAACAGGCTCTGAACGTTACAAATAATTGTCAGTTTTGCGTCGGATTCGAAAATCTAGACTCACAGGGGAACGAGCATATGGTGCCCGAGGCAGCACTAGACCCTTGGAGACAAGTCGGCTGGAGGACGATGTATTGAATCGCGACGCAATTTGTGTGTTCCATCGTCATTAAGAGGCTCTGAACGTTACAATTAATTGTCAGTTTTGCGCCGGATTCGAAAAACTAGACTCATAGGAGAACGACCATAAGGTGCCCGAGGCAGCAATACTACCTCGGAGACATGTCGGCTGGAGGACGATGTATTGAATCGCGACGCAATTTGTGTGTTCCATCGTCATTAAGAGGCTCTGAACGTTACAATTAACTGTCAGTTTTGCGTCGGATTCGAAAATCTAGACTCACAGATGAACGACCATAAGGTGCCCGAGGCAGCACTAGACCCTTGGAGACAAGTCGGCTGGAGGACGATGTATTGAGTCGCGACGCAATTTGTGTGTCCCATCGTCATTAACAGGCTCTGAACGTTGCAATTAACTGTCAGTTTTGCGTCGTATTCTGAAAACTAGACTCACAGGAGAACGACCATAATGTGCCCCAGGCAGCAAGAGACCCTTGGAGACAGGTCGGCTGTCGGACGATGTATTGAATCGCGACGCAATTTGTGTGTTCCTTCGTCATCAAGAGGCTCTGAACGTTACAATTCACTGTCAGTTTTGCGTCGGATTCGAAAATCTAGACTCACAGGAGAACGAGCATATGGTGCCCTAGGCAGCAATAGACCCTTCGAGACAAGTCGGCTGGAGGACGATGTATTGAATCGCGACGCAATTTGTGTGTTCCATCGTCATTAACAGGCTCTGAACGTTACAATTCACTGTCAGTTTTGCATCGCATTCGAAAAACTAGACTCACAGGAGAACGAGCATAAGGTGCCCGAGGCACCAATAGACCCTTCGAGACAAGTCGGCTGTGGGACGATGTATTGAATCGCGACGCAATTTGTGTGTTCCATCGTCATCAAGAGGCTCTGAACGTTACAATTCACTGTCAGTTTTGCGTCGGATTCGAAAATCTAGACTCACATGAGAACGAGCATATGGTGCCCGAGGCAGCACTAGACCCTTGGAGACAAGTCGGCTGTAGGACGATGTATTGAATCGCGACGCAATTTGTGTGTTCCATCGTCATTAACAGGCTCTGAACGTTACAATTCACTGTCAGTTTTGCGTCGGATTCGAAAATCTAGTCACACAGGAGAACGAGCATATGGTGCCCGAGGCAACACTAGACCCTTGGAGACAAGTCGGCTGTAGGACGATGTATTGAATCGCGACGCAATTTGTGTGTTCCATTGTCATTAAGAGGCTCTGAACGTTACAATTAACTGTCAGTTTTCCTTCGGATTCGAAAATCTAGACTCACAGGAGAACGACCATAAGGTGCCCGAGGCAGCAATAGCCCCTTGGAGACAAGTCGGCTGGAGGACGATGTATTGAGTCGCGACGCAATTTGTGTGTTCCATCGTCATTAACAGGCTCTGAACGTTACAATTAATTGTCAGTTTTGCATCGCATTCGAAAAACTAAACTCACAGGAGAACGACCATAAGGTGCCCGAGGCAGCACTAGACCCTTGGAGACAAGTCGGCTGGAGGACGATGTATTGAGTCGCGACGCAATTTGTGTGTTCCATCGTCATTAACAGGCTCTGAACGTTACAATTAACTGTCAGTTTTGCATCGCATTCGAAAAACTAGACTCACAGGAGAACGACCATAAGGTGCCCGAGGCAGCAATAGACCCTTGGAGACAAGTCGGCTGTAGGACGATGTATTGAATCGCGACGCAATTTGTGTGTTCCATCGTCATTAAGAGGCTCTCAACCTTACAATTAACTGTCAGTTTTGCGTCGGATTCGAAAATCTAGACTCACAGGAGGACGACCATAAGGTGCCCGAGGCAGCAATAGACCCTTGGAGACAAGTCGGCTGTAGGACGATGTATTGAATCGCGACGCAATTTGTGAGTTCCATCGTCATTAAGAGGCTCTGAACGTTACAATTAACTGTCAGTTTTGCATCGGATTCGAAAATCTAGACTCACAGGAGAACGAGCATATGGTGCCCGAGGCAGCACTAGACCCTTGGAGACAAGTCGGCTGGAGGACGATGTATTGAGACGCGACGCAATTTGTGTGTCCCATCGTCATTAACAGGCTCTGAATGTTACAATTAATTGTCAGTTTTGCGCCGGATTCGAAAAACTAGACTCATAGGAGAACGACCATAAGGTGCCCGAGGCAGCACTAGACCCTTGGAGACAAGTCGGCTGTAGGACGATGTATTGAATCGCGACGCAATTTGTGTGTTCCATCGTCATTAAGAGGCTCTGAACGTTACAATTAACTGTCAGTTTTTCGTCGGATTCGAAAATCTAGACTCACAGGAGAACGACCATAAGGTGACCGAGGCAGCATTACACCCTTGGAGACAAGTCGGCTGGAGGACGATGTATTGAATCGCGACGCAATTTGTGTGTTCCATCGTCATTAACAGGCTCTGAACGTTACAAATATTTGTCAGTTTTGCGTCGGATTCGAAAATCTAGACTCACAGGGGAACGAGCATATGGTGCCCGAGGCAGCACTAGACCCTTGGAGACAAGTCGGCTGGAGGACGATGTATTGAATCGCGACGCAATTTGTGTGTTCCATCGTCATTAAGAGGCTCTGAACGTTACAATTAATTGTCAGTTTTGCGCCGGATTCGAAAAACTAGACTCATAGGAGAACGACCATAAGGTGCCCGAGGCAGCACTAGACCCTTGGAGACAAGTCGACTGTAGGACGATGTATTGAATCGCGACGCAATTTGTGTGTTCCATCGTCATTAAGAGGCTCTGAACGTTACAATTAACTGTCAGTTTTGCGTCGGATTCGAAAATCTAGACTCACAGGAGAACGACCATAAGGTGCCCGAGGCAGCACTAGACCCTTGGAGACAAGTCGGCTGTAGGACGATGTATTGAATCGCGACGCAATTTGTGTGTTCCATCGTCATTAAGAGGCTCTGAACGTTACAATTAATTGTCAGTTTTGCGTCGGATTCGAAAATCTAGACTCACAGGAGAACGAGCATATGGTGCCCGAGGCAGCACAAAACCCTTGGAGACAAGTCGGCTGGAGGACGATGTATTGAATCGCGACGCAATTTGTGTGTTCCTTCGTCATTAACAGGCTCTGAACGTTACAATTAACTGTCAGTTTTGCGTCGGATTCGAAAATCTAGACTCACAGGAGAACGACAATAAGGTGCCCGAGGCAGCACTAGACCCTTGGAGACAAGTCGGCTGGAGGACGATGTATTGAATCGCGACGCAATTTGTGTGTTCCATCGTCATTAACAGGCTCTGAACGTTACAATTCACTGTCAGTTTTGCGTCGTATTCTGAAATCTAGACTCACAGGAGAACGAGCATATGGTGCCCGAGGCAGCACTAGACCCTTGGAGACAAGTCGGCTGGAGGACGATGTATTGAATCGCGACGCAATTTGTGTGTTCCATCGTCATTAAGAGGCTCTGAACGTTACAATTAACTGTCAGTTTTGCATCGCATTCGAAAAACTAGACTCACAGGAGAACGACCATAAGGTGCCCGAGGCAGCAATAGACCCTTGGAGACAAGTCGGCTGGAGGACGATGTATTGAGACGCGACGCAATTTGTGTGTTCCATCGTCATTAACAGGCTCTGAACGTTACAATTAACTGTCAATTTTGCGCCGGATTCGAAAAACTAGACTCATAGGAGAACGACCAAGAGGTGCCTGGAGCAGCAATACTACCTCGGAGACATGTCGGCTGGAGGACGATGTATTGATTCGCGACGCAGTTTGTGTGTTCCATCGTCATTAAGAGGCTCTGAACGTTACAATTAATTGTCAGTTTTGCGCCGGATTCGAAAAACTAGACTCACAGGAGAACGACCATAAGGTGCCCGAGGCAGCAATAGACCCATGGAGACAAGTCGGCTGGAGGACGATGTATTGAATCGCGACGCAATTTGTGTGTTCCATCGTCATTAAGAGGCTCTGAACCTTACAATTAACTGTCAGTTTTGCGTCGGATTCGAAAATCTAGACTCACCGATGAACAACCATAAGGTGCCCGAGGCAGCAATAGACCCTTCGAGACAAGTCGGCTGGAGGACGATGTATTGAATCGCGACGCAATTTGTGTGTTCCATCGTCATTAACAGGCTCTGAACGTTACAATTAATTGTCAGTTTTGCGTCGTATTCGAAAAACTAGACTCACAGGAGAACGACCATAAGGTGCCCGAGGCACCAATAGACCGTTCGAGACAAGTCGGCTGGAGGACGATGTATTGAATCGCGACGCAATTTGTGTGTTCCATCGTCATTAAGAGGCTCTGAACGTTACAATTAATTGTCAGTTTTGCGCCGGATTCGAAAAACTAGACTCATAGGAGAACGACCAAGAGGTGCCAGGAGCAGCAATACTACCTCGGAGACATGTCGGCTGGAGGACGATGTATTGAATCGCGACGCAATTTGTGTGTTCCATCGTCAGTATCAGGCTCTGAAGGTTACAATTAACTGTCAGTTTTGCGTCGGATTCGAAAATCTAGACTCACAGGAGAACGACCATAAGGTGCCCGAGGCAGCAATAGACCCTTGGAGACAAGTCGGCTGGAGGACGATGTATTGAGTCGCGACGCAATTTGTGTGTCCCATCGTCATTAACAGGCTCTGAACGTTACAATTAACTGTCAGTTTTGCGTCGGATTCGAAAAATAGACTCACAGGAGAACGAGCATATGGTGCCCGAGGCAGCACTAGACCCTTGGAGACAAGTCGGCTGTAGGACGATGTATTGAATCGCGACGCAATTTGTGTGTTCCATCGTCATCAAGAGGCTCTGAACGTTACAATTCACTGTCAGTTTTGCGTCGGATTCGAAAATCTAGACTCACAGGAGAACGAGCATATAGTGCCCGAGGCAGCACTAGACCCTTGGAGACAAGTCGGCTGTAGGACGATGTATTGAATCGCGACGTAATTTGTGTGTTCCATCGTCATTAACAGGCTCTGAACGTTACAATTCACTGTCAGTTTTGCGTCGGATTCGAAAATCTAGACTCACAGGAGAACGAGCATATGGTGCCCGAGGCAGCACTAGACCCTTGGAGACAAGTCGGCTGTAGGACGATGTATTGAATCGCGACGCAATTTGTGTGTTCCATCGTCATTAAGAGGCTCTGAACGTTACAATTAACTGTCAGTTTTGCGTCGGATTCGAAAATCTAGACTCACAGGAGAACGACCATAAGGTGCCCCAGGCAGCACTAGACCCCTGGAGACAAGTCGGCTGGAGGACGATGCATTGATTCGCGACGCAATTTGTGTGTCCCATCGTCATTAACAGGCTCTGAACGTTACAATTCACTGTCAGTTTTGCGTCGGATTCGAAAATCTAGACTCACAGGAGAACGAGCATATGGTGCCCGAGGCACACTAGACCCTTGGAGACAAGTCGGCTGTAGGACGATGTATTGAATCGCGACGCAATTTGTGTGTTCCATCGTCATTAAGAGGCTCTGAACGTTACAATTAACTGTCAGTTTTGCGTCGGATTCGAAAATCTAGACTCACAGGAGAACGAGCATAAGGTGCCCGAGGCAGCAATAGACCCTTCGAGACAAGTCGGGTGGAGGACGATGTATTGAATCGCGACGCAACTTGTGTGTTCCATCGTCATTAACAGGCTCTGAACGTTACAATTAATTGTCAGTTTTGCGTCGTATTCGAAAAACTAGACTCACAGGAGAACGACCATAAGGTGCCCGAGGCACCAATAGACCCTTCGAGACAAGTCGGCTGGAGGACGATGTATTGAATCGCGACGCAATTTGTGTGTTCCATCGTCATTAAGAGGCTCTGAACGTTACAATTCACTCTCAGTTTTGCGTCGGATTCGAAAATCTAGACTCACAGGAGAACGACCATAAGGTGCCCGAGGCAGCACTAGACCCTTGGAGACAAGTCGGCTGTAGGACGATGTATTGAGTCGCGACGCAATTTGTGTGTCCCATCGTCATTTACAGGCTCTGAACGTTACAATTAACTGTCAGTTTTGCATCGCATTCGAAAATCTAGACTCACAGGAGAACGAGCATATGGTGCCCGAGGCAGCACTAGACCCTTCGAGACAAGTCGGCCGGAGGACGATGTATTGAATCGCGACGCAATTTGTGTGTTCCATCGTCATTAAGAGGCTCCGAACGTTACAATTAATTGTCAGTTTTGCGTCGTATTCGATAAACTAGACTCACAGGAGAACGACCATAAGGTGCCCGAGGCACCAATAGACCCTTCGAGACAAGTCGGCTGGAGGACGATGTATTGAATCGCGACGCAATTTGTGTGTTCCATCGTCATCAAGAGGCTCTGAACGTTGCAATTCACTCTCAGTTTTGCGTCGGATTCGAAAATCTAGACTCACAGGAGAACGACCATAAGGTGCCCGAGGCAGCACTAGACCCTTGGAGACAAGTCGGCTGTAGGACGATGTATTGAGTCGCGACGCAATTTGTGTGTCCCATCGTCATTAACAGGCTCTGAACGTTACAATTAACTGTCAGTTTTGCGTCGGATTCGAAAATCTAGACTCACAGGAGAACGAGCATATGGTGCCCGAGGCAGCACTAGACGCTTGGAGACAAGTCGGCTGTAGGACGATGTATTGAATCGCGACGCAATTTGTGTGTTCCATCGTCATCAAGAGGCTCTGAACGTTACAATTCACTGTCAGTTTTGCGTCGGATTCGAAAATCTAGACTCACAGGAGAACGAGCATATGGTGCCCGAGGCAGCACTAGACCCTTGGAGACAAGTCGGCTGTAGGACGATGTATTGAATCGCGACGCAATTTGTGTGTTCCATCGTCATTAACAGGCTCTGAACGTTACAATTCACTGTCAGTTTTGCGTCGGATTCGAAAATCTAGACTCACAGGAGAACGAGCATATGGTGCCCGAGGCAACACTAGACCCTTGGAGACAAAACGGCTGTAGGACGATGTATTGAATCGCGACGCAATTTGTGTGTTCCATCGTCATTAACAGGCTCTGAACGTTACAATTCACTGTCAGTTTTGCGTCGGATTCGAAAATCTAGACTCACAGGAGAACGACCATAAGGTGCCCGAGGCAGCACTAGACCCTTGGAGACAAGTCGGCTGTAGGACGATGTATTGAGTCGCGACGCAATTTGTGTGTCCCATCGTCATTAACAGGCTCTGAACGTTACAATTAACTGTCAGTTTTGCATCGCATTCGAAAAACTAGACTCACAGGAGAACGACCATAAGGTGCCCGAGGCAGCAATAGACCCTTGGAGACAAGTCGGCTGGAGGACGATGTATTGAGACGCGACGCAAGTTGTGTGTCCTATCGTCATTAACAGGCTCTGAAAGTTACAATTAACTGTCAGTTTTGCGTCGGATTCGAAAATCTAGACTCACAGATGAACGACCATAAGGTGCCCGAGGCAGCACTACACCCTTGGAGACAAGTCGGCGGGAGGAAGATGTAATGAATCGCGACGCAATTTGTGTGTTCCATCGTCATTAACAGGCTCTGAACATTACAATTAACTGTCAGTTTTGCATCGCATTCGAAAAACTAGACTCACAGGAGAACGACCATAAGGTGCCCGAGGGACCAATAGATCCTTCGAGACAAGTCGGCGGGAGGACGATGTATTGAATCGCGACGCAATTTGTGTGTTCCATCGTCATTAAGAGGCTCTGAACCTTACAATTAACTGTCAGTTTTGCGTCGGATTCGAAAATCTAGACTCACAGGAGAACGACCATAAGGTGCCCGAGGCAGCACTAGACCCTTGGAGACAAGTCGGCTGTAGGACGATGTATTGAGTCGCGACGCAATTTGTGTGTCCCATCGTCATTAACAGGCTCTGAACGTTACAATTAACTGTCAGTTTTGCATCGCATTCGAAAATCTAGACTCACAGGAGAACGAGCATATGGTGCCCGAGGCAGCACTAGACCCTTCGAGACAAGTCGGCCGGAGGACGATGTATTGAATCGCGACGCAATTTGTGTGTTCCATCGTCATTAAGAGGTTCCGAACGTTACAATTAATTGTCAGTTTTGCGTCGTATTCGATAAACTAGACTCACAGGAGAACGACCATAAGGTGCCCGAGGCACCAATAGACCCTTCGAGACAAGTCGGCTGGAGGACGATGTATTGAATCGCGACGCAATTTGTGTGTTCCATCGTCATCAAGAGGCTCTGAACGTTACAATTCACTCTCAGTTTTGCGTCGGATTCGAAAATCTAGACTCACAGGAGAACGACCATAAGGTGCCCGAGGCAGCACTAGACCCTTGGAGACAAGTCGGCTGTAGGACGATGTATTGAGTCGCGACGCAATTTGTGTGTCCCATCGTCATTAACAGGCTCTGAACGTTACAATTAACTGTCAGTTTTGCGTCGGATTCGAAAATCTAGACTCACAGGAGAACGAGCATATGGTGCCCGAGGCAGCACTAGACGCTTGGAGACAAGTCGGCTGTAGGACGATGGATTGAGTCGCGACGCAATTTGTGTGTCCCATCGTCATTAACAGGCTCTGAACGTTACAATTAACTGTCAGTTTTGCATCGCATTCGAAAAACTAGACTTACAGGAGAACGACCATAAGGTGCCCGAGGCAGCAATAGACCCTTGGAGACAAGTCGGCTGGAGGACGATGTATTGAGACGCGACGCAAGTTGTGTGTCCTATCGTCATTAACAGGCTCTGAACGTTACAATTAACTGTCAGTTTTGCGTCGGATTCGAAAATCTAGACTCACAGATGAACGACCATAAGGTGCCCGAGGCAGCACTACACCCTTGGAGACAAGTCGGCGGGAGGAAGATGTATTGAATCGCGACGCAATTTGTGTGTTCCATCGTCATTAACAGGCTCTGAACATTACAATTAACTGTCAGTTTTGCATCGCATTCGAAAAACTAGACTCACAGGAGAACGACCATAAGGTGCCCGAGGCAGCAATAGACCCTTCGAGACAAGTCGGCTGGAGGACGATGTATTGAATCGCGACGCCATTTGTGTGTTCCATCGTCATTAACAGGCTCTGAACATTACAATTAACTGTCAGTTTTGCATCGCATTCGAAAAACTAGACTCACAGGAGAACGACCATAAGGTGCCCGAGGGACCAATAGATCCTTCGAGACAAGTCGGCTGGAGGACGATGTATTGAATCGCGACGCAATTTGTGTGTTCCATCGTCATTAAGAGGCTCTGAACCTTAACTGTCAGTTTTGCGTCGGATTCGAAAATCTAGACTCACCGATGAACGACCATAAGGTGCCCGAGGCAGCAATAGACCCTTCGAGACAAGTCGGCTGGAGGACGATGTATTGAATCGCGACGCAATTTGTGTGTTCCATCGTCATTAAGAGGCTCTGAACGTTTCAATTCACTGTCAGTTTTGCGTCGGATTCGAAAATCTAGACTCACAGGAGAACGACCATAAGGTGCCCGAGGCAGCAATAGACCCTTGGAGACAAGTCAGCTGGAGGACGATGTATTGAGTCGCGACGCAATTTGTGTGTTCCATCGTCATTAACAGGCTCTGAACGTTACAATTAATTGTCAGTTTTGCATCGCATTCGAAAATCTAGACTCACAGGAGAACGAGCATAAGGTGCCCGAGGCAGCAATAGACCCTTGGAGACAAGTCGGCTGGAGGACGATGTATTGAGACGCGACGCAATTTGTGTGTCCCATCGTCATTAACAGGCTCTGAACGTTACAATTCACTGTCAGTTTTGCGTCGGATTCGAAAATCTAGACTCACAGGAGAACGAGCATATGGTGCCCGAGGCAACACTAGACCCTTGGAGACAAAACGGCTGTAGGACGATGTATTGAATCGCGACGCAATTTGTGTGTTCCATCGTCATTAACAGGCTCTGAACCTTACAATTAACTGTCAGTTTTGCGTCGGATTCGAAAATCTAGACTCACAGGAGAACGACCATAAGGTGCCCGAGGCAGCACTAGACCCTTGGAGACAAGTCGGCTGTAGGACGATGTATTGAGTCGCGACGCAATTTGTGTGTCCCATCGTCATTAACAGGCTCTGAACGTTACAATTAACTGTCAGTTTTGCATCGCATTCGAAAATCTAGACTCACAGGAGAACGAGCATATGGTGCCCGAGGCAGCACTAGACCCTTCGAGACAAGTCGGCCGGAGGACGATGTATTGAATCGCGACGCAATTTGTGTGTTCCATCGTCATTAAGAGGTTCCGAACGTTACAATTAATTGTCAGTTTTGCGTCGTATTCGATAAACTAGACTCACAGGAGAACGACCATAAGGTGCCCGAGGCACCAATAGACCCTTCGAGACAAGTCGGCTGGAGGACGATGTATTGAATCGCGACGCAATTTGTGTGTTCCATCGTCATCAAGAGGCTCTGAACGTTACAATTCACTCTCAGTTTTGCGTCGGATTCGAAAATCTAGACTCACAGGAGAACGACTATTAGGTGCCCGAGGCAGCACTAGACCCTTGGAGACAAGTCGGCTGTAGGACGATGTATTGAGTCGCGACGCAATTTGTGTGTCCCATCGTCATTAACAGGCTCTGAACGTTACAATTAACTGTCAGTTTTGCGTCGGATTCGAAAATCTAGACTCACAGGAGAACGAGCATATGGTGCCCGAGGCAGCACTAGACGCTTGGAGACAAGTCGGCTGTAGGACGATGGATTGAGTCGCGACGCAATTTGTGTGTCCCATCGTCATTAACAGGCTCTGAACGTTACAATTAACTGTCAGTTTTGCATCGCATTCGAAAAACTAGACTTACAGGAGAACGACCATAAGGTGCCCGAGGCAGCAATAGACCCTTGGAGACAAGTCGGCTGGAGGACGATGTATTGAGACGCGACGCAAGTTGTGTGTCCTATCGTCATTAACAGGCTCTGAACGTTACAATTAACTGTCAGTTTTGCGTCGGATTCGAAAATCTAGACTCACAGATGAACGACCATAAGGTGCCCGAGGCAGCACTACACCCTTGGAGACAAGTCGGCGGGAGGAAGATGTATTGAATCGCGACGCAATTTGTGTGTTCCATCGTCATTAACAGGCTCTGAACATTACAATTAACTGTCAGTTTTGCATCGCATTCGAAAAACTAGACTCACAGGAGAACGACCATAAGGTGCCCGAGGCAGCAATAGACCCTTCGAGACAAGTCGGCTGGAGGACGATGTATTGAATCGCGACGCCATTTGTGTGTTCCATCGTCATTAACAGGCTCTGAACATTACAATTAACTGTCAGTTTTGCATCGCATTCGAAAAACTAGACTCACAGGAGAACGACCATAAGGTGCCCGAGGGACCAATAGATCCTTCGAGACAAGTCGGCTGGAGGACGATGTATTGAATCGCGACGCAATTTGTGTGTTCCATCGTCATTAAGAGGCTCTGAACCTTAACTGTCAGTTTTGCGTCGGATTCGAAAATCTAGACTCTCCGATGAACGACCATAAGGTGCCCGAGGCAGCAATAGACCCTTCGAGACAAGTCGGCTGGAGGACGATGTATTGAATCGCGACGCAATTTGTGTGTTCCATCGTCATTAAGAGGCTCTGAACGTTTCAATTCACTGTCAGTTTTGCGTCGGATTCGAAAATCTAGACTCACAGGAGAACGACCATAAGGTGCCCGAGGCAGCAATAGACCCTTGGAGACAAGTCAGCTGGAGGACGATGTATTGAGTCGCGACGCAATTTGTGTGTTCCATCGTCATTAACAGGCTCTGAACGTTACAATTAATTGTCAGTTTTGCATCGCATTCGAAAATCTAGACTCACAGGAGAACGAGCATAAGGTGCCCGAGGCAGCAATAGACCCTTGGAGACAAGTCGGCTGGAGGACGATGTATTGAGACGCGACGCAATTTGTGTGTCCCATCGTCATTAACAGGCTCTGAACGTTACAATTCACTGTCAGTTTTGCGTCGGATTCGAAAATCTAGACTCACAGGAGAACGAGCATATGGTGCCCGAGGCAACACTAGACCCTTGGAGACAAAACGGCTGTAGGACGATGTATTGAATCGCGACGCAATTTGTGTGTTCCATCGTCATTAACAGGCTCTGAACGTTACAATTCACTGTCAGTTTTGCGTCGGATTCGAAAACCTAGACTCACAGGAGAACGACCATAAGGTGCCCGAGGCAGCACTAGACCCTTGGAGACAAGTCGGCTGTAGGACGATGTATTGAGTCGCGACGCAATTTGTGTGTCCCATCGTCATTAACAGGCTCTGAACGTTACAATTAACTGTCAGTTTTGCATCGCATTCGAAAAACTAGACTCACAGGAGAACGACCATAAGGTGCCCGAGGCAGCAATAGACCCTTGGAGACAAGTCGGCTGGAGGACGATGTATTGAGACGCGACGCAAGTTGTGTGTCCTATCGTCATTAACAGGCTCTGAAAGTTACAATTAACTGTCAGTTTTGCGTCGGATTCGAAAATCTAGACTCACAGATGAACGACCATAAGGTGCCCGAGGCAGCACTACACCCTTGGAGACAAGTCGGCGGGAGGATGATGTATTGAATCGCGACGCAATTTGTGTGTTCCATCGTCATTAACAGGCTCTGAACATTACAATTAACTGTCAGTTTTGCATCGCATTCGAAAAACTAGACTCACAGGAGAACGACCATAGGGTGCCCGAGGCAGCAATAGACCCTTCGAGACAAGTCGGCTGGAGGACGATGTATTGAATCGCGACGCCATTTGTGTGTTCCATCGTCATTAACAGGCTCTGAACATTACAATTAACTGTCAGTTTTGCATCGCATTCGAAAAACTAGACTCACAGGAGAACGACCATAAGGTGCCCGAGGGACCAATAGATCCTTCGAGACAAGTCGGCGGGAGGACGATGTATTGAATCGCGACGCAATTTGTGTGTTCCATCGTCATTAAGAGGCTCTGAACCTTACAATTAACTGTCAGTTTTGCGTCGGATTCGAAAATCTAGACTCACAGGAGAACGACCATAAGGTGCCCGAGGCAGCACTAGACCCTTGGAGACAAGTCGGCTGTAGGACGATGTATTGAGTCGCGACGCAATTTGTGTGTCCCATCGTCATTAACAGGCTCTGAACGTTACAATTAACTGTCAGTTTTGCATCGCATTCGAAAATCTAGACTCACAGGAGAACGAGCATATGGTGCCCGAGGCAGCACTAGACCCTTCGAGACAAGTCGGCCGGAGGACGATGTATTGAATCGCGACGCAATTTGTGTGTTCCATCGTCATTAAGAGGCTCCGAACGTTACAATTAATTGTCAGTTTTGCGTCGTATTCGATAAACTAGACTCACAGGAGAACGACCATAAGGTGCCCGAGGCATCAATAGACCCTTCGAGACAAGTCGGCTGGAGGACGATGTATTGAATCGCGACGCAATTTGTGTGTTCCATCGTCATCAAGAGGCTCTGAACGTTACAATTCACTCTCAGTTTTGCGTCGGATTCGAAAATCTAGACTCACAGGAGAACGACCATAAGGTGCCCGAGGCAGCACTAGACCCTTGGAGACAAGTCGGCTGTAGGACGATGGATTGAGTCGCGACGCAATTTGTGTGTCCCATTGTCATTAACAGGCTCTGAACGTTACAATTAACTGTCAGTTTTGCATCGCATTCGAAAAACTAGACTTACAGGAGAACGACCATAAGGTGCCCGAGGCAGCAATAGACCCTTGGAGACAAGTCGGCTGGAGGACGATGTATTGAGACGCGACGCAAGTTGTGTGTCCTATCGTCATTAACAGGCTCTGAACGTTACAATTAACTGTCAGTTTTGCGTCGGATTCGAAAATCTAGACTCACAGATGAACGACCATAAGGTGCCCGAGGCAGCACTACACCCTTGGAGACAAGTCGGCGGGAGGAAGATGTATTGAATCGCGACGCAATTTGTGTGTTCCATCGTCATTAACAGGCTCTGAACATTACAATTAACTGTCAGTTTTGCATCGCATTCGAAAAACTAGACTCACAGGAGAACGACCATAAGGTGCCCGAGGCAGCAATAGACCCTTCGAGACAAGTCGGCTGGAGGACGATGTATTGAATCGCGACGCCATTTGTGTGTTCCATCGTCATTAACAGGCTCTGAACATTACAATTAACTGTCAGTTTTGCATCGCATTCGAAAAACTAGACTCACAGGAGAACGACCATAAGGTGCCCGAGGTACCAATAGATCCTTCGAGACAAGTCGGCTGGAGGACGATGTATTGAATCGCGACGCAATTTGTGTGTTCCATCGTCATTAAGAGGCTCTGAACCTTACAATTAACTGTCAGTTTTGCGTCGGATTCGAAAATCTAGACTCACCGATGAACGACCATAAGGTGCCCGAGGCAGCAATAGACCCTTCGAGACAAGTCGGCTGGAGGACGATGTATTGAATCGCGACGCAATTTGTGTGTTCCATCGTCATTAAGAGGCTCTGAACGTTTCAATTCACTGTCAGTTTTGCGTCGGATTCGAAAATCTAGACTCGTAGGAGAACGACCATAAGGTGCCCGAGGCAGCACTAGACCCTCTTGAGACAAGTCGGCTGTAGGACGATGTATTGAGTCGCGACGCAATTTGTGTGTCCCATCGTCATTAACAGGCTCTGAACGTTACAATTAACTGTCAGTTTTGCATCGCATTCGAAAATCTAGACTCACAGGAGAACGAGCATATGGTGCCCGAGGCAGCACTAGACCCTTCGAGACAAGTCGGCCGGAGGACGATGTATTGAATCGCGACGCAATTTGTGTGTTCCATCGTCATTAAGAGGCTCCGAACGTTACAATTAATTGTCAGTTTTGCGTCGTATTCGATAAACTAGACTCACAGGAGAACGACCATAAGGTGCCCGAGGCACCAATAGACCCTTCGAGACAATTCGGCTGGAGGACGATGTATTGAATCGCGACGCAATTTGTGTGTTCCATCGTCATCAAGAGGCTCTGAACGTTACAATTCACTCTCAGTTTTGCGTCGGATTCGAAAATCTAGACTCACAGGAGAACGACCATAAGGTGCCCGAGGCAGCACTAGACCCTTGGAGACAAGTCGGCTGTAGGACGATGTATTGAGTCGCGACGCAATTTGTGTGTCCCATCGTCATTAACAGGCTCTGAACGTTACAATTAACTGTCAGTTTTGCGTCGGATTCGAAAATCTAGACTCACAGGAGAACGAGCATATGGTGCCCGAGGCAGCACTAGACGCTTGGAGACAAGTCGGCTGTAGGACGATGTATTGAATCGCGACGCAATTTGTGTGTTCCATCGTCATCAAGAGGCTCTGAACGTTACAATTCACTGTCAGTTTTGCGTCGGATTCGAAAATCTAGACTCACAGGAGAACGAGCATATGGTGCCCGAGGCAGCACTAGACCCTTGGAGACAAGTCGGCTGTAGGACGATGTATTGAATCGCGACGCAATTTGTGTGTTCCATCGTCATTAACAGGCTCTGAACGTTACAATTCACTGTCAGTTTTGCGTCGGATTCGAAAATCTAGACTCACAGGAGAACGAGCATATGGTGCCCGAGGCAACACTAGACCCTTGGAGACAAAACGGCTGTAGGACGATGTATTGAATCGCGACGCAATTTGTGTGTTCCATCGTCATTAACAGGCTCTGAACGTTACAATTCACTGTCAGTTTTGCGTCGGATTCGAAAATCTAGACTCACAGGAGAACGACCATAAGGTGCCCGAGGCAGCACTAGACCCTTGGAGACAAGTCGGCTGTAGGACGATGTATTGAGTCGCGACGCAATTTGTGTGTCCCATCGTCATTAACAGGCTCTGAACGTTACAATTAACTGTCAGATTTGCATCGCATTCGAAAAACTAGACTCACAGGAGAACGACCATAAGGTGCCCGAGGCAGCAATAGACCCTTGGAGACAAGTCGGCTGGATGACGATGTATTGAGACGCGACGCAAGTTGTGTGTCCTATCGTCATTAACAGGCTCTGAACGTTACAATTAACTGTCAGTTTTGCGTCGGATTCGAAAATCTAGACTCACAGATGAACGACCATAAGGTGCCCGAGGCAGCACTACACCCTTGGAGACAAGTCGGCGGGAGGAAGATGTATTGAATCGCGACGCAATTTGTGTGTTACATCGTCATTAACAGGCTCTGAACATTACAATTAACTGTCAGTTTTGCATCGCATTCGAAAAACTAGACTCACAGAAGAACGACCATAAGGTGCCCGAGGCAGCAATAGACCCTTCGAGACAAGTCGGCTGGAGGACGATGTATTGAATCGCGACGCCATTTGTGTGTTCCATCGTCATTAACAGGCTCTGAACATTACAATTAACTGTCAGTTTTGCATCGCATTCGAAAAACTAGACTCACAGGAGAACGACCATAAGGTGCCCGAGGGACCAATAGATCCTTCGAGACAAGTCGGCGGGAGGACGATGTATTGAATCGCGACGCAATTTGTGTGTTCCATCGTCATTAAGAGGCTCTGAACCTTACAATTAACTGTCAGTTTTGCGTCGGATTCGAAAATCTAGACTCACAGGAGAACGACCATAAGGTGCCCGAGGCAGCACTAGACCCTTGGAGACAAGTCGGCTGTAGGACGATGTATTGAGTCGCGACGCAATTTGTGTGTCCCATCGTCATTAACAGGCTCTGAACGTTACAATTAACTGTCAGTTTTGCATCGCATTCGAAAATCTAGACTCACAGGAGAACGAGCATATGGTGCCCGAGGCAGCACTAGACCCTTCGAGAATAGTCGGCTGGAGGACGATGTATTGAATCGCGACGCAATTTGTGTGTTCCATCGTCATCAAGAGGCTCTGAACGTTACAATTCACTCTCAGTTTTGCGTCGGATTCGAAAATCTAGACTCACAGGAGAACGACAATAAGGTGCCCGAGGCAGCACTAGACCCTTGGAGACAAGTCGGCTGTAGGACGATGTATTGAGTCGCGACGCAATTTGTGTGTCCCATCGTCATTAACAGGCTCTGAACGTTACAATTAACTGTCAGTTTTGCGTTGGATTCGAAAATCTAGACTCACAGGAGAACGAGCATATGGTGCCCGAGGCAGCACTAGACGCTTGGAGACAAGTCGGCTGTAGGACGATGTATTGAATCGCGACGCAATTTGTGTGTTCCATCGTCATCAAGAGGCTCTGAACGTTACAATTCACTGTCAGTTTTGCGTCGGATTCGAAAATCTAGACTCACAGGAGAACGAGCATATGGTGCCCGAGGCAGCACTAGACCCTTGGAGACAAGTCGGCTGTAGGACGATGTATTGAATCGCGACGCAATTTGTGTGTTCCATCGTCATTAACAGGCTCTGAACGTTACAATTCACTGTCAGTTTTGCGTCGGATTCGAAAATCTAGACTCACAGGAGAACGAGCATATGGTGCCCGAGGCAACACTAGACCCTTGGAGACAAAACGGCTGTAGGACGATGTATTGAATCGCGACGCAATTTGTGTGTTCCATCGTCATTAACAGGCTCTGAACGTTACAATTCACTGTCAGTTTTGCGTCGGATTCGAAAATCTAGACTCACAGGAGAACGACCATAAGGTGCCCGAGGCAGCACTAGACCCTTGGAGACAAGTCGGCTGTAGGACGATGGATTGAGTCGCGACGCAATTTGTGTGTCCCATCGTCATTAACAGGCTCTGAACGTTACAATTAACTGTCAGTTTTGCATCGCATTCGAAAAACTAGACTTACAGGAGAACGACCATAAGGTGCCCGAGGCAGCAATAGACCCTTGGAGACAAGTCGGCTGGAGGACGATGTATTGAGACGCGACGCATGTTGTGTGTCCTATCGTCATTAACAGGCTCTGAACGTTACAATTAACTGTCAGTTTTGCGTCGGATTCGAAAATCTAGACTCACAGATGAACGACCATAAGGTGCCCGAGGCAGCACTACACCCTTGGAGACAAGTCGGCGGGAGGAAGATGTATTGAATCGCGACGCAATTTCTGTGTTCCATCGTCATTAACAGGCTCTGAACATTACAATTAACTGTCAGTTTTGCATCGCATTCGAAAAACTAGACTCACAGGAGAACGACCATAAGGTGCCCGAGGCAGCAATAGACCCTTCGAGACAAGTCGGCTGGAGGACGATGTATTGAATCGCGACGCCATTTGTGTGTTCCATCGTCATTAACAGGCTCTGAACATTACAATTAACTGTCAGTGTTGCATCGCATTCGAAAAACTAGACTCACAGGAGAACGACCATAAGGTGCCCGAGGGACCAATAGATCCTTCGAGACAAGTCGGCGGGAGGACGATGTATTGAATCACGACGCAATTTGTGTGTTCCATCGTCATTAAGAGGCTCTGAACCTTACAATTAACTGTCAGTTTTGCGTCGGATTCGAAAATCTAGACTCACAGGAGAACGACCATAAGGTGCCCGAGGCAGCACTAGACCCTTGGAGACAAGTCGGCTGTAGGACGATGTATTGAGTCGCGACGCAATTTGTGTGTCCCATCGTCATTAACAGGCTCTGAACGTTACAATTAACTGTCAGTTTTGCATCGCATTCGAAAATCTAGACTCACAGGAGAACGAGCATATGGTGCCCGAGGCAGCACTAGACCCTTGGAGACAAGTCGGCCGGAGGACGATGTATTGAATCGCGACGCAATTTGTGTGTTCCATCGTCATTAAGAGGCTCCGAACGTTAGAATTAATTGTCAGTTTTGCGTCGTATTCGATAAACTAGACTCACAGGAGAACGACCATAAGGTGCCCGAGGCACCAATAGACCCTTCGAGACAAGTCGGCTGGAGGACGATGTATTGAATCGCGACGCAATTTGTGTGTTCCATCGTCATCAAGAGGCTCTGAACGTTACAATTCACTCTCAGTTTTGCGTCGGATTCGAAAATCTAGACTCACAGGAGAACGACCATAAGGTGCCCGAGGCAGCACTAGACCCTTGGAGACAAGTCGGCTGTAGGACGATGTATTGAGTCGCGACGCAATTTGTTTGTCCCATCGTCATTAACAGGCTCTGAACGTTACAATTAACTGTCAGTTTTGCGTCGGATTCGAAAATCTAGACTCACAGGAGAACGAGCATATGGTGCCCGAGGCAGCACTAGACGCTTGGAGACAAGTCGGCTGTAGGACGATGTATTGAATCGCGACGCAATTTGTGTGTTCCATCGTCATCAAGAGGCTCTGAACGTTACAATTCACTGTCAGTTTTGCGTCGGATTCGAAAATCTAGACTCACAGGAGAACGAGCATATGGTGCCCGAGGCAGCACTAGACCCTTGGAGACAAGTCGGCTGTAGGACGATGTATTGAATCGCGACGCAATTTGTGTGTTCCATCGTCATTAACAGGCTCTGAACGTTACAATTCACTGTCAGTTTTGCGTCGGATTCGAAAATCTAGACTCACAGGAGAACGAGCATATGGTGCCCGAGGCAACACTAGACCCTTGGAGACAAAACGGCTGTAGGACGATGTATTGAATCGCGACGCAATTTGTGTGTTCCATCGTCATTAACAGGCTCTGAACGTTACAATTCACTGTCAGTTTTGCGTCGGATTCGAAAATCTAGACTCACAGGAGAACGACCATAAGGTGCCCGAGGCAGCACTAGACCCTTGGAGACAAGTCGGCTGTAGGACGATGGATTGAGTCGCGACGCAATTTGTGTGTCCCATCGTCATTAACAGGCTCTGAACGTTACAATTAACTGTCAGTTTTGCATCGCATTCGAAAAACTAGACTTACAGGAGAACGACCATAAGGTGCCCGAGGCAGCAATAGACCCTTGGAGACAAGTCGGCTGGAGGACGATGTATTGAGACGCGACGCAAGTTGTGTGTCCTATCGTCATTAACCGGCTCTGAACGTTACAATTAACTGTCAGTTTTGCGTCGGATTCGAAAATCTAGACTCACAGATGAACGACCATAAGGTGCCCGAGGCAGCACTACACCCTTGGAGACAAGTCGGCGGGAGGAAGATGTATTGAATCGCGACGCAATTTGTGTGTTCCATCGTCATTAACAGGCTCTGAACATTACAATTAACTGTCAGTTTTGCATCGCATTCGAAAAACTAGACTCACAGGAGAACGACCATAAGGTGCCCGAGGCAGCAATAGACCCTTCGAGACAAGTCGGCTGGAGGACGATGTATTGAATCGCGACGCCATTTGTGTGTTCCATCGTCATTAACAGGCTCTGAACATTACAATTAACTTTCAGTTTTGCATCGCATTCGAAAAACTAGACTCACCGATGAACGACCATAAGGTGCCCGAGGCGGCAATAGACCCTTCGAGACAAGTCGGCTGGAGGACGATGTATTGAATCGCGACCCAATTTGTGTGTTCCATCGTCATTAAGAGGCTCTGAACGTTTCAATTCACTGTCAGTTTTGCGTCGGATTCGAAAATCTAGACTCACAGGAGAACGACCATAAGGTGCCCGAGGCAGCAATAGACCCTTGGAGACAAGTCAGCTGGAGGACGATGTATTGAGTCGCGACGCAATTTGTGTGTCCCGTCGTCATTAACAGGCTCTGAACGTTACAATTAATTGTCAGCTTTGCATCGCATTCGAAAATCTAGACTCACAGGAGAACGAGCATAAGGTGCCCGAGGCAGCAATAGACCCTTGGAGACAAGTCGGCTGGAGGACGATGTATTGAGACGCGACGCAATTTGTGTGTCCCATCGTCATTAACAGGCTCTGAACGTTACAATTAACTGTCAGTTTTGCGTCGGATTCGAAAATCTAGACTCACAGATGAACGACCATAAGGTGCCCGAGGCAGCACTGCACCCTTGGAGACAAGCCGGCGGGAGGAAGATGTATTGAATCGCGTCGCAATTTGTGTGTTCCATCGTCATTAACAGGCTCTGAACATTACAATTAACTGTCAGTTTTGCATCGCATTCGAAAAACTAGACTCACAGGAGAACGACCATAAGGTGCCCGAGGCAGCACTAGACCCTTGGAGACAAGTCGGCTGGAGGACGATGTATTGAGTCGCGACGCAATTTGTGTGTTCCATCGTCATTAACAGGCTCTGAACGTTACAATGAACTGTCAGTTTTGCATCGCATTCGAAAAACTAGACTCACAGGAGAACGACCATAAGGTGCCCGAGGCAGCAATAGACCCTTGGAGACAAGTCGGCTGTAGGACGATGTATTGAATCGCGACGCAATTTGTGTGTTCCATCGTCATTAAGAGGCTCTGAACGTTACAACTAACTGTCAGTTTTGCGTCGGATTCGAAAATCTAGACTCACAGGAGAACGACCATAAGGTGACCGAGGCAGCACTACACCCTTGGAGACAAGTCGGCTGGAGGACGATGTATTGAATCGCGACGCAATTTGTGTGTTCCATCGTCATTAAGAGGCTCTGAACGTTACAACTAACTGTTTTGCGTCGGATTCGAAAAACTAGACTCATAGGAAAACGACCATAAGGTGCCCGAGGCAGCACTAGACCCTTGGAGACAAGTCGGCTGTAGGACGATGTATTGAATCGCGACGCAATTTGTGTGTTCCATCGTCATTAAGAGGCTCTGAACGTTACAACTAACTGTCAGTTTTGCGTCGGATTCGAAAATCTAGACTCAAAGGAGAACGACCATAAGGTGACCGAGGCAGCACTACACCCTTGGAGACAAGTCGGCTGTAGGACGATGTATTGAATCGCGACGCAATTTGTGTGTTCCATCGTCATTAACAGGCTCTGAACGTTACAATTAATTGTCAGTTTTGCGTCGGATTCGAAAATCTAGACTCACAGGAGAACGAGCATATGGTGCCCGAGGCAGCACTAGACCCTTGGAGACAAGTCGGCTGGAGGACGATGTATTGAATCGCGACGCAATTTGTGTGTTCCATCGTCATTAAGAGGCTCTGAACGTTACAATTAATTGTCAGTTTTGCGCCGGATTCGAAAAACTAGACTCATAGGAGAACGACCATAAGGTGCCCGAGGCAGCACTAGACCCTTGGAGACAAGTCGACTGTAGGACGATGTATTGAATCGCGACGCAATTTGTGTGTTCCATCGTCATTAAGAGGCTCTGAACGTTACAATTAACTGTCAGTTTTGCGTCGGATTCGAAAATCTAGACTCACAGGAGAACGACCATAAGGTGCCCGAGGCAGCACTAGACCCTTGGAGACAAGTCGGCTGTAGGACGATGTATTGAATCGCGACGCAATTTGTGTGTTCCATCGTCATTAAGAGGCTCTGAACGTTACAATTAATTGTCAGTTTTGCGTCGGATTCGAAAATCTAGACTCACAGGAGAACGAGCATATGGTGCCCGAGGCAGCACAAGACCCTTGGAGACAAGTCGGCTGGAGGACGATGTATTGAATCGCGACGCAATTTGTGTGTTCCATCGTCAGTATCAGGCTCTGAACGTTACAATTCACTGTCAGTTTTGCGTCGGATTCGAAAATCTAGACTCACAGGAGAACGAGCATATGGTGCCCGAGGCAGCACTAGACCCTTGGAGACAAGTCGGCTGTAGGACGATGTATTGAATCGCGACGCAATTTGTGTGTTCCATCGTCATTAAGAGGCTCTGAACGTTACAATTAACTGTCAGTTTTGCGTCGGATTCGAAAATCTAGACTCACAGGAGAACGAGCATATGGTGCCCGAGGCAGCACTAGACCCTTGGAGACAAGTCGGCTGTAGGACGATGTATTGAATCGCGACGCAATTTGTGTGTTCCATCGTCATTAACAGGCTCTGAACGTTACAATTAATTGTCAGTTTTGCGTCGTATTCGAAAATCCAGACTCACAGGAGAACGACCATAAGGTGCCCGAGGCAGCAATAGACCCTTGGAGACAAGTCGGCTGTAGGACGATGTATTGAATCGCGACGCAATTTGTGTGTTCCATCGTCATTAAGAGGCTCTGAACGTTACAATTAATTGTCAGTTTTGCGTCGGATTCGAAAATCTAGCCTCAGTGGAGAACGAGCATATGGTGCCCGAGGCAGCACTAGACCCTTGGAGACAAGTCGGCTGTAGGGCGATGTATTGAATCGCGACGCAATTTGTGTGTTCCATCGTCATTAAGAGGCTTTGAACGTTACAATTAACTGTCAGTTTTGCGTCGGATTCGAAAATCTAGACTCACAGGAGAACGACCATAAGGTGCCCGAGGCAGCACTAGACCCTTGGAGACAAGTCGGCTGGAGGACGATGTATTGAATCGCGACGCAATTTGTGTGTTCCATCGTCATTAACAGGCTCTGAACGTTACAATTCACTGTCAGTTTTGCGTCGTATTCTGAAATCTAGACTCACAGGAGAACGAGCATATGGTGCCCGAGGCAGCACTAGACCCTTGGAGACAAGTCGGCTGGAGGACGATGTATTGAATCGCGACGCAATTTGTGTGTTCCATCGTCATTAAGAGGCTCTGAACGTTACAATTCACTGTCAGTTTTGCATCGCATTCGAAAAACTAGACTCACAGGAGAACGACCATAAGGTGCCCGAGGCAGCAATAGACCCTTGGAGACAAGTCGGCTGGAGGACGATGTATTGAGACGCGACGCAATTTGTGTGTTCCATCGTCATTAACAGGCTCTGAACGATACAATTAACTGTCAATTTTGCGCCGGATTCGAAAAACTAGACTCATAGGAGAACGACCAAGAGGTGCCAGGAGCAGCAATACTACCTCGGAGACATGTCGGCTGGAGGACGATGTATTGAATCGCGACGCAATTTGTGTGTTCCATCGTCATTAAGAAGCTCTGAACGTTACAATTAATTGTCAGTTTTGCGCCGGATTCGAAAAACTAGACTCATAGGAGAACGACCAAGAGGTGCCAGGAGCAGCAATACTACCTCGGAGACATGTCGGCTGGAGGACGATGTATTGAATCGCGACGCAATTTGTGTGTCCCATCATCATTAACAGGCTCTGAACGTTATAATTAACTGTCAGTTTTGCATCGCATTCGAAAAACTAGACTCACAGGAGAACGATAATAAGGTGCCCGAGGCAGCAATAGACCCTTGGAGACAAGTCGGCTGGAGGACGATGTATTGATTCGCGACGCAATTTGTGTGTTCCATCGTCATTAAGAGGCTCTGAACGTTACAATTAATTGTCAGTTTTGCGCCGGATTCGAAAAACTAGACTCACAGGAGAACGACCATAAAGTGCCTGAGGCAGCAATAGACCCATGGAGACAAGTCGGCTGGAGGACGATGTATTGAATCGCGACGCAATTTGTGTGTTCCATCGTCATTAAGAGGCTCTGAACCTTACAATTAACTGTCAGTTTTGCGTCGGATTCGAAAATCTAGACTCACCGATGAACGACCATAAGGTGCCCGAGGCAGCAATAGACCCTTCGAGACAAGTCGGCTGGAGGACGATGTATTGAATCGCGACGCAATTTGTGTGTTCCATCGTCATTAACAGGCTCTGAACGTTACAATTAATTGTCAGTTTTGCGTCGTATTCGAAAAACTAGACTCACAGGAGAACGACCATAAGGTGCCCGAGGCACCAATAGACCGTTCGAGACAAGTCGGCTGGAGGACGATGTATTGAATCGCGACGCAATTTGTGTGTTCCATCGTCATTAAGAAGCTCTGAACGTTACAATTAATTGTCAGTTTTGCGCCGGATTCGAAAAACTAGACTCATAGGAGAACGACCAAGAGGTGCCAGGAGCAGCAATACTACCTCGGAGACATGTCGGCTGGAGGACGATGTATTGAATCGCGACGCAATTTGTGTGTCCCATCGTCATTAACAGGCTCTGAACGTTACAATTAACTGTCAGTTTTGCATCGCATTCGAAAAACTAGACTCACAGGAGAACGACCATAAGGTGCCCGAGGCAGCAATAGACCCTTGGAGACAAGTCGGCTGGAGGACGATGTATTGAGACGCGACGCAATTTGTGTGTTCCATCGTCATTAACTGGCTCTGAACGTTACAATTAACTGTCAATTTTGCGCCGGATTCGAAAAACTAGACTCATAGGAGAACGACCAAGAGGTGCCAGGAGCAGCAATACTACCTCGGAGACATGTCGGCTGGAGGACGATGTATTGAATCGCGACGCAATTTGTGTGTTCCATCGTCATTAAGAGGCTCTGAACGTTACAATTAATTGTCAGTTTTGCGCCGGATTCGAAAAACTAGACTCATAGGAGAACGACCAAGAGGTGCCAGGAGCAGCAATACTACCTCGGAGACATGTCGGCTGGAGGACGATGTATTGAATCGCGACGCAATTTGTGTGTCCCATCGTCATTAACAGGCTCTGAACGTTACAATTAACTGTCAGTTTTGCATCGTATTCGAAAAACTAGACTCACAGGAGAACGACCATAAGGTGCCCGAGGCAGCAATAGACCCTTGGAGACAAGTCGGCTGGAGGACGATGTATTGATTCGCGACGCAATTTGTGTGTTCCATCGTCATTAAGAGGCTCTGAACCTTACAATTAATTGTCAGTTTTGCGCCGGATTCAAAAAACTAGACTCACAGGAGAACGACCATAAGGTGCCCGAGGCAGCAATAGACCCATGGAGACAAGTCGGCTGGAGGACGATGTATTGAATCGCGACGCAATTTGTGTGTTCCATCGTCATTAAGAGGCTCTGAACCTTACAATTAACTGTCAGTTTTGCGTCGGATTCGAAAATCTAGAGTCACCGATGAACGACCATAAGGTGCCCGAGGCAGCAATAGACCCTTCGAGACAAGTCGGCTGGAGGACGATATATTGAATCGCGACGCAATTTGTGTGTTCCATCGTCATTAACAGGCTCTGAACGTTACAATTCACTGTCAGTTTTGCGTCGGATTCGAAAATCTAGACTCACAGGAGAACGACCATAAGGTGCCCGAGGCAACACTAGCCCCTTGGAGACAAGTCGGCTGGAGGACGATGCATTGAGTCGCGACGCAATTTGTGTGTCCCATCGTCATTAACAGGCTCTGAACGTTACAATTCACTGTCAGTTTTGCGTCGGATTCGAAAATCTAGACTCACAGGAGAACGAGCATATGGTGCCCGAGGCACACTAGACCCTTGGAGACAAGTCGGCTGTAGGACGATGTATTGAATCGCGACGCAATTTGTGTGTTCCATCGTCATTAAGAGGCTCTGAACGTTACAATTAACTGTCAGTTTTGCGTCGGATTCGAAAATCTAGACTCACAGGAGAACGAGCATAAGGTGCCCGAGGCAGCAATAGACCCTTCGAGACAAGTCGGGTGGAGGACGATGTATTGAATCGCGACGCAATTTGTGTGTTCCATCGTCATTAAGAGGCTCTGAACGTTACAATTAATTGTCAGTTTTGCGTCGTATTCGAAAAACTAGACTCACAGGAGAACGACCATAAGGTGCCCGAGGCACCAATAGACCCTTCGAGACAAGTCGGATGGAGGACGATGTATTGAATCGCGACGCAATTTGTGTGTTCCATCGTCATTAAGAGGCTCTGAACGTTACAATTCACTCTCAGTTTTGCGTCGGATTCGAAAATCTAGACTCACAGGAGAACTACCATAAGGTGCCCGAGGCAGCACTACACCCTTGGAGACAAGTCGTCTGTAGGACGATGTATTGAGTCGCGACGCAATTTGTGTGTCCCATCGTCATTAACAGGCTCTGAACGTTACAATTAACTGTCAGTTTTGCATCGCATTCGAAAATCTAGACTCACAGGAGAACGAGCATATGGTGCCCGAGGCAGCACTAGACCCTTCGAGACAAGTCGGCCGGAGGACGATGTATTGAATCGCGACGCAATTTGTGTGTTCCATCGTCATTAAGAGGCTCCGAACGTTACAATTAATTGTCAGTTTTGCGTCGTATTCGATAAACTAGACTCACAGGAGAACGACCATAAGGTGCCCGAGGCACCAATAGACCCTTGGAGACAAGTCGGCTGGAGGACGATGTATTGAATCGCGACGCAACTTGTGTGTTCCATCGTCATTAACAGGCTCTGAACGTTACAATTAATTGTCAGTATTGCGTCGTATTCGAAAAACTAGACTCACAGGAGAACGACCATAAGGTGCCCGAGGCACCAATAGACCCTTCGAGACAAGTCGGCTGGAGGACGATGTATTGAATCGCGACGCAATTTGTGTGTTCCATCGTCATTAAGAGGCTCTGAACGTTACAATTCACTGTCAGTTTTGCGTCGGATTCGAAAATCTAGACTCACAGGAGAACGAGCATATGGTGCCCGAGGCAACACTAGACCCTTGGAGACAAGTCGGCTGTAGGACGATGTATTGAATCGCGACGCAATTTGTGTGTTCCATCGTCATTAACAGGCTCTGAACGTTACAATTCACTGTCAGTTTTGCGTCGGATTCGAAAATCTAGACTCACAGGAGAACGACCATAAGGTGCCCGAGGCAGCACTAGTCCCTTGGAGACAAGTCGGCTGTAGGACGATGTATTGAGTCGCGACGCAATTTGTGTGTCCCATCGTCATTAACAGGCTCTGAACGTTACAATTAACTGTCAGTCTTGCATCGCATTCGAAAAACTAGACTCACAGGAGAACGACCATAAGGTGCCCGAGGCAGCAATAGACCCTTGGAGACAAGTCGGCTGGAGGACGATGTATTGAGACGCGACGCAAGTTGTGTGTCCTATCGTCATTAACAGGCTCTGAACGTTACAATTAACTGTCAGTTTTGCGTTGGATTCGAAAATCTAGACTCACAGATGAACGACCATAAGGTGCCCGAGGCAGCACTACACCCTTGGAGACAAGTCGGCGGGAGGAAGATGTATTGAATCGCGACGCAATTTGTGTGTTCCATCGTCATTAACAGGCTCCGAACATTACATTTAACTGTCAGTTTTGCATCGCATTCGAAAAACTAGACTCACAGGAGAACGACCATAAGGTGCCCGAGGCAGCAATAGACCCTTGGAGACAAGTCGGCTGTAGGACGATGTATTGAATCGCGACGCAATTTGTGTGTTCCATCGTCATTAACAGGCTCTGAACGTTACAATTAATTGTCAGTTTTGCGTCGGATTCGAAAATCTAGACTTCAGGAGAACGAGCATATGGTGCTCGAGGCAGCACTAGACCCTTGGAGACAAGTCGGCTGGAGGACGATGTATTGAATCGCGACGCAATTTGTGTGTTCCATCGTCATTAACAGGCTCTGAACGTTACAATTAATTGTCAGTTTTGCGCCGGATTCGAAAAACTAGACTCATAGGAGAACGACCATAAGGTGCCCGAAGCAGCACTGGACCCTTGGAGACAAGTCGACTGTAGGACGATGTATTGAATCGCGACGCAATTTGTGTGTTCCATCGACATTAAGAGGCTCTGAACGTTACAATTAACTGTCAGTTTTGCGTCGGATTCGAAAATCTAGACTCACAGGAGAACGACCATAAGGTGACCGAGGCAGCACTACACCCTTGGAGACAAGTCGGCTGGAGGACGATGTATTGCATCGCGACGCAATTTGTGTGATCCATCGTCATCAAGAGGCGCTGAACGTTACAATTCACTGTCAGTTTTGCGTCGGATTCGAAAATCTATACTCACAGGAGAACGAGCATATGGTGCCCGTGGCAGCACTAGACCCTTGGAGACAAGTCGGCTGTAGGACGATGTATTGAATCGCGACGCAATTTGTGTGTTCCATCGTCATTAAGAGGCTCTGAACGTTACAATTAACAGTCAGTTTTGCGTCGGATTCGAAAATCTAGACTCACAGGAGAACGACCATAAGGTGTCCGAGGCAGCAATAGACCCTTGGAGACAAGTCGGCTGGAGGACGATGTATTGATTCGCGACGCAATTTGTGTGTTCCATCGTCATTAAGAGGCTCTGAACCTTACAATTAATTGTCAGTTTTGCATCGTATTCGAAAAACTAGACTCACAGGAGAACGACCATAAGGTGCCCGAGGCAGCAATAGACCCTTCGAGACAAGTCGGCTGGAGGACGATGTATTGAATCGCGACGCCATTTGTGTGTTCCATCGTCATTAACAGGCTCTGAACATTACAATTAACTGTCAGTTTTGCATCGCATTCGAAAAACTAGCCTCACAGGAGAACGACCATAAGGTGCCCGAGGCAGCAATAGACCCTTGGAGACAAGTCGGCTGTAGGACGATGTATTGAATCGCGACGCAATTTGTGTGTTCCATCGTCATTAAGAGGCTCTGAACGTTACAATTAACTGTCAGTTTTGCGTCGGATTCGAAAATCTAGACTCACAGGAGAACGAGCATAAGGTGCCCGAGGCAGCAATAGACCCTTCGAGACAAGTCGGGTGGAGGACGATGTATTGAATCGCGACGCAATTTGTGTGTTCCATCGTCATTAACAGGCTCTGAACGTTACAATTAATTGTCAGTTTTGCGTCGTATTCGAAAAACTAGACTCATAGGAGAACGACCATAAGGTGCCCGAGGCACCAATAGACCCTTCGAGACAAGTCGGCTGGAGGACGATGTATTGAATCGCGACGCAATTTGTGTGTTCCATCGTCATTAAGAGGCTCTGAACGTTACAATTCACTCTCAGTTTTGCGTCGGATTCGAAAATCTAGACTCACAGGAGAACGACCATAAGGTGCCCGAGGCAGCACTACACCCTTGGAGACAAGTCGTCTGTAGGACGATGTATTGAGTCGCGACGCAATTTGTGTGTCCCATCGTCATTAACAGGCTCTGAACGTTACAATTAACTGTCAGTTTTGCATCGCATTCGAAAATCTAGACTCACAGGAGAACGAGCATATGGTGCCCGAGGCAGCACTAGACCCTTCGAGACAAGTCGGCCGGAGGACGATGTATTGAATCGCGACGCAATTTGTGTGTTCCATCGTCATTAAGAGGCTCCGAACGTTACAATTAATTGTCAGTTTTGCGTCGTATTCGATAAACTAGACTCACAGGAGAACGACCATAAGGTGCCCGAGGCACCAATAGACCCTTGGAGACAAGTCGGCTGGAGGACGATGTATTGAATCGCGACGCAACTTGTGTGTTCCATCGTCATTAACAGGCTCTGAACGTTACAATTAATTGTCAGTATTGCGTCGTATTCGAAAAACTAGACTCACAGGAGAACGACCATAAGGTGCCCGAGGCACCAATAGACCCTTCGAGACAAGTCGGCTGGAGGACGATGTATTGAATCGCGACGCAATTTGTGTGTTCCATCGTCATTAAGAGGCTCTGAACGTTACAATTCACTGTCAGTTTTGCGTCGGATTCGAAAATCTAGACTCACAGGAGAACGAGCATATGGTGCCCGAGGCAACACTAGACCCTTGGAGACAAGTCGGCTGTAGGACGATGTATTGAATCGCGACGCAATTTGTGTGTTCCATCGTCATTAACAGGCTCTGAACGTTACAATTCACTGTCAGTTTTGCGTCGGATTCGAAAATCTAGACTCACAGGAGAACGACCATAAGGTGCCCGAGGCAGCACTAGTCCCTTGGAGACAAGTCGGCTGTAGGACGATGTATTGAGTCGCGACGCAATTTGTGTGTCCCATCGTCATTAACAGGCTCTGAACGTTACAATTAACTGTCAGTCTTGCATCGCATTCGAAAAACTAGACTCACAGGAGAACGACCATAAGGTGCCCGAGGCAGCAATAGACCCTTGGAGACAAGTCGGCTGGAGGACGATGTATTGAGACGCGACGCAAGTTGTGTGTCCTATCGTCATTAACAGGCTCTGAACGTTACAATTAACTGTCAGTTTTGCGTTGGATTCGAAAATCTAGACTCACAGATGAACGACCATAAGGTGCCCGAGGCAGCACTACACCCTTGGAGACAAGTCGGCGGGAGGAAGATGTATTGAATCGCGACGCAATTTGTGTGTTCCATCGTCATTAACAGGCTCCGAACATTACATTTAACTGTCAGTTTTGCATCGCATTCGAAAAACTAGACTCACAGGAGAACGACCATAAGGTGCCCGAGGCAGCAATAGACCCTTGGAGACAAGTCGGCTGTAGGACGATGTATTGAATCGCGACGCAATTTGTGTGTTCCATCGTCATTAACAGGCTCTGAACGTTACAATTAATTGTCAGTTTTGCGTCGGATTCGAAAATCTAGACTTCAGGAGAACGAGCATATGGTGCTCGAGGCAGCACTAGACCCTTGGAGACAAGTCGGCTGGAGGACGATGTATTGAATCGCGACGCAATTTGTGTGTTCCATCGTCATTAACAGGCTCTGAACGTTGCAATTAATTGTCAGTTTTGCGCCGGATTCGAAAAACTAGACTCATAGGAGAACGACCATAAGGTGCCCGAAGCAGCACTGGACCCTTGGAGACAAGTCGACTGTAGGACGATGTATTGAATCGCGACGCAATTTGTGTGTTCCATCGACATTAAGAGGCTCTGAACGTTACAATTAACTGTCAGTTTTGCGTCGGATTCGAAAATCTAGACTCACAGGAGAACGACCATAAGGTGACCGAGGCAGCACTACACCCTTGGAGACAAGTCGGCTGGAGGACGATGTATTGCATCGCGACGCAATTTGTGTGATCCATCGTCATCAAGAGGCGCTGAACGTTACAATTCACTGTCAGTTTTGCGTCGGATTCGAAAATCTATACTCACAGGAGAACGAGCATATGGTGCCCGTGGCAGCACTAGACCCTTGGAGACAAGTCGGCTGTAGGACGATGTATTGAATCGCGACGCAATTTGTGTGTTCCATCGTCATTAAGAGGCTCTGAACGTTACAATTAACAGTCAGTTTTGCGTCGGATTCGAAAATCTAGACTCACAGGAGAACGACCATAAGGTGTCCGAGGCAGCACTGGACCCTTGGAGACAAGTCGGCTGGAGGACGATGTATTGAATCGCGACGCAATTTGTGTGTTCCATCGTCAGTATCAGGCTCTGAACGTTACAATTAACTGTCAGTTTTGCGTCGGATTCGAAAATCTAGACTCACAGGAGAACGAGCATATGGTGCCCGAGGCAGCACTAGACCCTTCGAGACAAGTCGGCTGTGGGACGATGTATTGAATCGCGACGCAATTTGTGTGTTCCATCGTCATTAAGAGGCTCTGAACGTTACAATTCACTGTCAGTTTTGCGTCGGATTCGAAAATCTAGACTCACAGGAGAACGAGCATATGGTGCCCGAGGCAGCACTAGACCCTTGGAGACAAGTCGGCTGTAGGACGATGTATTGAATCGCGACGCAATTTGTGTGTTCCATCGTCATTAACAGGCTCTGAACGTTACAATTAACTGTCAGTTTTGCATCGCATTCGAAAATCTAGACTCACAGGAGAACGAGCATATGGTGCCCGAGGCAGCACTAGACCCTTCGAGACAAGTCGGCTGTGGGACGATGTATTGAATCGCGACGCAATTTGTGTGTTCCATCGTCATTAAGAGGCTCTGAACGTTACAATTCACTGTCAGTTTTGCGTCGGATTCGAAAATCTAGACTCACAGGAGAACGAGCATATGGTGCCCGAGGCAGCACTAGACCCTTGGAGACAAGTCGGCTGTAGGACGATGTATTGAATCGCGACGCAATTTGTGTGTTCCATCGTCATTAACAGGCTCTCAACGTTACAATTCACTGTCAGCTTTGCGTCGGATTCGAAAATCTAGACTCACAGGAGAACGAGCATATGGTGCCCGAGGCAACACTAGACCCTTGGAGACAAGTCGGCTGTAGGACGATGTATTGAATCGCGACGCAATTTGTGTGTTCCATCGTCATTAACAGGCTCTGAACGTTACAATTCACTGTCAGTTTTGCGTCGGATTCGAAAATCTAGACTCACAGGAGAACGACCATAAGGTGCCCGAGGCAGCACTAGTCCCTTGGAGACAAGTCGGCTGTAGGACGATGTATTGAGTCGCGACGCAATTTGTGTGTCCCATCGTCATTAACAGGCTCTGAACGTTACAATTAACTGTCAGTCTTGCATCGCATTCGAAAAACTAGACTCACAGGAGAACGACCATAAGGTGCCCGAGGCAGCAATAGACCCTTGGAGACAAGTCGGCTGGAGGACGATGTATTGAGACGCGACGCAAGTTGTGTGTCCTATCGTCATTAACAGGCTCTGAACGTTACAATTAACTGTCAGTTTTGCGTTGGATTCGAAAATCTAGACTCACAGATGAACGACCATAAGGTGCCCGAGGCAGCACTACACCCTTGGAGACAAGTCGGCGGGAGGAAGATGTATTGAATCGCGACGCAATTTGTGTGTTCCATCGTCATTAACAGGCTCCGAACATTACATTTAACTGTCAGTTTTGCATCGCATTCGAAAAACTAGACTCACAGGAGAACGACCATAAGGTGCCCGAGGCAGCAATAGACCCTTGGAGACAAGTCGGCTGTAGGACGATGTATTGAATCGCGACGCAATTTGTGTGTTCCATCGTCATTAAGAGGCTCTGAACGTTACAATTCACTGTCAGTTTTGCGTCGGATTCGAAAATCTAGACTCACAGGAGAACGAGCATATGGTGCCCGAGGCAGCACTAGACCCTTGGAGACAAGTCGGCTGTAGGACGATGTATTGAATCGCGACGCAATTTGTGTGTTCCATCGTCATTAAGAGGCTCTGAACGTTACAATTAACTGTCAGTTTTGCGTCGGATTCGAAAATCTAGACTCACAGGAGAACGACCATAAGGTGCCCGAGGCAGCAATAGACCCTTGGAGACAAGTCGGCTGGAGGACGATGAATTGAGTCGCGACGCAATTTGTGTGTTCCATCGTCATTAACAGGCTCTGAACGTTACAATTAATTGTCAGTTTTGCATCGCATTCGATAATCTAGACTCACAGGAGAACGAGCATAAGGTGCCCGAGGCAGCAATAGACCCTTGGAGACAAGTCGGCTGGAGGACGATGTATTGAGACGCGACGCAATTTGTGTGTCCCATCGTCATTAACAGGCTCTGAACGTTACAATTAACTGTCATTTTTGCGTCGGATTCGAAAATCTAGACTCACAGATGAACGACCATAAGGTGCCCGAGGCAGCACTACACCCTTGGAGACAAGTCGGCGGGAGGAAGATGTATTGAATCGCGTCGCAATTTGTGTGTTCCATCGTCATTAACAGGCTCTGAACATTACAATTAACTGTCAGTTTTGCATCGCATTCGAAAAACTAGACTCACAGGAGAACGACCATAAGGTGCCCGAGGCAGCACTAGACCCTTGGAGACAAGTCGGCTGGAGGACGATGTATTGAGTCGCGACGCAATTTGTGTGTTCCATCGTCATTAACAGGCTCTGAACGTTACAATTAACTGTCAGTTTTGCATCGCATTCGAAAAACTAGACTCACAGGAGAACGACCATAAGGTGCCCGAGGCAGCAATAGACCCTTGGAGACAAGTCGGCTGTAGGACGATGTATTGAATCGCGACGCAATTTGTGCGTTCCATCGTCATTAAGAGGCTCTGAACGTTACAACTAACTGTCAGTTTTGCGTCGGATTCGAAAATCTAGACTCAAAGGAGAACGACCATAAGGTGACCGAGGCAGCACTACACCCTTGGAGACAAGTCGGCTGTAGGACGATGTATTGAATCGCGACGCAATTTGTGTGTTCCATCGTCATTAACAGGCTCTGAACGTTACAATTAATTGTCAGTTTTGCGTCGGATTCGAAAATCTAGACTTCAGGAGAACGAGCATATGGTGCTCGAGGCAGCACTAGACCCTTGGAGACAAGTCGGCTGGAGGACGATGTATTGAATCGCGACGCAATTTGTGTGTTCCATCGTCATTAAGAGGCTCTGAACGTTACAATTAATTGTCAGTTTTGCGCCGGATTCGAAAAACTAGACGCATAGGAGAACGACCATAAGGTGCCCGAAGCAGCACTGGACCCTTGGAGACAAGTCGACTGTAGGACGATGTATTGAATCGCGACGCAATTTGTGTGTTCCATCGACATTAAGAGGCTCTGAACGTTACAATTAACTGTCAGTTTTGCGTCGGATTCGAAAATCTAGACTCACAGGAGAACGACCATAAGGTGACCGAGGCAGCACTACGCCCTTGGAGACAAGTCGGCTGGAGGACGATGTATTGCATCGCGACGCAATTTGTGTGATCCATCGTCATCAAGAGGCGCTGAACGTTACAATTCACTGTCAGTTTTGCGTCGGATTCGAAAATCTATACTCACAGGAGAACGAGCATATGGTGCCCGAGGCAGCACTAGACCCTTGGAGACAAGTCGGCCGTAGGACGATGTATTGAATCGCGACGCAATTTGTGTGTTCCATCGTCAGTATCAGGCTCTGAACGTTACAATTAACTGTCAGTTTTGCGTCGGATTCGAAAATCTAGACTCACAGGAGAACGAGCATATGGTGCCCGAGGCAGCACTAGACCCTTCGAGACAAGTCGGCTGTGGGACGATGTATTGAATCGCGACGCAATTTGTGTGTTCCATCGTCATTAAGAGGCTCTGAACGTTACAATTCACTGTCAGTTTTGCGTCGGATTCGAAAATCTAGACTCACAGGAGAACGAGCATATGGTGCCCGAGGCAGCACTAGACCCTTGGAGACAAGTCGGCTGTAGGACGATGTATTGAATCGCGACGCAATTTGTGTGTTCCATCGTCATTAACAGGCTCTGAACGTTACAATTAACTGTCAGTTTTGCATCGCATTCGAAAAACTAGACTCACAGGAGAACGACCATAAGGTGCCCGAGGCAGCAATACTACCTCGGAGACATGTCGGCTGGAGGACGATGTATTGAATCGCGACGCAATTTGTGTGTTCCATCGTCATTAAGAGGCTCTGAACGTTACAATTAACTGTCAGTTTTGCGTCGGATTCGAAAATCTAGACTCACAGATGAACGACCATAAGGTGCCCGAGGCAGCACTAGACCCTTGGAGACAAGTCGGCTGGAGGACGATGTATTGAGTCGCGACGCAATTTGTGTGTCCCATCGTCATTAACAGGCTCTGAACGTTACAATTAACTGTCAGTTTTGCGTCGTATTCTGAAAACTAGACTCACAGGAGAACGACCATAAGGTGCCCGAGGCAGCAAGAGACCCTTGGAGACAGGTCGGCTGTGGGACGATGTATTGAATCGCGACGCAATTTGTGTGTTCCATCGTCATCAAGAGGCTCTGAACGTTACAATTCACTGTCAGTTTTGCGTCGGATTCGAAAATCTAGACTCACAGGAGAACGAGCATATGGTGGCCGAGGCAGCAATAGACCCTTCGAGACAAGTCGGCTGGAGGACGATGTATTGAATCGCGACGCAATTTGTGTGTTCCATCGTCATTAAGAGGCTCTGAACGTTACAATTAACTGTCAGTTTTGCATCGCATTCGAAAAACTAGACTCACAGGAGAACGAGCATAAGGTGCCCGAGGCACCAATAGACCCTTCGAGACAAGTCGGCTGTGGGACGATGTATTGAATCGCGACGCAATTTGTGTGTTCCATCGTCATCAAGAGGCTCTGAACGTTACAATTCACTGTCAGTTTTGCGTCGAATTCGAAAATCTAGACTCACAGGAGAACGAGCATATGGTGCCCGAGGCAGCACTAGACCCCTGGAGACAAGTCGGCTGTAGGACGATGTATTGAATCGCGACGCAATTTGTGTGTTCCATCGTCATTAACAGGCTCTGAACGTTACAATTCACTGTCAGTTTTGCGTCGGATTCGAAAATCTAGACACACAGGAGAACGAGCATATGGTGCCCGAGGCAGCACTAGACCCTTGGAGACAAGTCGGCTGTAGGACGATGTATTGAATCGCGACGCAATTTGTGTGTTCCATCGTCATTAAGAGGCTCTGAACGTTACAATTAACTGTCAGTTTTCCGTCGGATTCGAAAATCTAGACTCACAGGAGAACGAGCATATGGTGCCCGAGGCAGCAATAGACCCTTCGAGACAAGTCGGCTGGAGGACGATGTATTGAATCGCGACGCAATTTGTGTGTTCCATCGTCATTAAGAGGCTCTGAACGTTACAATTAACTGTCAGTTTTGCATCGCATTCGAAAAACTAGACTCACAGGAGAACGAGCATAAGGTGCCCGAGGCACCAATAGACCCTTCGAGACAAGACGGCTGTGGGACGATGTATTGAATCGCGACGCAATTTGTGTGTTCCATCGTCATCAAGAGGCTCTGAACGTTACAATTCACTGTCAGTTTTGCGTCGGATTCGAAAATCTAGACTCACAGGAGAACGAGCATATGGTGCCCGAGGCAGCACTAGACCCTTGGAGACAAGTCGGCTGTAGGACGATGTATTGAATCGCGACGCAATTTGTGTGTTCCATCGTCATTAACAGGCTCTGAACGTTACAATTCACTGTCAGTTTTGCGTCGGATTCGAAAATCTAGACACACAGGAGAACGAGCATATGGTGCCCGAGGCAGCACTAGACCCTTGGAGACAAGTCGGCTGTAGGACGATGTATTGAATCGCGACGCAATTTGTGTGTTCCATCGTCATTAAGAGGCTCTGAACGTTACAATTAACTGTCAGTTTTCCGTCGGATTCGAAAATCTAGACTCACAGGAGAACGACCATAAGGTGCCCGAGGCAGCAATAGACCCTTGGAGACAAGTCGGCTGGAGGACGATGTATTGAGTCGCGACGCAATTTGTGTGTTCCATCGTCAATTACAGGCTCTGAACGTTACAATTAATTGTCAGTTTTGCATCGCATTCGAAAAACTAGACTCACAGGAGAACGACCATAAGGTGCCCGAGGCAGCACTAGACCCTTGGAGACAAGTCGGCTGGAGGACGATGTATTGAGTCGCGACGCAATTTATGTGTTCCATCGTCATTAACAGGCTCTGAACGTTACAATTAACTGTCAGTTTTGCATCGCATTCGAAAAACTAGACTCACAGGAGAACGACCATAAGGTGCCCGAGGCAGCAATAGACACTTGGAGACAAGTCGGCTGTAGGACGATGTATTGAATCGCGACGCAATTTGTGTGTTCCATCGTCATTAAGAGGCTCTGAACCTTACAATTAACTGTCAGTTTTGCGTCGGATTCGAAAATCTAGACTCACAGGAGAACGACCATAAGGTGCCCGAGGCAGCAATAGACCCTTGGAGACAAGTCGGCTGTAGGACGATCTATTGAATCGCGACGCAATTTGTGAGTTCCATCGTCATTAAGAGGCTCTGAACGTTACAATTAACTGTCAGTTTTGCATCGGATTCGAAAATCTAGACTCACAGGAGAACGAGCATATGGTGCCCGAGACAGCACTAGACCCTTGGAGACAAGTCGGCTGGAGGACGATGTATTGAGACGCGACGCAATTTGTGTGTCCCATCGTCATTAACAGGCTCTGAACGTTACAATTAATTGTCAGTTTTGCGCCGGATTCGAAAAACTAGACTCATAGGAGAACGACCAAAAGGTGCCCGGAGCAGCAATACTACCTCGGAGACAAGTCGGCTGGAGGACGATGTATTGAATCGCGACGCAATTTGTGTGTTCCTTCGTCATTAAGAGGCTCTGAACGTTACAATTAATTGTCAGTTTTGCGCCGGATTCGACAAACTAGACTCATAGGAGAACGACCATATGGTGCCCGAGGCAGCACTAGACCCTTGGAGACAAGTCGGCTGTAGGACGATGTATTGAATCGCGACGCAATTTGTGTGTTCCATCGTCATTAAGAGGCTCTGAACGTTACAATTAACTGTCAGTTTTGCGTCGGATTCGAAAATCTAGACTCACAGGAGAACGACCATAAGGTGCCCGAGGCAGTACTAGACCCTTGGAGACAAGTCGGCTGTAGGGCGGTGTATTGAATCGCGACGCAATTTGTGTGTTCCATCGTCATTAAGAGGCTCTGAACGTTACAATTAATTGTCAGTTTTGCGTCGGATTCGAAAATCTAGACTCACAGGAGAACGAGCATATGGTGCCCGAGGCACCACAAGACCCTTGGAGACAAGTCGGCTGTAGGACGATGTATTGAATCGCGACGCGATTTGTGTGTTCCATCGTCAGTATCAGGCTCTGAACGTTACAATTCACTGTCAGTTTTGCGTCGGATTCGAAAATCTAGACTCACAGGTGAACGAGCATATGGTGCCCGAGGCAGCACTAGACCCTTGGAGACAAGTCGGCTGTAGGACGATGTATTGAATCGCGACGCAATTTGTGTGTTCCATCGTCATTAACAGGCTCTGAACGTTACAATTAATTGTCAGTTTTGCGTCGTATTCGAAAATCTAGACTCACAGGAGAACGACCATAAGGTGCCCGAGGCAGCACTAGACCCTTGGAGACAAGTCGGCTGGAGGACGATGTATTGAATCGCGACGCAATTTGTGTGTTCCATCGTCATTAACAGGCTCTGAACGTTACAATTAACTGTCAGTTTTGCGTCGTATTCTGAAATCTAGACTCACAGGAGAACGAGCATATGGTGCCCGAGGCAGCATTAGACCCTTGGAGACAAGTCGGCTGGAGGACGATGTATTGAATCGCGACGCAATTTGTGTGTTCCATCGTCATTAAGAGGCTCTGAACGTTACAATTAACTGTCAGTTTTGCATCGCATTCGAAAAACTAGACTCACAGGAGAACGACCATAAGGTGCCCGAGGCAGCAATAGACCCTTGGAGACAAGTCGGCTGGAGGACGATGTATTGAGACGCGACGGAATTTGTGTGTTCCATCGTCATTAACAGGCTCTGAACGTTACAATTAACTGTCAATTTTGCGCCGGATTCGAAAAACTAGACTCATAGGAGAACGACCAAGAGGTGCCAGGAGCAGCAATACTACCTCGGAGACATGTCGGCTGGAGGACGATGTATTGAATCGCGACGCAATTTGTGTGTTCCATCGTCATTAAGAGGCTCTGAACGTTACAATTAATTGTCAGTTTTGCGCCGGATTCGAAAAACTAGACTCATAGGAGAACGACCAAGAGGTGCCAGGAGCAGCAATACTACCTCGGAGACATGTCGGCTGGAGGACGATGTATTGAATCGCGACGCAATTTGTGTGTCCCATCGTCATTAACAGGCTCTGAACGTTACAATTAACTGTCAGTTTTGCATCGCATTCGAAAAACTAAACTCACAGGAGAACGACCATAAGGTGCCCGAGGCAGCAATAGACCCTTGGAGACAAGTCGACTGGAGGACGATGTATTGATTCGCGACGCAATTTGTGTGTTCCATCGTCATTAAGAGGCTCTGAACGTTACAATTAATTGTCAGTTTTGCGCCGGATTCGAAAAACTAGACTCACAGGAGAACGACCATAAGGTGCCCGAGGCAGCAATAGACCCATGGAGACAAGTCGGCTGGAGGACGATGTATTGAATCGCGACGCAATTTGTGTGTTCCATCGTCATTAAGAGGCTCTGAACCTTACAATTAACTGTCAGCTTTGCGTCGGATTCGAAAATCTAGACTCACCGATGAACGACCATAAGGTGCCCGAGGCAGCAATAGACCCTTCGAGACAAGTCGGCTGGAGGACGATGTATTGAATCGCGACGCAATTTGTGTGTTCCATCGTCATTAACAGGCTCTGAACGTTACAATTAATTGTCAGTTTTGCGTCGTATTCGAAAAACTAGACTCACAGGAGAATGACCATAAGGTGCCCGAGGCACCAATAGACCGTTCGAGACAAGTCGGCTGGAGGACGATGTATTGAATCGCGACGCAATTTGTGTGTTCCATCGTCATTAAGAGGCTCTGAACGTTACAATTAATTGTCAGTTTTGCGCCGGATTCGAAAAACTAGACTCATAGGAGAACGACCAAGAGGTGCCAGGAGCAGCAATACTACCTCGGAGACATGTCTGCAGGAGGACGATGTATTGAATCGCAACGCAATTTGTGTGTTCCATCGTCCTTATCAGGCTCTGAACGTTACAATTAACTGTCAGTTTTGCGTCGGATTCGAAAATCTAGACTCACAGGAGAACGACCATAAGGTGCCCGAGGCAGCAATAGACCCTTGGAGACAAGTCGGCTGGAGGACGATGTACTGAGTCGCGACGCAATTTGTGTGTCCCATCGTCATTAACAGGCTCTGAACGTTACAATTAACTGTCAGTTTTGCGTCGGATTCGAAAATCTAGACTCACAGGAGAACGAGCATATGGTGCCCGAGGCAGCACTAGACCCTTGGAGACAAGTCGGCTGTAGGACGATGTATTGAATCGCGACGCAATTTGTGTGTTCCATCGTCATCAAGAGGCTCTGAACGTTACAATTCACTGTCAGTTTTGCGTCGGATTCGAAAATCTAGACTCACAGGAGAACGAGCATATGGTGCCCGAGGCAGCACTAGACCCTTGGAGACAAGTCGGCTGTAGGACGATGTATTGAATCGCGACGCAATTTGTGTGTTCCATCGTCATTAAGAGGCTCTGAACGTTACAATTAACTGTCAGTTTTGCGTCGGATTCGAAAATCTAGACTCACAGGAGAACGACCATAAGGTGCCCGAGGCAGCACTAGACCCTTGGAGACAAGTCGGCTGGAGGACGATGCATTGAGTCGCGACGCAATTTGTGTGTCCCATCGTCATTAACAGGCTCTGAACGTTACAATTCACTGTCAGTTTTGCGTCGGATTCGAAAATCTAGACTCACAGGAGAACGAGCATATGGTGCCCGAGGCACACTAGACCCTTGGAGACAAGTCGGCTGTAGGACGATGTATTGAATCGCGACGCAATTTGTGTGTTCCATCGTCATTAAGAGGCTCTGAACGTTACAATTAACTGTCAGTTTTGCATCGCATTCGAAAAACTAGACTCACAGGAGAACGAGCATAAGGTGCCCGAGGCACCAATAGACCCTTCGAGACAAGTCGGCTGTGGGACGATGTATTGAATCGCGACGCAATTTGTGTGTTCCATCGTCATCAAGAGGCTCTGAACGTTACAATTCACTGTCAGTTTTGCGTCGGATTCGAATATCGAGACTCACAGGAGAACGAGCATATGGTGCCCGAGGCAGCACTAGACCCTTGGAGACAAGTCGGCTGTAGGACGATGTATTGAATCGCGACGCAATTTGTGTGTTCCATCGTCATTAACAGGCTCTGAACGTTACAATTCACTGTCAGTTTGCGTCGGATTCGAAAATCTAGACACACAGGAGAACGAGCATATGGTGCCCGAGGCAGCACTAGACCCTTGGAGACAAGTCGGCTGTAGGACGATGTATTGAATCGCGACGCAATTTGTGTGTTCCATCGTCATTAAGAGGCTCTGAACGTTACAATTAACTGTCAGTTTTCCGTCGGATTCGAAAATCTAGACTCACAGGAGAACGAGCATATGGTGCCCGAGGCAGCACTAGACCCTTGGAGACAAGTCGGCTGTAGGGCGATGTATTGAATCGCGACGCAATTTGTGTGTTCCATCGTCATTAAGAGGCTCTGAACGTTACAATTAACTGTCAGTTTTGCGTCGGATTCGAAAATCTAGACTGACAGGAGAACGACCATAAGGTGCCCGAGGCAGCACTAGACCCTTGGAGACAAGTCGGCTGGAGGATGATGTATTGAATCGCGACGCAATTTGTGTGTTCCATCGTCATTAACAGGCTCTGAACGTTACAATTCACTGTCAGTTTTGCGTCGTATTCTGAAATCTAGACTCACAGGAGAACGAGCATATGGTGCCCGAGGCAGCACTAGATCCTTGGAGACAAGTCGGCTGGAGGACGATGTATTGAATCGCGACGCAATTTGTGTGTTCCATCGTCATTAACAGGCTCTGAACGTTACAATTAACTGTCAGTTTTGCATCGCATTCGAAAAACTAGACTCACAGGAGAACGACCATAAGGTGCCCGAGGCAGCAACAGACCCTTGGAGACAAGTCGGCTGGAGGACGATGTATTGAGACGCGACGCAATTTGTGTGTTCCATCGTCATTAACAGGCTCTGAACGTTACAATTAACTGTCAATTTTGCGTCGGATTCGAAAATCTAGACTGACAGGAGAACGACCATAAGGTGCCCGAGGCAGCAATAGACCCATGGAGACAAGTCGGCTGGAGGACGATGTATTGAATCGCGACGCAATTTGTGTGTTCCATCGTCATTAAGAGGCTCTGAACCTTACAATTAACTGTCAGTTTTGCGTCGGATTCGAAAATCTAGACTCACCGATGAACGACCATAAGGTGCCCGAGGCAGCAATAGACCCTTCGAGACAAGTCGGCTGGAGGACGATGTATTGAATCGCGACGCAATTTGTGTGTTCCATCGTCATTAACAGGCTCTGAACGTTACAATTAATTGTCAGTTTTGCGTCGTATTCGAAAAACTAGACTCACAGGAGAACGACCATAAGGTGCCCGAGGCACCAATAGACCGTTCGAGACAAGTCGGCTGGAGGACGATGTATTGAATCGCGACGCAATTTGTGTGTTCCATCGTCATTAAGAGGCTCTGAACGTTACAATTAATTGTCAGTTTTGCGCCGGATTCGAAAAACTAGACTCATAGGAGAACGACCAAGAGGTGCCAGGAGCAGCAATACTACCTCGGAGACATGACGGCTGGAGGACGATGTATTGAATCGGTACGCAATTTGTGTGTTCCATCGTCAGTATCAGGCTCTGAACGTTACAATTAACTGTCAGTTTTGCGTCGGATTCGAAAATCTAGACTCACAGGAGAACGACCATAAGGTGCCCGAGGCAGCAATAGACCCTTGGAGACAAGTCGGCTGGAGGACGATGTATTGAGTCGCGACGCAATTTGTGTGTCCCATCGTCATTAACAGGCTCTGAACGTTACAATTAACTGTCAGTTTTGCGTCGGATTCGAAAATCTAGACTCACAGGAGAACGAGCATATGGTGCCCGAGGCAGCACTAGACCCTTGGAGACAAGTCGGCTGTAGGACGGTGTATTGAATCGCGACGCAATTTGTGTGTTCCATCATCATCAAGAGGCTCTGAACGTTACAATTCACTGTCAGTTTTGCGTCGGATTCGAAAATCTAGACTCACAGGAGAACGAGCATATGGTGCCCGAGGCAGCACTAGACCCTTGGAGAAAAGTCGGCTTTAGGACGATGTATTGAATCGCGACGCAATTTGTGTGTTCCATCGTCATTAACAGGCTCTGAACGTTACAATTCACTGTCAGTTTTGCGTCGGATTCGAAAATCTAGACTCACAGGAGAACGAGCATATGGTGCCCGAGGCAGCACTAGACCCTTGGAGACAAGTCGGCTGTAGGAGGATGTATTGAATCGCGACGCAATTTGTGTGTTCCATCGTCAGTAGCAGGCTCTGAACGTTACAATTAACTGTCAGTTTTGCGTCGGATTCGAAAATCTAGACTCACAGGAGAACGACCATAAGGTGCCCGAGGCAGCACTAGACCCTTGGAGACAAGTCGGCTGGAGGACGATGCATTGAGTCGCGACGCAATTTGTGTGTCCCATCGTCATTAACAGGCTCTGAACGTTACAATTCACTGTCAGTTTTGCGTCGGATTCGAAAATCTAGACTCACAGGAGAACGAGCATATGGTGCCCGAGGCACACTAGACCCTTGGAGACAAGTCGGCTGTAGGACGATGTATTGAATCGCGACGCAATTTGTGTGTTCCATCGTCATTAAGAGGCTCTGAACGTTACAATTAACTGTCAGTTTTGCGTCGGATTCGAAAATCTAGACTCACAGGAGAACGAGCATAAGGTGCCCGAGGCAGCAATAGACCCTTCGAGACAAGTCGGGTGGAGGACGATGTATTGAATCGCGGCGCAATTTGTGTGTTCCATCGTCATTAAGAGGCTCTGAACGTTACAATTCACTCTCAGTTTTGCGTCGGATTCGAAAATCTAGACTCACAGGAGAACGACCATAAGGTGCCCGAGGCAGCACTAGACCCTTGGAGACAAGTCGGCTGTAGGACGATGTATTGAGTCGCGACGCAATTTGTGTGTCCCATCGTCATTAACAGGGTCTGAACGTTACAATTAACTGTCAGTTTTGCATCGCATTCGAAAATCTAGACTCACAGGAGAACGAGCATATGGTGCCCGAGGCAGCACTAGACCCTTCGAGACAAGTCGGCCGGAGGACGATGTATTGAATCGCGACGCAATTTGTGTGTTCCATCGTCATTAAGAGGCTCCGAACGTTACAATTAATTGTCAGTTTTGCGTCGTATTCGATAAACTAGACTCACAGGAGAACGACCATAAGGTGCCCGAGGCACCAATAGACCGTTCGAGACAAGTCGGCTGAGGGACGATGTATTGAATCGCGACGCAATTTGTGTGTTCCATCGTCATTAAGAGGCTCTGAACGTTACAATTAATTGTCAGTTTTGCGCCGGATTCGAAAAACTAGACTCATAGGAGAACGACCAAGAGGTGCCAGGAGCAGCAATACTACCTCGGAGACATGTCGGCTGGAGGACGATGTATTGAATCGCGACGCAATTTGTGTGTTCCATCGTCAGTATCAGGCTCTGAACGTTACAATTAACTGTCAGTTTTGCGTCGGATTCGAAAATCTAGACTCACAGGAGAACGACCATAAGGTGCCCGAGGCAGCAATAGACCCTTGGAGACAAGTCGGCTGGAGGACGATGTATTGAGTCGCGACGCAATTTGTGTGTCCCATCGTCATCAAGAGGCTCTGAACGTTACAATTCACTGTCAGTTTTGCGTCGGATTCGAAAATCTAGAGTCACAGGAGAACGAGCATATGGTGCCCGAGGCAGCACTAGACCCTTGGAGACAAGTCGGCTGTAGGACGATGTATTGAATCGCGACGCAATTTGTGTGTTCCATCGTCATCAAGAGGCTCTGAACGTTACAATTCACTGTCAGTTTTGCGTCGGATTCGAAAATCTAGACTCACAGGAGAACGAGCATATGGTGCCCGAGGCAGCACTAGACCCTTGGAGACAAGTCGGCTGTAGGACGATGTATTGAATCGCGACGCAATTTGTGTGTTCCATCGTCATTAACAGGCTCTGAACGTTACAATTCACTGTCAGTTTTGCGTCGGATTCGAAAATCTAGACTCACAGGAGAACGAGCATATGGTGCCCGAGGCAGCACTAGAGCCTTGGAGACAAGTCGGCTGTAGGACGATGTATTGAATCGCGACGCAATTTGTGTGTTCCATCGTCATTAAGAGGCTCTGAACGTTACAATTAACTGTCAGTTTTGCGTCGGATTCGAAAATCTAGACTCACAGGAGAACGACCATAAGGTGCCCGAGGCAGCACTAGACCCTTGGAGACAAGTCGGCTGGAGGACGATGCATTGAGTCGCGACGCAATTTGTGTGTCCCATCGTCATTAACAGGCTCTGAACGTTCCAATTCACTGTCAGTTTTGCGTCGGATTAGAAAATCTAGACTCACAGGAGAACGAGCATATGGTGCCCGAGGCACACTAGACCCTTGGAGACAAGTCGGCCGTAGGACGATGTATTGAATCGCGACGCAATTTGTGTGTTCCATCGTCATTAAGAGGCTCTGAACGTTACAATTAACTGTCAGTTTTGCGTCGGATTCGAAAATCTAGACTCACAGGAGAACGAGCATAAGGTGCCCGAGGCAGCAATAGACCCTTCGAGACAAGTCGGGTGGAGGACGATGTATTGAATCGCGACGCAATTTGTGTGTTCCATCGTCATTAACAGGCTCTGAACGTTACAATTAATTGTCAGTTTTGCGTCGTGTTCGAAAAACTAGACTCACAGGAGAACGACCATAAGGTGCCCGAGGCACCAATAGACCCTTCGAGACAAGTCGGCTGGAGGACGATGTATTGAATCGCGACGCAATTTGTGTGTTCCATCGTCATTAAGAGGCTCTGAACGTTACAATTCACTCTCAGTTTTGCGTCGGATTCGAAAATCTAGACTCACAGGAGAACGAGCATATGGTGCCCGAGGCAGCACTAGACCCTTGGAGACAAGTCGGCTGTAGGAGGATGTATTGAATCGCGACGCAATTTGTGTGTTCCATCGTCAGTAGCAGGCTCTGAACGTTACAATTAACTGTCAGTTTTGCGTCGGATTCGAAAATCTAGACTCACAGGAGAACGACCATAAGGTGCCCGAGGCAGCACTAGACCCTTGGAGACAAGTCGGCTGGAGGACGATGCATTGAGTCGCGACGCAATTTGTGTGTCCCATCGTCATTAACAGGCTCTGAACGTTACAATTAACTGTCAGTTTTGCGTCGGATTCGAAAATCTAGACTCACAGGAGAACGACCATAAGGTGCCCGAGGCAGCACTAGACCCTTGGAGACAAGTCGGCTGGAGGACGATGCATTGAGTCGCGACGCAATTTGTGTGTCCCATCGTCATTAACAGGCTCTGAACGTTACAATTCACTGTCAGTTTTGCGTCGGATTCGAAAATCTAGACTCACAGGAGAACGAGCATATGGTGCCCGAGGCACACTAGACCCTTGGAGACAAGTCGGCTGTAGGACGATGTATTGAATCGCGACGCAATTTGTGTGTTCCATCGTCATTAAGAGGCTCTGAACGTTACAATTAACTGTCAGTTTTGCGTCGGATTCGAAAATCTAGACTCACAGGAGAACGAGCATAAGGTGCCCGAGGCAGCAATAGACCCTTCGAGACAAGTCGGGTGGAGGACGATGTATTGAATCGCGGCGCAATTTGTGTGTTCCATCGTCATTAACAGGCTCTGAACGTTACAATTAATTGTCAGTTTTGCGTCGTATTCGAAAAACTAGACTCACAGGAGAACGACCATAAGGTGCCCGAGGCACCAATAGACCCTTCGAGACAAGTCGGCTGGAGGACGATGTATTGAATCGCGACGCAATTTGTGTGTTCCATCGTCATTAAGAGGCTCTGAACGTTACAATTCACTCTCAGTTTTGCGTCGGATTCGAAAATCTAGACTCACAGGAGAACGACCATAAGGTGCCCGAGGCAGCACTAGACCCTTGGAGACAAGTCGGCTGTAGGACGATGTATTGAGTCGCGACGCAATTTGTGTGTCCCATCGTCATTAACAGGGTCTGAACGTTACAATTAACTGTCAGTTTTGCATCGCATTCGAAAATCTAGACTCACAGGAGAACGAGCATATGGTGCCCGAGGCAGCACTAGACCCTTCGAGACAAGTCGGCCGGAGGACGATGTATTGAATCGCGACGCAATTTGTGTGTTCCATCGTCATTAAGAGGCTCCGAACGTTACAATTAATTGTCAGTTTTGCGTCGTATTCGATAAACTAGACTCACAGAGAACGACCATAAGGTGCCCGAGGCACCAATAGACCGTTCGAGACAAGTCGGCTGAGGGACGATGTATTGAATCGCGACGCAATTTGTGTGTTCCATCGTCATTAAGAGGCTCTGAACGTTACAATTAATTGTCAGTTTTGCGCCGGATTCGAAAAACTAGACTCATAGGAGAACGACCAAGAGGTGCCAGGAGCAGCAATACTACCTCGGAGACATGTCGGCTGGAGGACGATGTATTGAATCGCGACGCAATTTGTGTGTTCCATCGTCAGTATCAGGCTCTGAACGTTACAATTAACTGTCAGTTTTGCGTCGGATTCGAAAATCTAGACTCACAGGAGAACGACCATAAGGTGCCCGAGGCAGCAATAGACCCTTGGAGACAAGTCGGCTGGAGGACGATGTATTGAGTCGCGACGCAATTTGTGTGTCCCATCGTCATCAAGAGGCTCTGAACGTTACAATTCACTGTCAGTTTTGCGTCGGATTCGAAAATCTAGAGTCACAGGAGAACGAGGATATGGTGCCCGAGGCAGCACTAGACCCTTGGAGACAAGTCGGCTGTAGGACGATGTATTGAATCGCGACGCAATTTGTGTGTTCCATCGTCATCAAGAGGCTCTGAACGTTACAATTCACTGTCAGTTTTGCGTCGGATTCGAAAATCTAGACTCACAGGAGAACGAGCATATGGTGCCCGAGGCAGCACTAGACCCTTGGAGACAAGTCGGCTGTAGGACGATGTATTGAATCGCGACGCAATTTGTGTGTTCCATCGTCATTAACAGGCTCTGAACGTTACAATTCACTGTCAGTTTTGCGTCGGATTCGAAAATCTAGACTCACAGGAGAACGAGCATATGGTGCCCGAGGCAGCACTAGAGCCTTGGAGACAAGTCGGCTGTAGGACGATGTATTGAATCGCGACGCAATTTGTGTGTTCCATCGTCATTAAGAGGCTCTGAACGTTACAATTAACTGTCAGTTTTGCGTCGGATTCGAAAATCTAGACTCACAGGAGAACGACCATAAGGTGCCCGAGGCAGCACTAGACCCTTGGAGACAAGTCGGCTGGAGGACGATGCATTGAGTCGCGACGCAATTTGTGTGTCCCATCGTCATTAACAGGCTCTGAACGTTACAATTCACTGTCAGTTTTGCGTCGGATTAGAAAATCTAGACTCACAGGAGAACGAGCATATGGTGCCCGAGGCACACTAGACCCTTGGAGACAAGTCGGCCGTAGGACGATGTATTGAATCGCGACGCAATTTGTGTGTTCCATCGTCATTAAGAGGCTCTGAACGTTACAATTAATTGTCAGTTTTGCGTCGTATTCGAAAAACTAGACTCACAGGAGAACGACCATAAGGTGCCCGAGGCACCAATAGACCCTTCGAGACAAGTCGGCTGGAGGACGATGTATTGAATCGCGACGCAATTTGTGTGTTCCATCGTCATTAAGAGGCTCTGAACGTTACAATTCACTCTCAGTTTTGCGTCGGATTCGAAAATCTAGACTCACAGGAGAACGACCATAAGGTGCCCGAGGCAGCACTAGACCCTTGGAGACAAGTCGGCTGTAGGACGATGTATTGAGTCGCGACGCAATTTGTGTGTCCCATCGTCATTAACAGGCTCTGAACGTTACAATTAACTGTCAGTTTTGCATCGCATTCGAAAATCTAGACTCACAGGAGAACGAGCATATGGTGCCCGAGGCAGCACTAGACCCTTCGAGACAAGTCGGCCGGAGGACGATGTATTGAATCGCGACGCAATTTGTGTGTTCCATCGTCATTAAGAGGCTCCGAACGTTACAATTAATTGTCAGTTTTGCGTCGTATTCGATAAACTAGACTCACAGGAGAACGACCATAAGGTGCCCGAGGCACCAATAGACCCTTCGAGACAAGTCGGCTGGAGGACGATGTATTGAATCGCGACGCAATTTGTGTGTTCCGTCGTCATTAAGAGGCTCTGAACGTTACAATTAATTGTCAGTTTTGCGCCGGATTCGAAAAACTAGACTCATAGGAGAACGACCAAGAGGTGCCAGGAGCAGCAATACTACCTCGGAGACATGTCGGCTGGAGGACGATTTATTGAATCGCGACGCAATTTGTGTGTTCCATCGTCAGTATCAGGCTCTGAACGTTACAATTAACTGTCAGTTTTGCGTCGGATTCGAAAATCTAGACTCACAGGAGAACGACCATAAGGTGCCCGAGGCAGCAATAGACCCTTGGAGACAAGTCGGCTGGAGGACGATGTATTGAGTCGCGACGCAATTTGTGTGTCCCATCGGCATTAACAGGCTCTGAACGTTACAATTAACTGTCAGTTTTGCGTCGGATTCGAAAATCTAGACTCACAGGAGAACGAGCATATGGTGCCCGAGGCAGCACTAGACCCTTGGAGACAAGTCGGCTGTAGGACGATGTATTGAATCGCGACGCAATTTGTGTGTTCCATCGTCATCAAGAGGCTCTGAACGTTACAACTCACTGTCAGTTTTGCGTCGGATTCGAAAATCTAGACTCACAGGAGAACGAGCATATGGTGCCCGAGGCAGCACTAGACCCTTGGAGACAAGTCGGCTGTAGGACGATGTACTGAATCGCGACGCAATTTGTGTGTTCCATCGTCATTAACAGGCTCTGAACGTTACAATTCACTGTCAGTTTTGCGTCGGATTCGAAAATCTAGACTCACAGGAGAACGAGCATATGGTGCCCGTGGCAGCACTAGACCCTTGGAGACAAGTCGGCTGTAGGACGATGTATTGAATCGCGACGCAATTTGTGTGTTCCATCGTCATTAAGAGGCTCTGAACGTTACAATTAACTGTCAGTTTTGCGTCGGATTCGAAAATCTAGACTCACAGGAGAACGACCATAAGGTGCCCGAGGCAGCACTAGACCCTTGGAGACAAGTCGGCTGGAGGACGATGCATTGAGTCGCGACGCAATTTGTGTGTCCCATCGTCATTAACAGGCTCTGAACGTTACAATTAACTTTCAGTTTTGCGTCGGATTCGAAAATCTAGACTCACAGGAGAACGAGCATATGGTGCCCGAGGCACACTAGACCCTTGGAGACAAGTCGGCTGTAGGACGATGTATTGAATCGCGACGCAATTTGTGTGTTCCATCGTCATTAAGAGGCTCTGAACGTTACAATTAACTGTCAGTTTTGCGTCGGATTCGAAAATCTAGACTCACAGGAGAACGAGCATAAGGTGCCCGAGGCAGCAATAGACCCTTCGAGACAAGTCGGGTGGAGGACGATGTATTGAATCGCGACGCAATTTGTGTGTTCCATCGTCATTAACAGGCCCTGAACGTTACAATTAATTGTCAGTTTTGCGTCGTATTCGAAAAACTAGACTCACAGGAGAACGACCATAAGGTGCCCGAGGCACCAATAGACCCTTCGAGACAAGTCGGCTGGAGGACGATGTATTGAATCGCGACGCAATTTGTGTGTTCCATCGTCATTAAGAGGCTCTGAACGTTACAATTCACTCTCAGTTTTGCGTCGGATTCGAAAATCTAGACTCACAGGGAACGACCATAAGGTGCCCGAGGCAGCACTAGACCCTTGGAGACAAGTCGGCTGTAGGACGATGTATTGAGTCGCGACGCAATTTGTGTGTCCCATCGTCATTAACAGGGTCTGAACGTTACAATTAACTGTCAGTTTTGCATCGCATTCGAAAATCTAGACTCACAGGAGAACGAGCATATGGTGCCCGAGGCAGCACTAGACCCTTCGAGACAAGTCGGCCGGAGGACGATGTACTGAATCGCGACGCAATTTGTGTGTTCCATCGTCATTAAGAGGCTCCGAACGTTACATTTAATTGTCAGTTTTGCGTCGTATTCGATAAACTAGACTCACAGGAGAACGACCATAAGGTGCCCGAGGCACCAATAGACCCTTCGAGACAAGTCGGCTGGAGGACGATGTATTGAATCGCGACGCAATTTGTGTGTTCCATCGTCATCAAGAGGCTCTGAACGTTACAATTCACTCTCAGTTTTGCGTCGGATCCGAAAATCTAGACTCACCGGAGAACGAGCATACGGTGCCCGAGGCAGCACTAGACCCTTTGAGACAAGTCGGCTCTAGGACGATGTATTGAATCGCGACGCAATTTGTGTGTTCCATCGTCATCAAGAGGCTCTGAACGTTACAATTCACTGTCAGTTTTGCGTCGGATTCGAAAATCTAGACTCACAGGAGAACGACCATAAGGTGCCCGAGGCAGCACTAGACCATTGGAGACAAGTCGGCTGGAGGACGATGTATTGAGTCGCGACGCAATTTGTGTGTCCCATCGTCATTAACAGGCTCTGAACGTTACAATTAACTGTCAGTTTTGCATCGCATTCGAAAAACTAGACTCACAGGAGAACGACCATAAGGTGCCCGAGGCAGCAATAGACCCTTGGAGACAAGTCGGCTGGAGGACGATGTATTGAGACGCGACGCAAGTTGTGTGTCCTATCGTCATTAACAGGCTCTGAACGTTACAATTAACTGTTAGTTTTGCGCCGGATTCGAAAATCTAGACTCACAGATGAACGACCATAAGGTGCCCGAGGCAGCACTACACCCTTGGAGACAAGTCGGCGGGAGGAAGATGTATTGAATCGCGACGCAATTTGTGTGTTCCATCGTCATTAACAGGCTCTGAACATTACAATTAACTGTCAGTTTTGCATCGCATTCGAAAAACTAGACTCACAGGAGAACGACCATAGGGTGCCCGAGGCAGCACTGGACCCTTGGAGACAAGTCGACTGTAGGACGATGTATTGAATCGCGACGCAATTTGTGTGTTCCATCGACATTAAGAGGCTCTGAACGTTACAATTAACTGTCAGTTTTGCGTCGGATTCGAAAATCTAGACTCACAGGAGAACGACCATAAGGTGACCGAGGCAGCACTACACCCTTGGAGACAAGTCGGCTGGAGGACGATGTATTGCATCGCGACGCAATTTGTGTGTTCCATCGTCATCAAGAGGCGCTGAACGTTACAATTCACTGTCAGTTTTGCGTCGGATTCGAAAATCTATACTCACAGGAGAACGAGCATATGGTGCCCGAGGCAGCACTAGACCCTTGGAGACAAGTCGGCTGTAGGACGATGTATTGAATCGCGACGCAATTTGTGTGTTCCATCGTCATTAAGAGGCTCTGAACGTTACAATTAACTGTCAGTTTTGCGTCGGATTCGAAAATCTAGACTCACAGGAGAACGACCATAAGGTGCCCGAGGCAGCACTAGACCCTTGGAGACAAGTCGGCTGGAGGACGATGTATTGAGTCGCGACGCAATTTGTGTGTCCCATCGTCATTAACAGGCTCTGAACGTTACAATTCACTGTCAGTTTTGCGCCGGATTCGAAAAACTAGACTCATAGGAGAACGACCAAGAGGTGCCAGGAGCAGCAATAGACCCTTGGAGACAAGTCGGCTGGAGAACGATGTATTGAATCGCGACGCAATTTGTGTGTTCCATCGTCATTAAGAGGCTCTGAACGTTACAATTAACTGTCAGTTTTGCGTCGGATTCGAAAATCTAGACTCACAGGAGAACGACCATAAGGTGCCCGAGGCAGCACTAGACCCTTGGAGACCTGTCGGCTGGAGGACGATGTATTGAGTCGCGACGCAATTTGTGTGTTCCATCGTCATTAAGAGGCTCTGAACGTTACAATTAATTGTCAGTTTTGCGTCGTATTCGAAAAACTAGACTCACAGGAGAACGACCATAAGGTGCCCGAGGCACCAATAGACCCTTCGAGACAAGTCGGCTGGAGGACGATGTATTGAATCGCGACGCAATTTGTGTGTTCCATCGTCATTAAGAGGCTCTGAACGTTACAATTAATTGTCAGTTTTGCGCCGGATTCGAAAAACTAGACTCATAGGAGAACGACCAAGAGGTGCCAGGAGCAGCAATACTACCTCGGAGACATGTCGGCTGGAGGACGATGTATTGAATCGCGACGCAATTTGTGTGTTCCATCGTCAGTATCAGGCTCTGAACGTTACAATTAACTGTCAGTTTTGCGTCGGATTCGAAAATCTAGACTCACAGGAGAACGACGATAAGGTGCCCGAGGCAGCACTAGACCCTTGGAGACCTGTCGGCTGGAGGATGATGTATTGAGTCGCGACGCAATTTGTGTGTCCCATCGTCATTAACAGGCTCTGAACGTTACAATTAACTGTCAGTTTTGCGTCGGATTCGAAAATCTAGACTCACAGATGAACGACCATAAGGTGCCCGAGGCAGCACTACACCCTTGGAGACAAGTCGGCTGTAGGACGATGTATTGAATCGCGACGCAATTTGTGTGTTCCATCGTCATCAAGAGGCTCCGAACGTTACAATTCACTGTCAGTTTTGCGTCGGATTCGAAAATCTAGACTCACCGATGAACGACCATAAGGTGCCCGAGGCAGCAATAGACCCTTCGAGACAAGTCGGCTGGAGGACGATGTATTGAATCGCGACGCAATTTGTGTGTTCCATCGTCATTAACAGGCTCTGAACGTTACAATTAATTGTCAGTTTTGCGTCGTATTCGAAAAACTAGACTCACAGGAGAACGACCATAAGGTGCCCGAGGCACCAATAGACCCTTCGAGACAAGTCGGCTGGAGGACGATGTATTGAATCGCGACGTAATTTGTGTGTTCCATCGTCATTAAGAGGCTCGGAACGTTACAATTAATTGTCAGTTTTGCGCCGGATTCGAAAAACTAGACTCATAGGAGAGCGACAAAGAGGTGCCAGGAGCAGCAATACTACCTCGGAGACATGTCGGCTGGAGGACGATGTATTGAATCGCGACGCAATTTGTGTGTTCCATCGTCAGTATCAGGCTCTGAACGTTACAATTAACTGTCAATTTTGCGTCGGATTCGATAATCTAGACTCACAGGAGAACGACCATAAGGTGCCCGAGGCAGCACTAGACCCTTGGAGACAAGTCGGCTGGAGGACGATGTATTGAGTCGCGACGCAATTTGTGTGTTCCACCGTCATTAACAGGCTCTGAACGTTACAATTAACTGTCAGTTTTGCATCGCATTCGAAAAACTAGACTCACAGGAGAACGACCATAAGGTGCCCGAGGCAGCAATAGACCCTTGGAGACAAGTCGGCTGGAGGACGATGTATTGAATCGCGACGCAATTTGTGTGTTCCATCGTCATTAAGAGGTTCTGAATCTTACAATTAACTGTCAGTTTTGCGTCGGATTCGAAAATCTAGACTCACAGGAGAACGACCATAAGGTGCCCGAGGCAGCAATAGACCCTTGGAGACAAGTCGGCTGGAGGACGATGTATTGAATCGCGACGCAATTTGTGTGTTCCATCGTCATCAAGAGGCTCTGAACGTTACAATTCACTCTCAGTTTTGCGTCGGATTCGAAAATCTAGACTCACAGGAGAACGACCATAAGGTGCCCGAGGCAGCACTAGACCCTTGGAGACAAGTCGGCTGTAGGACGATGTATTGAGTCGTGACGCAATTTGTGTGTCCCATCGTCATTAACAGGCTCTGAACGTTACAATTAACTGTCGGTTTTGCGTCGGATTCGAAAATCTAGACTCACAGGAGAACGAGCATATGGTGCCCGAGGCAGCACTAGACCCTTGGGGACAAGTCGGCTGTAGGACGATGTATTGAATCGCGACGCAATTTGTGTGTTCCATCGTCATCAAGAGGCTCTGAACGTTACAATTTACTGTCAGTTTTGCGTCGGATTCGTAAATCTAGACTCACAGGAGAACGAGCATATGGTGCCCGACGCAGCACTAGACCCTAGGAGACAAGTCGGCTGGAGGACGATGTATTGAGACGCGACGCAAGTTGTGTGTCCTATCGTCATTAACAGGCTCTGAACGTTACAATTAACTGTCAGTTTTGCGTCGGATTCGAAAATCTAGACTCACAGATGAACGACCATAAGGTGCCCGAGGCAGCACTACACCCTTGGAGACAAGTCGGCGGGAGGAAGATGTATTGAATCGCGACGCAATTTGTGTGTTCCATCGTCATTAACAGGCTCTGAACATTACAATTAACTGTCAGTTTTGCATCGCATTCGAAAAACTAGACTCACAGGAGAACGACCATAAGGTGCCCGAGGCAGCAATAGACCCTTCGAGACAAGTCGGCTGGAGGACGATGTATTGAATCGCGACGCAATTTGTGTGTTCCATCGTCATTAACAAGCTCTGAACATTACAATTAACTGTCAGTTTTGCATCGCATTCGAAAAACTAGACTCACAGGAGAACGACCATAAGGTGCCGGAGGCACCAATAGATCCTTCGAGACAAGTCGGCTGGAGGACGATGTATTGAATCGCGACGCAATTTGTGTGTTCCATCGTCACTAAGAGGCTCTGAACGTTACAATTAACTGTCAGTTTTGCGTCGGATTCGAAAATCTAGACTCACAGGAGAACGACCATAAGGTGCCCGAGGCAGCACTAGACCCTTGGAGACAAGTCGGCTGGGGGACGATGTATTGAATCGCGACGCAATTTGTGTGTTCCATCGTCATTAAGAGGCTCTGAACCTTACAATTAACTGTCAGTTTTGCGTCGGATTCGAAAATCTAGACTCACAGGAGAACGACCATAAGGTGCCCGAGGCAGCACTAGACCCTTGGAGACAAGTCGGCTGGAGGACGATGTATTGAGTCGCGACGCAATTTGTGTGTCCCATCGTCATTAACAGGCTCTGAACGTTACAATTCACTGTCAGTTTTGCGTCGGATTCGAAAAACTAGACTCATAGGAGAACGACCAAGAGGTGCCAGGAGCAGCTATAGACCCTTGGAGACAAGTCGGCTGGAGGACGATGTATTGAATCGCGACGCAATTTGTGTGTTCCATCGTCATTAAGAGGCTCTGAACGTTACAATTAACTGTCAGTTTTGCGTCGGATTCGAAAATCTAGACTCACAGGAGTACGACCATAAGGTGCCCGAGGCAGCACTAGACCCTTGGAGACCTGTCGGCTGGAGGACGATGTATTGAGTCGCGACGCAATTTGTGTGTTCCATCGTCATTAACAGGCTCTGAACGTTACAATTAATTGTCAGTTTTGCGTCGTATTCGAAAAACTAGACTCACAGGAGAACGACCATAAGGTGCCCGAGGCACCAATAGACCCTTCGAGACAAGTCGGCTGGAGGACGATGTATTGAATCGCGACGCAATTTGTGTGTTCCATCGTCATTAAGAGGCTCTGAACGTTACAATTAATTGTCAGTTTTGCGCCGGATTCGAAAAACTAGACTCATAGGAGAACGACCAAGAGGTGCCAGGAGCAGCAATACTACCTCGGAGACATGTCGGCTGGAGGACGATGTATTGAATCGCGACGCAATTTGTGTGTTCCATCGTCAGTATCAGGCTCTGAACGTTACAATTAACTGTCAGTTTTGCGTCGGATTCGAAAATCTAGACTCACAGGAGAACGACGATAAGGTGCCCGAGGCAGCACTAGACCCTTGGAGACAAGTCGGCTGGAGGACGATGTATTGAGTCGCGACGCAATTTGTGTGTCCCATCGTCATTAACAGGCTCTGAACGTTACAATTAACTGTCAGTTTTGCGTCGGATTCGAAAATCTAGACTCACAGATGAACGACCATAAGGTGCCCGAGGCAGCACTACACCCTTGGAGACAAGTCGGCTGTAGGACGATGTATTGAATCGCGACGCAATTTGTGTGTTCCATCGTCATCAAGAAGCTCTGAACGTTACAATTCACTGTCAGTTTTGCGTCGGATTCGAAAATCTAGACTCACCGATGAACGACCATAAGGTGCCCAAGGCAGCAATAGACCCTTCGAGACAAGTCGGCTGGAGGACGATGTATTGAATCGCGACGCAATTTGTGTGTTCCATCGTCATTAACAGGCTCTGAACGTTACAATTAATTGTCAGTTTTGCGTCGTATTCGAAAAACTAGACTCACAGGAGAACGACCATAAGGTGCCCGAGGCACCAATAGACCCTTCGAGACAAGTCGGCTGGAGGACGATGTATTGAATCGCGACGCAATTTGTGTGTTCCATCGTCATTAAGAGGCTCTGAACCTTACAATTAATTGTCAGTTTTGCGCCGGATTCGAAAAACTAGACTCATAGGAGAACGACAAAGAGGTGCCAGGAGCAGCAATACTACCTCGGAGACATGTCGGCTGGAGGACGATGTATTGAATCGCGACGCAATTTGTGTGTTCCATCGTCAGTATCAGGCTCTGAACGTTACAATTAACTGTCAGTTTTGCGTCGGATTCGATAATCTAGACTCACAGGAGAACGACGATAAGGTGCCCGAGGCAGCACTAGACCCTTGGAGACAAGTCGGCTGGAGGACGATGTATTGAGTCGCGACGCAATTTGTGTGTTCCATCGTCATTAACAGGCTCTGAACGTTACAATTAACTGTCAGTTTTGCATCGCATTCGAAAAACTAGACTCACAGGAGAACGACCATAAGGTGCCCGAGGCAGCAATAGACCCTTGGAGACAAGTCGGCTGTAGGACGATGTATTGAATCGCGACGCAATTTGTGTGTTCCATCGTCATTAAGAGGCTCTGAACCTTACAATTAACTGTCAGTTTTGCGTCGGATTCGAAAATCTAGACTCACAGGAGAACGACCATAAGGAGCCCGAGGCAGCAATAGACCCTTGGAGACAAGTCGGCTGTAGGACGATGTATTGAATCGCGACGCAATTTGTGAGTTCCATCGTCATTAAGAGGCTCTGAACGTTACAATTAACTGTCAGTTTTGCGTCGGATTCGAAAATCTAGACTCACAGGAGAACGAGCATATGGTGCCCGAGGCAGCACTAGACCCTTGGAGACAAGTCGGCTGGAGGACGATGTATTGAATCGCGACGCAATTTGTGTGTTCCATCGTCATTAACAGGCTCTGAACGTTACAATTAATTATCAGTTTTGCGCCGGATTCGAAAAACTAGACTCATAGGAGAACGACCAAAAGGTGCCCAGAGCAGCAATACTACCTCGGAGACAAGTCGGCTGGAGGACGATGTATTGAATCGCGACGCAATTTGTGTGTTCCATCGTCATTAAGAGGCTCTGAACGTTACAATTAATTGTCAGTTTTGCGTCGGATTCGAAAATCTAGACTCACAGGAGAACGACCATAAGGTGACCGAGGCAGCACTACACCCTTGGAGACAAGTCGGCTGGAGGACGATGTATTGAATCGCGACGCAATTTGTGTGTTCCATCGTCATTAACAGGCTCTGAACGTTACAATTAACTGTCAGTTTTGCGTCGGATTCGATAATCTAGACTCACAGGAGAACGACCATAAGGTGCCCGAGGCAGCACTAGACCCTTGGAGACCTGTCGGCTGGAGGACGATGTATTGAGTCGCGACGCAATTTGTGTGTTCCATCGTCATTAACAGGCTCTGAACGTTACAATTAATTGTCAGTTTTGCGTCGTATTCGAAAAACTAGACTCACAGGAGAACGACCATAAGGTGCCCGAGGCACCAATAGACCCTTCGAGACCATTCGGCTGGAGGACGATGTATTGAATCGCGACGCAATTTGTGTGTTCCATCGTCATTAAGAGGCTCTGAACGTTACAATTAATTGTCAGTTTTGCGCCGGATTCGAAAAACTAGACTCATAGGAGAACGACAAAGAGCTGCCAGGAGCAGCAATACTACCTCGGAGACATGTCGGCTGGAGGACGATGTATTGAATCGCGACGCAATTTGTGTGTTCCATCGTCAGTATCAGGCTCTGAACGTTACAATTAACTGTCAGTTTTGCGTCGGATTCGAAAATCTAGACTCACAGGAGAACGAGCATATGGTGCCCGAGGCAGCACTAGACCCTTGGAGACAAGTCGGCTGGAGGACGATGTATTGAGTCGCGACGCAATTTGTGTGTTCCATCGTCATTAACAGGCTCTGAACGTTACAATTAACTGTCAGTTTTGCATCGCATTCGAAAAACTAGACTCACAGGAGAACGACCATAAGGTGCCCGAGGCAGCAATAGACCCTTGGAGACAAGTCGGCTGTAGGACGATGTATTGAATCGCGACGCAATTTGTGTGTTCCATCGTCATTAAGAGGCTCTGAATCTTACAATTAACTGTCAGTTTTGCGTCGGATTCGAAAATCTAGACTCACAGGAGAACGACCATAAGGTGCCCGAGGCAGCAATAGACCCTTGGAGACAAGTCGGCTGGAGGACGATGTATTGAATCGCGACGCAATTTGTGTGTTCCATCGTCATCAAGAGGCTCTGAACGTTACAATTCACTCTCAGTTTTGCGTCGGATTCGAAAATCTAGACTCACAGGAGAACGACCATAAGGTGCCCGAGACAGCACTAGACCCTTGGAGACAAGTCGGCTGTAGGACGATGTATTGAGTCGCGACGCAATTTGTGTGTCCCATCGTCATTAACAGGCTCCGAACGTTACAATTAACTGTCGGTTTTGCGTCGGATTCGAAAATCTAGACTCACAGGAGAACGAGCATATGGTGCCCGAGGCAGCACTAGACCCTTGGAGACAAGTCGGCTGTAGGACGATGTATTGAATCGCGACGCAATTTGTGTGTTCCATCGTCATCAAGAGGCTCTGAACGTTACAATTCACTGTCAGTTTTGCGTCGGATTCGAAAATCTAGACTCACAGGAGAACGAGCATATGGTGCCCGAGGCAGCACTAGACCCTTGGAGACAAGTCGGCTGTAGGACGATGTATTGAATCGCGACGCAATTTGTGTGTTCCATCGTCTTTAACAGGCTCTGAACGTTACAATTCACTGTCAGTTTTGCGTCGGATTCGAAAATCTAGACTCACAGGGGAACGAGCATATGGTGCCCGAGGCAACACTAGACCCTTGGAGACAAGTCGGCTGTAGGACGATGTATTGAATCGCGACGCAATTTGTGTGTTCCATCGTCATTAACAGGCTCTGAACGTTACAATTCACTGTCAGTTTTGCGTCGGATTCGAAAATCTAGACTCACAGGAGAACGACCATAAGGTGCCCGAGGCAGCACTAGAACCTTGGAGACAAGTCGGCTGGAGGACGATGTATTGAGTCGCGACGCAATTTGTGTGTCCCATCGTCATTAACAGGCTCTGAACGTTACAATTAACTGTCAGTTTTGCATCGCATTCGAAAAACTAGACTCACAGGAGAACGACCATAAGGTGCCCGAGGCAGCAATAGACCCTTGGAGACAAGTCGGCTGGAGGACGATGTATTGAGACGCGACGCAAGTTGTGTGTCCTATCGTCATTAACAGGCTCTGAACGTTACAATTAACTGTCAGTTTTGCGTCGGATTCGAAAATCTAGACTCACAGCAGAACGACCATAAGGTGCCCGAGGCAGCACTACACCATTGGAGACAAGTCGGCGGGAGGAATATGTATTGAATCGCGACGCAATTTGTGTGTTCCATCGTCATTAACAGGCTCTGAACATTACAATTAACTGTCAGTTTTGCATCGCATTCGAAAAACTAGACTCACAGGAGAACGACCATAAGGTGCCCGAGGCAGCAATAGACCCTTCGAGACAAGTCGGCTGGAGGACGATGTATTGAATCGCGACGCAATTTGTGTGTTCCATCGTCATTAACAAGCTCTGAACATTACAATTAACTGTCAGTTTTGCATCGCATTCGAAAAACTAGACTCACAGGAGAACGACCATAAGGTGCCCGAGGCACCAATAGATCCTTCGAGACAAGTCGGCTGGAGGACGATGTATTGAATCGCGACGCAATTTGTGTGTTCCATCGTCATTAAGAGGCTCTGAACGTTACAATTAACTGTCAGTTTTGCGTCGGATTCGAAAATCTAGACTCACAGGAGAACGACCATAAGGTGCCCGAGGCAGCACTAGACCCTTGGAGACAAGTCGGCTGGAGGACGATGTATTGAATCGCGACGCAACTTGTGTGTTCCATCGTCATTAAGAGGCTCTGAACCTTACAATTAACTGTCAGTTTTGCGCCGGATTCGAAAAACTAGACTCATAGGAGAACGACCAAGAGGTGCCAGGAGCAGCAATAGACCCTTGGAGACAAGTCGGCTGGAGGACGATGTATTGAATCGCGACGCAATTTGTGTGTTCCATCGCCATTAAGAGGCTCTGAACGTTACAATTAACTGTCAGTTTTGCGTCGGATTCGAAAATCTAGACTCACAGGAGAACGACCATAAGGTGCCCGAGGCAGCACTAGACCCTTGGAGACCTGTCGGCTGGAGGACGATGTATTGAGTCGCGACGCAATTAGTGTGTTCCATTGTCATTAACAGGCTCTGAACGTTACAATTAATTGTCAGTTTTGCATCGCATTCGAAAAACTAGACTCACAGGAGAACGACCATAAGGTGCCCGAGGCAGCAATAGACCCTTGGAGACAAGTCGGCTGTAGGACGATGTATTGAATCGCGACGCAATTTGTGTGTTCCATCGTCATTAAGAGGCTCTGAACCTTACAATTAACTGTCAGTTTTGCGTCGGATTCGAAAATCTAGACTCACAGGAGAACGACCATAAGGAGCCCGAGGCAGCAATAGACCCTTGGAGACAAGTCGGCTGTAGGACGATGTATTGAATCGCGACGCAATTTGTGAGTTCCATCGTCATTAAGAGGCTCTGAACGTTACAATTAACTGTCAGTCTTGCGTCGGATTCGAAAATCTAGACTCACAGGAGAACGAGCATATGGTGCCCGAGGCAGCACTAGACGCTTGGTGACAAGTCGGCTGGAGGACGATGTATTGAGACGCGACGCAATTTGTGTGTCCCATCGTCATTAACAGGCTCTGAACGTTACAATTAATTATCAGTTTTGCGCCGGATTCGAAAAACTAGACTCATAGGAGAACGACCAAAAGGTGCCCGGAGCAGCAATACTACCTCGGAGACAAGTCGGCTGGAGGACGATGTATTGAATCGCGACGCAATTTGTGTGTTCCATCGTCATTAAGAGGCTCTGAACGTTACAATTAATTGTCAGTTTTGCGCCGGATTCGAAAAACTAGACTCATAGGAGAACGACCATAAGGTGCCCGAGGCAGCACTAGACCCTTGGAGACAAGTCGGCTGTAGGACGATGTATTGAATCGCGACGCAATTTGTGTGTTCCATCGTCATTAACAGGCTCTGAACGTTACAATTAACTGTCAGTTTTGCGTCGGATTCGAAAATCTAGACTCACAGGAGAACGACCATAAGGTGACCGAGGCAGCACTACACCCTTGGAGACAAGTCGGCTGGAGGACGATGTATTGAATCGCGACGCAATTTGTGTGTTCCATCGTCATTAACAGGCTCTGAACGTTACAATTAATTGTCAGTTTTGCGTCGGATTCGAAAATCTAGACTCACAGGAGAACGAGCATATGGTGCCCGAGGCAGCACTAGACCCTTGGAGACAAGTCGGCTGGAGGACGATGTATTGAATCGCGACGCAATTTGTGTGTTCCATCGTCATTAAGAGGCTCTGAACGTTACAATTAATTGTCAGTTTTGCGCCGGATTCGAAAAACTAGACTCATAGGAGAACGACCATAAGGTGCCCGAGGCAGCACTAGACCCTTGGAGACAAGTCGACTGTAGGACGATGTATTGAATCGCGACGCAATTTGTGTGTTCCATCGTCATTAAGAGGCTCTGAACGTTACAATTAACTGTCAGTTTTGCCTCGGATTCGAAAATCTAGACTCACAGGAGAACGACCATAAGGTGACCGAGGCAGCACTACACCCTTGGAGACAAGTCGGCTGGAGGACGATGTATTGCATCGCGACGCAATTTGTGTGTTCCATCGCCATTAACAGGCTCTGAACGTTACAATTAATTGACAGTTTTGCGTCGGATTCGAAAATCTAGACTCACAGGAGAACGAGCATATGGTGCCCGAGGCAGCGCTAGACCCTTGGAGACAAGTCGGCTGGAGGACGATGTATTGAATCGCGACGCAATTTGTGTGTTCCATCGCCATTAACAGGCTCTGAACGTTACAATTAATTGACAGTTTTGCGTCGGATTCGAAAATCTAGACTCACAGGAGAACGAGCATATGGTGCCCGAGGCAGCGCTAGACCCTTGGAGACAAGTCGGCTGTAGGACGATGTATTGAATCGCGACGCAATTTGTGTGTTCCATCGTCATTAACAGGCTCTGAACGTTACAATTAATTGTCAGTTTTGCGTCGGATTCGAAAATCTAGACTCACAGGAGAACGACCATAAGGTGCCCGAGGCAGCACTAGACCCTTGGAGACAAGTCGGCTGTAGGACGATGTATTGAATCGCGACGCAATTTGTGTGTTCCATCGTCATTAAGAGGCTCTGAACGTTACAATTAACTGTCAGTTTTGCGTCGGATTCGAAAATCTAGACTCACAGGAGAACGAGCATATGGTGCCCGAGGCAGCACTAGACCCTTGGAGACAAGTCGGCTGTAGGACGATGTATTGAATCGCGACGCAATTTGTGTGTTCCATCGTCATTAACAGGCTCTGAACGTTACAATTAATTGTCAGTTTTGCGCCGGATTCGAAAAACTAGACTCATAGGAGAACGACCAAGAGGTGCCAGGAGCAGCAATACTACCTCGGAGACATGTCGGCTGGAGGACGATGTATTGAATCGCGACGCAATTTGTGTGTTCCATCGTCATTAAGAGGCTCTGAACGTTACAATTAATTGTCAGTTTTGCGCCGGATTCGAAAAACTAGACTCATAGGAGAACGACCAAGAGGTGCCAGGAGCAGCAATACTACCTCGGAGACATGTCGGCTGGAGGACGATGTATTGAATCGCGACGCAATTTGTGTGTCACATCGTCATTAACAGGCTCTGAACGTTACAATTAACTGTCAGTTTTGCATCGCATTCGAAAAACTAGACTCACAGGAGAACGACCATAAGGTGCCCGAGGCAGCAATAGACCCTTGGAGAAAAGTCGGCTGGAGGACGATGTATTGATTCGCGACGCAATTTGTGTGTTCCATCGTCATTAAGAGGCTCTGAACGTTACAATTAATTGTCAGTTTTGCGCCGGATTCGAAAAACTAGACTCACAGGAGAACGACCATAAGGTGCCCGAGGCAGCAATAGACCCTTGGAGACAAGTCGGCTGGAGGACGATGTATTGAATCGCGACGCAATTTGTGTGTTCCATCGTCATTAAGAGGCTCTGAACCTTACAATTAACTGTCAGTTTTGCGTCGGATTCGAAAATCTAGACTCACCGATGAACGACCATAAGGTGCCCGAGGCAGCAATAGACCCTTCGAGACAAGTCGGCTGGAGGACGATGTATTGAATCGCGACGCAATTTGTGTGTTCCATCGGCATTAACAGGCTCTGAACGTTACAATTAATTGTCAGTTTTGCGCCGGATTCGAAAAACTAGACTCATAGGAGAACGACCAAGAGGTGCCAGGAGCAGCAATACTACCTCGGAGACATGTCGGCTGGAGGACGATGTATTGAATCGCGACGCAATTTGTGTGTTCCATCGTCAGTATCAGGCTCTGAAAGTTACAATTAACTGTCAGTTTTGCGTCGGATTCGAAAATCTAGACTCACAGGAGAACGACCATAAGGTGCCCGAGGCAGCAATAGACCCTTGGAGACAAGTCGGCTGGAGGACGATGTATTGAGTCGCGACGCAATTTGTGTGTCCCATCGTCATTAACAGGCTCTGAACGTTACAATTAACTGTCAGTTTTGCGTCGGATTCGAAAATCTAGACTCACAGGAGAACGAGCATATGGTGCCCGAGGCAGCACTAGACCCTTGGAGACAAGTCGGCTGTAGGACGATGTATTGAATCGCGACGCAATTTGTGTGTTCCATCGTCATCAAGAGGCTCTGAACGTTACAATTCACTGTCAGTTTTGCGTCGGATTCGAAAATCTAGACTCACAGGAGAACGAGCATATGGTGCCCGATGCCGCACTAGACCCTTGGAGACAAGTCGGCTCGAGGACGATGTATTGAATCGCGACGCAATTTGTGTGTTCCATCGTCATTAACAGGCTCTGAACGTTACAATTCACTGTCAGTTTTGCGTCGGATTCGAAAATCTATACTCACAGGAGAACGAGCATATGGTGCCCGAGGCAGCACTAGACCCTTGGAGACAAGTCGGCTGTAGGACGATGTATTGAATCGCTACGCAATTTGTGTGTTCCATCGTCATTAAGAGGCTCTGAACGTTACAATTAACTGTCAGTTTTGCGTCGGATTCGAAAATCTAGACTCACAGGAGAACGACCATAAGGTGCCCGAGGCAGCACTAGACCCTTGGAGACAAGTCGGCTTGAGGACGATGCATTGAGTCGCGACGCAATTTGTGTGTCCCATCGTCATTAACAGGCGCTGAACGTTACAATTCACTGTCAGTTTTGCGTCGGATTCGAAAATCTAGACTCACAGGAGATCGAGCATATGGTGCCCGAGGCACACTAGACCCTTGGAGACAAGTCGGCTGGAGGACGATGTATTGAATCGCGACGCAATTTGTGTGTTCCATCGTCATTAAGAGGCTCTGAACGTTACAATTAACTGTCAGTTTTGCGTCGGATTCGAAAATCTAGACTCACAGGAGAACGAGCATAAGGTGCCCGAGGCAGCAATAGACCCTTCGAGACAAGTCGGGTGGAGGACGATGTATTGAATCGCGACGCAATTTGTGTGTTCCATCGTCATTAACAGGCTCTGAACGTTACAATTAATTGTCAGTTTTGCGTCGTATTCGAAAAACTAGACTCACAGGAGAACGACCATAAGGTGCCCGAGGCACCAATAGACCCTTCGAGACAAGTCGGCTGGAGGACGATGTATTGAATCGCGACGCAATTTGTGTGTTCCATCGTCATTAAGAGGCTCTGAACGTTACAATTCACTCTCAGTTTTGCGTCGGATTCGAAAATCTAGACTCACAGGAGAACGACCATAAGGTGCCCGAGGCAGCACTAGACCCTTGGAGACAAGTCGGCTGTAGGACGATGTATTGAGTCGCGACGCAATTTGTGTGTCCCATCGTCATTAACAGGCTCTGAACGTTACAATTAACTGTCAGTTTTGCATCGCATTCGAAAATCTAGACTCACAGGAGAACGAGCATATGGTGCCCGAGGCAGCACTAGACCCTTCGAGACAAGTCGGCCGGAGGACGATGTATTGAATCGCGACGCAATTTGTGTGTTCCATCGTCATTAAGAGGCTCTGAACGTTACAATTAATTGTCAGTTTTGCGTCGGATTCGATAAACTAGACTCACAGGAGAACGACCATAAGGTGCCCGAGGCACGAATAGACCCTTCGAGACAAGTCGGCTGGAGGACGATGTATTGAATCGCGACGCAATTTGTGTGTTCCATCGTCATCAAGAGGCTCTGAACGTTACAATTCACTCTCAGTTTTGCGTCGGATTCGAAAATCTAGACTCACAGGAGAACGACCATAAGGTGCCCGAGGCAGCACTAGACCCTTGGAGACAAGCCGGCTGTAGGACGATGTATTGAGTCGCGACCCAATTTGTGTGTCCCATCTTCATTAACAGGCTCTGAACGTTACAATTAACTGTCAGTTTTGCGTCGGATTCGAAAATCTAGACTCACAGGAGAACGAGCATATGGTGCCCGAGGCAGCAATAGACCCTTGGAGACAAGTCGGCTGTAGGACGATGTATTGAATCGCGACGCAATTTGTGTGTTCCATCGTCATCAAGAGGCTCTGATCGTTACAATTCACTGTCAGTTTTGCGTCGGATTCGAAAATCTAGACTCACAGGAGAACGAACATATGGTGCCCAAGGCAGCACTAGACCCTTGGAGACAAGTCGGCTGTAGGACGATGTATTGAATCGCGACGCAATTTGTGTGTTCCATCGTCATTAACAGGCTCTGAACGTTACAATTCACTGTCAGTTTTGCGTCGGATTCGAAAATCTAGACTCACAGGAGAACGAGCATATGGTGCCCGAGGCAACACTAGACCCTTGGAGACAAGTCGGCTGTAGGACGATGTATTGAATCGCGACGCAATTTGTGTGTTCCATCGTCATTAACAGGCTCTGAACATTACAATTAACTGTCAGTTTTGCATCGCATTCGAAAAACTAGACTCACAGGAGAACGACCATAAGGTGCCCGATTCAGCAATAGACCCCTGGAGACAAGTCGGCTGTAGGACGATGTATTGAATCGCGACGCAATTTTTGTGTTCCATCGTCATTAACAGGCTCTGAACATTACAATTAACTGTCAGTTTTGCATCGCATTCGAAAAACTAGACTCACAGGAGAACGACCATAAGGTGCCCGAGGCACCAATAGATCGTTCGAGACAAGTCGGCTGGAGGACGATGTATTGAATCGCGACGCAATTTGTGTGTTCCATCGTCATTAAGAGGCTCTGAACGTTACAATTAACTGTCAGTTTTGCGTCGGATTCGAAAATCTAGACTCACAGGAGAACGACCATAAGGTGCCCGAGGCAGCACTAGACCCTTGGAGACGTGTCGGCTGGAGGACGATGTATTGAGTCGCGACGCAATTTGTGTGTTCCATCGTCATTAACAGGCTCTGAACGTTAGACTCATAGGAGAACGACCAAGAGGTGCCAGGAGCAGCAATAGACCCTTGGAGACAAGTCGGCTGGAGGACGATGTATTGAGTCGCGACGCAATTTGTGTGTCCCATCGTCATTAACAGGCTCTGAACGTTACAATTCACTGTCAGTTTTGCGCCGGATTCGAAAAACTAGACTCATAGGAGAACGACCAAGAGGTGCCAGGAGCAGCAATAGACCCTTGGAGCCAAGTCGGCTGGAGGACGATGTATTGAATCGCGACGCAATTTGTGAGTTCCATCGTCCTTAAGAGGCTCTGAACGTTACAATTAACTGTCAGTTTTGCGTCGGATTCGAAAATCTAGACTCACAGGAGAACGACCATAAGGTGCCCGAGGCAGCACTAGACCCTTGGAGACGTGTCGGCTGGAGGACGATGTATTGAGTCGCGACGCAATTTGTGTGTTCCATCGTCATTAACAGGCTCTGAACGTTACAATTAATTGTCAGTTTTGCGTCGTATTCGAAAAACTAGACTCACAGGAGAACGACCATAAGGTGCCCGAGGCACCAATAGACCCTTGGAGACAAGTCGCCTGGAGGACGATGTATTGAATCGCGACGCAATTTGTGTGTTCCATCGTCATTAAGAGGATCTGAACGTTACAATTAATTGTCAGTTTTGCGCCGGATTCGAAAAACTAGACTCATAGGAGAACGACCAAGAGGTGCCAAGAGCAGCAATACTACCTCGGAGACATGTCGGCTGGAGGACGATGTATTGAATCGCGACGCAATTTGTGTGTTCCATCGTCAGTATCAGGCTCTGAACGTTACAATTAACTGTCAGTTTTGCGTCGGATTCGAAAATCTAGACTCACAGGAGAACGACCATAAGGTGCCCGAGGCAGCACTAGACCCTTGGAGACCTGTCGGCTGGAGGACGATGTATTGAGTCGCGACGCAATTTGTGTGTCCCATCGTCATTAACAGGCTCTGAACGTTACAATTAACTGTCAGTTTTGCGTCGGATTCGAAAATCTAGACTCACAGATGAACGACCATAAGGTGCCCGATGCAGCACTACACCCTTGGAGACAAGTCGGCTGTAGGACGATGTATTGAATCGCGACGCAATTTGTGTGTTCCATCGTCATCAAGAGGCTCTGAACGTTACAATTCACTGTCAGTTTTGCGTCGGATTCGAAAATCTAGACTCACAGGAGAACGAGCATATGGTGCCCGATGCAGCACTAGACCCTTGGAGACAAGTCGGCTCGAGGACGATGTATTGAATCGCGACGCAATTTGTGTGTTCCATCGTCATTAACAGGCTCTGAACGTTACAATTCACTGTCAGTTTTGCGTCGGATTCGAAAATCTAGACTCACAGGAGAACGAGCATATGGTGCCCGAGGCAGCACTAGACCCTTGGAGACAAGTCGGCTGTAGGACGATGTATTGAATCGCTACGCAATTTGTGTGTTCCATCGTCATTAAGAGGCTCTGAACGTTACAATTAACTGTCAGTTTTGCGTCGGATTCGAAAATCTAGTCTCACAGGAGAACGACCATAAGGTGCCCGAGGCAGCACTAGACCCTTGGAGACAAGTCGGCTTGAGGACGATGCATTGAGTCGCGACGCAATTTGTGTGTCCCATCGTCATTAACAGGCGCTGAACGTTACAATTCACTGTCAGTTTTGCGTCGGATTCGAAAATCTAGACTCACAGGAGATCGAGCATATGGTGCCCGAGGCACACTAGACCCTTGGAGACAAGTCGGCTGGAGGACGATGTATTGAATCGCGACGCAATTTGTGTGTTCCATCGTCATTAAGAGGCTCTGAACGTTACAATTAACTGTCAGTTTTGCGTCGGATTCGAAAATCTAGACTCACAGGAGAACGAGCATAAGGTGCCCGAGGCAGCAATAGACCCTTCGAGACAAGTCGGGTGGAGGACGATGTATTGAATCGCGACGCAATTTGTGTGTTCCATCGTCATTAACAGGCTCTGAACGTTACAATTAATTGTCAGTTTTGCGTCGTATTCGAAAAACTAGACTCACAGGAGAACGACCATAAGGTGCCCGAGGCACCAATAGACCCTTCGAGACAAGTCGGCTGGAGGACGATGTATTGAATCGCGACGCAATTTGTGTGTTCCATCGTCATTAAGAGGCTCTGAACGTTACAATTCACTCTCAGTTTTGCGTCGGATTCGAAAATCTAGACTCACAGGAGAACGACCATAAGGTGCCCGAGGCAGCACTAGACCCTTGGAGACAAGTCGGCTGTAGGACGATGTATTGAGTCGCGACGCAATTTGTGTGTCCCATCGTCATTAACAGGCTCTGAACGTTACAATTAACTGTCAGTTTTGCATCGCATTCGAAAATCTAGACTCACAGGAGAACGAGCATATGGTGCCCGAGGCAGCACTAGACCCTTCGAGACAAGTCGGCCGGAGGACGATGTATTGAATCGCGACGCAATTTGTGTGTTCCATCGTCATTAAGAGGCTCTGAACGTTACAATTAATTGTCAGTTTTGCGTCGGATTCGATAAACTAGACTCACAGGAGAACGACCATAAGGTGCCCGAGGCACGAATAGACCCTTCGAGACAAGTCGGCTGGAGGACGATGTATTGAATCGCGACGCAATTTGTGTGTTCCATCGTCATCAAGAGGCTCTGAACGTTACAATTCACTCTCAGTTTTGCGTCGGATTCGAAAATCTAGACTCACAGGAGAACGACCATAAGGTGCCCGAGGCAGCACTAGACCCTTGGAGACAAGCCGGCTGTAGGACGATGTATTGAGTCGCGACCCAATTTGTGTGTCCCATCTTCATTAACAGGCTCTGAACGTTACAATTAACTGTCAGTTTTGCGTCGGATTCGAAAATCTAGACTCACAGGAGAACGAGCATATGGTGCCCGAGGCAGCAATAGACCCTTGGAGACAAGTCGGCTGTAGGACGATGTATTGAATCGCGACGCAATTTGTGTGTTCCATCGTCATCAAGAGGCTCTGATCGTTACAATTCACTGTCAGTTTTGCGTCGGATTCGAAAATCTAGACTCACAGGAGAACGAACATATGGTGCCCAAGGCAGCACTAGACCCTTGGAGACAAGTCGGCTGTAGGACGATGTATTGAATCGCGACGCAATTTGTGTGTTCCATCGTCATTAACAGGCTCTGAACGTTACAATTCACTGTCAGTTTTGCGTCGGATTCGAAAATCTAGACTCACAGGAGAACGAGCATATGGTGCCCGAGGCAACACTAGACCCTTGGAGACAAGTCGGCTGTAGGACGATGTATTGAATCGCGACGCAATTTGTGTGTTCCATCGTCATTAACAGGCTCTGAACATTACAATTAACTGTCAGTTTTGCATCGCATTCGAAAAACTAGACTCACAGGAGAACGACCATAAGGTGCCCGATTCAGCAATAGACCCCTGGAGACAAGTCGGCTGTAGGACGATGTGTTGAATCGCGACGCAATTTTTGTGTTCCATCGTCATTAACAGGCTCTGAACATTACAATTAACTGTCAGTTTTGCATCGCATTCGAAAAACTAGACTCACAGGAGAACGACCATAAGGTGCCCGAGGCACCAATAGATCGTTCGAGACAAGTCGGCTGGAGGACGATGTATTGAATCGCGACGCAATTTGTGTGTTCCATCGTCATTAAGAGGCTCTGAACGTTACAATTAACTGTCAGTTTTGCGTCGGATTCGAAAATCTAGACTCACAGGAGAACGACCATAAGGTGCCCGAGGCAGCACTAGACCCTTGGAGACGTGTCGGCTGGAGGACGATGTATTGAGTCGCGACGCAATTTGTGTGTTCCATCGTCATTAACAGGCTCTGAACGTTAGACTCATAGGAGAACGACCAAGAGGTGCCAGGAGCAGCAATAGACCCTTGGAGACAAGTCGGCTGGAGGACGATGTATTGAGTCGCGACGCAATTTGTGTGTCCCATCGTCATTAACAGGCTCTGAACGTTACAATTCACTGTCAGTTTTGCGCCGGATTCGAAAAACTAGACTCATAGGAGAACGACCAAGAGGTGCCAGGAGCAGCAATAGACCCTTGGAGCCAAGTCGGCTGGAGGACGATGTATTGAATCGCGACGCAATTTGTGAGTTCCATCGTCCTTAAGAGGCTCTGAACGTTACAATTAACTGTCAGTTTTGCGTCGGATTCGAAAATCTAGACTCACAGGAGAACGACCATAAGGTGCCCGAGGCAGCACTAGACCCTTGGAGACGTGTCGGCTGGAGGACGATGTATTGAGTCGCGACGCAATTTGTGTGTTCCATCGTCATTAACAGGCTCTGAACGTTACAATTAATTGTCAGTTTTGCGTCGTATTCGAAAAACTAGACTCACAGGAGAACGACCATAAGGTGCCCGAGGCACCAATAGACCCTTGGAGACAAGTCGCCTGGAGGACGATGTATTGAATCGCGACGCAATTTGTGTGTTCCATCGTCATTAAGAGGATCTGAACGTTACAATTAATTGTCAGTTTTGCGCCGGATTCGAAAAACTAGACTCATAGGAGAACGACCAAGAGGTGCCAAGAGCAGCAATACTACCTCGGAGACATGTCGGCTGGAGGACGATGTATTGAATCGCGACGCAATTTGTGTGTTCCATCGTCAGTATCAGGCTCTGAACGTTACAATTAACTGTCAGTTTTGCGTCGGATTCGAAAATCTAGACTCACAGGAGAACGACCATAAGGTGCCCGAGGCAGCACTAGACCCTTGGAGACCTGTCGGCTGGAGGACGATGTATTGAGTCGCGACGCAATTTGTGTGTCCCATCGTCATTAACAGGCTCTGAACGTTACAATTAACTGTCAGTTTTGCGTCGGATTCGAAAATCTAGACTCACAGATGAACGACCATAAGGTGCCCGATGCAGCACTACACCCTTGGAGACAGGTCGGCTGTAGGACGATGTATTGAATCGCGACGCAATTTGTGTGTTCCATCGTCATCAAGAGGCTCTGAACGTTACAATTCACTGTCAGTTTTGCGTCGGATTCGAAAATCTAGACTCACCGATGAACGACCATAAGGTGCCCGAGGCAGCAATAGACCCTTCGAGACAAGTCGGCTGGAGGACGATGTATTGAATCGCGACGCAATTTGTGTGTTCCATCGTCATTAACAGGCTCTGAACGTTACAATTAATTGTCAGTTTTGCGTCGTATTCGAAAAACTAGACTCACAGGAGAACGACCATAAGGTGCCCGAGGCACCAATAGACCCTTCGAGACAAGTCGGCTGGAGGACGATGTATTGAGTCGCGACGCAATTTGTGTCTCCCATCGTCATTAACAGGCTGTGAACGTTAGAATTAACTGTCAGTTTTGCGTCGTATTCTGAAAACTAGACTCACAGGAGAACGACCATAAGGTGCCCGAGGCAGCAAGAGACCCTTGGAGACAGGAAGGCTGTGGGACGATGTATTGAATCGCGACGCAATTTGTGTGTTCCATCGTCATCAAGAGGCTCTGAACGTTACAATTCACTGTCAGTTTTGCGTCGGATTCGAAAATCTAGACTCACAGGAGAACGAGCATATGGTGCCCGAGGCAGCACTAGACCCTTCGAGACAAGTCGGCTGTAGGACGATGTATAGAATCGCGACGCAATTTGTGTGTTCCATCGTCATTAAGAGGCTCTGAACGTTACAATTAACTGTCAGTTCTGCGTCGGATTCGAAAATCTAGAATCACAGGAGATCGACCATAAGGTGCCCGAGGCAGCACTAGACCCTTGGAGACAAGTCGGCTGGAGGACGATGTATTGAGTCGCGAGGCAATTTGTGTGTCCCATCGTCATTAACAGGCTCTGAACGTTACAATTAACTGTCAGTTTTGCATCGCATTCGAAAAACTAGACTCACAGGAGAACGACCATAAGGTGCCCGAGGCAGCAATACTACCTCGGAGACATGTCGGCTGCAGGACGATGTATTGAATCGCGACGCAATTTGTGTGTTCCATCGTCATTAAGAGGCTCTGAACGTTACAATTAACCGTCAGTTTTGCGTCGTATTCTGAAAACTAGACTCACAGGAGAACGACGATAAGGTGCCCGAGGCAGCTATAGACCCTTGGAGACAAGTCGGCTGGAGGACGATGTATTGAATCGCGACGCAATTTGTGTGTTCCATCGTCATTAAGAGCCTCTGAACCTTACAATTAACTGTCAGTTTTGCGTCGGATTCGAAAATCTAGACTCACAGGAGAACGACCATAAGGTGCCCGAGGCACCAATAGACCCTTCGAGACAAGTCGGCTGGAGGACGATGTATTGAATCGCGACGCAATTTGTGTGTTCCATCGTCATTAACAGGCTCTGAACGTTACAATTAATTGTCAGTTTTGCGCCGGATTCGAAAAACTAGACTCATAGGAGAACGACCAAGAGGTGCCAGGAGCAGCAATACTACCTCGGAGACATGTCGGCTGGAGGACGATGTATTGAATCGCGAAGCAATTTGTGTGTTCCATCGTCAGTATCAGGCTCTGAACGTTACAATTAACTGTCAGTTTTGCGTCGGAATCGAAAATCTAGACTCACAGGAGAACGACCATAAGGTGCCCGAGGCAGCACTAGACCCTTGGAGACAAGTCGGCTGGAGGACGATGTATTGAGTCGCGACGCAATTTGGGTGTTCCATCGTCATTAAGAGGCTCTGAACCTTACAATTAACTGTCAGTTTTGCGTCGGATTCGAAAATCTAGACTCACCGATGAACGACCATAAGGTGCCCGAGGCAGCAATAGACCCTTGGAGACAAGTCGGCTGGAGGACGATGTATTGAGTCGCGACGCAATTTGTGTGTCCCATCGTCATTAACAGGCTCTGAACGTTACAATTAACTGTCAGTTTTGCGTCGGATTCGAAAATCTAGACTCACAGGAGAACGAGCATATGGTGCCCGAGGCAGCACTAGACCCTTGGAGACAAGTCGGCTGTAGGACGATGTATTGAATCGCGACGCAATTTGTGTGTTCCATCGTCATTAACAGGCTCTGAACGCTACAATTAACTGTCAGTTTTGCGTCGGATTCGAAAATCTAGACTCACAGGAGAACGACCATAAGGTGCCCGAGGCAGCACTAGACCCTTGGAGATTAGTCGGCTGGAGGACGATGTATTGAGTCGCGACGCAATTTGTGTGTCCCATCGTCATTAACAGGCTCTGAACCTTACAATTAATTGTCAGTTTTGCGCCGGATTCGAAAAGCTAGACTCATAGGAGAACGACCAAGAGGTGCCAGGAGCAGCAATACTACCTCGGAGACAAGTCGGCTGGAGGACGATGTATTGAATCGCGACGCAATTTGTGTGTTCCATCGTCATTAAGAGGCTCTGAACCTTACAATTAACTGTCAGTTTTGCGTCGGATTCGAAAATCTAGACTCACAGGAGAACGACCATAAGGTGCCCGAGGCACCAATAGACCCTTCGAGACAAGTCGGCTGGAGGACGATGTATTGAATCGCGACGCAATTTGTGTGTTCCATCGTCATTAACAGGCTCTGAACGTTACAATTAACTGTCAGTTTTGCGTCGGATTCGAAAATCTAGACTCACAGGAGAACGACCATAAGGTGTCCGAGGCAGCACTAGACCCTTGGAGACCTGTCGGCTGGAGGACGATGTATTGAGTCGCGACGCAATTTGTGTGTCCCATCGTCAGTATCAGGCTCTGAACGTTACAATTAACTGTCAGTTTTGCGTCGGATTCGAAAATCTAGACTCACAGGAGAACGACCATAAGGTGCCCGAGCCAGCAATAGACCCTTCGAGACAAGTCGGCTGGAGGACGATGTATTGAATCGCGACGCAATTTGTGTGTTCCATCGTCATTAACAGGCTCTGAACATTACAATTAACTGTCAGTTTTGCATCGCATTCGAAAAACTAGACTCACAGGAGAACGACCATAAGGTGCCCGAGGCACCAATAGATCCTTCGAGACAAGTCGGCTGGAGGACGATGTATTGAATCGCGACGCAATTTGTGTGTTCCATCGTCATTAAGAGGCTCTGAACGTTACAATTAACTGTCAGTTTTGCGTCGGATTCGAAAATCTAGACTCACAGGAGAACGACCATAAGGTGCCCGAGGCAGCACTAGACCCTTGGAGACGTGTCGGCTGGAGGACGATGTATTGAGTCGCGACGCAATTTGTGTGTTCCATCGTCATTAACAGGCTCTGAACGTTACAATTAATTGTCAGTTTTGCGTCGTATTCGAAAAACTATACTCATAGGAGAACGACCAAGAGGTGCCAGGAGCAGCAATAGACCCTTGGAGACAAGTCGGCTGGAGGACGATGTATTGAGTCGCGACGCAATTTGTGTGTCCCATCGTCATTAACAGGCTCTGTACGTTACAATTCACTGTCAGTTTTGCGCCGGATTCGAAAAACTAGACTCATAGGAGAACGACCAAGAGGTGCCAGGAGCAGCAATAGACCCTTGGAGACAAGTCGGCTGGAGGTCGATGTATTGAATCGCGACGCAATTTGTGTGTTCCATCGTCCTTAAGAGGCTCTGAACCTTACAATTAACTGTCAGTTTTGCGTCGGATTCGAAAATCTAGACTCACAGGAGAACGACCATAAGGTGCCCGAGGCAGCACTAGACCCTTGGAGACGTGTCGGCTGGAGGACGATGTATTGAGTCGCGACGCAATTTGTGTGTTCCATCGTCATTAACAGGCTCTGAACGTTACAATTAATTGTCAGTTTTGCGTCGTATTCGAAAAACTAGACTCACAGGAGAACGACCATAAGGTGCCCGAGGCACCAATAGACCCTTGGAGACAAGTCGGCTGGAGGACGATGTATTGAATCGCAACGCAATTTGTGTGTTCCATCGTCATTAAGAGGCTCTGAACGTTACAATTAATTGTCAGTTTTGCGCCGGATTCGAAAAACTAGACTCATAGGAGAACGACCAAGAGGTGCCAGGAGCAGCAGTACTACCTCGGAGACATGTCGGCTGGAGGACGATGTATTGAATCGCGACGCAATTTGTGTGTTCCATCGTCAGTATCAGGCTCTGAACGTTACAATTAACTGTCAGTTTTGCGTCGGATTCGAAAATCTAGACTCACAGGAGAACGACCATAAGGTGCCCGAGGCAGCACTAGACCCTTGGAGACCTGTCGGCTGGAGGACGATGTATTGAGTCGCGACGCAATTTGTGTGTCCCATCGTCATTAACAGGCTCTGAACGTTACAATTAACTGTCAGTTTTGCGTCGGATTCGAAAATCTAGACTCACAGATGAACGACCATAAGGTGCCCGAGGCAGCACTACACCCTTGGAGACAAGTCGGCTGTAGGACGATGTATTGAATCGCGACGCAATTTGTGTGTTCCATCGTCATCAAGAGGCTCTGAACGTTACAATTCACTGTCAGTTTTGCGTCGGATTCGAAAATCTAGACTCACCGATGAACGACCATAAGGTGCCCGAGGCAGCAATAGACCCTTCGAGACAAGTCGGCTGGAGGACGATGTATTGAATCGCGACGCAATTTGTGTGTTCCATCGTCATTAACAGGCTCTGAACGTTACAATTAATTGTCAGTTTTGCGTCGTATTCGAAAAACTAGACTCACAGGAGAACGACCATAAGGTGCCCGAGGCACCAATAGACCCTTCGAGACAAGTCGGCTGGAGGACGATGTATTGAGTCGCGACGCAATTTGTGTGTCCCATCGTCATTAAGAGGCTCTGAACGTTACAATTAACTGTCAGGTTTGCGTCGTATTCTGAAAACTAGACTCACAGGAGAACGACCATAAGGTGCCCGAGGCAGCAAGAGACCCTTGGAGACAGGTCGGCTGTGGGACGATGTATTGAATCGCGACGCAATTTGTGTGTTCCATCGTCATCAAGAGGCTCTGAACGTTACAATTCACTGTCAGTTTTGCGTCGGATTCGAAAATCTAGACTCACAGGAGAACGAGCATATGGTGCCCGAGGCAGCACTAGACCCTTGGAGACAAGTCGGCTGTAGGACGATGTATTGAATCGCGACGCAATTTGTGTGTTCCATCGTCATTAAGAGGCTCTGAACGTTACAATTAACTGTCAGTTTTGCGTCGGATTCGAAAATCTAGACTCACAGGAGAACGACCATAAGGTGCCCGAGGCAGCACTAGACCCTTGGAGACAAGTCGGCTGGAGGACGATGTATTGAGTCGCGACGCAATTTGTGTGTCCCATCGTCATTAACAGGCTCTGAACGTTACAATTAACTGTCAGTTTTGCATCGCATTCGAAAAACTAGACTCATAGGAGAACGACCATAAGGTGCCCGAGGCAGCAATACTACCTCGGAGACATGTCGGCTGGAGGACGATGTATTGAATCGCGACGCAATTTGTGTGTTCCATCGTCATTAAGAGGCTCTGAACGTTACAATTAACCGTCAGTTTTTGCGTCGTATTCTGAAAACTAGACTCACAGGAGAACGACGATAAGGTGCCCGAGGCAGCTATAGACCCTTGGAGACAAGTCGGCTGGAGGACGATGTATTGAATCGCGACGCAATTTGTGTGTTCCATCGTCATTAAGAGCCTCTGAACCTTACAATTAACTGTCAGTTTTGCGTCGGATTCGAAAATCTAGACTCACAGGAGAACGACCATAAGGTGCCAGAGGCACCAATAGACCCTTCGAGACAAGTCGGCTGGAGGACGATGTATTGAATCGCGACGCAATTTGTGTGTTCCATCGTCATTAACAGGCTCTGAACGTTACAATTAATTGTCAGTTTTGCGCCGGTTCGAAAAACTAGACTCATAGGAGAACGACCAAGAGGTGCCAGGAGCAGCAATACTACCTCGGAGACATGTCGGCTGGAGGACGATGTATTGAATCGCGAAGCAATTTGTGTGTTCCATCGTCAGTATCAGGCTCTGAACGTTACAATTAACTGTCAGTTTTGCGTCGGATTCGAAAATCTAGACTCACAGGAGAACGACCATAAGGTGCCCGAGGCAGCACTAGACCCTTGGAGACAAGTCGGCTGGAGGACGATGTATTGAGTCGCGACGCAATTTGGGTGTTCCATCGTCATTAAGAGGCTCTGAACCTTACAATTAACTGTCAGTTTTGCGTCGGATTCGAAAATCTAGACTCACCGATGAACGACCATAAGGTGCCCGAGGCAGCAATAGACCCTTGGAGACAATTCGGCTGGAGGACGATGTATTGAGTCGCGACGCAATTTGTGTGTCCCATCGTCATTAACAGGCTCTGAACGTTACAATTAACTGTCAGTTTTGCGTCGGATTCGAAAATCTAGACTCACAGGAGAACGAGCATATGGTGCCCGAGGCAGCACTAGACCCTTGGAGACAAGTCGGCTGTAGGACGATGTATTGAATCGCGACGCAATTTGTGTGTTCCATCGTCATTAAGAGGCTCTGAACGCTACAATTAACTGTCAGTTTTGCGTCGGATTCGAAAATCTAGACTCACAGGAGAACGACCATAAGGTGCCCGAGGCAGCACTAGACCCTGGAGATTAGTCGGCTGGAGGACGATGTATTGAGTCGCGACGCAATTTGTGTGTCCCATCGTCATTAACAGGCTCTGAACGTTACAATTAACTGTCAGTTTTGCATCGCATTCGAAAAACTAGACTCACAGGAGAACGACCATAAGGTGCCTGAGGCAGCAATAGACCCTTGGAGACAAGTCGGCTGGAGGACGATGTATTGAATCGCGACGCAATTTGTGTGTTCCATCGTCATTAACAGGCTCTGAACCTTACAATTAACAGTCAGTTTTGCGTCGGATTCGAAAATCTAGACTCACAGGAGAACGACCATAAGGTGTCCGAGGCAGCACTAGACCCTTGGAGACCTGTCGGCTGGAGGACGATGTATTGAGTCGCGACGCAATTTGTGTGTCCCATCGTCAGTATGAGGCTCTGAACGTTACAATTAACTGTCAGTTTTGCGTCGGATTCGAAAATCTAGACTCACAGGAGAACGACCATAAGGTGCCCGAGGCAGCAATAGACCCTTCGAGACAAGTCGGCTGGAGGACGATGTATTGAATCGCGACGCAATTTGTGTGTTCCATCGTCATTAACAGGCTCTGAACATTACAATTAACTGTCAGTTTTGCATCGCATTCGAAAAACTAGACTCACAGGAGAACGACCATAAGGTGCCCGAGGCACCAATAGATCCTTCGAGACAAGTCGGCTGGAGGACGATGTATTGAATCGCGACGCAATTTGTGTGTTCCATCGTCATTAAGAGGCTCTGAACGTTACAATTAACTGTCAGTTTTGCGTCGGATTCGAAAATCTAGACTCACAGGAGAACGACCATAAGGTGCCCGAGGCAGCACTAGACCCTTGGAGACGTGTCGGCTGGAGGACGATGTATTGAGTCGCGACGCAATTTGTGCGTTCCATCGTCATTAACAGGCTCTGAACGTTACAATTAATTGTCAGTTTTGCGTCGTATTCGAAAAACTAGACTCATAGGAGAACGACCAAGAGGTGCCAGGAGGAGCAATAGACCCTTGGAGACAAGTCGGCTGGAGGACGATGTATTGAGTCGCGACGCAATTTGTGTGTCCCATCGTCATTAACAGGCTCTGAACGTTACAATTCACTGTCAGTTTTGCGCCGGATTCGAAAAACTAGACTCATAGGAGAACGACCAAGAGGTGCCAGGAGCAGCAATAGACCCTTGGAGACAAGTCGGCTGGAGGTCGATGTATTGAATCGCGACGCAATTTGTGTGTTCCATCGTCCTTAAGAGGCTCTGAACGTTACAATTAACTGTCAGTTTTGCGTCGGATTCGAAATATCTAGACTCACAGGAGAACGACCATAAGGTGCCCGAGGCAGCACTAGACCCTTGGAGACGTGTCGGCTGGAGGACGATGTATTGAGTCGCGACGCAATTTGTGTGTTCCATCGTCATTAACAGGCTCTGAACGTTACAATTAATTGTCAGTTTTGCGTCGTATTCGAAAAACTAGACTCACAGGAGAACGACCATAAGGTGCCCGAGGCACCAATAGACCCTTGGAGACAAGTCGGCTGGAGGACGATGTATTGAATCGCGACGCAATTTGTGTGTTCCATCGTCATTAAGAGGCTCTGAACGTTACAATTAATTGTCAGTTTTGCGCCGGATTCGAAAAACTAGACTCATAGGAGAACGACCAAGAGGTGCCAGGAGCAGCAATACTACCTCGGAGACATGTCGGCTGGAGGACGATGTATTGAGTCGCGACGCAATTTGTGTGTCCCATCGTCATTAACAGGCTCTGAACGTTACAATTAACTGTCAGTTTTGCATCGCATTCGAAAAACTAGACTCACAGGAGAACGAGCATATGGTGCCCGAGGCAGCACTAGACCCTTGGAGACAAGTCGGCTGGAGGACGATGTATTGAATCGCGACGCAATTTGTGTGTTCCATCGTCATTAACAGGCTCTGAACCTTACAATTAACAGTCAGTTTTGCGTCGGATTCGAAAATCTAGACTCACAGGAGAACGACCATAAGGTGTCCGAGGCAGCACTAGACCCTTGGAGACCTGTCGGCTGGAGGACGATGTATTGAGTCGCGACGCAATTTGTGTGTCCCATCGTCAGTATCAGGCTCTGAACGTTACAATTAACTGTCAGTTTTGCGTCGGATTCGAAAATCTAGACTCACAGGAGAACGACCATAAGGTGCCCGAGGCAGCAATAGACCCTTCCAGAAAAGTCGGCAGGAGGACGATGTATTGAATCGCGACGCAATTTGTGTGTTCCATCGTGATTAACAGGCTCTGAACATTACAATTAACTGTCAGTTTTGCATCGCATTCGAAAAACTAGACTCACAGGAGAACGACCATAAGGTGCCCGAGGCACCAATAGATCCTTCGAGACAAGTCGGCTGGAGGACGATGTATTGAATCGCGACGCAATTTGTGTGTTCCATCGTCATTAAGAGGCTCTGAACGTTACAATTAACTGTCAGTTTTGCGTCGGATTCGAAAATCTAGACTCACAGGAGAACGACCATAAGGTGCCCGAGGCAGCACTAGACCCTTGGAGACGTGTCGGCTGGAGGTCGATGTATTGAGTCGCGACGCAATTTGTGTGTTCCATCGTCATTAACAGGCTCTGAACGTTACAATTAATTGTCAGTTTTGCGTCGTATTCGAAAAACTAGACTCATAGGAGAACGACCAAGAGGTGCCAGGAGCAGCAATAGACCCTTGGAGACAAGTCGGCTGGAGGACGATGTATTGAGTCGCGACGCAATTTGTGTGTCCCATCGTCATTAACAGGCTCTGAACGTTACAATTCACTGTCAGTTTTGCGCCGGATTCGAAAAACTAGACTCATAGGAGAACGACCAAGAGGTGCCAGGAGCAGCAATAGACCCTTGGAGACAAGTCGGCTGGAGGTCGATGTATTGAATCGCGACGCAATTTGTGTGTTCCATCGTCCTTAAGAGGCTCTGAACGTTACAATTAACTGTCAGTTTTGCGTCGGATTCGAAAAATCTAGACTCACAGGAGAACGACCATAAGGTGCCCGAGGCAGCACTAGACCCTTGGAGACGTGTCGGCTGGAGGACGATGTATTGAGTCGCGACGCAATTTGTGTGTTCCATCGTCATTAACAGGCTCTGAACGTTACAATTAATTGTCAGTTTTGCGTCGTATTCGAAAAACTAGACTCACAGGAGAACGACCATAAGGTGCCCGAGGCACCAATAGACCCTTGGAGACAAGTCGGCTGGAGGACGATGTATTGAATCGCGACGCAATTTGTGTGTTCCATCGTCATTAAGAGGCTCTGAACGTTACAATTAATTGTCAGTTTTGCGCCGGATTCGAAAAACTAGACTCATAGGAGAACGACCAAGAGGTGCCAGGAGCAGCAATACTACCTCGGAGACATGTCGGCTGGAGGACGATGTATTGAATCGCGACGCAATTTGTGTGTTCCATCGTCAGTATCAGGCTCTGAACGTTACAATTAACTGTCAGTTTTGCGTCGGATTCGAAAATCTAGACTCACAGGAGAACGACCATAAGGTGCCCGAGGCAGCACTAGACCCTTGGAGACCTGTCGGCTGGAGGACGATATATTGAGTCGCGACGCAATTGGTGTGTCCCATCGTCATTAACAGGCTCTGAACGTTACAATTAACTGTCAGTTTTGCGTCGGATTCGAAAATCTAGACTCACAGATGAACGACCATAAGGTGCCCGAGGCAGCACTACACCCTTGGAGACAAGTCGGCTGTAGGACGATGTATTGAATCGCGACGCAATTTGTGTGTTCCATCGTCATCAAGAGGCTCTGAACGTTACAATTCACTGTCAGTTTTGCGTCGGATTCGAAAATCTAGACTCACCGATGAACGACCATAAGGTGCCCGAGGCAGCAATAGACCCTTCGAGACAAGTCGGCTGGAGGACGATGTATTGAATCGCGACGCAATTTGTGTGTTCCATCGTCATTAACAGGCTCTGAACGTTACAATTAATTGTCAGTTTTGCGTCGTATTCGAAAAACTAGACTCACAGGAGAACGACCATAAGGTGCCCGAGGCACCAATAGACCCTTCGAGACAAGTCGGCTGGAGGACGATGTATTGAGTCGCGACGCAATTTGTGTGTCCCATCGTCATTAACAGGCTCTGAACGTTACAATTAACTGTCAGTTTTGCGTCGTATTCTGAAAACTAGACTCACAGGAGAACGACCATAAGGTGCCCGAGGCAGCAAGAGACCCTTGGAGACAGGTCGGCTGTGGGACGATGTATTGAATCGCGACGCAATTTGTGTGTTCCATCGTCATCAAGAGGCTCTGAACGTTACAATTCACTGTCAGTTTTGCGTCGGATTCGAAAATCTAGACTCACAGGAGAACGAGCATAAGGTGCCCGAGGCAGCACTAGACCCTTGGGGACAAGTCGGCTGGAGGACGATGTATTGAGTCGCGACGCAATTTGTGTGTCCCATCGTCATTAACAGGCTCTGAACGTTACAATTAACTGTCAGTTTTGCATCGCATTCGAAAAACTAGACTCATAGGAGAACGACCATAAGGTGCCCGAGGCAGCAATACTACCTCGGAGACATGTCGGCTGGAGAACGATGTATTGAATCGCGACGCAATTTGTGTGTTCCATCGTCATTAAGAGGCTCTGAACGTTACAATTAACCGTCAGTTTTGCGTCGTATTCTGAAAACTAGACTCACAGGAGAACGACGATAAGGTGCCCGAGGCAGCTATAGACCCTTGGAGACAAGTCGGCTGGAGGACGATGTATTGAATCGCGACGCAATTTGTGTGTTCCATCGTCATTAAGAGCCTCTGAACCTTACAATTAACTGTCAGTTTTGCGTCGGATTCGAAAATCTAGACTCACAGGAGAACGACCATAAGGTGCCAGAGGCACCAATAGACCCTTCGAGACAAGTCGGCTGGAGGACGATGTATTGAATCGCGACGCAATTTGTGTGTTCCATCGTCATTAACAGGCTCTGAACGTTACAATTAATTGTCAGTTTTGCGCCGGATTCGAAAAACTAGACTCATAGGAGAACGACCAAGAGGTGCCAGGAGCAGCAATACTACCTCGGAGACATGTCGGCTGGAGGACGATGTATTGAATCGCGAAGCAATTTGTGTGTTCCATCGTCAGTATCAGGCTCGGAACGTTACAATTAACTGTCAGTTTTGCGTCGGATTCGAAAATCTAGACTCACAGGAGAACGACCATAAGGTGCCCGAGGCAGCACTAGACCCTTGGAGACAAGTCGGCTGGAGGACGATGTATTGAGTCGCGACGCAATTTGGGTGTTCCATCGTCATTAAGAGGCTCTGAACCTTACAATTAACTGTCAGTTTTGCGTCGGATTCGAAAATCTAGACTCACCGATGAACGACCATAAGGAGCCCGAGGCAGCAATAGACCCTTGGAGACAAGTCGGCTGGAGGACGATGTATTGAGTCGCGACGCAATTTGTGTGTCCCATCGTCATTAACAGGCTCTGAACGTTACAATTAACTGTCAGTTTTGCGTCGGATTCGAAAATCTAGACTCACAGGAGAACGAGCATATGGTGCCCGAGGCAGCACTAGACCCTTGGAGACGTGTCGGCTGGAGGACGATGTATTGAGTCGCGACGCAATTTGTGTGTTCCATCGTCATTAACAGGCTCTGAACGTTACAATTAATTGTCAGTTTTGCGTCGTATTCGAAAAACTATACTCATAGGAGAACGACCAAGAGGTGCCAGGAGCAGCAATAGACCCTTGGAGACAAGTCGGCTGGAGGACGATGTATTGAATCGCAACGCAATTTGTGTGTTCCATCGTCATTAAGAGGCTCTGAACGTTACAATTAATTGTCAGTTTTGCGCCGGATTCGAAAAACTAGACTCATAGGAGAACGACCAAGAGGTGCCAGGAGCAGCAGTACTACCTCGGAGACATGTCGGCTGGACGACGATGTATTGAATCGCGACGCAATTTGTGTGTTCCATCGTCAGTATCAGGCTCTGAACGTTACAATTAACTGTCAGTTTTGCGTCGGATTCGAAAATCTAGACTCACAGGAGAACGACCATAAGGTGCCCGAGGCAGCACTAGACCCTTGGAGACCTGTCGGCTGGAGGACGATGTATTGAGTCGCGACGCAATTTGTGTGTCCCATCGTCATTAACAGGCTCTGAACGTTACAATTAACTGTCAGTTTTGCGTCGGATTCGAAAATCTAGACTCACAGATGAACGACCATAAGGTGCCCGAGGCAGCACTACACCCTTGGAGACAAGTCGGCTGTAGGACGATGTATTGAATCGCGACGCAATTTGTGTGTTCCATCGTCATCAAGAGGCTCTGAACGTTACAATTCACTGTCAGTTTTGCGTCGGATTCGAAAATCTAGACTCACCGATGAACGACCATAAGGTGCCCGAGGCAGCAATAGACCCTTCGAGACAAGTCGGCTGGAGGACGATGTATTGAATCGCGACGCAATTTGTGTGTTCCATCGTCATTAACAGGCTCTGAACGTTACAATTAATTGTCAGTTTTGCGTCGTATTCGAAAAACTAGACTCACAGGAGAACGACCATAAGGTGCCCGAGGCACCAATAGACCCTTCGAGACAAGTCGGCTGGAGGACGATGTATTGAGTCGCGACGCAATTTGTGTGTCCCATCGTCATTAAGAGGCTCTGAACGTTACAATTAACTGTCAGGTTTGCGTCGTATTCTGAAAACTAGACTCACAGGAGAACGACCATAAGGTGCCCGAGGCAGCAAGAGACCCTTGGAGACAGGTCGGCTGTGGGACGATGTATTGAATCGCGACGCAATTTGTGTGTTCCATCGTCATCAAGAGGCTCTGAACGTTACAATTCACTGTCAGTTTTGCGTCGGATTCGAAAATCTAGACTCACAGGAGAACGAGCATATGGTGCCCGAGGCAGCACTAGACCCTTGGAGACAAGTCGGCTGTAGGACGATGTATTGAATCGCGACGCAATTTGTGTGTTCCATCGTCATTAAGAGGCTCTGAACGTTACAATTAACTGTCAGTTTTGCGTCGGATTCGAAAATCTAGACTCACAGGAGAACGACCATAAGGTGCCCGAGGCAGCACTAGACCCTTGGAGACAAGTCGGCTGGAGGACGATGTATTGAGTCGCGACGCAATTTGTGTGTCCCATCGTCATTAACAGGCTCTGAACGTTACAATTAACTGTCAGTTTTGCATCGCATTCGAAAAACTAGACTCATAGGAGAACGACCATAAGGTGCCCGAGGCAGCAATACTACCTCGGAGACATGTCGGCTGGAGGACGATGTATTGAATCGCGACGCAATTTGTGTGTTCCATCGTCATTAAGAGGCTCTGAACGTTACAATTAACCGTCAGTTTTTGCGTCGTATTCTGAAAACTAGACTCACAGGAGAACGACGATAAGGTGCCCGAGGCAGCTATAGACCCTTGGAGACAAGTCGGCTGGAGGACGATGTATTGAATCGCGACGCAATTTGTGTGTTCCATCGTCATTAAGAGCCTCTGAACCTTACAATTAACTGTCAGTTTTGCGTCGGATTCGAAAATCTAGACTCACAGGAGAACGACCATAAGGTGCCAGAGGCACCAATAGACCCTTCGAGACAAGTCGGCTGGAGGACGATGTATTGAATCGCGACGCAATTTGTGTGTTCCATCGTCATTAACAGGCTCTGAACGTTACAATTAATTGTCAGTTTTGCGCCGGTTCGAAAAACTAGACTCATAGGAGAACGACCAAGAGGTGCCAGGAGCAGCAATACTACCTCGGAGACATGTCGGCTGGAGGACGATGTATTGAATCGCGAAGCAATTTGTGTGTTCCATCGTCAGTATCAGGCTCTGAACGTTACAATTAACTGTCAGTTTTGCGTCGGATTCGAAAATCTAGACTCACAGGAGAACGACCATAAGGTGCCCGAGGCAGCACTAGACCCTTGGAGACAAGTCGGCTGGAGGACGATGTATTGAGTCGCGACGCAATTTGGGTGTTCCATCGTCATTAAGAGGCTCTGAACCTTACAATTAACTGTCAGTTTTGCGTCGGATTCGAAAATCTAGACTCACCGATGAACGACCATAAGGTGCCCGAGGCAGCAATAGACCCTTGGAGACAATTCGGCTGGAGGACGATGTATTGAGTCGCGACGCAATTTGTGTGTCCCATCGTCATTAACAGGCTCTGAACGTTACAATTAACTGTCAGTTTTGCGTCGGATTCGAAAATCTAGACTCACAGGAGAACGAGCATATGGTGCCCGAGGCAGCACTAGACCCTTGGAGACAAGTCGGCTGTAGGACGATGTATTGAATCGCGACGCAATTTGTGTGTTCCATCGTCATTAAGAGGCTCTGAACGCTACAATTAACTGTCAGTTTTGCGTCGGATTCGAAAATCTAGACTCACAGGAGAACGACCATAAGGTGCCCGAGGCAGCACTAGACCCTGGAGATTAGTCGGCTGGAGGACGATGTATTGAGTCGCGACGCAATTTGTGTGTCCCATCGTCATTAACAGGCTCTGAACGTTACAATTAACTGTCAGTTTTGCATCGCATTCGAAAAACTAGACTCACAGGAGAACGACCATAAGGTGCCTGAGGCAGCAATAGACCCTTGGAGACAAGTCGGCTGGAGGACGATGTATTGAATCGCGACGCAATTTGTGTGTTCCATCGTCATTAACAGGCTCTGAACCTTACAATTAACAGTCAGTTTTGCGTCGGATTCGAAAATCTAGACTCACAGGAGAACGACCATAAGGTGTCCGAGGCAGCACTAGACCCTTGGAGACCTGTCGGCTGGAGGACGATGTATTGAGTCGCGACGCAATTTGTGTGTCCCATCGTCAGTATGAGGCTCTGAACGTTACAATTAACTGTCAGTTTTGCGTCGGATTCGAAAATCTAGACTCACAGGAGAACGACCATAAGGTGCCCGAGGCAGCAATAGACCCTTCGAGACAAGTCGGCTGGAGGACGATGTATTGAATCGCGACGCAATTTGTGTGTTCCATCGTCATTAACAGGCTCTGAACATTACAATTAACTGTCAGTTTTGCATCGCATTCGAAAAACTAGACTCACAGGAGAACGACCATAAGGTGCCCGAGGCACCAATAGATCCTTCGAGACAAGTCGGCTGGAGGACGATGTATTGAATCGCGACGCAATTTGTGTGTTCCATCGTCATTAAGAGGCTCTGAACGTTACAATTAACTGTCAGTTTTGCGTCGGATTCGAAAATCTAGACTCACAGGAGAACGACCATAAGGTGCCCGAGGCAGCACTAGACCCTTGGAGACGTGTCGGCTGGAGGACGATGTATTGAGTCGCGACGCAATTTGTGCGTTCCATCGTCATTAACAGGCTCTGAACGTTACAATTAATTGTCAGTTTTGCGTCGTATTCGAAAAACTAGACTCATAGGAGAACGACCAAGAGGTGCCAGGAGCAGCAATAGACCCTTGGAGACAAGTCGGCTGGAGGACGATGTATTGAGTCGCGACGCAATTTGTGTGTCCCATCGTCATTAACAGGCTCTGAACGTTACAATTCACTGTCAGTTTTGCGCCGGATTCGAAAAACTAGACTCATAGGAGAACGACCAAGAGGTGCCAGGAGCAGCAATAGACCCTTGGAGACAAGTCGGCTGGAGGTCGATGTATTGAATCGCGACGCAATTTGTGTGTTCCATCGTCCTTAAGAGGCTCTGAACGTTACAATTAACTGTCAGTTTTGCGTCGGATTCGAAATATCTAGACTCACAGGAGAACGACCATAAGGTGCCCGAGGCAGCACTAGACCCTTGGAGACGTGTCGGCTGGAGGACGATGTATTGAGTCGCGACGCAATTTGTGTGTTCCATCGTCATTAACAGGCTCTGAACGTTACAATTAATTGTCAGTTTTGCGTCGTATTCGAAAAACTAGACTCACAGGAGAACGACCATAAGGTGCCCGAGGCACCAATAGACCCTTGGAGACAAGTCGGCTGGAGGACGATGTATTGAATCGCGACGCAATTTGTGTGTTCCATCGTCATTAAGAGGCTCTGAACGTTACAATTAATTGTCAGTTTTGCGCCGGATTCGAAAAACTAGACTCATAGGAGAACGACCAAGAGGTGCCAGGAGCAGCAATACTACCTCGGAGACATGTCGGCTGGAGGACGATGTATTGAGTCGCGACGCAATTTGTGTGTCCCATCGTCATTAACAGGCTCTGAACGTTACAATTAACTGTCAGTTTTGCATCGCATTCGAAAAACTAGACTCACAGGAGAACGAGCATATGGTGCCCGAGGCAGCACTAGACCCTTGGAGACAAGTCGGCTGGAGGACGATGTATTGAATCGCGACGCAATTTGTGTGTTCCATCGTCATTAACAGGCTCTGAACCTTACAATTAACAGTCAGTTTTGCGTCGGATTCGAAAATCTAGACTCACAGGAGAACGACCATAAGGTGTCCGAGGCAGCACTAGACCCTTGGAGACCTGTCGGCTGGAGGACGATGTATTGAGTCGCGACGCAATTTGTGTGTCCCATCGTCAGTATCAGGCTCTGAACGTTACAATTAACTGTCAGTTTTGCGTCGGATTCGAAAATCTAGACTCACAGGAGAACGACCATAAGGTGCCCGAGGCAGCAATAGACCCTTCCAGAAAAGTCGGCAGGAGGACGATGTATTGAATCGCGACGCAATTTGTGTGTTCCATCGTGATTAACAGGCTCTGAACATTACAATTAACTGTCAGTTTTGCATCGCATTCGAAAAACTAGACTCACAGGAGAACGACCATAAGGTGCCCGAGGCACCAATAGATCCTTCGAGACAAGTCGGCTGGAGGACGATGTATTGAATCGCGACGCAATTTGTGTGTTCCATCGTCATTAAGAGGCTCTGAACGTTACAATTAACTGTCAGTTTTGCGTCGGATTCGAAAATCTAGACTCACAGGAGAACGACCATAAGGTGCCCGAGGCAGCACTAGACCCTTGGAGACGTGTCGGCTGGAGGTCGATGTATTGAGTCGCGACGCAATTTGTGTGTTCCATCGTCATTAAGAGGCTCTGAACGTTACAATTAATTGTCAGTTTTGCGTCGTATTCGAAAAACTAGACTCATAGGAGAACGACCAAGAGGTGCCAGGAGCAGCAATAGACCCTTGGAGACAAGTCGGCTGGAGGACGATGTATTGAGTCGCGACGCAATTTGTGTGTCCCATCGTCATTAACAGGCTCTGAACGTTACAATTCACTGTCAGTTTTGCGCCGGATTCGAAAAACTAGACTCATAGGAGAACGACCAAGAGGTGCCAGGAGCAGCAATAGACCCTTGGAGACAAGTCGGCTGGAGGTCGATGTATTGAATCGCGACGCAATTTGTGTGTTCCATCGTCCTTAAGAGGCTCTGAACGTTACAATTAACTGTCAGTTTTGCGTCGGATTCGAAAAATCTAGACTCACAGGAGAACGACCATAAGGTGCCCGAGGCAGCACTAGACCCTTGGAGACGTGTCGGCTGGAGGACGATGTATTGAGTCGCGACGCAATTTGTGTGTTCCATCGTCATTAACAGGCTCTGAACGTTACAATTAATTGTCAGTTTTGCGTCGTATTCGAAAAACTAGACTCACAGGAGAACGACCATAAGGTGCCCGAGGCACCAATAGACCCTTGGAGACAAGTCGGCTGGAGGACGATGTATTGAATCGCGACGCAATTTGTGTGTTCCATCGTCATTAAGAGGCTCTGAACGTTACAATTAATTGTCAGTTTTGCGCCGGATTCGAAAAACTAGACTCATAGGAGAACGACCAAGAGGTGCCAGGAGCAGCAATACTACCTCGGAGACATGTCGGCTGGAGGACGATGTATTGAATCGCGACGCAATTTGTGTGTTCCATCGTCAGTATCAGGCTCTGAACGTTACAATTAACTGTCAGTTTTGCGTCGGATTCGAAAATCTAGACTCACAGGAGAACGACCATAAGGTGCCCGAGGCAGCACTAGACCCTTGGAGACCTGTCGGCTGGAGGACGATATATTGAGTCGCGACGCAATTGGTGTGTCCCATCGTCATTAACAGGCTCTGAACGTTACAATTAACTGTCAGTTTTGCGTCGGATTCGAAAATCTAGACTCACAGATGAACGACCATAAGGTGCCCGAGGCAGCACTACACCCTTGGAGACAAGTCGGCTGTAGGACGATGTATTGAATCGCGACGCAATTTGTGTGTTCCATCGTCATCAAGAGGCTCTGAACGTTACAATTCACTGTCAGTTTTGCGTCGGATTCGAAAATCTAGACTCACCGATGAACGACCATAAGGTGCCCGAGGCAGCAATAGACCCTTCGAGACAAGTCGGCTGGAGGACGATGTATTGAATCGCGACGCAATTTGTGTGTTCCATCGTCATTAACAGGCTCTGAACGTTACAATTAATTGTCAGTTTTGCGTCGTATTCGAAAAACTAGACTCACAGGAGAACGACCATAAGGTGCCCGAGGCACCAATAGACCCTTCGAGACAAGTCGGCTGGAGGACGATGTATTGAGTCGCGACGCAATTTGTGTGTCCCATCGTCATTAACAGGCTCTGAACGTTACAATTAACTGTCAGTTTTGCGTCGTATTCTGAAAACTAGACTCACAGGAGAACGACCATAAGGTGCCCGAGGCAGCAAGAGACCCTTGGAGACAGGTCGGCTGTGGGACGATGTATTGAATCGCGACGCAATTTGTGTGTTCCATCGTCATCAAGAGGCTCTGAACGTTACAATTCACTGTCAGTTTTGCGTCGGATTCGAAAATCTAGACTCACAGGAGAACGAGCATAAGGTGCCCGAGGCAGCACTAGACCCTTGGGGACAAGTCGGCTGGAGGACGATGTATTGAGTCGCGACGCAATTTGTGTGTCCCATCGTCATTAACAGGCTCTGAACGTTACAATTAACTGTCAGTTTTGCATCGCATTCGAAAAACTAGACTCATAGGAGAACGACCATAAGGTGCCCGAGGCAGCAATACTACCTCGGAGACATGTCGGCTGGAGAACGATGTATTGAATCGCGACGCAATTTGTGTGTTCCATCGTCATTAAGAGGCTCTGAACGTTACAATTAACCGTCAGTTTTGCGTCGTATTCTGAAAACTAGACTCACAGGAGAACGACGATAAGGTGCCCGAGGCAGCTATAGACCCTTGGAGACAAGTCGGCTGGAGGACGATGTATTGAATCGCGACGCAATTTGTGTGTTCCATCGTCATTAAGAGCCTCTGAACCTTACAATTAACTGTCAGTTTTGCGTCGGATTCGAAAATCTAGACTCACAGGAGAACGACCATAAGGTGCCAGGGGCACCAATAGACCCTTCGAGACAAGTCGGCTGGAGGACGATGTATTGAATCGCGACGCAATTTGTGTGTTCCATCGTCATTAACAGGCTCTGAACGTTACAATTAATTGTCAGTTTTGCGCCGGATTCGAAAAACTAGACTCATAGGAGAACGACCAAGAGGTGCCAGGAGCAGCAATACTACCTCGGAGACATGTCGGCTGGAGGACGATGTATTGAATCGCGAAGCAATTTGTGTGTTCCATCGTCAGTATCAGGCTCGGAACGTTACAATTAACTGTCAGTTTTGCGTCGGATTCGAAAATCTAGACTCACAGGAGAACGACCATAAGGTGCCCGAGGCAGCACTAGACCCTTGGAGACAAGTCGGCTGGAGGACGATGTATTGAGTCGCGACGCAATTTGGGTGTTCCATCGTCATTAAGAGGCTCTGAACCTTACAATTAACTGTCAGTTTTGCGTCGGATTCGAAAATCTAGACTCACCGATGAACGACCATAAGGAGCCCGAGGCAGCAATAGACCCTTGGAGACAAGTCGGCTGGAGGACGATGTATTGAGTCGCGACACAATTTGTGTGTCCCATCGTCATTAACAGGCTCTGAACGTTACAATTAACTGTCAGTTTTGCGTCGGATTCGAAAATCTAGACTCACAGGAGAACGAGCATATGGTGCCCGAGGCAGCACTAGACCCTTGGAGACAAGTCGGTTGTAGGACGATGTATTGAATCGCGACGCAATTTGTGTGTTCCATCGTCATTAAGAGGCTCTGAACGCTACAATTAACTGTCAGTTTTGCGTCGGATTCGAAAATCTAGACTCACAGGAGAACGACCATAAGGTGCCCGAGGCAGCACTAGACCCTTGGAGATTAGTCGGCTGGAGGACGATGTATTGAGTCGCGACGCAATTTGTGTGTCCCATCGTCAGTATCAGGCTCTGAACGTTACAATTAACTGTCAGTTTTGCGTCGGATTCGAAAATCTAGACTCACAGGAGAACGACCATAAGGTGCCCGATGCAGCACTAGACCCTGGGAGACAAGTCGGCTGGAGGACGATGTATTGAGTCGCGACGCAATTTGTGTGTTCCATCGTCATTAACAGGCTCTGAACGTTACAATTCACTGTCAGTTTTGCGTCGGATTCGAAAATCTAGACTCACAGGAGAACGAGCAAATGGTGCCCGAGGCAGCAATAGACCCTTCGAGACAAGTCGGCTGGAGGACGATGTATTGAATCGCGACGCAATTTGTGTGTTCCATCGTCATTAACAGGCTCTGAACGTTACAATTAATTGTCAGTTTTGCGTCGGATTCGAAAATCTAGACTCACAGGAGAACGAGCATATGGTGCCCGAGGCAGCACTAGACCCTTGGAGACAAGTCGGCTGGAGGACGATGTATTGAATCGCGACGCAATTTGTGTGTTCCATCGTCAGTATCAGGCTCTGAACGTTACAATTAACTGTCAGTTTTGCGTCGGATTCGAAAATCTAGACTCACAGGAGAACGAGCATATGGTGCCCGAGGCACCAATAGACACTTCGAGACAAGTCGGCTGGAGGACGATGTATTGAATCGCGACGCAATTTGTGTGTTCCATCGTCAGTATCAGGCTCTGAACGTTACAATTAACTGTCAGTTTTGCGTCGGATTCGAAAATCTAGACTCACAGGAGAACGACCATAAGGTGCCCGAGGCAGCACTACACCCTTGGAGACAAGTCGGCTGTAGGACGATGTATTGAATCGCGACGCAATTTGTGTGTTCCATCGTCATCAAGAGGCTCTGAACGTTACAATTCACTGTCAGTTTTGCGTCGGATTCGAAATTCTAGACTCACCGATGAACGACCATAAGGTGCCCGAGGCAGCAATAGACCCTTCGAGCCAAGTCGGCTGGAGGACGATGTATTGAATCGCGACGCAATTTGTGTGTTCCATCGTCATTAACAGGCTCTGAACGTTACAATTAATTGTCAGTTTTGCGTCGTATTCGAAAAACTAGACTCACAGGAGAACGACCATAAGGTGCCCGAGGCACCAATAGACCCTTCGAGACAAGTCGGCTGGAGGACGATGTATTGAATCGCGACGCAATTTGTGTGTTCCATCGTCATTAACAGGCTCTGAACGTTACAATTAATTGTCAGTTTTGCGCCGGATTCGAAAAACTAGACTCATAGGAGATCGACAAAGAGGTGCCAGGAGCAGCAATACTACCTCGGAGACATGTCGGCTGGAGGACGATGTATTGAATCGCGACGCAATTTGTGTGTTCCATCGTCAGTATCAGGCTCTGAACGTTACAATTAACTGTCAGTTTTGCGTAGGATTCGAAAATCTAGACTCACAGGAGAACGACCATAAGGTGCCCGAGGCAGCACTAGACCCTTGGAGACAAGTCGGCTGGAGGACGATGTATTGAGTCGCGACGCAATTTGTGTGTCCCATCGTCATTAACAGGCTCTGAACGTTACAATTAACTGTCAGTTTTGCGTCGTATTCTGAAAACTAGAATCACAGGAGAACGACCATTTGGTGCCCGAGGCAGCAAGAGACCCTTGGTCGGCTGTGGGACGATGTATTGAATCGCGACGCAATTTGTGTGTTCCATCGTCATTAAGAGGCTCTGAACGCTACAATTAACTGTCAGTTTTGCGTCGGATTCGAAAATCTAGACTCACAGGAGAACGACCATAAGGTGCCCGAGGCAGCACTAGACCCTTGGAGATTAGTCGGCTGGAGGACGATGTATTGAGTCGCGACGCAATTTGTGTGTCCCATCGTCATTAACAGGCTCTGAACGTTACAATTAACTGTCAGTTTTGCATCGCATTCGAAAAACTAGACTCACAGGAGAACGACCATAAGGTGCCTGAGGCAGCAATAGACCCTTGGAGACAAGGCGGCTGGAGGACGATGTATTGAATCGCGACGCAATTTGTGTGTTCCATCGTCATTAAGAGGCTCTGAACGTTACAATTAATTGTCAGTTTTGCGCCGGATTCGAAAAACTAGACTCATAGGAGAACGACCAAGAGGTGCCAGGAGCAGCAATACTACCTCGGAGACAAGTCGGCTGGAGGACGATGTATTGAATCGCGACGCAATTTGTGTGTTCCATCGTCATTAAGAGGCTCTGAACCTTACAATTAACTGTCAGTTTTGCGTCGGATTCGAAAATCTAGACTCACAGGAGAACGACCATAAGGCGCCCGAGGCACCAATAGACCCTTCGAGACAAGTCGGCTGGAGGACGATGTATTGAATCGCGACGCAATTTGTGTGTTCCATCGTCATTAACAGGCTCTGAACGTTACAATTAACTGTCAGTTTTGCGTCGGATTCGAAAATCTAGACTCACAGGAGAACGACCATAAGGTGTCCGAGGCAGCACTAGACCCTTGGAGACCTGTCGGCTGGAGGACGATGTATTGAGTCGCGACGCAATTTGTGTGTCCCATCGTCAGTATCAGGCTCTGAACGTTACAATTAACTGTCAGTTTTGCGTCGGATTCGAAAATCTAGACTCACAGGAGAACGACCATAAGGTGCCCGATGCAGCACTAGACCCTGGGAGACAAGTCGGCTGGAGGACGATGTATTGAGTCGCGACGCAATTTGTGTGTTCCATCGTCATTAACAGGCTCTGAACGTTACAATTCACTGTCAGTTTTGCGTCGGATTCGAAAATCTAGACTCACAGGAGAACGAGCATATGGTGCCCGAGGCAGCAATAGACCCTTCGAGACAAGTCGGCTGGAGGACGATGTATTGAATCGCGACGCAATTTGTGTGTTCCATCGTCATTAACAGGCTCTGAACGTTACAATTAATTGTCAGTTTTGCGTCGGATTCGAAAATCTAGACTCACAGGAGAACGAGCATATGGTGCCCGAGGCAGCACTAGACCCTTGGAGACAAATCAGGCTGGAGGACGATGTATTGAATCGCGACGCAATTTGTGTGTTCCATCGTCAGTATCAGGCTCTGAACGTTACAATTAACTGTCAGTTTTGCGTCGGATTCGAAAATCTAGACTCACAGGAGAACGAGCATATGGTGCCCGAGGCACCAATAGACACTTCGAGACAAGTCGGCTGGAGGACGATGTATTGAATCGCGACGCAATTTGTGTGTTCCATCGTCAGTATCAGGCTCTGAACGTTACAATTAACTGTCAGTTTTGCGTCGGATTCGAAAATCTAGACTCACAGGAGAACGACCATAAGGTGCCCGAGGCAGCACTAGACCCTTGGAGACCTGTCGGCTGGAGAACGATGTATTGAGTCGCGACGCAATTTGTGTGTCCCATCGTCATTAACAGGCTCTGAACGTTACAATTAACTGTCAGTTTTGCGTCTGATTCGAAAATCTAGACTTACAGATGACCGACCATAAGGTGCCCGAGGCAGCACTACACCCTTGGAGACAAGTCGGCTGTAGGACGATGTATTGAATCGCGACGCAATTTGTGTGTTCCATCGTCATCAAGAGGCTCTGAACGTTACAATTCACTGTCAGTTTTGCGTCGGATTCGAAAATCTAGACTCACAGGAGAACGACCATAAGGTGCCCGAGGCAGCAATAGACCCTTCGAGACAAGTCGGCTGGAGGACGATGTATTGAATCGCGACGCAATATGTGTGTTCCATCGTCACTAACAGGCTCTGAACGTTACAATTAATTGTCAGTTTTGCGTCGTATTCGAAAAACTAGACTCACAGGAGAACGACCATAAGGTGCCCGAGGCACCAATAGACCCTTCGAGACAAGTCGGCTGGAGGACGATGTATTGAATCGCGACGCAATTTGTGTGTTCCATCGTCATTAACAGGCTCTGAACGTTACAATTAATTGTCAGTTTTGCGCCGGATTCGAAAAACTAGACTCATAGGAGAACGACAAAGAGGTGCCAGGAGCAGCAATACTACCTCGGAGACATGTCGGCTGGAGGACGATGTATTGAATCGCGACGCAATTTGTGTGTTTCATCGTCAGTATCAGGCTCTGAACGTTACAATTAACTGTCAGTTTTGCGTAGGATTCGAAAATCTAGACTCACAGGAGAACGACCATAAGGTGCCCGAGGCAGCACTAGACCCTTGGAGACAAGTCGGCTGGAGGACGATGTATTGAGTCGCGACGCAATTTGTGTGTCCCATCGTCATTAACAGGCTCTGAACGTTACAATTAACTGTCAGTTTTGCGTCGTATTCTGAAAACTAGAATCACAGGAGAACGACCATAAGGTGCCCGAGGCAGCAAGAGACCCTTGGTCGGCTGTGGGACGATGTATTGAATCGCGACGCAATTTGTGTGTTCCATCGTCATCAAGACGCTCTGAACGTTACAATTCACTGTCAGTTTTGCGTCGGATTCGAAAATCTAGACTCACAGGAGAACGAGCATTTGGTGCCCGAGGCAGCACTAGACCCTTGGAGACAAGTCGGCTGGAGGACGATGTATTGAATCGCGACGCAATTTGTGTGTTCCATCGTCATTAAGAGGCTCTGAACGTTACAATTAACTGTCAGTTTTGCGTCGGATTCGAAAATCTAGACTCACAGGAGAACGACCATAAGGTGCCCGAGGCAGCACTAGACCCTTGGAGACAAGTCGGCTGGAGGACGATGTATTGAGTCGCGACGCAATTTGTGTGTCCCATCGTCATTAACAGGCTCTGAACTTTACAATTAACTGTCAGTTTTGCATCGCATTCGAAAAACTAGACTCAGAGGAGAACGACCATAAGGTGCCCGAGGCAGCAATACTACCTCGGAGACATGTCGGCTGGAGGACGATGTATTGAATCGCGACGCAATTTGTGTGTTCCATCGTCAGTATCAGACTCTGAACGTTACAATTAACTGTCAGTTTTGCGTCGGATTCGAAAATCTAGACCCACAGGAGAACGACCATAAGGTGCCCGAGGCACCAATAGACCCTTCGAGACAAGTCGGCTGGAGGACGATGTATTGAGTCGCGACTCAATTTGTGTGTCCCATCGTCATTAACAGGCTCTGAACGTTACAATTAACTGTCAGTTTTGCGTCGGATTCGAAAATCTAGACTCACAGGAGAACGAGCATATGGTGCCCGAGGCAGCACTAGACGCTTGGAGACAAGTCGGCTGTAGGACGATGTATTGAATCGCGACGCAATTTGTGTGTTCCATCGTCATTAAGAGGCTCTGAACGTTAAATTAACTGTCAGTTTTGCTTCGTATTCTGAAAACTAGACTCACAGGAGAACGACCATAAGGTGCCCGAGGCAGCAATAGACCCTTGGAGACAAGTCGGCTGGAGGACGATGTATTGAATCGCGACGCAATTTGTGTGTTCCATCGTCATTAAGAGGATCTGAACGTTACAATTAATTGTCAGTTTTGCGCCGGATTCGAAAAACTAGACTCATAGGAGAACGACCAAGAGGTGCCAGGAGCAGCAATACTACCTCGGAGACAAGTCGGCTGGAGGACGATGTATTGAATCGCGACGCAATTTGTGTGTTCCATCGTCATTAAGAGGCTCTGAACCTTACAATTAACTGTCAGTTTTGCGTCGGATTCGAAAATCTAGACTCACAGGAGAACGACCATAAGGTTCCCGAGGCACCAATAGACCCTTCGAGACAAGTCAGCTGGAGGACGATGTATTGAATCGCGACGCAATTTGTGTGTTCCATCGTCATTAAGAGGCTCTGAACGTTACAATTAATTGTCAGTTTTGCGCCGGATTCGAAAAACTAGACTCATAGGAGAACGACCAAGAGGTGCCAGGAGCAGCAATACTACCTCGGAGACATGTCGGCTGGAGGAAGATGTATTGAATCGGGTCGCAATTTGTGTGTTCCATCGTCAGTATCAGGCTGTGAACGTTACAATTAACTGTCAGTTTTGCGTCGGATTCGAAAATCTAGAGTCACAGGAGAACGACCATAAGGTGCCCGAGGCAGCACTAGACCCTTGGAGACAAGTCTGCTGTAGGACGATGTATTGAATCGCGACGCAATTTGTGTGTTCCATCGTCATTAAGAGGCTCTGAAAGTTACAATTAACTGTCAGTTTTGCATCGCATTCGAAAAACTAGACTCACAGGAGAACGACCATAAGGTGCCCGAGGCAGCAATAGACCCTTGGAGACAAGTCGGCTGGAGGACGATGTATTGAGACGCGACGCAATTTGTGTGTCCCATCGTCATTAACAGGCTCTGAACGTTACAAGTAACTGTCAGTTTTGCGTCGGATTCGAAAATCTAGACTCACAGGAGAACGACCATAAGGTGCCCGAGGCAGCACTAGACCCTTGGAGACAAGTCGGCTGGAGGACGATGTAATGAGTCGCGACGCAATTTGTGTGTCCCATCGTCAGTATCAGGCTCTGAACGTTACAATTAACCGTCAGTTTTGCGTCGTATTCTAAAAACTAGTCTCACAGGAGAACGACGATAAGGTGCCCGAGGCAGCTATAGACCCTTGGAGACAAGTCGGCTGGAGGACGATGTATTGAATCGCGACGCAATTTGTGTGTTCCATCGTCATTAAGAGGCTCTGAACCTTACAATTAACTGTCAGTTTTGCGTCGGATTCGAAAATCTAGACTCACCGATGAACGACCATAAGGTGCCCGAGGCAGCAATAGACCCTACGGGACAAATCGGCTGGAGGACGATGTATTGAATCGCGACGCAATTTGTGTGTTACATCGTCATTAACAGGCTCTGAATGTTACAATTAATTGTCAGTTTTGCGTCGTATTCGAAAAACTAGACTCACAGGAGAACGACCATAAGGTGCCCGAGGCAGCAATAGACCCTTGGAGACAAGTCGGCTGGAGGACGATGTATTGAATCGCGACGCAATTTGTGTGTTCCATCGTCATCAAGAGGCTCTGAACGTTACAATTCACTGTCAGTTTTGCCTCGGATTCGAAAAACTAGACTCACAGGAGAACGACGATAAGGTGCCCGAGGCAGCTATAGACCCTTGGAGACAAGTCGGCTGGAGGACGATGTATTGAATCGCGACGCAATTTGTGTGTCCCATCGTCATCAAGAGGCTCTGAACGTTACAATTCACTGTCAGTTTTGCGTCGGATTCGAAAATCTAGACTCACAGGAGAACGAGCATATGGTGCCCGAGGCAGCACTAGACCCTTGGAGACAAGTCGGCTGTAGGACGATGTATTGAATCGCGACGCAATTTGTGTGTTCCATCGTCATTAAGAGGCTCTGAACGTTACAATTAACTGTCAGTTTTGCATCGGATTCGAAAATCTAGACTCACAGGAGAACGACCATAAGGTGCCCGAGGCAGCACTAGACCCTTGGAGACAAGTCGGCTGGAGGACGATGTATTGATTCGCGACGCAATTTGTGTGTTCCATCGTCATTAACAGGCTCTGAACGTTACAATTAATTGTCAGTTTTGCGTCGTATTCGAAAAACTAGACTCACTGGAGAACGACCATAAGGTGCCCGAGGCAGCAATAGACCCTTGGAGACAAGTCGGCTGGAGGACGATGTATTGAGACGCGACGCAATTTGTGTGTCCCATCGTCATTAACAGGCTCTGAACGTTACAATTAACTGTCAGTTTTGCGCCGGATTCGAAAAACTAGACTCATAGGAGAACGACCAAGAGGTGCCAGGAGCAGCAATACTACCTCGGAGACAAGTCGGCTGGAGGACGATGTATTGAATCGCGATGCAATTTGTGTGTTCCATCGTCAGTATCAGGCTCTGAACGTTACAATTAACTGTCAGTTTTGCGTCGGATTCGAAAATCTAGACTCACAGGAGAACGACCATAAGGTGCCCGAGGCAGCACTAGACCCTTGGAGACAAGTCGTCTGGAGGACGATGTATTGAGTCGCGACGCAATTTGTGTGTCCCATCGTCATTAACAGGCTCTGAACGTTACAATTAACTGTCAGTTTTGCGTCGTATTCTGAAAACTAGACTCACAAGAGAACGACCATAAGGTGCCCGAGGCAGCAAGAGACCCTTGGAGACAGGTCGGCTGTGGGACGATGTATTGAATCGCGACGCAATTTGTGTGTTCCATCGTCATCAAGAGGCTCTGAACGTTACAATTCACTGTCAGTTTTGCGTCGGATTCGAAAATCTAGACTCACAGGAGAACGAGCATATGGTGCCCGAGGCAGCACTAGACCCTTCGAGACAAGTCGGCTGCAGGACGATGTATTGAATCGCGACGCAATTTGTGTGTTCCATCGTCACTAAGCGGCTCTGAACGTTACAATTAATTGTCAGTATTGCGTCGTATTCGAAAAACTAGACTCACAGGAGAACGACCATAAGGTGCCCGAGGCACCAATAGACCCTTCGAGACAAGTCGGCTGGAGGACGATGTATTGAATCGCGACGCAATTTGTGTGTTCCATCGTCATTAAGAGGCTCTGAACGTTACAATTAATTGTCAGTTTTGCGCCGGATTCGAAAAACTAGACTCATAGGAGAACGACCAAGAGGTGCCAGGAGCAGCAATACTACCTCGGAGACATGTCGGCTGGAGGACGATGTATTGAATCGCGACGCAATTTGTGTGTTCCATCGTCAGTATCAAGCTCTGAACGTTACAATTAACTGTCAGTTTTGCGTCGGATTCGAAAATCTAGACTCACAGGAGAACGACCATAAGGTGCCCGAGGCAGCACTAGACCCTTGGAGACAAGTCGGCTGGAGGACGATGTATTGAGTCGCGACGCAATTTGTGTGTCCCATCGTCATTAACAGGCTCTGAACGTTACAATTAACTGTCAGTTCTGCGTCGGATTCGAAAATCTAGACTCACAGGAGAACGAGCATATGGTGCCCGAGGCAGCACTAGACCCTTGGAGACAAGTCGGCTGTAGGACGATGTATTGAATCGCGACGCAATTTGTGTGTTCCATCGTCAATAAGAGGCTCTGAACGTTACAATTCACGGTCAGTTTTGCGTCGGATTCGAAAAACTAGACTCACAGGAGAACGACGATAAGGTGCCCGAGGCAGCTATAGACCCTTGGAGACAAGTCGGCTGGAGGACGATGTATTGAATCGCGACGCAATTTGTGTGTCCCATCGTCATCAAGAGGCTCTGAACGTTACAATTCACTGTCAGTTTTGCGTCGGATTCGAAAATCTAGACTCACAGGAGAACGAGCATATGGTGCCCGAGGCAGCACTAGACCCTTGGAGACAAGTCGGCTGTAGGACGATGTATTGAATCGCGACGCAATTTGTGTGTTCCATCGTCATTAAGAGGCTCTGAACGTTACAATTAACTGTCAGTTTTGCATCGGATTCGAAAATCTAGACTCACAGGAGAACGACCATAAGGTGCCCGAGGCAGCACTAGACCCTTGGAGACGTGTCGGCTGGAGGACGATGTATTGAGTCGCGACGCAATTTGTGTGTTCCATCGTCATTAAGAGGCTCTGAACGTTACAATTAATTGTCAGTTTTGCGCCGGATTCGAAAAACTAGAGTCATAGGAGAACGACCATAAGAGGCCCGAGGCACCATTAGACCCTTCGAGACAAGTCGGCTGGAGGACGATGTATTGAATCGCGACGCAATTTGTGTGTTCCATCGTCATTAAGAGGCTCTGAACGTTACAATTAACCGTCAGTTTTGCGTCGTATTCTGAAAACTAGACTCACAGGAGAACGACGATAAGGTGCCCGAGGCAGCTATAGACCCTTGGAGACAAGTCGGCTGGAGGACGATGTATTGAATCGCGACGCAATTTGTGTGTTCCATCGTCATTAAGAGGCTCTGAACCTTACAATTAACAGTCAGTTTTGCGTCGGATTCGAAAATCTAGACTCACCGATGAACGACCATAAGGTGCCCGAGGCAGCAATAGACCCTTCGAGACAAGTCGGCTGGAGGACGATGTATTGAATCGCGACGCAATTTGTGTGTTCCATCGTCATTAACAGGCTCTGAACGTTACAATTAATTGTCAGTTTTGCGTCGTATTCGAAAAACTAGACTCACAGGAGAACGACCATAAGGTGCCCGAGGCACCAATAGACCCTTCGAGACAAGTCGGCTGGAGGACGATGTATTGAATCGCGACGCAATTTGTGTGTTCCATCGTCATTAAGAGGTTCTGAACGTTACAATTAATTGTCAGTTTTGCGCCGGATTCGAAAAACTTTACTCATAGGAGAACGACCAAGAGGTGCCAGGAGCAGCAATACTACCTCGGAGACATGTCGGCTGGAGGACGATGTATTGAATCGCGAAGCAATTTGTGTGTTCCATCGTCAGTATCAGGCTCTGAACGTTACAATTAACTGTCAGTTTTGCGTCGGATTCGAAAATCTAGACTCACAGGAGAACAACCATAAGGTGCCCGAGGCAGCACTAGACCCTTGGAGACAAGTCGGCTGGAGGACGATGTATTCAGTCGCGACGCAATTTGTGTGTCCCATCGTCATTAACAGGCTCTGAACGTTACAATTAACTGTCAGTTTTGCGTCGTATTCTGAAAACTAGACTCACAGGAGAACGACCATAAGGTGCTCGAGGCAGCAAGACAGGTCGGCTGTGGGACGATGTATTGAATCGCGACGCAATTTGTGTGTTCCATCGTCATCAAGAGGCTCTGAACGTTACAATTCACTGTCAGTTTTGCGTCGGATTCGAAAATCTAGACTCACAGGAGAACGAGCATATGGTGCCCGAGGCAGCACTAGACCCTTGGAGACAAGTCGGCTGTAGGACGATGTATTGATTCGCGACGCAATTTGTGTGTGCCATCGTCATTAAGAGGCTCTGAACGTTACAATTAACTGTCAGTTTTGCGTCGGATTCGAAAATCTAGACTCACAGGAGAACGACCATAAGGTGCCCGAGGCAGCACTAGACCCTTGGAGACAAGTCGGCTTGAGGACGATGTATTGAGTCGCGACGCAATTTGTGTGTCCCTTCGTCATTAACAGGCTCTGAACGTTACAATTCACTGTCAGTTTTGCGTCGGATTCGAAAATCTAGACTCACAGGAGAACGAGCATATGGTGCCCGAGGCAGCACTAGACCCTTGGAGACAAGTCGGCTGTAGGACGATGTATTGAATCGCGACGCAATTTGTGTGTTCCATCGTCATTAAGAGGCTCTGAACGTTACAATTAACTGTCAGTTTTGCATCGCATTCGAAAAACTAGACTCACAGGAGAACGACCATAAGGTGCCCGAGGCAGCAATAGACCCTTGGAGACAAGTCGGCTGGAGGACGATGTATTGAATCGCGACGCAATTTGTGTGTTCCTTCGTCATTAAGAGGCTCTGAACGTTACAATTAACTGTCAGTTTTGCGTCGGATTCGAAAAACTAGACTCATAGGAGAACGACCAAAAGGTGCCCGAGGCAGCAATAGACCCTTGGAGACAAGTCGGCTGTAGGACGATGTATTGAATCGCGACGCAATTTGTGTGTTCCATCGTCATTAAGAGGCTCTGAACGTTACAATTCACTCTCAGTTTTGCGTCGGATTCGAAAATCTAGACTCACAGGAGAACGAGCATATGGTGCCCGAGGCAGCACTAGACCCTTGGAGACAAGTCTGCTGTAGGACGATGTATTGAATCGCGACGCAATTTGTGTGTTCCATCGTCATTAAGAGGCTCTGAAAGTTACAATTAACTGTCAGTTTTGCATCGCATTCGAAAAACTAGACTCACAGGAGAACGACCATAAGGTGCCCGAGGCAGCAATAGACCCTTGGAGACAAGTCGGCTGGAGGACGATGTATTGAGACGCGACGCAATTTGTGTGTCCCATCGTCATTAACAGGCTCTGAACGTTACAAGTAACTGTCAGTTTTGCGTCGGATTCGAAAATCTAGACTCACAGGAGAACGACCATAAGGTGCCCGAGGCAGCACTAGACCCTTGGAGACAAGTCGGCTGGAGGACGATGTAATGAGTCGCGACGCAATTTGTGTGTCCCATCGTCATTATCAGGCTCTGAACGTAACAATTCACTGTCAGTTTTGCGTCGGATTCGAAAATCTAGACTCACAGGAGAACGAGCATATGGTGCCCGAGGCAGCACTAGACCCTTGGAGACAAGTCGGCTGTAGAACGATGTATTGAATCGCGACGCAATTTGTGTGTTCCATCGTCATTAAGAGGCTCTGAACGTTACAATTAACTGTCAGTTTTGCGTCGGATTCGAAAATCTAGACTCACAGGAGAACGACCATAAGGTGCCCGAGGCAGCACTAGACCCTTGGAGACAAGTCGGCTGGAGGACGATGTAATGAATCGCGACGCAATTTGTGTGTTCAATCGTCGTTAAGGGGCTCTGAATCTCACAATTAACTGTCAGTTTTACGTCGGATTCGAAAATCTAGACTCACAGAAGAACGACCATAAGGTGCCCGAGGTAGCAGTAGACCCTTGGAGACAAGTCGGCTGGAGGACGATGTATTGAATCGCGACGCAATTTGTGTGTTCCATCGTCATTAAGAGGCTCTGAACGTTACAATTAACTGTCAGTTATGGGTCGTTTTCGGTAAACTAGACTCACAGCAGAACGACCATAAGGTGCCCGAGGCAGCAATAGACCCTTGGAGACAGGTCTGCTGTTGGACGATGTATTGAATCTCGACGCAATTTGTGTGTTCCATCGTCATTAAGAGTCTCTGAACGTTACAATTAACTGTCAGTTATGCGTCGTATTCGAAAACTAGACTCACAGGGGAACGACCATAAGGTGCCCGAGGCAGCAATAGACCCTTGGAGACAGGTCGGCTGTCGGACGATGTATTGAATCTCGACGCAATTTGTGTGTTAGATCGTCATTAAGAGACTCTGAACGTTACAATTAACTGTCAGTTTTGCGTCGGATTCGAAAAACTAGACTCACAGGAGAACGACGATAAGGTGCCCGAGGCAGCTATAGACCCTTGGAGACAAGTCGGCTGGAGGACGAAGTATTGAATCGCGACGCAATTTGTGTGTTCCATCGTCATTAAGAGTCTCTGAACGTTACAATTAACTGTCAGTTTTGCGTCGGATTCGAAAAACTAGACTCACAGGAGAACGACCATAAGGTGCCCGAGGCAGCAATAGACCCTTGGAGACAGGTCGGCTGTCGGACGATGTATTGAATCTCGACGCAATGTGTGTGTTCCATCGTCATTAAGTGGCTCTGAACGTTACAATTAACTGTCAGTTTTGCGTCGGATTCGAAAAACTAGACTCACAGGAGAACGACCATAAGGTGCCCGGGGCAGCAATAATACCTCGGAGACAAGTCGGCTGGAGGACGATGTATTCAATCGCGACGCAATTTGTGTGTTCCATCGTCATTAAGAGGCTCCGAACGTTACAATTAACTGTCAGTTATGCGTCGTATTCGGAAAACTAGAGTCACAGCAGAACGACCATAAGGTGCCCGAGGCAGCAAAAGACCCTTGGAGACAGGTCGGCTGTCGGACGATGTATTGAATCTCGACGCAATGTGTGTGTTCCATCGTCATTAAGATGCTCTGAACGTTACAATTAACTGTCAGTTTTGCTTCGGATTCGAAAAACTAGCCTCACAGGAGAACGACCATAAGGTGCCCGAGGCAGCAATAGACCCTTGGAGAGAAGTCGGCTGGAGGACGATGTAATGAATCGCGACGCAATTTGTGTGTTCCATCGTCGTTAAGGGGCTCTGAATCTCACAATTAACTGTCAGTTTTACGTCGGATTCGAAAATCTAGACTCACAGAAGAACGACCATAAGGTGCCCGAGGTAGCAGTAGACCCTTGGAGACAAGTCGGCTGGAGGACGATGTATTGAATCGCGACGCAATTTGTGTGTTCCATCGTCATTAAGAGGCTCTGAACGTTACAATTAACTGTCAGTTTTGCGTCGGATTCGAAAATCTAGACTCACAGGAGAACGACCATAAGGTGCCCGAGGCAGCACTAGACCCTTGGAGACAAGTCGGCTGGAGGACGATGTATTGAATCGCGACGCAATTTGTGTGTTCCATCGTCATTAACAGGCTCTGAACGTTACAATTAACTGTCAGTTATGCGTCGTATTCGGAAAACTAGACTCACAGGAGAACGACCATAAGGTGCCCGAGGCAGCAATAGACCCTTGGAGACAAGTCGGCTGTCGGACGATGTATTGAATCTCGACGCAGTTTGTGTGTTCCATCGTCATTAAGAGGCTCTGACGTTACAATTAACTGTCAGTTTTGCGTCGGAATCGAAAATCTAGACTCACAGGAGAACGACCATAAGGTGCCCGAGGCAGCACTAGACCATTGGAGACAAGTCGGCTGGAGGACGATGTATTGAATCTCGACGCAATGTGTGTGTTCCATCGTCATTAAGAGGCTCTGAACGTTACAATTAACTGTCAGTTATGCGTCGTATTCGGAAAACTAGACTCACAGGAGAACGACCATAAGGTGCCCGAGGCAGCAATAGACCCTTGGAGACAGGTCGGCTGTCGGACGATGTATTGAATCTCGACGCAATGTGTGTGTTCCATCGTCATTAAGAGGCTCTGAACGTTACAATTAACTGTCAGTTTTGCGTCGGATTCGAAAAACTAGACTCACAGGAGAACGACCATAAGGTGCCCGGGGCAGCAATAGTACCTCGGAGACAAGTCGGCTGGAGGACGATGTATTGAATCTCGACGCAATTTGTGTGTTCCATCGTCATTAAGAGGCTCTGAACGTTACAATTAACTGTCAGTTATGCGTCGTATTCGGAAAACTAGAGTCACAGCAGAACGACCATAAGGTGCCCGAGGCAGCAATAGACCCTTGGAGACAGGTCGGCTGTCGGACGATGTATTGAATCTTCGACGCAATGTGTGTGTTCCATCGTCATTAAGAGGCTCTGAACGTTACAATTAACTGTCAGTTTTGCGCCGGATTCGAAAAACTACACTCCTAGGAGAACGACCAAAAGGTGCCCGGGACAGCAATAGTACCTCGGAGACATGTCGGCTGGAGGACGATGAATTGAATCGCGACGCAATTTGTGTGTTCCATCGTCATTAACAGGCTCTGAACGTTACAATTAACTGTCAGTTATGCGTCGTATTCGAAAACTAGACTCACAGGAGAACGACCATAAGGTGCCCGAGGCAGCAATAGACCCTTGGAGACAGGTCGGCTGTCGGACGATGTATTGAATCTCGACGCAATTAGTGTGTCCCATCGTCATTAAGAGGCTCTGAACGTTACAATTAACTTTCAGTTATGCGTTGTATTCGGAAAACTAGACTCACAGCAGAACGACCATAAGGTTCCCGAGGCAGCAATAGACCCTTGGAGACAAGTCGGCTGTCGGACGATGTATTGAAATTCGACGCAATTTGTGTGTTCCATCGTCATTAAGAGGCTCTGAACGTTACAATTAACTGTCAGTTTTGCGTCGGATTCGAAAATCTAGACTCACAGGAGAACGACGATAAGGTGCCCGAAGCAGCACTAGACCCTTGGAGCCAAGTCGGCTGGAGGACGATGTATTGAATCGCGACACAATTTGTGTGTTCCATCGTCATTAAGAGGCTCTGAACGTTACAATTAACTGTCAGTTTTGCGTCGGATTCGAAAATCTAGACTCACAGGAGAACGACGATAAGGTGCCCGAAGCAGCACTAGACCCTTGGAGACAGGTCGGCTGTCGGACGATGTATTGAATCTCGACGCAGTTTGTGTGTTCCATCGTCATTAAGAGGCTCTGAACGTTACAATTAACTGTCAGTTTTGCGTCGGAATCGAAAATCTAGACTCACAGGAGAACGACCATAAGGTGCCCGAGGCAGCACTAGACCCTTGGAGACAAGTCGGCTGTCGGACGATGTATTTAATCGCGACGCAATTTGTGTGTTCCATCGTCATTAACAGGCTCTGAACGTTACAATTAACTGTCAGTTATGCGTCGTATTCGGAAAACTAGACTCACAGGAGAACGACCATAAGGTGCCCGAGGCAGCAATAGACCCTTGGAGACAGGTCGGCTGTCGGACGATGTATTGAATCTCGACGCAATGTGTGTGTTCCATCGTCATTAAGAGGCTCTGAACGTTACAATTAACTGTCAGTTTTGCGTCGGATTCGAAAAACTAGACTCACAGGAGAACGACCATAAGGTGCCCGGGGCAGCAATAATACCTCGGAGACAAGTCGGCTGGAGGACGATGTATTGAATCGCGACGCAATTTGTGTGTTCCATCGTCATTAAGAGGCTCTGAACGTTACAATTAACTGTCACTTATGCGTCGTATTCGGAAAACTAGAGTCACAGCAGAACGACCATAATGTGCCCGAGGCAGCAATAGACCCTTGGAGACAGGTCGGCTGTCGGACGACGTATTGAATCTCGACGCAATGTGTGTGTTCCATCGTCATTAAGAGGCTCTGAACGTTACAATTAACTGTCAGTTTTGCTTCGGATTCGAAAAACTAGACTCACAGGAGAACGACCATAAGGTGCCCGAGGCTGCAATAGACCCTTGGAGACAAGTCGGCTGGAGGACGATGTAATGAATCGCGACGCAATTTGTGTGTTCCATCGTCGTTAAGGGGCTCTGAATCTCACAATTAACTGTCAGTTTTACGTCGGATTCGAAAATCTAGACTCACAGAAGAACGACCATATGGTGCCCGAGGTAGCACTAGACCCTTGGAGACAAATCGGCTGGAGGACGATGTATTGAATCGCGACGCAATTTGTGTGTTCCATCGTCATTAAGAGGCTCTGAACGTTACAATTAACTGTCAGTTATGGGTCGTTTTCGGTAAACTAGACTCACAGCAGAACGACCATAAGGTGCCCGAGGCAGCAATAGACCCTTGGAGACAGGTCTGCTGTTGGACGATGCATTGAATCTCGACGCAATTTGTGTGTTCCATCGTCATTAAGAGGCTCTGAACGTTACAATCAACTGTCAGTTATGCGTCGTATTCGAAAACTAGACTCACAGGGGAACGACCATAAGGTGCCCGAGGCAGCAATAGACCCTTGGAGACAGGTCGGCTGTCGGACGATGTATTGAATCTCGACGCAATTTGTGTGTTCCATCGTCATTAAGAGGCTCTGAACGTTACAATTAACTGTCAGTTTTGCGTCGGATTCGAAAAACTAGACTCACAGGAGAACGACGATAAGGTGCCCGAGGCAGCTATAGACCCTTGGAGACAAGTCGGCTGGAGGACGATGTATTGAATCGCGACGCAATTTGTGTGTTCCATCGTCATTAAGAGGCTCTGAACGTTACAATTAACTGTCAGTTTTGCGTCGGATTCGAAAATCTAGACTCACAGGAGAACGACCATAAGGTGCCCGAGGCAGCACTAGACCCTTGGAGACAAGTCGGCTGTAGGACGATGTATTGAATCGCGACGCAATTTGTGTGTTCCATCGTCATTAACAGGCTCTGAACGTTTCAATTAACTGTCAGTTATGCGTCGTATTCGGAAAACTAGACTCACAGGAGAACGACCATAAGGTGCCCGAGGCAGCAATAGACCCTTGGAGACAGGTCGGCTGTCGGACGATGTATTGAATCTCGACGCAGTTTGTGTGTTCCATCGTCATTAAGAGGCTCTGAACGTTACAATTAACTGTCAGTTTTGCGTCGGAATCGAAAATCTAGACTCACAGGAGAACGACCATAAGGTGCCCGAGGCAGCACTAGACCCTTGGAGACAAGTCGGCTGGAGGACGATGTATTGAATCTCGACGCAATTTGTGTGTTCCATCGTCATTAAGAGGCTCTGAACGTTACAATTAACTGTCAGTTATGCGTCGTATTCGGAAAACTAGACTCACAGGAGAACGACCATAAGGTGCCCGAGGCAGCAATAGACCCTTGGAGACAGGTCGGCTGTCGGACGATGTATTGAATCTCGACGCAATGTGTGTGTTCCATCGTCATTAAGAGGCTCTGAACAATTGTCAGTTTTGCGTCGGATTCGAAAAACTAGACTCACAGGAGAACGACCATAAGGTGCCCGGGGCAGCAATAGTACCTCGGAGACAAGTCGGCTGGAGGACGATGTATTGAATCGCGTCGCAATTTGTGTGTTCCATCGTCATTAACAGGCTCTGAACGTTACAATTAACTGTCAGTTATGCGTCCTATTCGGAAAACTAGACTCACAGGAGAACGACCATAAGGTGCCCGAGGCAGCAATAGACCCTTGGAGACAAGTCGGCTGGAGGACGATGTATTGAATCGCGACGCAATTTGTGTGTTCCATCGTCATTAAGAGGCTCTGAACGTTACAATTAACTGTCAGTTATGCGTCGTATTCGGAAAACTAGAGTCACAGCAGAACGACCATAAGGTGCCCGAGGCAGCACTAGACGCTTGGAGACAAGTCGGCTGTAGGACGATGTATTGAATCGCGACGCAATTTGTGTGTTCCATCGTCATTAAGAGGCTCTGAACGTTACAATTAACTGTCAGTTTTGCGTCGGATTCGAAAATCTAGACTCACAGGAGAACGATCATAAGGTGCCCGTGGCAGCACTAGACCCTTGGAGACAATTCGGCTGGAGGACGATGTATTGATTCGCGACGCAATTTCTGTGTTCCATCGTCATTAAGAGGCTCTGAACGTTACAATTAACTGTCAGTTTTGCGTCGGATTCGAAAAACTAGACTCACAGGAGAACGACCATAAGGTGCCCGAGGCAGCTATTGGCCCTTGGAGACAAGTCGGCTGGAGGACGATGTATTGAATCGCGACGCAATTTGTGTGTTCCATCGCCATTAACAGGCTCTGAACGTTACAATTAACTGTCGGTTTTGCGTCGGATTCGAAAATGTAGACTCACAGGAGAACGACCATAAGGTGCCCGAGGCAGCACTAGACCCTTGGAGACAAGTCGGCTGGAGGACGATGTATTGAATCGCGACGCAATTTGTGTGTTCCATCGTCATTAAGAGGCTCTGAACGTTACAATTAACTGTCAGTTTTGCGCCGGATTCGAAAAACTACACTCCTAGGAGAACGACCAAAAGGTGCCCGGGGCAGCAATAGTACCTCGAAGACAAGTCGGCTGGAGGATGATGTATTGAATCGCGACGCAATTTGTGTGTTCCATCGTCATTAACAGGCTATGAACGTTACAATTAACTGTCAGTTATGCGTCGTATTCGAAAACTAGACTCACAGGAGAACGACCATAAGGTGCCCGAGGCAGCAATAGACCCTTGGAGACAGGTCGGCTGTCGGACGATGTATTGAATCTCGACGCAATTAGTGTGTCCCATCGTCATTAATAGGCTCTGAACGTTACACTTAACTGTCAGTTTTGCGTCGGATTCGAAAAACTAGACTCACAGGAGAACGACCATAAGGTGGCCGAGGCAGCTACAGACCCTTGGAAACAAGTCGGCTGGAGGACGATGTATTGAATCGCGACGCAATTTGTGTGTTCCATCGTCATTAAGAGGCTCTGAACGTTACAATTAACTGTCAGTTTTGCGTCGGATTCGAAAATCTAGACTCACAGGAGAACGACCATAAGGTGCCCGAGGCAGCACTAGACCCTTGGAGACAAGTCGGCTGAAGGACGATGTATTGAATCGCGACGCAATTTGTGTGTTCCATCGTCATTAACAGGCTCTGAACGTTACAATTAACTGTCAGTTATGCGTCGTATTCGGAAAACTAGACTCACAGGAGAACGACCATAAGGTGCCCGAGGCAGCAATAGACCCTTGGAGACAGGTCGGCTGTCGGACGATGTATTGAATCTCGACGCAGTTTGTGTGTTCCATCGTCATTAAGAGGCTCTGAACGTTACAATTAACTGTCAGTTTTGCGTCGGAATCGAAAATCTAGACTCACAGGAGAACGACCATAAGGTGCCCGAGGCAGCACTAGACCCTTGGAGACAAGTCGGCTGGAGGACTATGTATTGAATCTCGACGCAATTTGTGTGTTCCATCGTCATTAAGAGGCTCTGAACGTTACAATTAACTGTCAGTTATGCGTCGTATTCGGAAAACTAGACTCACAGGAGAACGACCATAAGGTGCCCGGGGCAGCAATAGTACCTCGGAGACAAGTCGGCTGGAGGACGATGTATTGAATCGGTACGCAATTTGTGTGTTCCATCGTCATTAACAGGCTCTGAACGTTACAATTAACTGTCAGTTTTGCGCCGGATTCGAAAAACTACACTCCTAGGAGAACGACCAAAAGTGCCCGGGGCAGCAATAGTACCTCGGAGACAAGTCGGCTGGAGGACGATGTATTGAATCGCGACGCAATTTGTGTGTTCCATCGTCATTAACAGGCTCTGTACGTTACAATTAACTGTCAGTTATGCGTCGTATTCGGAAAACTAGACTCACAGGAGAACGACCATAAGGTGCCCGAGGCAGCAATAGACCCTTGGAGACAAGTCGGCTGGAGGACGATGTATTGAATCGCGACGCAATTTGTGTGTTCCATCGTCATTAAGAGGCTCTGAACGTTACAATTAACTGTCAGTTATGCGTCGTATTCGGAAAACTAGAGTCACAGCAGAACGACCATAAGGTGCCCGAGGCAGCAATAGACCCTTGGAGACAGGTCGGCTGTCGGACGATGTATTGAATCTCGACGCAATGTGTGTGTTCCATCGTCATTAAGAGGCTTTGAACGTTACAATTAACTGTCAGTTTTGCTTCGGATTCGAAAAACTAGACTCACAGGAGAACGACCATAAGGTGCCCGAGGCAGCAATAGACAGACCCTTGGGGACAAGTCGGCTGGAGGACGTAATTTGTGTGTTCCATCGTCGTTAAGGGGCTCTGAATCTCACAATTAACTGTCAGTTTTGCGTCGGATTCGAAAATCTAGACTCACAGGAGAACGACCATAAGGTGCCCGAGGCAGCACTAGACCCTTCGAGACAAGTCGGCTGGAGGACGATGTATTGAATCGCGACGCAATTTGTGTGTTCCATCGTCATTAAGAGGCTCTGAACGTTACAATTAACTGTCAGTTTTGCGCCGGATTCGAAAAACTACACTCCTAGGAGAACGACCAAAAGGTGCCCGGGGCAGCAATAGTACCTCGGAGACAAGTCGGCTGGAGGATGATGTATTGAATCGCGACGCAATTTGTGTGTTCCATCGTCATTAACAGGCTCTGAACGTTACAATTAACTGTCAGTTATGCGTCGTATTCGAAAACTAGACTCACAGGAGAACGACCATAAGGTGCCCGAGGCAGCAATAGACCCTTGGAGACAGGTCGGCTGTCGGACGATGTATTGAATCTCGACGCAATTAGTGTGTCCCATCGTCATTAAGAGGCTCTGAACGTTACACTCAACTGTCAGTTTTGCGTCGGATTCGAAAAACTAGACTCACAGGAGAACGACCATAAGGTGGCCGAGGCAGCTACAGACCCTTGGAGACAAGTCGGCTGGAGGACGATGTATTGAATCGCGACCCAATTTGTGTTCCATCGTCATTAAGAGGCTCTGAACGTTACAATTAACTGTCAGTTTTGCGTCGGATTCGAAAATCTAGACTCACAGGAGAACGACCATAAGGTGCCCGAGGCAGCACTAGACCCTTGGAGACAAGTCGGCTGGAGGACGATGTATTGAATCGCGACGCAATTTGTGTGTTCCATCGTCATTAAGAGGCTCTGAACGTTACAATTAACTGTCAGTTTAGCGCTGGATTCGAAAAACTACACTCCTAGGAGAACGACCAAAAGTGCCCGGGGCAGCAATAGTACCTCGGAGACAAGTCGGCTGTAGGACGATGTATTGAATCGCGACGCAATTTGTGTGTTCCATCGTCATTAACAGGCTCTGAACGTTACAATTAACTGTCAGTTAAGCGTCGTATTCGGAAAACTAGAGTCACAGCAGAACGACCATAAGGTGCCCGAGGCAGCAATAGACCCTTGGAGACAGGTCGCCTGTCGGACGATGTATTGAATCTCGACGCAATGTGTGTGTTCCATCGTCATTAAGAGGCTTTGAACGTTACAATTAACTGTCAGTTTTGCGTCGGATTCGAAAAACTAGACTCACAGGAGAACGACCATAAGGTGCCCGAGAGAGCAATAGACAGACCCTTGGAGACAAGTCGGCTGGAGGACGATGTATTGAATCGCGACGCAATTTGTGTGTTCCATCGTCATTAACAGGCTCTGAACGTTACAATTAACTGTCGGTTTTGCGTCGGATTCGAAAATCTAGACTCACAGGAGAACGACCATAAGGTGCCCGAAGCAGCACTAGACCGTTGGAGACAAGTCGGCTGGAGGACGATGTATTGAATCGCGACGCAATTTGTGTGTTCCATCGTCATTAAGAGGCTCTGAACGTTACAATTAACTGTCAGTTTTTCGCCGGATTCGAAAAACTACACTCCTAGGAGAACGACCAAAAGGTGCCCGGGGCAGCAATAGTACCTCGGAGACAAGTCGGCTGGAGGACGATGTATTGAATCGCGACGCAATTTGTGTGTTCCATCGTCATTAACAGGCTCTGAAACTGTCAGTTATGCGTCGTATTCGGAAAACTAGACTCACAGGAGAACGACCATAAGGTGCCCGAGGCAGCAATAGACCCTTGGAGACAGGTCGGCTGTCGGACGATTTATTGAATCTCGACGCAATTTGTGTGTCCCATCGTCATTAAGAGGCTCTCAACGTTAAAATTAACTGTCAGTTTTGCGTCGGATTCGAAAAACTAGACTCACAGGAGAACGACCATAAGGTGCCCGAGGCAGCTATAGACCCTTGGAGACAAGTCGGCTGGAGGACGATGTATTGAATCGCGACGCAATTTGTGTGTTCCATCGCCATTAACAGGCTCTGAACGTTACAATTAACTGTCGGTTTTGCGTCGGATTCGAAAATCTAGACTCACAGGAGAACGACCATAAGGTGCCCGAGGCAGCACTAGACCCTTGGAGACAGGTCGGCTGGAGGACGATGTAATGAATCGCGACGCAATTTGTGTGTTCCATCGTCATTAAGAGGCTCTGAACGTTACAATTAACTGTCAGTTTTGCGCCGGATTCGAAAAACTACACTCCTAGGAGAACGACCAAAAGGTGCCCGGGGCAGCAATAGTACCTCGGAGACAAGTCGGCTGGAGGACGATGTATTGAATCGCGACGCAATTTGTGTGTTCCATCGTCATTAACAGGCTCTGAACGTTACAATTAAGTCAGTTATGCGTCGTATTCGAAAACTAGACTCACAGGAGAACGACCATAAGGTGCCCCAGGCAGCAATAGACCCTTGGAGACAGGTCGGCTGTCGGACGATGTATTGAATCTCGACGCAATTAGTGTGTCCCATCGTCATTAAGAGGCTCTGAACGTTACAATTAACTGTCAGTTTTGCGTCGGATTCGAAAAACTAGACTCACAGGAGAACGACCATAAGGTGGCCGAGGCAGCTATAGACCCTTGGAGACAAGTCGTCTGGAGGACGATGTATTGAATCGCGACCCAATTTGTGTTCCATCGTCATTAAGAGGCTCTGAACGTTACAATTAACTGTCAGTTTTGCGTCGGATTCGAAAATCTAGACTCACAGGAGAACGACCATAAGGTGCCCGAGGCAGCACTAGACCCTTGGAGACAAGTCGGCTGGAGGACGATGTATTGAATCGCAACGCAATTTGTGTGTTCCATCGTCATAAACAGGCTCTGAACGTTACAATTAACTGTCAGTTATGCGTCGTATTCGGAAAACTAGACTCACACCAGAACGACCATAAGGTGCCCGTGGCAGCAATAGACCCTTGGAGACAGGTCGGCTGTCGGACGATGTATTGAATCTCGACGCAATTTGTGTGTTCCATCGTCATTAAGAGGCTCTGAACGTTACAATTAACTGTCAGTTTTGCGTGGGATTCGAAAATCTAGACTCACAGGAGAACGACCATAAGGTGCCCGAAGCAGCACTAGACCGTTGGAGACAAGTCGGCTGGAGGACGATGTATTGAAACGCGACGCAATTTGTGTGTTCCATCGTCATTAACAGGCTCTGAAAGTTACAATTAACTGTCAGTTATGCGCCGGATTCGAAAAACTACACTCCTAGGAGAACGACCAAAAGGTGCCCGGGGCAGCAATAGTACCTCGGAGACAAGTCGGCTGGAGGACGATGTATTGAATCGCGACGCAATTTGTGTGTTCCATCGTCATTAACAGGCTGTGAACGTTACAATTAACTGTCAGTTAAGCGTCGTATTCGGAAAACTAGACTCACAGGAGAACGACCATAAGGTGGCCGAGGCAGCAATAGACCCTTGGAGACAAGTCGGCTGGAGGACGATGTATTGAATCGCGACGCAATTTGTGTGTTCCATCGTCATTAAGAGGCTCTGAACGTTACAATTAACTGTCAGTTATGCGTCGTATTCGGAAAACTAGAGTCACAGCAGAACGACCATAAGGTGCCCGAGGCAGCAATAGACCCTTGGAGACAGGTCGGCTGTCGGACGATGTACTGAATCTCGACGCAATGTGTGTGTTCCATCGTCATTAAGAGGCTTTGAACGTTACAATTAACTGTCAGTTTTGCGTCGGATTCGAAAAACTAGACTCACAGGAGAACGACCATAAGGTGCCCGAGGGAGCAATAGACAGACCCTTGAAGACAAGTCGGCTGGAGGACGATGTAATGAATCGCGACGCAATTTGTGTGTTCCATCGTCGTTAAGGGGCTTTGAATCTCACAATTAACTGTCAGTTTTGCGTCGGATTCGAAAATCTAGACTCACAGAAGAACGACCATAAGGTGCCCGAGGTAGCACTAGACCCTTGGAGACAAGTCGGCTGGAAGACGATGTATTGAATCGCGACGCAATTTGTGTGTTCCATCGTCATTAAGAGGCTCTGAACGTTACAATTAACTGTCAGTTATGGGTCGTTTTCGGTGAACTAGACTCACAGCAGAACGACCATAAGGTGCCCGAGGTAGCACTAGACCCTTGGAGACAGGTCTGCTGTTGGACGATGTATTGAATCTCGACGCAATTTGTGTGTTCCATCGTCATTAAGAGGCTCTGAACGTTACAATTAACTGTCAGTTTTGCGTCGGATTCGAAAAACTAGACTCACAGGAAAACGACGATAAGGTGCCCGAGGCAGCAATAGACCCTTGGAGACAAGTCGGCTGTAGGACGATGTATTGAATCGCGACGCAATTTGTGTGTTCCATCGTCATTAAGAGGCTCTGAACGTTACAATTAACTGTCAGTTTTGCGTCGGATTCGAAAATCTAGACTCACAGGAGAACGACCATAAGGTGCCCGTGGCAGCACTTGACCCTTGGAGACAATTCGGCTGGAGGACGATGTATTGATTCGCGACGCAATTTCTGTGTTACATCGTCTTTAAGAGGCTCTGAACGTTACAATTAACTGTCAGTTTTGCGTCGGATTCGAAAAACTAGACTCACAGGAGAACGACCATAAGGTGCCCGAGGCAGCTATAGACCCTTGGAGACAATTCGGCTGGAGGACGATGTATTGAATCGCGACGCAGTTTGTGTGTTCCATCGTCATTAAGAGGCTCTGAACGTTACAATTAACTGTCAGTTTTGTGTCGGATTCGAAAAACTACACTCCTAGGAGAACGAGCAAAAGGTGCCCGGGGCAGCAGTAGTACCTCGGAGAGAAGTCGGCTGGAGGACGATGTATTGAATCGCGACGCAATTTGTGAGTTCCATCATCATTAACAGGCTCTGAACGTTACAATTAACTGTCAGTTTTGCGTCGTATTTGGAAAACTAGACTCACAGGAGAACGACCATAAGGTGCCCGAGGCAGCAATAGACCCTTGGAGACAAGTCGGCTGGAGGACGATGTATTGGATCGCGACGCAATTTGTGTGTTCCATCGTCATTAAGAGGCTCTGAACGTTACAATTAACTGTCAGTTTTGCGCCGGATTCGAAAAACTACACTCCTAGGAGAACGACCAAAAGGTGCCCGGGGCAGCAATAGTACCTCGGAGACAAGTCGGCTGGAGGACGATGTATTGAATCGCGACGCAATTTGTGTGTTCCATCGTCATTAACAGGCTATGAACGTTACAATTAACTGTCAGTTATGCGTCGTATTCGATAACTAGACTCACAGGAGAACGACCATAAGGTGCCCGAGGCAGTAATAGACCCTTGGAGACAGGTCGGCTGTCGGACGATGTATTGAATCGCGACGCAATTTGTGTGTTCTATCGTCATTAAGAGTCTCTGAACGTTACAATTAACTGTCAGTTTTGCGCCGGATTCGAAAAACTACACTCCTAGGAGAACGACCAAAAGGTGCCCGGGGCAGCAATAGTACCTCGGAGACAAGTCGGCTGGAGGACGATGTATTGAATCGCGACGCAATTTGTGTGTTCCATCGTCATTAACAGGCTCTGAACGTCACAATTAACTGTCAGTTTTGCGCCGGATTCGAAAAACTACACTCCTAGGAGAACGACCAGAAGGTGCCCGGGGCAGCAATAGTACCTCGGAGACAAGTCGGCTGGAGGACGATGTATTGAATCGCGACGCAATTTGTGTGCTCCATCGTCATTAACAGGCTCTGAACGTTACAATTAACTGTCAGTTTTGCGTCGGATTCGAAAATCTAGACTCACAGGAGAACGACGATAAGGTGCCCGAAGCAGCACTAGACCCTTGGAGCCAAGTCGGCTGGAGGACGATGTATTGAATCGCGACGCAATTTGTGTGTTCCATCGTCATTAAGAGGCTCTGAACGTTACAATTAACTGTCAGTTTTGCGCCGGATTCGAAAAACTACACTCCTAGGAGAAGACCAAAAGTGCCCGGGGCAGCAATACTACCTCGGAGACAAGTCGGCTGGAGGACGATGTATTGAATCGCGACGCAATTTGTGTGTTCCATAGTCATTAACAGGCTCTGAACGTTACAATTAACTGTCAGTTATGCGTCGTATTCGGAAAACTAGACTCACAGGAGAACGACCATAAGGTGCCCGAGGCAGCAATAGACCCTTGGAGACAAGTCGGCTGGAGGACGATGTATTGAATCGCGACGCAATTTGTGTGTTCCATCGTCATTAACAGGCTCTGAACGTTACAATTAACTGTCGGTTTTGCGTCGGATTCGAAAATCTAGACTCACAGGAGAACGACCATAAGGTGCCCGAAGCAGCACTAGACCGTTGGAGACAAGTCGGCTGGAGGACGATGTATTGAATCGCGACGCAATTTGTGTGTTCCATCGTCATTAAGAGGCTCTGAACGTTACAATTAACTGTCAGTTTTGCGCCGGATTCGAAAAACTACACTCCTAGGAGAACGACCAAATGGTGCCCGGGGCAGCAATAGTACCTCGGAGACAAGTCGGCTGGAGGACGATGTATTGAATCGCGACGCAATTTGTGTGTTCCATCGTCATTAACAGGCTCTGAACGTTACAATTAACTGTCAGTTATGCGTCGTATTCGGAAAACTAGACTCACAGGAGAACGACCATAAGGTGCCCGAGGCAGCAATAGACCCTTGGAGACAGGTCGGCTGTCGGACGATGTATTGAATCTCGACGCAATTTGTGTGTCCCATCGTCATTAAGAGGCTCTGAACGTTACAATTAACTGTCAGTTTTGCGTCGGATTCGAAAAACTAGACTCACAGGAGAACGACCATAAGGTGCCCGAGGCAGCTATAGACCCTTGGCGACAAGTCGGCTGGAGGACGATGTATTGAATCGCGACGCAATTTGTGTGTTCCATCGCCATTAACAGGCTCTGAACGTTACAATTAAATGTCGGTTTTGCGTCGGATTCGAAAATCTAGACTCACAGGAGAACGACCATAAGGTGCCCGAGGCAGCACTAGACCCTTGGAGACAAGTCGGCTGGAGCACGATGTATTGAATCGCGACGCAATTTGTGTGTTCCATCGTCATTAAGAGGCTCTGAACGTTACAATTAACTGTCAGTTTTGCGCCGGATTCGAAAAACTACACTCCTAGGAGAACGACCAAAAGGTGCCCGGGGCAGCAATAGTACCTCGGAGACAAGTCGGCTGGAGGACGATGTATTGAATCGCGACGCAATTTGTGTGTTCCATCGTCATTAACAGGCTCTGAACGTTACAATTAACTGTCAGTTATGCGTCGTATTCGAAAACTAGACTCACAGGAGAACGACCATAAGGTGCCCCAGGCAGCAATAGACCCTTGGAGACAGGTCGGCTGTCGGACGATGTATTGAATCTCGACGCAATTAGTGTGTCCCATCGTCATTAAGAGGCTCTGAACGTTACAATTAACTGTCAGTTTTGCGTCGGATTCGAAAAACTAGACTCACAGGAGAACGACCATAAGGTGGCCGAGGCAGCTATAGACCCTTGGAGACAAGTCGGCTGGAGGACGATGTATTGAATCGCGACCCAATTTGTGTTCCATCGTCATTAAGAGGCTCTGAACGTTACAATTAACTGTCAGTTTTGCGTCGGATTCGAAAATCTAGACTCATAGGAGAACGACCATAAGGTGCCCGAGGCAGCACTAGACCCTTGGAGACAAGTCGGCTGGAGGACGATGTATTGAATGGCGACGCAATTTGTGTGTTCCATCGTCATTAAGAGGCTCTGAACGTTACAATTAACTGTCAGTTTTGCGTCGGATTCGAAAATCTAGACTCACAGGAGAACGACCATAAGGTGCCCGTGGCAGCACTAGACCCTTGGAGACAATTCGGCTGGAGGACGATGTATTGATTCGCGACGCAATTTCTGTGTTCCATCGTCATTAAGAGGCTCTGAACGTTACAATTAACTGTCAGTTTTGCGTCGGATTCGAAAAACTAGACTCACAGGAGAACGACCATAAGGTGCCCGAGGCAGCTATAGACCCTTGGAGACAATTCGGCTGGAGGACGATGTATTGAATCGCGACGCAGTTTGTGTGTTCCATCGTCATTAAGAGGCTCTGAACGTTACAATTAACTGTCAGTTTTGTGTCGGATTCGAAAAACTACACTCCTAGGAGAACGAGCAAAAGGTGCCCGGGGCAGCAATAGTACCTCGGAGAGAAGTCGGCTGGAGGACGATGTATTGAATCGCGACGCAATTTGTGAGTTCCATCATCATTAACAGGCTCTGAACGTTACAATTAACTGTCAGTTTTGCGTCGTATTTGGAAAACTAGACTCACAGGAGAACGACCATAAGGTGCCCGAGGCAGCAATAGACCCTTGGAGACAAGTCGGCTGGAGGACGATGTATTGGAGCGCGACGCAATTTGTGTGTTCCATCGTCATTAAGAGGCTCTGAACGTTACAATTAACTGTCAGTTTTGCTCCGGATTCGAAAAACTACACTCCTAGGAGAACGACCAAAAGGTGCCCGGGGCAGCAATAGTACCTCGGAGACAAGTCGGCTGGAGGACGATGTATTGAATCGCGACGCAATTTGTGTGTTCCATCGTCATTAACAGGCTCTGAACGTTACAATTAACTGTCAGTTATGCGTCGTATTCGATAACTAGACTCACAGGAGAACGACCATAAGGTGCCCGAGGCAGTAATAGACCCTTGGAGACAGGTCGGCTGTCGGACGATGTATTGAATCGCGACGCAATTTGTGTGTTCTATCGTCATTAAGAGGCTCTGAACGTTACAATTAACTGTCAGTTTTGCGCCGGATTCGAAAAACTACACTCCTAGGAGAACGACCAAAAGGTGCCCGGGGCAGCAATAGTACCTCGGAGACAAGTCGGCTGGAGGACGATGTATTGAATCGCGACGCAATTTGTGTGTTCCATCGTCATTAACAGGCTCTGAACGTTACAATTAACTGTCAGTTTTGCGCCGGATTCGAAAAACTACACTCCTAGGAGAACGACCAAAAGGTGCCCGGGGCAGCAATAGTACCTCGGAGACAAGTCGGCTGGAGGACGATGTATTGAATCGCGACGCAATTTGTGTGTTCCATAGTCATTAACAGGCTCTGAACGTTACAATTAACTGTCAGTTATGCGTCGTATTCGGAAAACTAGACTCACAGGAGAACGACCATAAGGTGCCCGAGGCCGCAAAATAGACCCTTGGAGACAAGTCGGCTGGAGGACGATGTATTGAATCGCGACGTAATTTGTGTGTTCCATCGCCATTAACAGGCTCTGAACGTTACAATTAAATGTCGGTTTTGCGTCGGATTCGAAAATCTAGACTCACAGGAGAACGACCATAAGGTGCCCGAGGCAGCACTAGACCCTTGGAGACAAGTCGGCTGGAGGACGATGTATTGAATCGCGACGCAATTTGTGTGTTCCATCGTCATTAAGAGGCTCTGAACGTTACAATTAACTGTCAGTTTTGCGCCGGATTCGAAAAACTACACTCCTAGGAGAACGACCAAAAGGTGCCCGGGGCAGCAATAGTACCTCGGAGACAAGTCGGCTGGAGGACGATGTATTGAATCGCGACGCAATTTGTGTGTTCCATCGTCATTAACAGGCTCTGAACGTTACAATTAACTGTCAGTTATGCGTCGTATTCGAAAACTAGACTCACAGGAGAACGACCATAAGGTGCCCCAGGCAGCAATAGACCCTTCGAGACAGGTCGGCTGTCGGACGATGTATTTAATCTCGACGCAATTAGTGTGTCCCATCGTCATTAAGAGGCTCTGAACGTTACAATTAACTGTCAGTTTTGCGTCGGATTCGAAAAACTAGACTCACAGGAGAACGACCATAAGGTGGCCGAGGCAGCTATAGACCCTAGGAGACAAGTCGGCTGGAGGACGATGTATTGAATCGCGACCCAATTTGTGTTCCATCGTCATTAAGAGGCTCTGAACGTTACAATTAACTGTCAGTTTTGCGTCGGATTCGAAAATCTAGACTCATAGGAGAACGACCATAAGGTGCCCGAGGCAGCACTAGACCCTTGGAGACAAGTCGGCTGGAGGACGATGTATTGAATGGCGACGCAATTTGTGTGTTCCATCGTCATTAATAGGCTCTGAACGTTACAATTAACTGTCAGTTATGCGTCGTATTCGGAAAACTAGACTCACAGCAGAACGACCATAAGGTGCCCGTGGCAGCAATAGACCCTTGGAGACAGGTCGGCTGTCGGACGATGTATTGAATCGCGACGCAATTTGTGTGTTCCATCGTCATTAAGAGGCTCTGAACGTTACAATTAACTGTCAGTTTTGCGTCGGATTCGAAAATCTAGACTCACAGGAGAACGACGATAAGGTGCCCGAAGCAGCACTAGACCCTTGGAGCCAAGTCGGCTGGAGGACGATGTATTGAATCGCGACGCAATTTGTGTGTTCCATCGTCATTAAGAGGCTCTGAACGTTACAATTAACTGTCAGTTTTGCGTCGGATTCGAAAATCTAGACTCACAGGAGAACGACGATAAGGTGCCCGAGGTAGCACTAGACCCTTGGAGACAAGTCGGCTGGAGGACGATGTATTGAATCGCGGCGCAATTTGTATGTTCCATCGTCATTAAGAGGCTCTGAACGTTACAATTAACTGTCAGTTTTGCGTCGTATTCGGAAAACTAGACTCACAGGAGAACGACCATAAGGTGGCCGAGGCAGCAATAGACCCTTGGAGACAAGTCGGCTGGAGGACGATGTATTGAATCGCGACGCAATTTGTGTGTTCCATCGTCATTAAGAGGCTCTGAACGTTACAATTAACTGTCAGTTATGCGTCGTATTCGGAAAACTAGAGTCACAGCAGAACGACCATAACGTGCCCGAGGCAGCAATAGACCCTTGAAGACAGGTCGGCTGTCGGACGATGTATTGAATCTCGACGCAATGTGTGTGTTCCATCGTCATTAAGAGGCTTTGAACGTTACAATTAACTGTCAGTTTTGCGTCGGATTCGAAAAACTAGACTCACAGGAGAACGACCATAAGGTGCCCGGGGGAGCAATAGACAGACCCTTGGAGACAAGTCGGCTGGAGGACGATGTAATGAATCGCGACGCAATTTGTGTCTTACATCGTCGTTAAGGGGCTCTGAATATCACAATTAACTGTCAGTTTTGCGTCGGATTCGAAAATCTAGACTCACAGAAGAACGACCATAAGGTTCCCGAGGTAGCACTAGACCCTTGGAGACAAGTCGGCTGGAAGACGATGTATTGAATCGCGACGCAATTTGTGTGTTCCATCGTCATTAAGAGGCTCTGAACGTTACAATTAACTGTCAGTTATGGGTCGTTTTCGGTGAACTAGACTCACAGCAGAACGACCATAAGGTGCCCGAGGTAGCACTAGACCCTTGGAGACAGGTCTGCTGTTGGACGATGTATTGTATCTCGACGCAATTTGTGTGTTCCATCGTCATTAAGAGGCTCTGAACGTTACAATTAACTGTCAGTTTTGCGTCGGATTCGAAAAACTAGACTCACAGGAGAACGACGATAAGGTGCCCGAGGCAGCAATAGACCCTTGGAGACAAGTCGGCTGTAGGACGATGTATTGAATCACGACGCAATTTGTGTGTTCCATCGTCATTAAGAGCCTCTGAACGTTACAATTAACTGTCAGTTTTGCGTCGGATTCGAAAATCTAGACTCACAGGAGAACGACCATAAGGTGCCCGTGGCAGCACTAGACCCTTGGAGACAACTCGGCTGGAGGACGATGTATTGATTCGCGACGCAATTTCTGTGTTCCATCGTCATTAAGAGGCTCTGAACGTTACAATTAACTGTCAGTTTTGCGTCGGATTCGAAAAACTAGACTCACAGGAGAACGACCATAAGGTGCCCGAGGCAGCTATAGACCCTTGGAGACAATTCGGCTGGAGGACGATGTATTGAATCGCGACGCAGTTTGTGTGTTCCATCGTCATTAAGAGGCTCTGAACGTTACAATTAACTGTCAGTTTTGTGTCGGATTCGAAAAACTACACTCCTAGGAGAACGAGCAAAGGGTGCCCGGGGCAGCAATAGTACCTCGGAGACAAGTCGGCTGGAGGACGATGTATTGAATCGGGACGCAATTTGTGTGTTCCATCGTCATTAACAGGCTCTGAACGTTACAATTAACTGTCAGTTATGCGTCGTATTCGGAAAACTAGACTCACAGGAGAACGACCATAAGGTGCCTGAGGCAGCAATAGACCCTTGGAGACAGGTCGGCTGTCGGACGATGTATTGAATCTCGACGCAATTTGTGTGTCCCATCGTCATTAAGAGGCTCTGAACGTTACAATTAACTGTCAGTTTTGCGTCGGATTCGAAAAACTAGACTCACAGGAGAACGACCATAAGGTGCCCGAGGCAGCTATATACCCTTGGAGACAAGTCGGCTGGAGGACGATGTATTGAATCGCGACGCAATTTGTGTGTTCCATCGCCATTAACAGGCTCTGAACGTTACAATTAACTGTCGGTTTTGCGTCGGATTCGAAAATCTAGACTCACAGGAGAACGACCATAAGGTGCCCGAGGCAGCACTAGACCCTTGGAGACAAGTCGGCTGGAGGACGATGTATTGAATCGCGACGCAATTTGTGTGTTCCATCGTCATTAAGAGGCTCTGAACGTTACAATTAACTGTCAGTTTTGCGCCGGATTCGAAAAACTACACTCCTAGGAGAACGACCAAAAGGTGCCCGGGGCAGCAATAGTACCTCGGAGACAAGTCGGCTGGAGGACGATGTATTGAATCGCGACGCAATTTGTGTGTTCCATCGTCATTAACAGGCTCTGAACGTTACAATTAACTGTCAGTTATGCGTCGTATTCGAAAACTAGACTCACAGGAGAACGACCATAAGGTGCCCCAGGCAGCAATAGACCCTTGGAGACAGGTCGGCTGTCGGACGATGTATTGAATCTCGACGCAATTTGTGTGTCCCATCGTCATTAAGAGGCTCTGAGCGTTACAATTAACTGTCAGTTTTGTGTCGGATTCGAAAAACTAGACTCACAGGAGAACGACCATAAGGTGGCCGAGGCAGCTATAGACCCTTGGAGACAAGTCGGCTGGAGGACGATGTATTGAATCGCGACCCAATTTGTGTTCCATCGTCATTAAGAGGCTCTGAACGTTACAATTAACTGTCAGTTTTGCGTCGGATTCGAAAATCTAGACTCATAGGAGAACGACCATAAGGTGCCCGAGGCAGCACTAGACCCTTGGAGACAAGTCGGCTGGAGGACGATGTATTGAATGGCGACGCAATTTGTGTGTTCCATCGTCATTAACAGGCTCTGAACGTTACAATTAACTGTCAGTTATGCGTCGTATTCGGAAAACTAGACTCACAGCAGAACGACCATAAGGTGCCCGTGGCAGCAATAGACCCTTGGAGACAGGTCGGCTGTCGGACGATGTATTGAATCTCGACGCAATTTGTGTGTTCCATCGTCATTAAGAGGCTCTGAACGTTACAATTAACTGTCAGTTTTACGTCGGATTCGAAAATCTAGACTCACAGGAGAACGACGATAAGGTGCCCGAAGCAGCACTAGACCCTTGGAGCCAAGTCGGCTGGAGGACGATGTATTGAATCGCGACGCAATTTGTGTGTTCCATCGTCATTAAGAGGCTCTGAACGTTACAATTAACTGTCAGTTTTGCGTCGGATTCGAAAATCTAGACTCACAGGAGAACGACCATAAGGTGCCCGAGGTAGCACTAGACCCTTGGAGACAAGTCGGCTGGAGGACGATGTATTGAATCGCGACGCAATTTGTATGTTCCATCGTCATTAAGAGGCTCTGAACGTTACAATTAACTGTCAGTTTTGCGTCGTATTCGGAAAACTAGACTCACAGGAGAACGACCATAAGGTGGCCGAGGCAGCAATAGACCCTTGGAGACAAGTCGGCTGGAGGACGATGTATTGAATCGCGACGCAATTTGTGTGTTCCATCGTCATTAAGAGGCTCTGAACGTTACAATTAACTGTCAGTTATGCGTCGTATTCGGAAAACTAGAGTCACAGCAGAACGACCATAACGTGCCCGAGGCAGCAATAGACCCTTGGAGACAGGTCGGCTGTCGGACGATGTATTGAATCTCGACGCAATGTGTGTGTTCCATCGTCATTAAGAGGCTTTGAACGTTACAATTAACTGTCAGTTTTGCGTCGGATTCGAAAAACTAGACTCACAGGAGAACGACCATAAGGTGCCCGGGGGGGCAATAGACAGACCCTTGGAGACAAGTCGGCTGGAGGACGATGTAATGAATCGCGACGCAATTTGTGTCTTACATCGTCGTTAAGGCGCTCTGAATCTCACAATTAACTGTCAGTTTTGCGTCGGATTCGAAAATCTAGACTCACAGAAGAACGACCATAAGGTGCCCGAGGTAGCGCTTGACCCTTGGTGACAAGTCGGCTGGAAGACGATGTATTGAATCGCGACGCAATTTGTGTGTTCCATCGTCATTAAGAGGCTCTGAACGTTACAATTAACTGTCAGTTATGGGTCGTTTTCGGTGAACTAGACTCACAGCAGAACGACCATAAGGTGCCCGAGGTAGCACTAGACCCTTGGAGACAGGTCTGCTGTTGGACGATGTATTGAATCTCGGCGCAATTTGTGTGTTCCATCGTCATTAAGAGGCTCTGAACGTTACAATTAACTGTCAGTTTTGCGTCGGATTCGAAAAACTAGACTCACAGGAGAACGACGATAAGGTGCCCGAGGCAGCAATAGACCCTAGGAGACAAGTCGGCTGTAGGACGATGTATTGAATCGCGACGCAATTTGTGTGTTCCATCGTCATTAAGAGGCTCTGAACGTTACAATTAACTGTCAGTTTTGCGTCGGATTCGAAAATCTAGACTCACAGGAGAACGACCATAAGGTGCCCGTGGCAGCACTAGACCCTTGGAGACAATTCGGCTGGAGGACGATGTATTGATTCGCGACGCAATTTCTGTGTTCCATCGTCATTAAGAGGCTCTGAACGTTACAATTAACTTTCAGTTTTGCGTCGGATTCGAAAAACTAGACTCACAGGAGAACGAGCATAAGGTGCCCGAGGCAGCTATAGACACTTGGAGACAATTCGGCTGGAAGACGATGTATTGAATCGCGACGCAGTTTGTGTGTTCCATCGTCATTAAGAGGCTCTGAACGTTACAATTAACTGTCAGTTTTGTGTCGGATTCGAAAAACTACACTCCTAGGAGAACGAGCAAAAGGTGCCCGGGGCAGCAATAGTACCTCGGAGACAAGTCGGCTGGAGGACGATGTATTGAATCGCGACGCAATTTGTGAGTTCCATCATCATTAACAGGCTCTGAACGTTACAATTAACTGTCAGTTTTGCGTCGTATTCGGAAAACTAGACTCACAGGAGAACGACCATAAGGTGCCCGAGGCAGCAATAGACCCTTCGAGACAAGTCGGCTGGAGGACGATGTATTGGATCGCGACGCAATTTGTGTGTTCCATCGTCATTAAGAGGCTCTGAACGTTACAATTAACTGTCAGTTTTGCGCCGGATTCGAAAAACTACACTCCTAGGAGAACGACCAAAAGGTGCCCGGGGCAGCAATAGTACCTCGGAGACAAGTCGGCTGGAGGACGATGTATTGAATCGCGACGCAATTTGTGTGTTCCATCGTCATTAACAGGCTCTGAACGTTACAATGAACTGTCAGTTATGCGTCGTATTCGATAACTAGACTCACAGGAGAACGACCATAAGGTGCCCGAGGCAGTAATAGACCCTTGGAGACAGGTCGGCTGTCGGACGATGTATTGAATCTCGACGTAATTAGTGTGTCCCAACGTCATTAAGATGCTCTGAACGTTACAATTAACTGTCAGTTTTGCGTCGGATTCGAAAACTAGAATCACAGGAGAACGACGATAAGGTGGCCGAGGCAGCTATAGACCCTTGGAGACAAGTCGGCTGGAGGACGATGTATTGTATCGCGACCCAATTTGTGTGGTCCATCGTCATTCAGAGGGGTTGAACGTTACAATTAACTGTCAGTTTTGCGTCGGATTCGAAAATCTAGACTCACAGGAGAACGACCATAAGGTGACCGAGGCAGCACTAGACCCTTGGAGACAAGTCGGCTGGAGGACGATGTATTGAATCGCGACGCAATTTGTGTGTTCCATCGTCATTAACAGGCTCTGAACGTTACAATTAACTGTCAGTTATGCGTCGTATTCGGAAAACTAGACTCACAGCAGAACGACCATAAGGTGAATGAGGCAGCAATAGACCCTTGGAGACAGGTCGGCTGTCGGACGATGTATTGAATCTCGACGCAATTTGTGTGTTCCATCGTCATTAAGAGGCTGTGAACGTTACAATTAACTGTCAGTTTTGCGTCGGATTCGAAAATCTAGACTCACAGGAGAACGACCATAAGGTGCCCGAAGCAGCACTAGACCCTTGGAGCCAAGTCGGCTGGAGGACGATGTATTGAATCGCGACGCAATTTGTGTGTTCCATCGTCATTAAGAGGCTCTGAACGTTACAATTAACTGTCAGTTTTGCGCCGGATTCGAAAAACTACACTCCTAGGAGAACGACCAAAAGTGCCCGGGGCAGCAATAGTACCTCGGAGACAAGTCGGCTGGAGGACGATGTATTGAATCGCGACGCAATTTGTGTGTTCCATCGTCATTAACAGGCTCTGAACGTTACAATTAACTGTCAGTTACGCGTCGTATTCGGAAAACTAGACTCACAGGAGAACGACCATAAGGTGCCCGAGGCAGCAATAGACCCTTGGAGACAAGTCGGCTGGAGGACGATGTATTGAATCGCGACGCAATTTGTGTGTTCCATCGTCATTAACAGGCTCTGAACGTTACAATTAACTGACAGTTTTGCGTCGGATTCGAAAAACTACACTCCTAGGAGAACGACCAAAATGTGCCCGGGGCAGCAATAGTACCTCGGAGACAAGTCGGCTGGAGGACGATGTATTGAATCGCGACGCAATTTGTGTGTTCCATCGTCATTAACAGGCTCTGAACGTTACAATTAACTGTCAGTTATGCGTCGTATTCGAAAACTAGACTCACAGGGGAACGACCATTAAGGTGCCCGAGGCAGCAATAGAACCTTGGAGACAGGTCGGGTGTCGGACGATGTATTGAATCTCGACGCAATTTGTGTGTTCCATCGTCATTAAGAGGCTCTGAACGTTACAATTAACTGTCAGTTTTGCGTCGGATTCGAAAAACTAGACTCACAGGAGAACGACGATAAGGTGCCCGAGGCAGCTATAGACCCTTGGAGACAAGTCGGCTGGAGGACGATGTATTGAATCGCGACGCAATTTGTGTGTTCCATCGTCATTAAGAGGCTCTGAACGTTACAATTAACTGTCAGTTTTGCGTCGGATTCGAAAATCTAGACTCACAGGAGAACGACCATAAGGTGCCCGAGGCAGCACTAGACCCTTGGAGACAAGTCGGCTGGAGGACGATGTATTGAATCGCGACGCAATTTGTGTGTTCCATCGTCATTAACAGGCTCTGAACGTTACAATTAACTTTCAGTTATGCGTCGTATTCGGAAAACTAGACTCACAGGAGAACGACCATAAGGTGCCCGAGGCAGCAATAGACCCTTGGAGACAGGTCGGCTGTCGGACGATGTATTGAATCTCGACGCAGTTTGTGTGTTCCATCGTCATTAAGAGGCTCTGAACGTTACAATTAACTGTCAGTTTTGCGTCGGAATCGAAAATCTAGACTCACAGGAGAACGACCATAAGGTGCCCGAGGCAGCACTAGACCCTTGGAGACAAGTCGGCTGTCGGACGATGTATTGAATCGCGACGCAATGTGTGTGTTCCATTGTCATTAAGAGGCTCTGAACGTTACAATTAACTGTCAGTTTTGCTTCGGATTCGAAAAACTAGACTCACAGGAGAACGACCATAAGGTGCCCGAGGCAGCAATAGACCCTTGGAGACAAGTCGGCTGGAGGACAATGTAATGAATCGCGACGCAATTTGTGTGTTCCATCGTCGTTAAGGGGCTCTGAATCTCACAATTAACTGTCAGTTTTACGTCGGATTCGAAAATCTAGACTCACAGAAGAACGACCATAAGGTGCCCGAGGTAGCACTAGACCCTTGGAGACAAGTCGGCTGGAGGACGATGTATTGAATCGCGACCCAATTTGTGTGTTCCATCGTCATTAAGAGGCTCTGAACGTTACAATTAACTGTCAGTTATGGGTCGTTTTCGGTAAACTAGACTCACAGCAGAACGACCATAAGGTGCCCGAGGCAGCAATAGACCCTTGGAGACAGGTCTGCTGTTGGACGATGTATTGAATCTCGACGCAATTTGTGTGTTCCATCGTCATTAAGAGGCTCTGAACGTTACAATTAACTGTCAGTTATGCGTCGTATTCGAAAACTAGACTCACAGGGGAACGACCATAAGGTGCCCGAGGCAGCAATAGACCCTTGGAGACAGGTCGGCTGTCGGACGATGTATTGAATCTCGACGCAATTTGTGTGTTCCATCGTCATTAAGAGGCTCTGAACGTTACAATTAACTGTCAGTTTTGCGTCGGATTCGAAAAACTAGACTCACAGGAGAACGACGATAAGGTGCCCGAGTCAGCTATAGACCCTTGGAGACAAGTCGGCTGGAGGACGATGTATTGAATCGCGACGCAATTTGTGTGTTCCATCGTCATTAAGAGGCTCTGAACGTTACAATTAACTGTCAGTTTTGCGTGGGATTCGAAAAACTAGACTCACAGGAGAACTACGAAAAGGTGCCCGAGGCAGCTATAGACCGTTGGAGACAAGTCGGCTGGAGGACGATGTATTGAATCTCGACGCAATTTGTGTGTTCCATCGTCATTAACAGGCTCTGAACGTTACAATTAACTGTCAGTTATGGGTCGTATTCGGTAAACTAGACTCACAGCAGAACGACCATAAGGTGCCCGAGGCAGCAATAGACCCTTGGAGACAGGTCTGCTGTTGGACGATGTATTGTATCTCGACGCAATTTGTGTGTTCCATCGTCATTAAGAGGCTCTGAACGTTACAATTAACTGTCAGTTTTGCGTCGGATTCGAAAAACTAGACTCACAGGAGAACGACGATAAGGTGCCCGAGGCAGCAATAGACCCTTGGAGACAAGTCGGCTGGAGGACGATGTATTGAATCGCGACGCAATTTGTGTGTTCCATCGTCATTAAGACGCTCTGAACGTTAGAGTTAACTGTCAGTTTTGCGTCGGATTCGATAATCTAGACTCACAGGAGAACAACCATAAGGTGCCCGTGGCAGCAATAGACCCTTGGAGACAATTCGGCTGGAGGACGATGTATTGAATCTCGACGCAATTTGTGTGTTCCATCGTCATTAAGAGGCTCTGAACGTTACAATTAACTGTCAGTTTTGCGTCGGATTCGAAAAACTAGACTCACAGGAGAACGACCATAAGGTGTCCGAGGCAGCTATATACCCTTGGAGACAAGTCGGCTGGAGGACGATGTATTGAATCGCGACGCAATTTGTGTGTTCCATCGTCATTAACAGGCTCTGAACGTTACAATTAACTGTCGGTTTTGCCGCGGATTCGAAAATCTAGACTCACAGGAGAACGACCATAAGGTGCCCGAGGCAGCACTAGACCCTTGGAGACAAGTCGTCTGGAGGACGATGTATTGAATCGCGACGCAATTTGTGTGTTCCATCGTCATTAAGAGGCTCTGAACGTTACAATTAACTGTCAGTTTTGCGCCGGATTCGAAAAACTACACTCCTAGGAGAACGACCAAAAGGTGCCCGGGGCAGCAATAGTACCTCGGAGAGAAGTCGGCTGGAGGACGATGTATTGAATCGCGACGCAATTTGTGTGTTCCATCGTCATTAACAGGCTCTGAACGTTACAATTAACTGTCAGTAATGCGTCGTATTCGAAAACTAGACTCACAGGAAAACGACCATAAGGTGCCCGAGGCAGCAATAGACCCTTGGAGACAGGTCGGCTGTCGGACGATGTATTGAATCTCGACGCAATTAGTGTGTCCCATCGTCATTAAGAGGCTCTGAACGTTACAATCAACTGTCAGTTTTGCGTCGGATTCGAAAAACTAGACTCACAGGAGAACGACGATAAGGTGGCCGAGGCAGCTATAGACCCTTGGAGACAAGTCGGCTGGAGGACGATGTATTGAATCGCGACCCAATTTGTGTGTTCCATCGTCATTAAGAGGCTCTGAACGTTACAATTAACTGTCAGTTTTGCGTCGGATTCGAAAAACTAGACTCACAGGAGAACGACGATAAGGTGCCCGAGGCAGCAATAGACCCTTGGAGACAAGTCGGCTGTAGGACGATGTATTGAATCGCGACGCAATTTGTGTGTTCCATCGTCATTAGGAGGCTCCGAACGTTACAATTAACTGTTAGTTTTGCGTCGGATTCGAAAATCTAGACTCACAGGAGAACGACCATAAGGTGCCCGGGGCAGCAATAGTACCTCGGAGACAATTCGGCTGGAGGACGATGTATTGAATCGCGACGCAATTTGTGTGTTCCATCGTCATTGACAGGATCTGAACGTTACAATTAACTGTCAGTTATGCGTCGTATTCGAAAACTAGACTCACAGGAGAACGACCATAAGGTGCCCGAGGCAACAATAGACCCTTGGAGACAGGTCGGCTGTCGGACGATGTATTGAATCGCGACGCAATTTGTGTGTTCCATCGTCATTAAGAGGCTCTGAACGTTACAATTAACTGTCAGTTTTGCGCCGGATTCGAAAAACTACACCCCTAGGAGAACGACCAAAAGGTGCCCGGGGCAGCAATAGTACCTCGCAGACGAGTCGGCTGTCGGACGATGTATTGAATCTCGACGCAATTTGTGTGTTCCATCGTCATTAAGAGGCTCTGAACGTTACAATTAACTGTCAGTTTTGCGTCGGAATCGAAAATCTAGACTCACAGGAGAACGACCATAAGGTGCCCGAGGCAGCACTAGACCCTTGGAGACAAGTCGGCTGTCGGACGATGTATTGAATCGCGACGCAATGTGTGTGTTCCATCGTCATTAAGAGGCTCTGAACGTTACAATTAACTGTCAGTTTTGCTTCGGATTCAAAAAACTAGACTCACAGGAGAACGACCATAAGGTGCCCGAGGCAGCAATAGACCCTTGGAGACAAGTCGGCTGGAGGACAATGTAATGAATCGCGACGCAATTTGTGTGTTCCATCGTCGTTAAGGGGCTCTGAATCTCACAATTAACTGTCAGTTTTACGTCGGATTCGAAAATCTAGACTCACAGAAGAACGACCATAAGGTGCCCGAGGTAGCACTAGACCCTTGGAGACAAGTCGGCTGGAGGACGATGTATTGAATCGCGACCCAATTTGTGTGTTCCATCGTCATTAAGAGGCTCTGAACGTTACAATTAACTGTCAGTTATGGGTCGTTTTCGGTAAACTAGACTCACAGCAGAACGACCATAAGGTGCCCGAGGCAGCAATAGACCCTTGGAGACAGGTCTGCTGTTGGACGATGTATTGAATCTCGACGCAATTTGTGTGTTCCATCGTCATTAAGAGGCTCTGAACGTTACAATTAACTGTCAGTTATGCGTCGTATTCGAAAACTAGACTCACAGGGGAACGACCATAAGGTGCCCGAGGCAGCACTAGACCCTTGGAGACAAGTCGGCTGGAGGACGATGTATTGAATCTCGACGCAATTTGTGTGTTCCATCGTCATTAAGAGGCTCTGAACGTTACAATTAACTGTCAGTTATGCGTCGTATTCGGAAAAGTAGACTCTCAGGAGAACGACCATAAGGTGCCCGAGGCAGCAATAGACCCTTGGAGACAGGTCGGCTGTCGGACGATGTATTGAATCTCGACGCAATGTGTGTGTTCCATCGTCATTAAGAGGCTCTGAACGTTACAATTAACTGTCAGTTTTGCGTCGGATTCGAAAAACTAGACTCACAGGAGAACGACCATAAGGTGGCCGGGGCAGCAATAGTACCTCGGAGACAAGTCGGCTGGAGGACGATGTATTGAATCTCGACGCAATTTGTGTGTTCCATCGTCATTAAGAGGCTCTGAACGTTACAATTAACTGTCAGTAATGCGTCGTATTCAGAAAACTAGAGTCACAGCAGAACGACCATAAGGTGCCCGAGGCAGCAATAGACCCTTGGAGACAGGTCGGCTGTCGGACGATGTATTGAATCTCGACGTAATGTGTGTGTTCCATCGTCATTAAGAGGCTCTGAACGTTACAATTAACTGTCAGTTTTGCTTCGGATTCGAAAAACTAGACTCACAGGAGAACGACCATAAGGTGCCCGAGGCAGCAATAGACCCTTGGAGACAAGTTGGCTGGAGGACGATGTAATAAATCGCGACGCTATTTGTGTGTTCCATCGTCGTTAAGGGGATCTTAATCTCACAATTAACTGTCAGTTTTGCGTCGGATTCGAAAATCTAGACTCACAGAAGAACGACCATAAGGTGCCCGAGGTAGCACTAGACCCTTGGAGACAAGTCGGCTAAAGGACGATGTATTGAATCGCGACGCAATTTGTGTGTTCCATCGTCATTAACAGGCTCTGAACGTTACAATTAACTGTCAGTTATGGGTCGTTTTCGGTAAACTAGACTCACAGCAGAACGACCATAAGGTGCCCGAGGCAGCAATAGACCCTTGGAGACAGGTCTGCTGTTGGACGATGTATTGTATCTCGACGCAATTTGTGTGTTCCATCGTCATTAAGAGGCTCTGAACGTTACAATTAACTGTCAGTTTTGCGTCGGATTCGAAAAACTAGACTCACAGGAGAACGACGATAAGGTGCCCGAGGCAGCAATAGACCCTTGGAGACAAGTCGTCTGGAGAACGATGTATTGAATCGCGACGCAATTTGTGTGTTCCATCGTCATTAAGACGCTCTGAACGTTAGAGTTAACTGTCAGTTTTGCGTCGGATTCGAAAATCTAGACTCACAGGAGAACAACCATAAGATGCCCGTGGCAGCAATAGACCCTTGGAGACAATTCGGCTGGAGGACGATGTATTGAATCTCTACGCAATTTGTGTGTTCCATCGTCATTAAGAGGATCTGAACGTTACAATTAACTGTCAGTTTTGCGTCGGATTCGAAAAAGTAGACTCACAGGAGAACGACCATAAGGTGTCCGAGGCAGCTATATACCCTTGGAGACAAGTCGGCTGGAGGACGATGTATTGAATCGCGACGCAATTTGTGTGTTCCATCGTCATTAACAGGCTCTGAACGTTACAATTAACTGTCGGTTTTGCGTCGGATTCGAAAATCTAGACTCACAGGAGAACGACCATAAGGTGCCCGAGGCAGCACTAGACCCTTGGAGACAAGTCGTCTGGAGGACGATGTATTGAATCGCGACGCAATTTGTGTGTTCCATCGTCATTAAGAGGCTCTGAACGTTACAATTAACTGTCAGTTTTGCGCCGGATTCGAAAAACTACACTCCTAGGAGAACGACCAAAAGGTGCCCGGGGCAGCAATAGTACCTCGGAGAGAAGTCGGCTGGAGGACGATGTATTGAATCGCGACGCAATTTGTGTGTTCCATCGTCATTAACAGGCTCTGAACGTTACAATTAACTGTCAGTAATGCGTCGTATTCGAAAACTAGACTCACAGGAGAACGACGATAAGGTGCCCGAGGCAGCAATAGACCCTTGGAGACAGGTCGGCTGTCGGACGATGTATTGAATCTCGACGCAATTAGTGTGTCCCATCGTCATTAAGAGGCTCTGAACGTTACAATTAACTGTCAGTTTTGCGTCGGATTCGAAAAACTAGACTCACAGGAGAACGACGATAAGGTGGCCGAGGCAGCTATAGACCCTTGGAGACAAGTCAGCTGGAGGACGATGTATTGAATCGCGACCCAATTTGTGTGTTCCATCGTCATTAATAGGCTCTGAACGTTACAATTAACTGTCAGTTTTGCGTCGGATTCGAAAATCTAGACTCACAGGAGAACGACCATAAAGTGCCCGAGGCAGCAATAGACCCTTGGAGACAGGTCTGCTGTTGGACGATGTATTGAATCTCGACGCATTTTGTGTGTTCCATCGTCATTAAGAGGCTCTGAACGTTACAATTAACTGTCAGTTTTGCGTCGGATTCGAAAAACTAGACTCACAGGAGAACGACGATAAGGTGCCCGAGGCAGCAATAGACCCTTGGAGACAAGTCGGCTGTAGGACGATGTATTGAATCGCGACGCAATTTGTGTGTTCCATCGTCATTAAGAGGCTCTGAACGTTACAATTAACTGTCAGTTTTTCGTCGGATTCGAAAATCTAGACTCACAGGAGAACGACCATAAGGTGCCCGGGGCAGCAATAGTACCTCGGAGACAATTCGGCTGGAGGACGATGTATTGAATCGCGACGCAATTTGTGTGTTCCATCGTCATTAACAGGCTCTGAACGTTACAATTAACTGTCAGTTATGCGTCGTATTCGAAAACTAGACTCACAGGAGAACGACCATAAGGTGCCCGAGGCAGCAATAGACCCTTGGAGACAGGTCGGCTGTCGGACGATGTATTGAATCGCGACGCAATTTGTGTGATCCATCGTCATTAAGAGGCTCTGAACGTTACAATTAACTGTCAGTTTTGCGCCGGATTCGAAAAACTACACTCCTAGGAGAACGACCAAAAGGTGCCCGGGGCAGCAATAGTACCTCGGAGACGAGTCGGCTGTCGGACGATGTATTGAATCTCGACGCAATTTGTGTGTTCCATCGTCATTAAGAGGCTCTGAACGTTACAATTAACTATCAGTTTTGCGTCGGAATCGAAAATCTAGACTCACAGGAGAACGACCATAAGGTGCCCGAGGCAGCACTAGACCCTTGGAGACAAGTCGGCTGTCGGACGATGTATTGAATCGCGACGCAATGTGTGTGTTCCATCGTCATTAAGAGGCTCTGAACGTTACAATTAACTGTCAGTTTTGCTTCGGATTCGAAAAACTAGACTCACAGGAGAACGACCATAAGGTGCCCGAGGCAGCAATAGACCCTTGGAGACAAGTCGGCTGGAGGACAATGTAATGAATCGCGACGCAATTTGTGTGTTCCATCGTCGTTAAGGGGCTCTGAATCTCACAATTAACTGTCAGTTTTACGTCGGATTCGAAAATCTAGACTCACAGAAGAACGACCATAAGGTGCCCGAGGTAGCACTAGACCCTTGGAGACAAGTCGGCTGGAGGACGATGTATTGAATCGCGACCCAATTTGTGTGTTCCATCGTCATTAAGAGGCTCTGAACGTTACAATTAACTGTCAGTTGAGGGTCGTTTTCGGTAAACTAGACTCACAGCAGAACGACCATAAGGTGCCCGAGGCAGCAATAGACCCTTGGAGACAGGTCTGCTGTTGGACGATGTATTGAATCTCGACGCAATTTGTGTGTTCCATCGTCATTAAGAGGCTCTGAACGTTACAATTAACTGTCAGTTATGCGTCGTATTCGAAAACTAGACTCACAGGGGAACGACCATAAGGTGCCCGAGGCAGCAATAGACCCTTGGAGACAGGTCGGCTGTCGGACGATGTATTGAATCGCGACGCAATTTGTGTGATCCATCGTCATTAAGAGGCTCTGAACGTTACAATTAACTGTCAGTTTTGCGCCGGATTCGAAAAACTACACTCCTAGGAGAACGACCAAAAGGTGCCCGGGGCAGCAATAGTACCTCGGAGAGAAGTCGGCTGGAGGACGATGTATTGAATCGCGACCCAATTTGTGTGTTCCATCGTCATTAAGAGGCTCTGAACGTTACAATTAACTGTCAGTTGAGGGTCGTTTTCGGTAAACTAGACTCACAGCAGAACGACCATAAGGTGCCCGAGGCAGCAATAGACCCTTGGAGACAGGTCTGCTGTTGGACGATGTATTGAATCGCGACGCAATTTGTGTGTTCCATCGTCATTAACAGGCTCTGAACGTTACAATTAACTGTCGGTTTTGCGTCGGATTCGAAAAACTAGACTCGCAGGAGAACGACCATAAGGTGCCCGAGGCAGCACTAGACCCTTGGAGACAAGTCGTCTGGAGGACGATGTATTGAATCGCGACGCAATTTGTGTGTTCCATCGTCATTAAGAGGCTCTGAACGTTACAATTAACTGTCAGTTTTGCGCCGGATTCGAAAAACTACACTCCTAGGAGAACGACCAAAAGGTGCCCGGGGCAGCAATAGTACCTCGGAGAGAAGTCGGCTGGAGGACGATGTATTGAATCGCGACGCAATTTGTGTGTTCCATCGTCATTAACAGGCTCTGAACGTTACAATTAACTGTCAGTAATGCGTCGTATTCGAAAACTAGACTCACAGGAGAACGACGATAAGGTGCCCGAGGCAGCAATAGACCCTTGGAGACAGGTCGGCTGTCGGACGATGTATTGAATCTCGACGCAATTAGTGTGTCCCATCGTCATTAAGAGGCTCTGAACGTTACAATTAACTGTCAGTTTTGCGTCGGATTCGAAAAACTAGACTCACAGGAGAACGACGATAAGGTGGCCGAGGAAGCTATAGACCCTTGGAGACAAGTCAGCTGGAGGACGATGTATTGAATCGCGACCCAATTTGTGTGTTCCATCGTCATTAAGAGGCTCTGAACGTTACAATTAACTGTCAGTTATGCGTCGTATTCGAAAACTAGACTCACAGGGGAACGACCATAAGGTGCCCGAGGCAGCAATAGACCCTTGGAGACAGGTCGTCTGTCGGACGATGTATTGAATCGCGACGCAATTTGTGTGATCCATCGTCATTAAGAGGCTCTGAACGTTACAATTAACTGTCAGTTTTGCGCCGGATTCGAAAAACTACACTCCTAGGAGAACGACCAAAAGGTGCCCGGGGCAGCAATAGTACCTCGGAGAGAAGTCGGCTGGAGGACGATGTATTGAATCGCGACCCAATTTGTGTGTTCCATCGTCATTAAGAGGCTCTGAACGTTACAATTAACTGTCAGTTGAGGGTCGTTTTCGGTAAACTAGACTCACAGCAGAACGACCATAAGGTGCCCGAGGCAGCAATAGACCCTTGGAGACAGGTCTGCTGTTGGACGATGTATTGAATCGCGACGCAATTTGTGTGTTCCATCGTCATTAACAGGCTCTGAACGTTACAATTAACTGTCGGTTTTGCGTCGGATTCGAAAAACTAGACTCGCAGGAGAACGACCATAAGGTGCCCGAGGCAGCACTAGACCCTTGGAGACAAGTCGTCTGGAGGACGATGTATTGAATCGCGACGCAATTTGTGTGTTCCATCGTCATTAAGAGGCTCTGAACGTTACAATTAACTGTCAGTTTTGCGCCGGATTCGAAAAACTACACTCCTAGGAGAACGACCAAAAGGTGCCCGGGGCAGCAATAGTACCTCGGAGAGAAGTCGGCTGGAGGACGATGTATTGAATCGCGACGCAATTTGTGTGTTCCATCGTCATTAACAGGCTCTGAACGTTACAATTAACTGTCAGTAATGCGTCGTATTCGAAAACTAGACTCAGAGGAGAACGACGATAAGGTGCCCGAGGCAGCAATAGACCCTTGGAGACAGGTCGGCTGTCGGACGATGTATTGAATCTCGACGCAATTAGTGTGTCCCATCGTCATTAAGAGGCTCTGAACGTTACAATTAACTGTCAGTTTTGCGTCGGATTCGAAAAACTAGACTCACAGGAGAACGACGATAAGGTGGCCGAGGCAGCTATAGACCCTTGGAGACAAGTCAGCTGGAGGACGATGTATTGAATCGCGACCCAATTTGTGTGTTCCATCGTCATTAAGAGGCTCTGAACGTTACAATTAACTGTCAGTTTTGCGTCGGATTCGAAAAACTAGACTCACAGGAGAACGACGATAAGGTGCCCGAGGCAGCAATAGACCCTTGGAGACAAGTCGGCTGTAGGACGATGTATTGAATCGCGACGCAATTTGTGTGTTCCATCGTCATTAAGAGGCTCTGAACGTTACAATTAACTGTCAGTTTTGCGTCGGATTCGAAAATCTAGACTCACAGGAGAACGACCATAAGGTGCCCGGGGCAGCAATAGTACCTCGGAGACAATTCGGCTGGAGGACGATGTATTGAATCGCGACGCAATTTGTGTGTTCCATCGTCATTAACAGGCTCTGAACGTTACAATTAACTGTCAGTTATGCGTCGTATTCGAAAACTAGACTCACAGGAGAACGACCATAAGGTGCCCGAGGCAGCAATAGACCCTTGGAGACAGGTCGGCTGTCGGACGATGTATTGAATCGCGACGCAATTTGTGTGATCCATCGTCATTAAGAGGCTCTGAACGTTACAATTAACTGTCAGTTTTGCGCCGGATTCGAAAAACTACACTCCTAGGAGAACGACCAAAAGGTGCCCGGGGCAGCAATAGTACCTCGGAGACGAGTCGGCTGTCGGACGATGTATTGAATCTCGACGCAATTTGTGTGTTCCATCGTCATTAAGAGGCTCTGAACGTTACAATTAACTATCAGTTTTGCGTCGGAATCGAAAATCTAGACTCACAGGAGAACGACCATAAGGTGCCCGAGGCAGCACTAGACCCTTGGAGACAAGTCGGCTGTCGGACGATGTATTGAATCGCGACGCAATGTGTGTGTTCCATCGTCATTAAGAGGCTCTGAACGTTACAATTAACTGTCAGTTTTGCTTCGGATTCGAAAAACTAGACTCACAGGAGAACTACCATAAGGTGCCCGAGGCAGCAATAGACCCTTGGAGACAAGTCGGCTGGAGGACAATGTAATGAATCGCGACGCAATTTGTGTGTTCCATCGTCGTTAAGGGGCTCTGAATATCACAATTAACTGTCAGTTTTACGTCGGATTCGAAAATCTAGACTCACAGAAGAACGACCATAAGGTGCCCGAGGTAGCACTAGACCCTTGGAGACAAGTCGGCTGGAGGACGATGTATTGAATCGCGACCCAATTTGTGTGTTCCATCGTCATTAAGAGGCTCTGAACGTTACAATTAACTGTCAGTTGAGGGTCGTTTTCGGTAAACTAGACTCACAGCAGAACGACCATAAGGTGCCCGAGGCAGCAATAGACCCTTGGAGACAGGTCTGCTGTTGGACGATGTATTGAATCTCGACGCAATTTGTGTGTTCCATCGTCATTAAGAGGCTCTGAACGTTACAATTAACTGTCAGTTATGCGTCGTATTCGAAAACTAGACTCACAGGGGAACGACCATAAGGTGCCCGAGGCAGCAATAGACCCTTGGAGACAGGTCGGCTGTCGGACGATGTATTGAATCTCGACGCAATTTGTGTGTTCCATCGTCATTAAGAGGCTCTGAACGTTACAATTAACTGTCAGTTTTGCGTCGGATTCGAAAAACTAGACTCACAGGAGAACGACGATAAGGTGCCCGTGGCAGCTATAGACCCTTGGAGACAAGTCGGCTGGAGGACGATGTATTGAATCGCGACGCAATTTGTGTGTTCCATCGTCATTAAGAGGCTCTGAACGTTACAATTAACTGTCAGTTTTGCGTCGGATTCGAAAATCTAGACTCACAGGAGAACGACCATAAGGTGCCCGAGGCAGCACTAGACCCTTGGAGACAAGTCGGCTGTCGGACGATGTATTGAATCTCGACGCAATGTGTGTGTTCCATCGTCATTAAGAGGCTCTGAACGTTACAATTAACTGTCAGTTTTGCGTCGGATTCGAAAAACTAGACTCACAGGAGAACGACCATAAGGTGCCCGGGGCAGCAATAGTACCTCGGAGACAAGTCGGCTGGGGGACGATGTATTGAATCTCGACGCAATTTGTGTGTTCCATCGTCATTAAGAGGCTCTGAACGTTACAATTAACTGTCAGTAATGCGTCGTATTCGGAAAACTAGAGTCACAGCAGAACGACCATAAGGTGCCCGAGGCAGCAATAGACCCTTGGAGACAGGTCGGCTGTCGGACGATGTATTGAATCTCGACGCAATGTGTGTGTTCCATCGTCATTAAGAGGCTCTGAACGTTACAATTAACTGTCAGTTTTGCTTCGGATTCGAAAAACTAGACTCACAGGAGAACGACCATAAGGTGCCCGAGGCAGCAATAGACCCTTGGAGACAAGTCGGCTGGAGGACGGTGTAATGAATCGCGACGCAATTTGTGTGTTCCATCGTCGTTAAGGGGATCTTAATCTCACAATTAACTGTCAGTTTTGCGTCGGATTCGAAAATCTAGACTCACAGAAGAACGACCATAAGGTGCCCGAGGTAGCACTAGACCCTTGGAGACAAATCGGCTGGAGGACGATGTATTGAATCGCGACGCAATTTGTGTGTTCCATCGTCATTAACAGGCTCTGAACGTTACAATTAACTGTCAGTTATGGGTCGTTTTCGGTAAACTAGACTAACAGCAGAACGACCATAAGGTGCCCGAGGCAGCAATAGACCCTTGGAGACAGGTCTGCTGTTGGACGATGTATTGTATCTCGACGCAATTTGTGTGTTCCATCGTCATTAAGAGGCTCTGAACGTTACAATTAACTGTCAGTTTTGCGTCGGATTCGAAAAACTAGACTCACAGGAGAACGACGATAAGGTGCCCGAGGCAGCAATAGACCCTTGGAGACAAGTCGGCTGGAGGACGATGTATTGAATCGCGACGCAATTTGTGTGTTCCATCGTCATTAAGACGCTCTGAACGTTAGAGTTAACTGTCAGTTTTGCGTCGGATTCGAAAATCTAGACTCACAGGAGAACAACCATAAGGTGCCCGTGGCAGCAATAGACCCTTGGAGACAATTCGGCTGGAGGACGATGTATTGAATCTCGACGCAATTTGTGTGTTCCATCGTCATTAAGAGGCTCTGAACGTTACAATTAACTGTCAGTTTTGCGTCGGATTCGAAAAACTAGACTCACAGGAGAACGACCATAAGGTGTCCGAGGCAGCTATATACCCTTGGAGACAAGTCGGCTGGAGGACGATGTATTGAATCGCGACGCAATTTGTGTGTTCCATCGTCATTAACCGGCTCTGAACGTTACAATTAACTGTCGGTTTTGCGTCGGATTCGAAAATCTAGACTCACAGGAGAACGACCATAAGGTGCCCGAGGCAGCACTAGACCCTTGGAGACAAGTCGTCTGGAGGACGATGTATTGAATCGCGACGCAATTTGTGTGTTCCATCGTCATTAAGAGGCTCTGAACGTTACAATTAACTGTCAGTTTTGCGCCGGATTCGAAAAACTACACTCCTAGGAGAACGACCAAAAGGTGCCCGGGGCAGCAATAGTACCTCGGAGAGAAGTCGGCTGGAGGACGATGTATTGAATCGCGACGCAATTTGTGTGTTCCATCGTCATTAACAGGCTCTGAACGTTACAATTAACTGTCAGTAATGCGTCGTATTCGAAAACTAGACTCACAGGAGAACGACCATAAGGTGCCCGAGGCAGCAATAGACCCTTGGAGACAGGTCGGCTGTCGGACGATGTATTGAATCTCGACGCAATTAGTGTGTCCCATCGTCATTAAGAGGCTCTGAACGTTACAATTAACTGTCAGTTTTGCGTCGGATTCGAAAAACTAGACTCACAGGAGAACGACGATAAGGTGGCCGAGGCAGCTATAGACCCTTGGAGACAAGTCGGCTGTAGGACGATGTATTGAATCGCGACGCAATTTGTGTGTTCCATCGTCATTAAGAGGCTCTGAACGTTACAATTAACTGTCAGTTTTGCGTCGGATTCGAAAATCTAGACTCACAGGAGAACGACCATAAGGTGCCCGGGGCAGCAATAGTACCTCGGAGACAATTCGGCTGGAGGACGATGTATTGAATCGCGACGCAATTTGTGTGTTCCATCGTCATTAACAGGCTCTGAACGTTACAATTAACTGTCAGTTATGCGTCGTATTCGAAAACTAGACTCACAGGAGAACGACCATAAGGTGCCCGAGGCAGCAATAGACCCTTGGAGACAGGTCGGCTGTCGGACGATGTATTAAATCGCGACGCAATTTGTGTGTTCCATCGTCATTAAGAGGCTCTGAACGTTACAATTAACTGTCAGTTTTGCGCCGGATTCGAAAAACTACACTCCTAGGAGAACGACCAAAAGGTGCCCGGGGCAGCAATAGTACCTCGGAGACGAGTCGGCTGTCGGACGATGTATTGAATCTCGACGCAATTTGTGTGTTCCATCGTCATTAAGAGGCTCTGAACGTTACAATTAACTGTCAGTTTTGCGTCGGATTCGAAAATCAAGACTCACAGGAGAACGACCATAAGGTGCCCGAAGCAGCACTAGACCCTTGGAGCCAAGTCGGCTGGAGGACGATGTATTGAATCGCGACGCAATTTGTGTGTTCCATCGTCATTAAGAGGCTCTGAACGTTACAATTAACTGTCAGTTTTGCGCCGGATTCGAAAAACTACACTCCTAGGAGAACGACCAAAAGTGGCCGGGGCAGCAATAGTACCTCGGAGACAAGTCGGCTGGAGGACGATGTATTGAATCGCGACGCAATTTGTGTGTTCCATCGTCATTAACAGGCTCTGAACGTTACAATTAACTGTCAGTTATGCGTCGTATTCGGAAAACTAGACTCACAGGAGAACGACCATAAGGTGCCCGAGGCAGCAATAGACCCTTGGAGACAAGTCGGCTGGAGGACGATGTATTGAATCGCGACGCAATTTGTGTGTTCCATCGGCATTAAGAAGCTCTGAACGTTACAATTAACTGTCAGTTATGGGTCGTTTTCGGTAAACTAGACTCACAGCAGAACGACCATAAGGTGCCCGAGGCAGCAATAGACCCTTGGAGACAGGTCTGCTGTTGGACGATGTATTGAATCTCGACGCAATTTGTGTGTTCCATCGTCATTAAGAGGCTCTGAACGTTACAATTAACTGTCAGTTTTGCGTCGGATTCGAAAAACTAGACTCACAGGAGAACGACCATAAGGTGCCCGAGGAAGCTATATACCCTTGGAGACAAGTCGGCTGGAGGACGATGTATTGAATCGCGACGCAATTTGTGTGTTCCATCGTCATTAACAGGCTCTGAACGTTACAATTAACTGTCGGTTTTGCGTCGGATTCGAAAATCTAGACTCACAGGAGAACGACCATAACGTGCCCGAGGCAGCACTAGACCCTTGGAGACAAGTCGGCTGGAGGACGATGTATTGAATCGCGACGCAATTTGTGTGTTCCATCGTCATTAAGAGGCTCTGAACGTTACAATTAACTGTCAGTTTTGCGCCGGATTCGAAAAACTACACTCCTAGGAGAACGACCAAAATGTGCCCGGGGCAGCAATAGTACCTCGGAGACAAGTCGGCTGGAGGACGATGTATTGAATCGCGACGCAATTTGTGTGTTCCATCGTCATTAACAGGCTCTGAACGTTACAATTAACTGTCAGTTATGCGTCGTATTCGAAAACTAGACTCACAGGAGAACGACCATAAGGTGCCCGAGGCAGCAATAGACCCTTGGAGACAGGTCGGCTGTCGGACGATGTATTGAATCTCGACGCAATTAGTGTGTCCCATCGTCATTAAGAGGCTCTGAACGTTACAATTAACTGTCAGTTTTGCGTCGGATTCGAAAAACTAGACTCACAGGAGAACGAAGATAAGGTGGCCGAAGCAGCTATAGACCCTTGGAGACAAGTCGGCTGGAGGACGATGTATTGAATCGCGACGCAATTTGTGTGTTCCATCGTCATTAAGAGGCTCTGAACGTTACAATTAACTGTCAGTTATGCGTCGTATTCGGAAAACTAGACTCACAGCAGAACGACCATAAGGTGCCTGAGGCAGCAATAGACCCTTGGAGACCGGTCGGCTGTCGGACGATGTATTGAATCTCGACGCAATTTGTGTGTTCCATCGTCATTAAGAGGCTCTGAACGTTACAATTAACTGTCAGTTTTGCGTCGGATTCGAAAATCTAGACTCACAGGAGAACGACGATAAGGTGCCCGAAGCAGCACTAGACCCTTGGAGCCAAGTCGGCTGGAGGACGATGTATTGAATCGCGACGCAGTTTGTGTGTTCCATCGTCATTAAGAGGCTCTGAACGTTACAATTAACTGTCAGTTTTGCGCCGAATTCGAAAAACTACACTCCTAGGAGAACGACCAAAAGTGCCCGGGGCAGCAATAGTACCTCGGAGAGAAGTTGGCTGGAGGACGATGTATTGAATCGCGACGCAAAATGTGTGTTCCATCGTCATTAAGAGGCTCTGAACGTTACAATTAACTGTCAGTTTTGCGTCGGATTCGAAAATCTAGACTCACAGGAGAACGACCATAAGGTGCCCGAGGCAGCACTAGACCCTTGGAGACAAGTCGGCTGGAGGACAATGTATTGAATCGCGACGCAATTTGTGTCTTCCATCGTCTTTAAGAGACTCTGAACGTTACAATTAACTGTCAGTTTTGTGCCGGATTCGAAAAACTACACTCCTAGGAGAACGACCAAAAGGTGCCCGGGGCAGCAATAGTACCTCGGAGACAAGTCGGCTGGAGGACGATGTATTCAATCGCGACGCAATTTGTGTGTTCCATCGTCATTAACAGGCTCTGAACGTTACAATTAACTGTCAGTTATGCGTCGTATTCGGAAAACTAGACTCACAGCAGAACGACCATAAGGTGCCCGAGGCAGCTATAGACCCTTGGAAACAGGTCGGCTGTCGGACGATGTATTGAATCTCGACGCAATTTGTGTGTTCCATCGTCATTAAGAGGCTCTGAACGTTACAATTAACTGTCAGTTTTGCGTCGGATTCGAAAAACTAGACTCACAGGAGAACGACGATAAGGTGCCCGAGGCAGCTATAGACCCTTGGAGACAAGTCGGCTGGAGGACGATGTATTGAATCGCGACGCAATTTGTGTGTTCCATCGTCATTAAGAGGCTCTGAACGTTACAATTAACTGTCAGTTTTGCGTCGGATTCGAAAATCTAGACTCACAGGAGAACGACCATAAGGTGCCCGAGGCAGCACTAGACCCTTGGAGACAAGTCGGCTGGAGGACAATGTATTGAATCGCGACGCAATTTGTGTGTTCCATCGTCATTAAGAGGCTCTGAACGTTACAATTAACTGTCAGTTTTGCGCCGGATTCGAAAAACTACACTCCTCGGAGAACGACCAAAAGGTGCCCGGGGCAGCAATAGTACCTCGGAGACAAGTCGGCTGGAGGACGATGTATTGAATCGCGACGCAATTTGTGTGTTCCATCGTCATTAAGAGGCTCTGAACGTTACAATTAACTGTCAGTTACTCGTCGTATTCGGAAAACTAGACTCACAGGAGAACGACCATAAGGTGCCCGAGGCAGCAATAGACCCTTGGAGACAGATCGGCTGTCGGACGATGTATTGAATCTCGACGCAATTTGTGTGTCCCATCGTCATTAAGAGGCTCTGAACGTTACAATTAACTGTTAGTTTTGCGTCGGATTCGAAAAACTAGACTCACAGGAGAACGACGATAAGGTGCCCGAGGCAGCTATAGACCCTTGGAGACAAGTCGGCTGGAGGACGATGTATTGAATCGCGACGCAATTTGTGTGTTCCATCGTCATTAAGAGGCTCTGAACGTTACAATTAACTGTCAGTTTTGCGTCGGATTCGAAAATCTAGACTCACAGGAGAACGACCATAAGGTGCCCGAGGCAGCACTAGACCCTTGGAGACAAGTCGGCTGGAGGACGATGTATTGAATCGCTACGCAATTTGTGTGTTCCATCGTCATTAAGAGGCTCTGAACGTTACAATTAACTGTCAGTTTTGCGTCGGATTCGAAAAACTAGACTCACAGGAGAACGACGATAAGGTGCCCGAGGCAGCAATAGACCCTTGGAGACAAGTCGGCTGGAGGACGATGTATTGAATCGCGACGCAATTTGTGTGTTCCATCGTCATTAAAAGGCTCTGAACGTTACAATTAACTGTCAGTTTTGCGTCGGATTCGAAAATCTAGACTCACAGGAGAACGACCATAAGGTGCCCGAGGCAGCACTAGACCCTTGGAGACAAGTCGGCTGGAGGACGATGTATTGAATCGCGACGCAATTTGTGTTTTCCATCGTCATTAAGAGGCTCTGAACGTTACAATTAACTGTCAGTTTTGTTCCGGATTCGAAAAAATACACTCCTAGGAGAACGACCAAAAGGTGCCCGGGGCAGCAATAGTACCTCGGAGACAAGTCGGCTGGAGGACGATGTATTGAATCGCGACGCAATTTGTGTGTTCCATCGTCATTAACAGGCTCTGAACGTTACAATTAACTGTCAGTTATGCGTCGTATTCGGAAAACTAGACTCACAGCAGAAACACCATAAGGTGCCCGACGCAGCAATAGACCCTTGGAGACAGATCGGCTGGAGGACGATGTATTGAATCGCGACGCAATTTGTGTGTTCCATCGTCATTAAGAGGCTCTGATCGTTACATTTAACTGTCAGTTTTGCGTCGGATTCGAAAAACTAGACTCACAGGAGAACGACGATAAGGTGCCCGAGGCAGCTATAGACCCTTGGAGACAAGTCGGCTGGAGGACGATGTATTGAATCGCGACGCAATTTGTGTGTTCCATCGTCATTAACAGGCTCTATCGTTACAATTAACTGTCAGTTATGCGTCGTATTCGGAAAACTAGACTCACAGCAGAACGACCATAAGGTGCCCGAGGCAGCAATAGACTCTTGGAGACAGGTCGGCTGTCGGACGATGTATTGAATCTCGACGCAATTTGTGTGTTCCATCGTCATTAAGAGGCTCTGAACGTTGCAATTAACTGTCAGTTTTGCGTCGGATTCGAAAAACTAGACTCACAGGAGAACGACGATAAGGTGCCCGAGGCAGCTATAGACCCTTGGAGACAAGTCAGCTGGGAGGACGATGTATTGAATCACGACGCAATTTGTGTGTTCCATCGTCATTAAGAGGCTCTGAACGTTACAATTAACTGTCAGTTTTGCGTCGGGTTCGAAAATCTAGACTCACAGGAGAACGACCATAAGGTGCCCGAGGCAGCACTAGACCCTTGGAGACAAGCCGGCTGGAGGACGATATATTGAATGGCGACGCAATTTGTGTGTTCCATCGTCATTAAGAGGCTCTGAACGTTACAATTAACTGTCAGTTTTGCGTCGGATTCGAAAAACTAGACTCACAGGAGAACGACCATAAGGTGCCCGAGGCAGCAATAGACCCTTGGAGACAAGTCGGCCGGTGGACGATGTATTGAATCGCGACGCAATTTGTGTGTTCCATCGTCATTAAGAGGCTCTGAACGTTACAATTACCTGTCAGTTTTGTGCCGGATTCGAAAAACTACACTCCTAGGAGAACGACCAAAAGGTGCCCGGGGCAGCAATAGTACCTCGGAGACAAGTCGGCTGGAGGACGATGTATTGAATCGCGACGCAATTTGTGTGTTCCATCGTCATTAAGAGGCTCTGAACGTTACAATTAACTGTCAGTTTTGCGTCGGATTCGAAAAACTAGACTCACAGGAGAACGACCATAAGGTGCCCGAGGCAGCAATAGACTCTTGGAGACAAGTCGGCTGGAGGACGATGTATTGAATCGCGACGCAATTTGTGTGTTCCATCGTCATTAAGAGGCTCTGAACGTTACAATTAACTGTCAGTTTTGTGCCGGATTCGAAAAACTACACTCCTAGGAGAACGACCAAAAGGTGCCCGGGGCAGCAATAGTTCCTCGGAGACAAGTTGGCTGGAGGACGATGTATTCAATCGCGACGCAATTTGTGTGTTCCATCGTCATTAACAGGCTCTGAACGTCACAATTAACTGTCAGTTATGCGTCGTATTCGAGAACTAGACTCACAGGAGAACGACCATAAGGTGCCCGAGGCAGCAATAGACCCTTGGAGACAGGTCGGCTGTCGGACGATGTATTGAATCTCGACGCAATTTGTGTGTTCCATCGTCATTAAGAGGCTCTGAACGTTACAATTAACTGTCAGTTTTGCGTCGGATTCGAAAAACTGGACTCACAGGAGAACGACGATGTGCCCGAGGCAGCTATAGACCCTTGGAGACAAGTCGGCTGGAGGACGATGTATTGAATCGCGACGCAATTTGTATGTTCCATCGTCATTAACAGGCTCTGAACGTTACAATTAAATGTCAGTTATGCGTCGTATTCGGAAAACTAGACTCACAGGAGGACGACCATAAGGTGCCCGAGGCAGCAATAGACCCTTGGAGACAGGTCGGCTGTCGGACGATGTATTGAATCTCGACGCAATGTGTGTGTTCCATCGTCATTAAGAGGCTCTGAACGTTACAATTAACTGTCAGTTTTGCGTCGGATTCGAAAAACTAGACTCACAGGAGAACGACCATAAGGTGCCCGGGGCAGCAATAGTACCTCGGAGACAAGTCGGCTGGAGGACGATGTATTGAATCTCGACGCAATTTGTGTGTTCCATCGTCATTAAGAGGCTCTGAACGTTACAATTAACTGTCAGTAATGCGTCGTAATCGGAAAACTAGAGTCACAGCAGAACGACCATAAGGTGCCCGAGGCAGCAATAGACCCTTGGAGACAGGCCGGCTGTCGGACGATGTATTGAATCTCGACGCAATGTGTGTGTTCCATCGTCATTAAGAGGCTCTGAACGTTACAATTAACTGTCAGTTTTGCTTCGGATTCGAAAAACTAGACTCACAGGAGAACGACCATAAGGTGCCCGAGGCAGCAATAGACCCTTGGAGACAAGTCGGCTGGAGGACGATGTAATGAATCGCGACGCAATTTGTGTGTTCCATCGTCGTTAAGGGGATCTTAATCTCACAATTAACTGTCAGTTTTGCGTCGGATTCGAAAATCTAGACTCACAGAAGAACGACCATAAGGTGCCCGAGGTAGCACTAGACCCTTGGAGACAAGTCGGCTGGAGGACGATGTATTGAATCGCGACGCAATTTGTGTGTTCCATCGTCATTAACAGGCTCTGAACGTTACAATTAACTGTCAGTTATGGGTCGTTTTCGGTAAACTAGACTCACAGCAGAACGACCATAAGGTGCCCGAGGCAGCAATAGACCCTTGGAGACAAGTCGGCTGGAGGACGATGTATTGTATCTCGACGCAATTTGTGTGTTCCATCGTCATTAAGAGGCTCTGAACGTTACAATTAACTGTCAGTTTTGCGTCGGATTCGAAAAACTAGACTCACAGGAGAACGACGATAAGGTGCCCGTGGCAGCAATAGACCCTTGGAGACAAGTCGGCTGGAGGACGATGTATTGAATCGCGACGCAATTTGTGTGTTCCATCGTCATTAAGACGCTCTGAACGTTAGAGTTAACTGTCAGTTTTGCGTCGGATTCGAAAATCTAGACTCACAGGAGAACAACCATAAGGTGCCCGTGGCAGCAATAGACCCTTGGAGACAATTCGGCTGGAGGACGATGTATTGAATCTCGACGCAATTTGTGTGTTCCATCGTCATTAAGAGGCTCTGAACGTTACAATTAACTGTCAGTTTTGCGTCGGATTCGAAAAACTAGACTCACAGGAGAACGACCACAAGGTGTCCGAGGCAGCTATATACCCTTGGAGACAAGTCGGCTGGAGGACGATGTATTGAATCGCGACGCAATTTGTGTGTTCCATCGTCATTAACCGGCTCTGAACGTTACAATTAACTGTCGGTTTTGCGTCGGATTCGAAAATCTAGACTCACAGGAGAACGACCATAAGGTACCCGAGGCAGCACTAGACCCTTGGAGACAAGTCGTCTGGAGGACGATGTATTGAATCGCGACGCAATTTGTGTGTTCCATCGTCATTAAGAGGCTCTAAACGTTACAATTAACTGTCAGTTTTGCGCCGGATTCGAAAAACTACACTCCTAGGAGAACGACCAAAAGGTGCCCGGGGCAGCAATAGTACCTCGGAGAGAAGTCGGCTGGAGGACGATGTATTGAATCGCGACGCAATTTGTGTGTTCCATCGTCATTAACAGGCTCTGAACGTTACAATTAACTGTCAGTAATGCGTCGTATTCGAAAACTAGACTCACAGGAGAACGACCATAAGGTGCCCGAGGCAGCAATAGACCCTTGGAGACAGGTCGGCTGTCGGACGATGTATTGAATCTCGACGCAATTAGTGTGTCCCATCGTCATTATGAGGCTCTGAACGTTACAATTAACTGTCAGTTTTGCGTCGGATTCGAAAAACTAGACTCACAGGAGAACGACGATAAGGTGGCCGAGGCAGCTATAGACCCTTGGAGACAAGTCGGCTGGAGGACGATGTATTGAATCGCGACCCAATTTGTGTGTTCCATCGTCATTAAGAGGCTCTGAACGTTACAATTAACTGTCAGTTTTGCGTCGGATTCGAAAATCTAGACTCACAGGAGAACGACCATAAGGTGCCCGAGGCAGCAATAGACCCTTGGAGACAGGTCTGCTGTTGGACGATGTATTGAATCTCGACGCAATTTGTGTGTTCCATCGTCATTAAGAGGCTCTGAACGTTACAATTAACTGTCAGTTTTGCGTCGGATTCGAAAAACTAGACTCACAGGAGAACGACGATAAGGTGCCCGAGGCAGCAATAGACCCTTGGAGACAAGTCGGCTGTAGGACGATGTATTGAATCGCGACGCAATTTGTGTGTTCCATCGTCATTAAGAGGCTCTGAACGTTACAATTAACTGTCAGTTTTGCGTCGGATTCGAAAATCTAGACTCACAGGAGAACGACCATAAGGTGCCCGGGGCAGCAATAGTACCTCGGAGACAATTCGGCTGTCGGACGATGTATTGAATCGCGACGCAATTTGTGTGTTCCATCGTCATTAACAGGCTCTGAACGTTACAATTAACTGTCAGTTATGCGTCGTATTCGAAAACTAGACTCACAGGAGAACGACCATAAGGTGCCCGAGGCAGCAATAGACCCTTGGAGACAAGTCGGCTGTCGGACGATGTATTAAATCGCGACGCAATTTGTGTGTTCCATCGTCATTAAGAGGCTCTGAACGTTACAATTAACTGTCAGTTTTGCGCCGGATTCGAAAAACTACACTCCTAGGAGAACGACCAAAATGTGCCCGGGGCAGCAATAGTACCTCGGAGACGAGTCGGCTGTCGGACGATGTATTGAATCTCGACGCAATTTGTGTGTTCCATCGTCATTAAGAGGCTCTGAACGTTACAATTAACTGTCAGTTTTGCGTCGGATTCGAAAATCAAGACTCACAGGAGAACGACCATAAGGTGCCCGAAGCAGCACTAGACCCTTGGAGCCAAGTCGGCTGGAGGACGATGTATTGAATCGCGACGCAATTTGTGTGTTCCATCGTCATTAAGAGGCTCTGAACGTTACAATTAACTGTCAGTTTTGCGCCGGATTCGAAAAACTACACTCCTAGGAGAACGACCAAAAGTGGCCGGGGCAGCAATAGTACCTCGGAGACAAGTCGGCTGGAGGACGATGTATTGAATCGCGACGCAATTTGTGTGTTCCATCGTCATTAACAGGCTCTGAACGTTACAATTAACTGTCAGTTATGCGTCGTATTCGGAAAACTAGACTCACAGGAGAACGACCATAAGGTGCCCGAGGCAGCAATATACCCTTGGAGACAAGTCGGCTGGAGGACGATGTATTGAATCGCGACGCAATTTGTGTGTTCCATCGTCATTAAGAAGCTCTGAACGTTACAATTAACTGTCAGTTATGGGTCGTTTTCGGTAAACTAGACTCACAGCAGAACGACCATAAGGTGCCCGAGGCAGCAATAGACCCTTGGAGACAGGTCTGCTGTTGGACGATGTATTGAATCTCGACGCAATTTGTGTGTTCCATCGTCATTAAGAGGCTCTGAACGTTACAATTAACTGTCAGTTTTGCGTCGGATTCGAAAAACTAGACTCACAGGAGAACGACCATAAGGTGCCCGAGGCAGCTATATACCCTTGGAGACAAGTCGGCTGGAGGACGATGTATTGAATCGCGACGCAATTTGTGTGTTCCATCGTCATTAACAGGCTCTGAACGTTACAATTAACTGTCGGTTTTGCGTCGGATTCGAAAACCTAGACTCACAGGAGAACGACCATAACGTGCCCGAGGCAGCACTAGACCCTTGGAGACAAGTCGGCTGGAGGACGATATATTGAATCGCGACGCAATTTGTGTGTTCCATCGTCATTAAGAGGCTCTGAACGTTACAATTAACTGTCAGTTTTGCGCCGGATTCGAAAAACTACACTCCTAGGAGAACGACCAAAATGTGCCCGGGGCAGCAATAGTACCTCGGAGACAAGTCGGCTGGAGGACGATGTATTGAATCGCGACGCAATTTGTGTGTTCCATCGTCATTAACAGGCTCTGAACGTTACAATTAACTGTCAGTTATGCGTCGTATTCGAAAACTAGACTCACAGGAGAACGACCATAAGGTGCCCGAGGCAGCTATAGACCCTTGGAGACAGGTCGGCTGTCGGACGATGTATTGAATCTCGACGCAATTAGTGTGTCCCATCGTCATTAAGAGGCTCTGAACGTTACAATTAACTGTCAGTTTTGCGTCGGATTCGAAAAACCAGACTCACAGGAGAACGAAGATAAGGTGGCCGAAGCAGCTATAGACCCTTGGAGACAAGTCGGCTGGAGGACGATGTATTGAATCGCGACCCAATTTGTGTGTTCCATCGTCATTAAGAGGCTCTGAACGTTACAATTAACTGTCAGTTTTGCGTTGGATTCGAAAATCTAGACTCACAGGAGAACGACCATAAGGTGCCCGAGGCAGCACTAGACCCTTGGAGACAAGTCGGCTGGAGGACGATGTATTGAATCGCGACGCAATTTGTGTGTTCCATCGTCATTAAGAGGCTCTGAACGTTACAATTAACTGTCAGTTATGCGTCGTATTCGGAAAACTAGACTCACAGCAGAACGACCATAAGGTGCCTGAGGCAGCAATAGACCCTTGGAGACCGGTCGGCTGTCGGACAATGTATTGAATCTCGACGCAATTTGTGTGTTCCATCGTCATTAAGAGGCTCTGAACGTTACAATTAACTGTCAGTTTTGCGTCGGATTCGAAAATCTAGACTCACAGGAGAACGACGATAAGGTGCCCGAAGCAGCACTAGACCCTTGGAGCCAAGTCGGCTGGAGGACGATGTATTGAATCGCGACGCAGTTTGTGTGTTCCATCGTCATTAAGAGCCTCTGAACGTTACAATTAACTGTCAGTTATGCGCCGGATTCGAAAAACTACACTCCTAGGAGAACGACCAAAAGTGCCCGGGGCAGCAATAGTACCTCGGAGAGAAGTCGGCTGGAGGACGATGTATTGAATCGCGACGCAATTTGTGTGTTCCATCGTCATTAACAGGCTCTGAACGTTACAATTAACTGTCAGTTATGCGTCGTATTCGGAAAAAGTAGACTCACAGGAGAACGACAATAAGGTGCCCGAGGCAGCAATAGACCCTTGGAGACAAGTCGGCTGGAGGACGATGTATTGAATCTCGACGCAATTTGTGTGTTCCATCGTCATTAACAGGCTCTGAACGTTACAATTAACTGTCGGTTTTGCGTCGGATTCGAAAATCAAGACTCACAGGAGAACGACCATAAGGTGCCCGAAGCAGCACTAGACCCTTGGAGACAAGTCGACTGGAGGACGATGTATTGAATCGCGACGCAATTTGTGTGTTCCATCGTCATTAAGAGGCTCTGAACGTTACAATTAACTGTCAGTTATGCGTCGTAATCGGAAAACTAGACTCACAGGAGAACGACCATAAGGTGCCCGAGGCAGCAATAGACCCTTGGAGACAGGTCGGCTGTCGGACGATGTATTGAATGTCGACGCAATTTGTGTGTTCCATCGTCATTAAGAGGCTCTGAACGTTACAATGAACTGTCAGTTTTGCGTCGGATTCGAAAAACTAGACTCACAGGAGAACGACGATAAGGTGCCCGAGGCAGCTATAGACCCTTGGAGACAAGTCGGCTGGAGGACGATGTATTGAATCGCGACGCAAAATGTGTGTTCCATCGTCATTAAGAGGCTCTGAACGTTACAATTAACTGTCAGTTTTGCGTCGGATTCGAAAATCTAGACTCACAGGAGAACGACCATAAGGTGCCCGAGGCAGCACTAGACCCTTGGAGACAAGTCGGCTGGAGGACAATGTATTGAATCGCGACGCAATTTGTGTGTTCCATCGTCTTTAAGAGACTCTGAACGTTACAATTAACTGTCAGTTTTGTGCCGGATTCGAAAAACTACACTCCTAGGAGAACGACCAAAAGGTGCCCGGGGCAGCAATAGTACCTCGGAGACAAGTCGGCTGGAGGACGATGTATTCAATCGCGACGCAATTTGTGTGTTCCATCGTCATTAACAGGCGCTGAACGTTACAATTAACTGTCAGTTATGCGTCGTTTTCGGAAAACTAGACTCACAGCAGAACGACCATAAGGTGCCCGAGGCAGCTATAGACCCTTGGAAACAGGTCGGCTGTCGGACGATGTATTGAATCTCGACGCAATTTGTGTGTTCCATCGTCATTAAGAGGCTCTGAACGTTACAATTAACTGTCAGTTATGCGTCGGATTCGAAAAACTAGACTCACAGGAGAACTACGATAAGGTGCCCGAGGCAGCTATAGACCCTTGGAGACAAGTCGGCTGGAGGACGATGTATTGAATCGCGACGCAATTTGTGTGTTCCATCGTTATTAACAGGCTCTGAACGTTACAATTAACTGTCAGTTATGCGTCGTATTCGGAAAACTAGACTCACAGCAGAACGACCATAAGGTGCCCGAGGCAGCAATAGACCCTTGGAGACAAGTCGGCTGGAGGACGATGTATTGAATCGCGACGCAATTTGTGTGTTCCATCGTCATTAACAGGCTCTGAACGTTACAATTAACTGTCAGTTTTGCGCCGGATTCGAAAAACTACACTCCTAGGAGAACGAGCAAAGGGTGCCCGGGGCAGCAATAGTACCTCGGAGACAAGTCGGCTGGAGGACGATGTATTGAATCGGGACGCAATTTGTGTGTTCCATCGTCATTAAGAGGCTCTGAACGTTACAATTAACTGTCAGTTTTGCGTCGGATTCGAAAATCTAGACTCACAGGAGAACGACCATAAGGTGCCCGAGGCAGCACTAGACCCTTGGAGACAAGTCGGCTGGAGGACAATGTATTGAATCGCGACGCAATTTGTGTGTTCCATCGTCATTAAGAGGCTCTGAACGTTACAATTAACTGTCAGTTTTGCGCCGGATTCGAAAAACTACACTCCTAGGAGAACGACCAAAAGGTGCCCGGGGCAGCAATAGTACCTCGGAGACAAGTCGGCTGGAGGACGATGTATTGAATCGCGACGCAATTTGTGTGTTCCATCGTTATTAACAGGCTCTGAACGTTACAATTAACTGTCAGTTATGCGTCGTATTCGGAAAACTAGACTCACAGCAGAACGACCATAAGGTGCCCGAGGCAGCAATAGACCCTTGGAGACAAGTCGGCTGGAGGACGATGTATTGAATCGCGACGCAATTTGTGTGTTCCATCGTCATTAACAGGCTCTGAACGTTACAATTAACTGTCGGTTTTGCGTCGGATTCGAAAATCTAGACTCACAGGAGAACGACCATAAGGTGCCCGAAGCAGCACTAGACCCTTGGAGACAAGTCGGCTGGAGGACGTTGTATTGAATCGCGACGCAATTTGTGTGTTCCATCGTCATTAAGAGGCTCTGAACGTTACAATTAACTGTCAGTTTTGCGCCGGATTCGAAAAACTACACTCCTTGGAGAACGACCAAAAGGTGCCCGGGGCAGCAATAGTACCTCGGAGACAAGTCGGCTGGAGGACGATGTATTGAATCGCGACGCAATTTGTGTGTTCCATCGACATTAACAGGCTCTGAACGTTACAATTAACTGTCAGTTACTCGTCGTATTCGGAAAACTAGACTCACAGGAGAACTACCATAAGGTGCCCGAGGCAGCAATAGAACCTTGGAGACAGATCGGCTGTCGGACGATGTATTGAATCTCGACGCAATTTGTGTGTCCCATCGTCATTAAGAGGCTCTGAACGTTACAATTAACTGTCAGTTTTGCGTCGGATTCGAAAAACTAGACTCACAGGAGAACGACGATAAGGTGCCCGAGGCAGCTATAGACCCTTGGAGACAAGTCGGCTGGAGGACGATGTATTGAATCGCGACGCAATTTGTGTGTTCCATCGTCATTAAGAGGCTCTGAACGTTACAATTAACTGTCAGTTTTGCGTCGAATTCGAAAATCTAGACTCACAGGAGAACGACCATAAGGTGCCCGAGGCAGCACTAGACCCTTGGAGACAAGTCGGCTGGAGGACGATGTATTGAATCGCGACGCAATTTGTGTGTTCCATCGTCATTAAGAGGCTCTGAACGTTACAATTAACTGTCAGTTTTGCGTCGGATTCGAAAAACTAGACTCACAGGAGAACGACGATAAGGTGCCCGAGGCAGCAATCGACCCTTGGAGACAAGTCGGCTGGAGGACGATGTATGGAATCGCGACGCAATTTGTGTGTTCCATCGTCATTAAAAGGCTCTGAACGTTACAATTAACTGTCAGTTTTGCGTCGGATTCGAAAATCTAGACTCACAGGAGAACGACCATAAGGTGCCCGAGGCAGCACTAGACCCTTGGAGACAAGTCGGCTGGAGGACGATGTATTGAATCGCGACGCAATTTGTGTTTTCCATCGTCATTAAGAGGCTCTGAACGTTACAATTAACTGTCAGTTTTGTTCCGGATTCGAAAAACTACACTCCTAGGAGAACGACCAAAAGGTGCCCGGGGCAGCAATAGTACCTCGGAGACAAGTCGGCTGGAGGACGATGTATTGAATCGCGACGCAATTTGTGTGTTCCATCGTCGTTAACAGGCTCTGAACGTTACAATTAACTGTCAGTTATGCGTCGTATTCGGAAAACTAGACTCACAGCAGAAACACCATAAGGTGCCCGAGGCAGCTATAGACCCTTGGAGACAGATCGGCTGGAGGACGATGTATTGAATCGCGACGCAATTTGTGTGTTCCATCGTCATTAAGAGGCTCTGATCGTTACATTTAACTGTCAGTTTTGCGTCGGATTCGAAAAACTAGACTCACAGGAGAACGACGATAAGGTGCCCGAGGCAGCTATAGACCCTTGGAGACAAGTCGGCTGGAGGACGATGTATTGAATCGCGACGCAATTTGTGTGTTCCATCGTCATTAACAGGCTCTATCGTTACAATTAACTGTCAGTTATGCGTCGTATTCGGAAAACTAGACTCACAGCAGAACGACCATAAGGTGCCCGAGGCAGCAATAGACTCTTGGAGACAGGTCGGCTGTCGGACGATGTATTGAATCTCGACGCAATTTGTGTGTTCCATCGTCATTAAGAGGCTCTGAACGTTACAATTAACTGTCAGTTTTGCGTCGGATTCGAAAATCTAGACTCACAGGAGAACGACCATAAGATGCCCGAGGCAGCACTAGACCCTTGGAGACAAGCCGGCTGGAGGACGATGTATTGAATCGCGACGCAATTTGTGTGTTCCATCCTCATTAAGAGGCTCTGAACGTTACAATTAACTGTCAGTTTTGCGTCGGATTCGAAAAACTAGACTCACAGGAGAACGACCATAAGGTGCCCGAGGCAGCAATAGACCCTTGGAGACAAGTCGGCCGGTGGACGATGTATTGAATCGCGACGCAATTTGTGTGTTCCATCGTCATTAAGAGGCTCTGAACGTTACAATTACCTGTCAGTTTTGTGCCGGATTCGAAAAACTACACTCCTAGGAGAACGACCAAAAGGTGCCCGGGGCAGCAATAGTACCTCGGAGACAAGTCGGCTGGAGGACGATGTATTGAATCGCGACGCAATTTGTGTGTTCCATCGTCATTAAGAGGCTCTGAACGTTACAATTAACTGTCAGTTTTGCGTCGGATTCGAAAAACTAGACTCACAGGAGGACGACGATAAGGTGCCCGAGGCAGCTATAGACCCATGGAGACAAGTCGGCTGGAGGACGATGTATTGAATCGCGACGCAATTTGTGTGTTCCATCGTCATTCAGAGGCTCTGAACGTTACAATTATCTGTCAGTTTTGCGTCGGATTCGAAAATCTAGACTCACAGGAGAACGACCATAAGGTGCCCGAGGCAGCAATAGACTCTTGGAGACAAGTCGGCTGGAGGACGATGTATTGAATCGCGACGCAATTTGTGTGTTCCATCGTCATTAAGAGGCTCTGAACGTTACAATTAACTGTCAGTTTTGTGCCGGATTCGATAAACTACACTCCTAGGAGAACGACCAAAAGGTGCCCGGGGCAGCAATAGTTCCTCGGAGACAAGTTGGCTGGAGGACGATGTATTGAATCGCGACGCAATTTGTGTGTTCCATCGTCATTAACAGGCTCTGAACGTTACAATTAACTGTCAGTTTTGCGTCGGATTCGAAAAACTACACTCACAGGAGAACGACGATAAGGTGCCCGAGGCAGCTATAGACCCTTGGAGACAAGTCGGCTGGAGGAAGATGTATTGAATCGCGACGCAATTTGTGTGTTCCATCGTCATTAAGAGGCTCTGAACGTTACAATTAACTGTCAGTTTTGCGTCGGATTCGAAAATCTAGACTCACAGGAGAACGACCATAAGGTGCCCGAGGCATCACTAGACCCTTGGAGACAAGTCGGCTGGAGGACGATGTATTGAATCGCGACGCAATTTGTGTGTTCCATCGTCATTAAGAGGCTCTGAACGTTACAATTAACTGTCAGTTTTGCGCCGGATTCGAAAAACTACACTCCTAGGAGAACGACCAAAAGGTGCCCGGGCCAGCAATAGGACCTCGGAGACAAGTCGGCTGGAGGACGATGTATTGAATCGCGACGCAATTTGTGTCTTCCATCGTTATTATCAGGCTCTGAACGTTACAATTAACTGTCAGTTACGCGTCGTATTCGGAAAACTAGACTCACAGCAGAACGACCATAAGGTGCCCGAGGCAGCAATAGACCCTTGGAGACAAGTCGGCTGGAGGACGATGTATTGAATCGCGACGCAATTTGTGTCTTCCATCGTCATTAAGAGGCTCTGAACGTTACAATTAACTGTCGGTTTTGCGTCGGATTCGAAAATCTAGACTCACAGGAGAACGACCATAAGGTGCCCGAAGCAGCACTAGACCCTTGGAGACATGTCGGCTGGAGGACGATGTATTGAATCGCGACGCAATTTGTGTGTTCCATCGTCATTAAGAGGCTCTGAACGTTACAATTAACTGTCAGTTTTGCGCCGGATTCGAGAAACTTCACTCCTAGGAGAACGACTAAAAGGTGCCCGGGGCAGCAATAGTACCTCGGAGACAAGTCGGCTGGAGGACGATGTATTGAATCGCGACGCAATTTGTGTGTTCCATCGTCATTATCAGGCTCTGAACGTTACAATTAACTGTCAGTTTTGCGTCGGATTCGAAAAACTACACTCACAGGAGAACGACGATAAGGTGCCCGAGGCAGCTATAGACCCTTGGAGACAAGTCGGCTGGAGGAAGATGTATTGAATCGCGATGCAATTTGTGTGTTCCATCGTCATTAAGAGGCTCTGAACGTTACAATTAACTGTCAGTTATGCGTCGTATTCGGAAAACTAGACTCACAGCAGAACGACCATAAGGTGCCCGAGCAGCAATAGACTCTTGGAGACAGGTCGGCTGTCGGACGATGTATTGAATCTCGACGCAATTTGTGTGTTCCATCGTCATTAAGAGGCTCTGAACGTTACAATTAACTGTCAGTTTTGCGTCGGATTCGAAAAACTAGACTCACAGGAGAACGGCGATAAGGTGCCCGAGGCAGCTATAGACCCTTGGAGACAAGTCGGCTGGGAGGACGATGTATCGAATCACGACGCAATTTGTGTGTTCCATCGTCATTAAGAGGCTCTGAACGTTACAATTAACTGTCAATTTTGCGTCGGATTCGAAAATCTAGACTTACAGGAGAACGACCATAAGGTGCCCGAGGCAGCACTAGACCCCTGGAGACAAGTCGGCTGGAGGACGATGTATTGAATCTCGACGCAATTTGTGTGTTCCATCGTCATTAAGAGGCTCTGAACGTTACAAATAACTGTCAGTTTTGCGTCGGATTCGAAAAACTAGACTCACAGGAGAACGACGATAAGGTGCCCGAGGCAGCTATAGACCCTTGGAGACAAGTCGGCTGGGAGGACGATGTATTGAATCACGACGCAATTTGTGTGTTCCATCGTCATTAAGAGGCTCTGAACGTTACAATTAACTGTCAATTTTGCGTCGGATTCGAAAATCTAGACTCACAGGAAAACGACCATAAGGTGCCCGAGGCAGCACTAGACCCTTGGAGACAAGCCGGCTGGAGGACGATGTATTGAATCGCGACGGAATTTGTGTGATCCATCGTCATTAAGAGGCTCTGAACGTTACAATTAACTGTCAGTTTTGCGTCGGATTCGAAAAACTAGACTCACAGGAGAACGACCATAAGGTGCCCGAGGCAGCAATAGACCCTTGGAGACAAGTCGGCCGGAGGACGATGTATTGAATCTCGACGCAATTTGTGTGTTCCATCGACATTAAGAGGCTCTGAACGTTACAATTAACTGTCAGTTTTGTGCCGGATTCGAAAAACTACACTCCTAGGAGAACGACCAAAAGGTGCCCGGGGCAGCAATGTTACCTCGGAGACAATTCGGCTGGAGGACGATGTATTGAATCGCGACGCAATTAGTGTGTTCCATCGTCATTAAGAGACTCTGAACGTTACAATTAACTGTCAGTTTTGTGCCGGATTCGAAAAACTACACTCCTAGGAGAACGACCAAAAGGTGACCGGGGCAGCAACAGTACCTCGGAGACAAGTCGGCTGGTGGACGATGTATTGAATCGCGACGCAATTTGTTTGTTCCATCGTCATTAACAGGCTCTGAACGTTACAATTAACTGTCAGTTTTGCGTCGGATTCGAAAATCTTGACTCACAGGAGAACGACCATAATGTGCCCGAGGCAGCACTAGACCCTTGGAGACAAGTCGGCTGGAGGACGATGTATTGAATCGCGACGCAATTTGTGTGTTCCATCGTCATTAAGAGGCTCTGAACGTTACAATTAACTGTCAGTTTTGCGCCGGATTCGAAAAACTAGACTCACAGGAGAACGACGATAAGGTGCCCGAGGCAGCAATAGACCCTTGGAGACAAGTCGGCTGGAGGACGATGTATTGAATCGCGACGCAATTTGTGTGTTCCATCGTCATTAAGAGGCTCTGAAGGTTACAATTAACTGTCGGTTTTGCGTCGGATTCGAAAATCTAGACTCACAGGAGAACGACCATAAGGTGCCCGAAGCAGCACTAGACCCTTGGAGACAAGTCGGCTGGAGGACGATGTATTGAATCGCGACGCAATTTGTGTGTTCCATCGTCAATAAGAGGTTCTGAACGTTACAATTAACTGTCAGTTTTGCGCCGGATTCGAAAAACTACACTCCTAGGAGAACGACCAAAAGGTACCCGGGGCAGCAATAGTACCTCGGAGACAAGTCGGCTGGAGGACGATGTACTGAATCGCGACGCAATTTGTGTGTTCCATCGTCATTAACAGGCTCTGAACGTTACAATTAACTGTCAGTTACTCGTCGTATTCGGAAAACTAAACTCACAGGAGAACAACCATAAGGTGCCCGAGGCAGCAATAGACCCTTGGAGACAGGTCGGCTGTCGGACGATGTATTGAATCTCGACGCAATTTGTGTGTTCCATCGTCATTAAGAGGCTCTGAACGTTACAATTAACTGTCAGTTACTCGTCGTATTCGGAAAACTAAACTCACAGGAGAACAACCATAAGGTGCCCGAGGCAGCACTAGACCCTTGGAGACAAGCCGGCTGGAGGACGATGTATTGAATCGCGACGGAATTTGTGTGATCCATCGTCATTAAGAGGCTCTGAACGTTACAATTAACTGTCAGTTTTGCGTCGGATTCGAAAAACTAGACTCACAGGAGAACGACCATAAGGTGCCCGAGGCAGCAATAGACCCTTGGAGACAAGTCGGCCGGAGGACGATGTATTGAATCGCGACGCAATTTGTGTGTTCCATCGACATTAAGAGGCTCTGAACGTTACAATTAACTGTCAGTTTTGTGCCGGATTCGAAAAACTACACTCCTAGGAGAACGACCAAAAGGTGCCCGGGGCAGCTATATTACCTCGGAGACAATTCGGCTGGAGGACGATGTATTGAATCGCGACGCAATTAGTGTGTTCCATCGTCATTAAGAGACTCTGAACGTTACAATTAACTGTCAGTTTTGTGTCGGATTCGAAAAACTACACTCCTAGGAGAACGACCAAAAGGTGACCGGGGCAGCAACAGTACCTCGGAGACAAGTCGGCTGGTGGACGATGTATTGAATCGCGACGCAATTTGTGTGTTCCATCGTCATTAACAGGCTCTGAACGTTACAATTAACTGTCAGTTTTGCGTCGGATTCGAAAATCTTGACTCACAGGAGAACGACCATAATGTGCCCGAGGCAGCACTAGACCCTTGGAGACAATTCGGCTGGAGGACGATGTATTGAATCGCGACGCAATTTGTGTGTTCCATCGTCATTAAGAGGCTCTGAACGTTACAATTAACTGTCAGTTTTGCGCCGGATTCGAAAAACTAGACTCACAGGAGAACGACGATAAGGTGCCCGAGGCAGCAATAGACCCTTGGAGACAAGTCGGCTGGAGGACGATGTATTGAATCGCGACGCAATTTGTGTGTTCCATCGTCATTAAGAGGCTCTGAAGGTTACAATTAACTGTCGGTTTTGCGTCGGATTCGAAAATCTAGACTCACAGGAGAACGACCATAAGGTGCCCGAAGCAACACTAGACCCTTGGAGACAAGTCGGCTGGAGGACGATGTATTGAATCGCGACGCAATTTGTGTGTTCCATCGTCATTAAGAGGTTCTGAACGTTACAATTAACTGTCAGTTTTGCGCCGGATTCGAAAAACTACACTCCTAGGAGAACGACCAAAAGGTACCCGGGGCAGCAATAGTACCTCGGAGACAAGTCGGCTGGAGGACGATGTACTGAATCGCGACGCAATTTGTGTGTTCCATCGTCATTAACAGGCTCTGAACGTTACAATTAACTGCCAGTTACTCGTCGTATTCGGAAAACTAAACTCACAGGAGAACAACCATAAGGTGCCCGAGGCAGCAATAGACCCTTGGAGACAGGTCGGCTGTCGGACGATGTATTGAATCTCGACGCAATTTGTGTGTCCCATCGTCATTAAGAGGCTCTGAACGTTACAATTAACTGTCAGTTTTGCGTCGGATTCAAAAAACTAGACTCACAGGAGAACGACGATAAGGTGCCCGAGGCAGCTGTAGACCCTTGGAGACAAGTCGGGTGGAGGACGATGTATTGAATCGCGACGCAATTTGTGTGTTCCATCGTCATTAAGAGGCTCTGAACGTTACAATTAACTGTCAGTTTTGCGTCGGATTCGAAAATCTAGACTCACAGGAGAACGACCATAATGTGCCCGAGGCAGCACTAGACCCTTGGAGACAAGTCGGCTGGAGGACGATGTATTGAATCGCGACGCAATTTGTGTGTTCCATCTTCATTAAGAGGCTCTGAACGTTACAATTAACTGTCAGTTTTGCGCCGGATTCGAAAAACTAGACTCACAGGAGAACGACGATAAGGTGCCCGAGGCAGCAATAGACCCTTGGAGACAAGTCGGCTGGAGGACGATGTATTGAATCGCGACGCAATTTGTGTGTTCCATCGTCATTAAAAGGCTCTGAACGTTACAATTAACTGTCAGTTTTGCGTCGGATTCGAAAATCTAGACTCACAGGAGAACGACCATAAGGTGCCCAGGCAGCACTAGACCCTTGGAGACAAGTCGGCTGGAGGACGATGTATTGAATCGCGACGCAATTTGTGTTTTCCATCGTCATTAAGAGGCTCTGAACATTACAATTAACTGTCAGTTTTGTGCCGGATTCGAAAAACTACACTCCTAGGAGAACGACCAAAAGGTGCCCGGGGCAGCAATAGTACCTCGGAGACAAGTCGGCTGGAGGACGATGTATTGAATCGCGACGCAATTTGTGTGTTCCATCGTCATTAACAGGCTCTGAACGTTACAATTAACTGTCAGTTATGCGTCGTATTCGGAAAAATAGACTCACAGCAGAACCACCATAAGGTGCCCGAGGCAGCCATAGACCCTTGGAGACAGATCGGCTGGAGGACGATGTATTGAATCGCGACGCAATTTGGGTGTTCCATCGTCATTAAGAGGCTCTGATCGTTACATTTAACTGTCAGTTTTGCGTCGGATTCGAAAAACTAGACTCACAGGAGAACGACCACAAGGAGCCCGAGGCAGCAATAGACTCTTGGAGACAGGTCGGCTGTCGGACGATGTATTGAATCTCGACGCAATTTGTGTGTTCCATCGTCATTAAGAGGCTCTGAACGTTACAATTAACTGTCAGTTTTGCGCCGGATTCGAGAAACGTCACTCCTAGGAGAACGACTAAAAGGTGCCCGGGGCAGCAATAGTACCTCGGAGACAAGTCGGCTGGAGGACGAAGTATTGAATCGCGACGCAATTTGTGTGTTCCATCGTCATTAAGAGGCTCTGAACGTTACAATTAACTGTCGGTTTTGCGTCGGATTCGAAAATCTAGACTCACAGGAGAACGACCATAAGGTGCCCGAAGCAGCACTAGACCCTTGGAGACATGTCGGCTGGAGGACGATGTATTGAATCGCGACGCAATTTGTGTGTTCCATCGTCATTAAGAGGCTCTGAACGTTACAATTAACTGTCAGTTTTGCGCCGGATTCGAGAAACTTCACTCCTAGGAGAACGACTAAAAGGTGCCCGGGGCAGCAATAGTACCTCGGAGACAAGTCGGCTGTCGGACGATGTATTGAATCGCGACCCAATTTGTGTGTTCCATCGTCATTATCAGGCTCTGAACGTTACAATTAACTGTCAGTTACTCGTCGTATTCGGAAAACTAGACTCACAGGAGAACGACCATAAGGTGCCCGAGGCAGCAATAGACCCTTGGAGACAGGTCGGCTGTCGGACGATGTATTGAATCTCGACGCAATTTGTGTGTTCCATCGTCATTAAGAGGCTCTGAACGTTACAATTAACAGTCAGTTTTGCGTCGGATTCGAAAAACTAGACTCACAGGAGAACGACGATAAGGTGCCCGAGGCAGCTATAGACCTTTGGAGACAAGTCGGCTGGGAGGACGATGTATTGAATCACGACGCAATTTGTGTGTTCCATCGTCATTAAGAGGCTCTGAACGTTACAATTAACTGTCAATTTTGCGTCGGATTCGAAAATCTAGACTCACAGGAAAACGACCATAAGGTGCCCGAGGCGGCACTAGACCCTTGGAGACAAGCCGGCTGGAGGACGATGTATTGAATCGCGACGCAATTTGTGTGATCCATCGTCATTAAGAGGCTCTGAACGTTACAATTAACTGTCAGTTTTGCGTCGGATTCGAAAAACTAGACTCACAGGAGAACGACCATAAGGTGCCCGAGGCAGCAATAGACCCTTGGAGACAAGTCGGCCGGAGGACGATGTATTGAATCGCGACGCAATTTGTGTGTTCCATCGACATTAAGAGGCTCTGAACGTTACAATTAACTGTCGGTTTTGCGTCGGATTCGAAAATCTAGACTCACAGGAGAACGACCATAAGGTGCCCGAAGCAGCACTAGACCCTTGGAGACATGTCGGCTGGAGGACGATGTATTGAATCGCGACGCAATTTGTGTGTTCCATCGTCATTAAGAGGCTCTGAACGTTACAATTAACTGTCAGTTTTGCGCCGGATTTGAAAAACTACACTCGTAGGAGAACGACCAAAAGGTGCCCGGGGCAGCAATAGTACCTCGGAGACAAGTCGGCTGGAGGACGATGTATTGAATCGCGACGCAATTTGTGTGTTCCATCGTCATTAACAGGCTCTGAACGTTACAATTAACTGTCAGTTATGCGTCGTATTCGGGAAACTAGACTCACAAGAGAACGACCATAAGGTGCCCGAGGCAGCAATAGACCCTTGGAGACAAGTCGGCCGGAAGACGATGTATTGAATCGCGACGCAATTTGTGTGTTCCATCGTCATTAAGAGGCTCTGAACGTTACAATTAACTGTCAGTTTTGCGTCGGATTCGAATATCTAGACTCACAGAAGAACGACCATAAGGTGCCCGAGGCAGCACTAGACCCTTGGAGACAAGTCGGCTGGAGGACGATGTATTGAATCGCGACGCAATTTGTGTGTTCCATCGTCATTAAGAGGCTCTGAACGTTACAATTAACTGTCAGTTTTGCGCCGGATTTGAAAAACTACACTCCTAGGAGAACGACCAAAAGGTGCCCGGGGCAGCAATAGTACCTCGGAGACAAGTCGGCTGGAGGACGATGTATTGAATCGCGACGCAATTTGTTTGTTCCATCGTCATTAACAGGCTCTGAACGTTACAATTAACTGTCAGTTATGCGTCGTATTCGGGAAACTAGACTCACAGGAGAACGACCATAAGGTGCCCGAGGCAGCAATAGACTCTTGGAGACAGGTTGGCTGTCGGACGATGTATTGAATCTCGACGCAATTTGTGTGTTCCATCGTCATTAAGAGGCTCTGAACGTTACAATTAACTGTCAGTTTTGCGTCGGATTCGAAAAACTAGACTCACAGGAGAACGACGATAAGGTGCCCGAGGCAGCTATAGACCCTTGGAGACAAGTCGGCTGGAGGACGATGTATTGAATCGCGACGCAATTTGTGTGTTCCATCGTCATTAAGAGGCTCTGAACGTTACAATTAACTGTCAGTTTTGCGTCGGATTCGAAAAACTAGACTCACAAGAGAACGACCATAAGGTGCCCGAGGCAGCAATAGACCCTTGGAGACAAGTCGGCCGGAGGACGATGTATTGAATCGCGACGCAATTTGTGTGTTCCATCGTCATTAAGAGGCTCTGAACGTTACAATTAACTGTCAGTTTTGCGTCGGATTCGAAAATCTAGACTCACAGGAGAACGACGATAAGGTGCCCGAGGCAGCACTAGACCCTCGGAGACAAGTCGGCTGTCGGACGAAGTATTGAATCGCGACGCAATTTGTGTGTTCCATCGTCATTAAGAGGCTCTGAACCTTACAATTAACTGTCAGTTTTGATTCGGATTCGAATATTTAGACCCACAGAAGAACGACCATAAGGTGCCCGAGGCAGCACTAGACCCTTGGAGACAAGTCGGCTGGAGGACGATGTATTGAATCGCGACGCAATTTGTGTGTTCCATCGTCATTAAGAGGCTCTGAACGTTACAATTAACTGTCAGTTTTGCGCCGGATTTGAAAAACTACACTCCTAGGAGAACGACCAAAAGGTGCCCAGGGCAGCAATAGTACCTCGGAGACAAGTCGGCTGGAGGACGATGTATTGAATCGCGACGCAATTTGTGTGTTCCATCGTCATTAACAGGCTCTGAACGTTACAATTAACTGTCAGTTATGCGTCGTATTCGGGAAACTAGACTCACAGGAGAACGACCATAAGGTGCCCGAGGCAGCAATAGACTCTTGGAGACAGTTTGGCTGTCGGACGATGTATTGAATCTCGACGCAATTTGTGTGTTCCATCGTCATTTAGAGGCTCTGAACGTTACAATTAACTGTCAATTTTGCGTCGGATTCGAAAATCTAGACTTACAGGAGAACGACCATAAGGTGCCCGAGGCAGCACTAGACCCTTGGAGACAAGTCGGCTGGAGGACGATGTATTGAATCGCGACGCAATTTGTGTGTTCCATCGTCATTAAGAGGCTCTGAACGTTACAATTAACTGTCAGTTTTGCGTCGGATTCGAAAAACTAGACTCACAAGAGAACGACCATAAGGTGCCCGAGGCAGCAATAGACCCTTGGAGACAAGTCGGCCGGGGGACGATGTATTGAATCGCGACGCAATTTGTGTGTTCCATCGTCATTAAGAGGCTCTGAACGTTACAATTAACTGTCAGTTTTGCGTCGGATTCGAAAATCTAGACTCACAGGAGAACGAGGATAAGGTGCCCGAGGCAGCACTAGACCCTTGGAGACAAGTCGGCTGTCGGACGAAGTATTGAATCGCGACGCAATTTGTGTGTTCCATCGTCATTAAGAGGCTCTGAACCTTACAATTAACTGTCAGTTTTGCGTCGGATTCGAATATCTAGACTCACAGAAGAACGACCATAAGGTGCCCGAGGCAGCACTAGACCCTTGGAGACAAGTCGGCTGGAGGACGATGTATTGAATCGCGACGCAATTTGTGTGTTCCATCGTCATTAAGAGGCTCTGAATGTTACAATTAACTGTCAGTTTTGCGCCGGATTTGAAAAACTACACTCCTAGGAGAACGACCAAAAGGTGCCCGGGGCAGCAATAGTACCTCGGAGACAAGTCGGCTGGAGGACGATGTATTGAATCGCGACCCAATTTGTGTGTTCCATCGTCATTAACAGGCTCTGAACGTTACAATTAACTGTCAGTTATGCGTCGGATTCGAAAAACTAGACTCACAGGAGAACGACCATAAGGTGCCCGGGGCAGCAATAGTACCTCGGAGACAAGTCGGCTGGAGGACTGTGTATTGAATCGCGACGCAATTTGTGTGTTCCATCGTCATTAACAGGCTCTGAACGTTACAATTAACTGTCAGTTATGCGTCGTATTCGGAAAACTAGACTCACAGAAGAACGACCATAAGGTGCCCGAGGCAGCAATAGACCCTTGGAGACAGATCGGCTGGAGGACGATGTATTGAATCGCGACGCAATTTGTGTGTTCCATCGCCATTAAGAGGCTCTGATCGTTACATTTAACTGTCAGTTTTGCGTCGGATTCGAAAAACTAGACTCACAGGAGAACGACGATAAGGTGCCCGAGGCAGCTATAGACCCTTGGAGACAAGTCGGCTGGAGGACGATGTATTGAATCGCGACGCAATTTGTGTGTTCCATCGTCATTAACAGGCTCTGAACGTTACAATTAACTGTCAGTTATGCGTCGTATTCGGAAAACTAGACTCACAGCAGAACGACCATAAGGTGCCCGAGGCAGCAATAGACTCTTGGAGACAGGTTGGCTGTCGGACGATGTATTGAATCTCGACGCAATTTGTGTGTTCCATCGTCATTAAGAGGCTCTGAACGTTACAATTAACTGTCAGTTTTGCGTCGGATTCGAAAAACTAGACTCACAGGAGAACGACGATAAGGTGCCCGAGGCAGCTATAGACCCTTGGAGACAAGTCGGCTGGGAGGACGATGTATTGAATCACGACGCAATTTGTGTGTTCCATCGTCATTAAGAGGCTCTGAACGTTACAATTAACTGTCAATTTTGCGTCTGATTCGAAAATCTAGACTTACAGGAGAACGACGATAAGGTGCCCGAGGCAGCACTAGACCCTTGGAGACAAGTCGGCTGTCGGACGATGTATTGAATCGCGACGCAATTTGTGTGTTCCATCGTCATTAAGAGGCTCTGAACGTTACAATTAACTGTCAGTTTTGCGCCGGATTCGAAAAACTACACTCCTAGGAGAACGACCAAAAGGTGCCCGGGGCAGCAATAGTACCTCGGAGACAAGTCGGCTGGAGGACAATGTATTGAATCGCGACGCAATTTGTGTGTTCCATCGTCATTAACAGGCTTTGAACGTTACAATTAACTGTCAGTTATGCGTCGTATTCGGAAAACTAGACCCACAGGAGAACGACCATAAGGTGCCCGAGGCAGCGATAGACCCTTGGAGACAGGTCGGCTGTCGGACGATGTATTGAATCTCGACGCAATTTGTTTGTCCCATCGTCATTAAGAGGCTCTGAACGTTACAAGTAACTGTCAGTTTTGCGTCGGATTCGAAAAACTAGACTCACAGGAGAACGACGATAAGGTGCCCGAGGCAGCACTAGACCCTTGGAGACAAGTCGGCTGGAGGACGATGTATTGAATCGCGACGCAATTTGTGTGTTCCATCGTCATTAAGAGGCTCTGAACCTTACAATTAACTGTCAGCTTTGCGTCGGATTCGAATATCTAGACTCACAGAAGAACGACCATAAGGTGCCCGAGGCAGCACTAGACCCTTGGAGACAAGTCGGCTGGAGGACGATGTATTGAATCGCGACGCAATTTGTGTGTTCCATCGTCATTAAGAGGCTCTGAACGTTACAGTTAACTCAGTTTTGCGCCGGATTCGATAAACTACACTCCTAGGAGAACGACCAAAAGGTGCCCGCGGCAGCAATAGTAACTCGGAGACAAGTCGGCTGGAGGATGATGTATTGAATCGCGACGCAATTTGTGTGTTCCATCGTCATTAACAGGCTCTGAACGTTACAATTAACTGTCAGTTATGCGTCGGATTCGAAAAACTAGACTCACAGGAGAACGACCATAAGATGCCCGAGGCAGCAATAGACCCTTGGAGACAAGTCGGCTGGAGGACGATGTATTGAATCGCGACGCAATTTGTGTGTTCCATCGTCATTAAGAGGCTCTGAACGTTACAATTAACTGTCAGTTATGCGTCGTATTCGGAAAACTAGACTCACAGCAGAACGACCATAAGGTGCCCGAGCAGCAATAGACTCTTGGAGACAGGTCGGCTGTCGGACGATGTATTGAATCTCGACGCAATTTGTGTGTTCCATCGTCATTAAGAGGCTCTGAACGTTACAATTAACTGTCAGTTTTGCGTCGGATTCGAAAAACTAGACTCACAGGAGAACGGCGATAAGGTGCCCGAGGCAGCTATAGACCCTTGGAGACAAGTCGGCTGGGAGGACGATGTATTGAATCACGACGCAATTTGTGTGTTCCATCGTCATTAAGAGGCTCTGAACGTTACAATTAACTGTCAATTTTGCGTCGGATTCGAAAATCTAGACTTACAGGAGAACGACCATAAGGTGCCCGAGGCAGTACTAGACCCCTGGAGACAAGTCGGCTGGAGGACGATGTATTGAATCGCGACGCAATTTGTGTGTTCCATCGTCATTAAGAGGCTCTGAACGTTACAATTAACTGTCAGTTTTGCGTCGGATTCGAAAAACTAGACTCACAAGAGAACGACCATAAGGTGCCCGAGGCAGCAATAGACCCTTGGAGACAAGTCGGCCGGAGGATGATGTATTGAATCGCGACGCAATTTGTGTGTTCCATCGTCATTAAGAGGCTCTGAACGTTACAATTAACTGTCAGTTATGCGTCGTATTCGGAAAACTAGACTCACAGCAGAACGACCATAAGGTGCCCGAGCAGCAATAGACTCTTGGAGACAGGTCGGCTGTCGGACGATGTTTTGAATCTCGACGCAATTTGTGTGTTCCATCGTCATTAAGAGGCTCTGAACGTTACAATTAACTGTCAGTTTTGCGTCGGATTCGAAAAACTAGACTCACAGGAGAACGACGATAAGGTGCCCGAGGCAGCTATAGACCCTTGGAGACAAGTCGGCTGGGAGGACGATGTATTGAATCACGACGCAATTTGTGTGTTCCACTGTCATTAAGAGGCTCTGAACGTTACAATTAACTGTTAATTTTGCGTCGGATTCGAAAATCTAGACTTACAGGAGAACGACCATAAGGTGCCCGAGGCAGCACTAGACCCTTGGAGACAAGTCGGCTGGAGGACGATGTATTGAATCGCGACGCAATTTGTGTGTTCCATCGTCATTAAGAGGCTCTGAACGTTACAATTAACTGTCAGTTTTGCGTCGGATTCGAAAAACTAGACTCACAAGAGAACGACCATAAGGTGCCCGAGGCAGCAATAGACCCTTGGAGACAAGTCGGCCGGAGGACGATGTATTGAATCGCGACGCAATTTGTGTGTTCCATCGTCATTAAGAGGCTCTGAACGTTACAATTAACTGTCAGTTTTGCGTCGGATTCGAAAATCTAGACTCACAGGAGAACGACGATAAGTCGCCCGAGGCAGCACTAGACCCTTGGAGACAAGTCGGCTGTCGGACGAAGTATTGAATCGCGACGCAATTTGTGTGTTCCATCGTCATTAAGAGGCTCTGAACCTTACAATTAACTGTCAGTTTTGCGTCAGATTCGAATATCTAGACTCACTGAAGAACGACCATAAGGTGCCCGAGGCAGCACTAGACCCTTGGAGACAAGTCGGCTGGAGGACGATGTATTGAATCGCGACGCAATTTGTGTGTTCCATCGTCATTAACAGGCTCTGAACGTTACAATTAACTGTCAGTTTTGCGCCGGATTTGAAAAACTACACTCCTAGGAGAACGACCAAAAGGTGCCCGGGGCAGCAATAGTACCTCGGAGACAAGTCGGCTGGAGGACGATGTATTGAATCGCGACGCAATTTGTGTGTTCCATCGTCATTAACAGGCTCTGAACGTTACAATTAACTGTCAGTTATGCGTCGTATTCGGGAAACTAGACTCACAGGAGAACGACCATAAGGTGCCCGAGGCAGCAATAGACTCTTGGAGACAGGTTGGCTGTCGGACGATGTATTGAATCTCGACGCAATTTGTGTGTTCCATCGTCATTAAGAGGCTCTGAACGTTACAATTAACTGTCAGTTTTGCGTCGGATTCGAAAAACTAGACTCACAGGAGAACGACGATAAGGTGCCCGAGGCAGCTATAGACCCTTGGAGACAAGTCGGCTGGGAGGACGATGTATCGAATCACGACGCAATTTGTGTGTTCCATCGTCATTAAGAGGCTCTGAACGTTACAATTAACTGTCAATTTTGCGTCGGATTCGAAAATCTAGACTTACAGGAGAACGACCATAAGTTGCCCGAGGCAGCACTAGACCCTTGGAGACAAGTCGGCTGGAGGACGATGTATTGAATCGCGACGCAATTTGTGTGTTCCATCGTCATTAAGAGGCTCTGAACGTTACAATTAACTGTCAGTTTTCCGTCGGATTCGAAAATCTAGACTCACAGGAGAACGAGGATAAGGTGCCCGAGGCAGCACTAGACCCTTGGAGACAAGTCGGCTGTCGGACGAAGTATTGAATCGCGACGCAATTTGTGTGTTCCATCGTCATTAAGAGGCTTTGAACCTTACAATTAACTGTCAGTTTTGCGTCGGATTCGAATATCTAGACTCACAGAAGAACGACCATAAGGTGCCCGAGGCAGCACTAGACCCTTGGAGACAAGTCGGCTGGAGGACGATGTATTGAATCGCGACGCAATTTGTGTGTTCCATCGTCATTAAGAGGCTCTGAACGTTACAATTAACTGTCAGTTTTGCGCCGGATTTGAAAAACTACACTCCTAGGAGAACGACCAAAAGGTGCCCGGGGCAGCAATAGTACCTCGGAGACAAGTCGGCTGGAGGACGATGTATTGAATCGCGACGCAATTTGTGTGTTCCATCGTCATTAACAGGCTCTGAACGTTACAATTAACTGTCAGTTATGCGTCGTATTCGGGAAACTAGACTCACAGGAGAACGACCATAAGGTGCCCGAGGCAGCAATAGACCCTTGGAGACAGGTCGGCTGTCGGACGATGTATTGAATCTCGACGCAATTTGTGTGTCCCACCGTCATTAAGAGGCTCTGAACGTTACAATTAACTGTCAGTTTTGCGTCGGATTCGAAAAACTAGACTCACAGGAGAACGACGATAAGGTGCCCGAGGCAGCTATAGACCCTTGGAGACAAGTCGGCTGGAGGACGATGTATTGAATCGCGACGCAATTTGTGTGTTCCATCGTCATTAAGAGGCTCTGAACGTTACAATTAACTGTCAGTTTTGCGTCGGATTCGAAAATCTAGACTCACAGGAGAACGACCATGAGGTGCCCGAGGCAGCAATAGCCCCTTGGAGACAAGTCGGCTGGGAGGACGATGTATTGAATCGCGACGCAATTTGTATGTTCCATCGTCATTAACAGGCTCTGAACGTTACAATTAACTGTCAGTTTTGCGCCGGCTTCGAAAAACTACACTCCTAGGAGAACGACCATAAGGTGCCCGAGGCAGCAATAGACCCTTGGAGACAGGTCGGCTGTCGGACGATATATTGAATCTCGACGCAATTTGTTTGTCCCATCGTCATTAAGAGGCTCTGAACGTTACAATTAACTGTCAGTTTTGCGTCGGATTCGAAAAACTAGACTCACAGGAGAACGACGATAAGGTGCCCGAGGCAGCACTAGACCCTTGGAGACAAGTCGGCTGGAGGACGATGTATTGAATCGCGACGCAATTTGTGTGTTCCATCGTCATTACAATTAACTGTCAGTTTTGCGTCGGATTCGAATATCTAGACTCACAGAAGAACGACCATAAGTTGCCCGAGGCAGCACTAGACCCTTGGAGACAAGTCGGCTGGAGGACGATGTATTGAATGGCGACGCAATTTGTGTGTTCCATCGTCATTAAGAGGCTCTGAACGTTACAATTAACTGTCAGTTTTGCGCCGGATTCGAAAAACTACACTCCTAGGAGAACGACCAAAAGGTGCCCGGGGCAGCAATAGTACCTCGGAGACAAGTCGGCTGGAGGACGATGTATTGAATCGCGACGCAATTTGTGTGTTCCATCGTCATTAAGAGGCGCTGAACCTTACAATTAACTGTCAGCTTTGCGTCGGATTCGAATATCTAGACTCACAGAAGAACGACCATAAGGTGCCCGAGGCAGCACTAGACCCTTGGAGACAAGTCGGCTGGAGGACGATGTATTGAATCGCGACGCAATTTGTGTGTTCCATCGTCATTAAGAGGCTCTGAACGTTACAATTAACTCAGTTTTGCGCCGGATTCGAAAAACTACACTCCTAGGAGAACGACCAAAAGGTGCCCGCGGCAGCAATAGTAACTCGGAGACAAGTCGGCTGGAGGACGATGTATTGAATCGCGACGCAATTTGTGTGATCCATCGTCATTAACAGGCTCTGAACGTTACAATTAACTGTCAGTTTTGCGTCGGATTCGAAAAACTAGACTCACAGGAGAACGACCACAAGGTGCCCGAGGCAGCAATAGACCCTTGGAGACAAGTCGGCTGGAGGACGATGTATTGAATCGCGACGCAATTTGTGTGTTCCATCGTCATTAAGAGGCTCTGAACGTTACAATTAACTGTCAGTTATGCGTCGTATTCGGAAAACTAGACTCACAGCAGAACGACCATAAGGTGCCCGAGCAGCAATAGACTCTTGGAGACAGGTCGGCTGTCGGACGATGTATTGAATCTCGACGCAATTTGTGTGTTCCATCGTCATTAAGAGGCTCTGAACGTTACAATTAACTGTCAGTTTTGCGTCGGATTCGAAAAACTAGACTCACAGGAGAACGACGATAAGGTGCCCGAGGCAGCTATAGACCCTTGGAGACAAGTCGGCTGGGAGGACGATGTATTGAATCACGACGCAATTTTTGTGTTCCATCGTCATTTAGAGGCTCTGAACGTTACAATTAACTGTCAATTTTGCGTCGGATTCGAAAATCTAGACTTTCAGGAGAACGACCATAAGGTGCCCGAGGCAGCACTAGACCCTTGGAGACAAGTCGGCTGGAGGACGATGTATTGAATCGCGACGCAATTTGTGTGTTCCATCGTCATTAAGAGGCTCTGAACGTTACAATTAACTGTCAGTTTTGCGTCGGATTCGAAAAACTAGACTCACAAGAGAACGACCATAAGGTGCCCGAGGCAGCAATAGACCCTTGGAGACAAGTCGGCCGGAGGACGATGTATTGAATCGCGACGCAATTTGTGTGTTCCATCGTCATTAAGAGGCTCTGAACGTTACAATTAACTGTCAGTTTTGCGTCGGATTCGAAAATCTAGACTCACAGGAGAACGACGATAAGGTGCCCGAGGCAGCACTAGACCCTTGGAGACAAGTCGGCTGTCGGACGAAGTATTGAATCGCGACGCAATTTGTGTGTTCCATCGTCATTAAGAGGCTCTGAACCTTACAATTAACTGTCAGTTTTGCGTCGGATTCGAATATCTAGACTCACAGAAGAACGACCATAAGGTGCCCGAGGCAGCACTAGACCCTTGGAGACAAGTCGGCTGGAGGACGATGTATTGAATCGCGACGCAATTTGTGTGTTCCATCGTCATTAAGAGGCTCTGAACGTTACAATTAACTGTCTGTTTTGCGCCGGATTTGAAAAACTACACTCCTAGGAGAACGACCAAAAGGTGCCCGGGGCAGCAATAGTACCTCGGAGACAAGTCGGCTGGAGGACGATGTATTGAATCGCGACGCAATTTGTGTGTTCCATCGTCATTAACAGGCTCTGAACGTTACAATTAACTGTCAGTTATGCGTCGTATTCGGGAAACTAGACTCACAGGAGAACGACCATAAGGTGCCCGAGGCAGCAATAGACCCTTGGAGACAGGTCGGCTGTCGGACGATGTATTGAATCTCGACGCAATTTGTGTGTCCCACAGTCATTAATAGGCTCTGAACGTTACAATTAACTGTCAGTTTTGCGCCGGATTCGAAAAACTAGACTCACAGGAGAACGACGATAAGGTGCCCGAATCAGCTATAGACCCTTGGAGACAAGTCGGCTGGAGGACGATGTATTGAATCGCGACGCAATTTGTGTGTTCCATCGTCATTAAGAGGCTCTGAACGTTACAATTAACTGTCAGTTTTGCGTCGGATTCGAAAATCTAGACTCACAGGAGAACGACCATAAGGTGCCCGAGGCAGCAATAGACCCTTGGAGACAAGTCGGCTAGGAGGACGATGTATTGAATCGCGACGCAATTTGTATGTTCCATCGTCATTAAGAGGCTCTGAACGATACAATTAACTGTCAGTTTTGCGCCGGATTCGAAAAACTACACTCCTAGGAGAACGACCAAAAGGTGCCCGGGGCAGCAATAGTACCTCGGAGACAAGTCGGCTGGAGGACAATGTATTGAATCGCGACGCAATTTGTGGGTTCCATCGTCATTAACAGGCTTTGAACGTTACAATTAACTGTCAGTTATGCGTCGTATTCGGAAAACTAGACCCACAGGAGAACGACCATAAGGTGCCCGAGGCAGCAATAGACCCTTGGAGACAGGTCGGCTGTCGGACGATGTATTGAATCTCGACGCAATTTGTTTGTCCCATCGTCATTAAGAGGCTCTGAACGTTACAATTAACTGTCAGTTTTGCGCCGGATTCGAAAAACTAGACTCACAGGAGAACGACGATAAGGTGCCCGAGGCAGCACTAGACCCTTGGAGACAAGTCGGCTGGAGGACGATGTATTGAATCGCGACGCAATTTGTGTGTTCCATCGTCATTAAGAGGCTCTGAACCTTACAATTAACTGTCAGTTTTGCGTCGGATTCGAATATCTAGACTCACAGAAGAACTACCATAAGGTGCCCGAGGCAGCACTAGACCCTTGGAGACAAGTCGGCTGGAGGACGATGTATTGAATGGCGACGCAATTTGTGTGTTCCATCGTCATTAAGAGGCTCTGAACGTTACAATTAACTGTCAGTTTTGCGCCGGATTCGAAAAACTACACTCCTAGGAGAACGACCAAAAGGTGCCCGGGGCAGCAATAGTACCTCGGAGACAAGTCGGCTGGAGGACGATGTATTGAATCGCGACGCAATTTGTGTGTTCCATCGTCATTAAGAGGCTCTGAACCTTACAATTAACTGTCAGCTTTGCGTCGGATTCGAATATCTAGACTCACAGAAGAACGACCATAAGGTGCCCGAGGCAGCACTAGACCCTTGGAGACAAGTCGGCTGGAGGACGATGTATTGAATTGCGACGCAATTTGTGTGTTCCATCGTCATTAAGAGGCTCTGAACGTTACAATTAACTCAGTTTTGCGCCGGATTCGAAAAACTACACTCCTAGGAGAACGACCAAAAGGTGCCCGCGGCAGCAATAGTAACTCGGAGACAAGTCGGCTGGAGGACGATGTATTGAATCGCGACGCAATTTGTGTGTTCCATCGTCATTAACAGGCTCTGAACGTTACAATTAACTGTCAGTTTTGCGTCGGATTCGAAAAACTAGACTCACAGGAGAACGACCATAAGGTGCCCGAGGCAGCAATAGACCCTTGGAGACAAGTCGGCCGGAGGACGATGTATTGAATCGCGACGCAATTTGTGTGTTCCATCGTCATTAAGAGGCTCTGAAAGTTACATTTAACTGTCAGTTTTGCGTCTGATTCGAAAAACTAGACTCACAGGAGAACGACCATAAGGTGCCCGAGGCAGCTATAGACCCTTGGAGTCAGGTCGGCTGGAGGACGTTGTATTGAATCTCGACGCAATTTGTGTGTTCCATCGTCATTAAGAGGCTCTGAACGTTACAATTAACTGTCAGTTTTGCGCCGGATTTGAAAAACTACACTCCTAGGAGAACGACCAAAAGGTGCCGGGGCAGCAATAGTACCTCGGAGACAAGTCGGCTGGAGGACGATGTATTGAATCGCGACGCAATTTGTGTGTTCCATCGTCATTAACAAGCTCTGAACGTTACAATTAACTGTCAGTTATGTGTCGTATTCGGGAAACTAGACTCACAGGAGAACGACCATAAGGTGCCCGAGGCAGCAATAGACCCTTGGAGACAGGTCGGCTGTCGGACGATGTATTGAATCTCGACGCAATTTGTGTGTCCCACCGTTATTAAGAGGCTCTGAACGTTACAATTAACTGTCAGTTTTGCGTCGGATTCGAAAAACTAGACTCACAGGAGTACGACGATAAGGTGCCCGAGGCAGCACTAGACCCTTGGAGACAAGTCGGCCGGAGGACGATGTATTGAATCGCGACGCAATTTGTGTGTTCCATCGTCATTAAGAGGCTCTGAACCTTACAATTAACTGTCAGTTTTGCGTCGGATTCGAAAATCTAGACTCACAGGAGAACGACCATAAGGTGCCCGAGGCATCAATAGACCCATGGAGACAAGTCGGCTGGGAGGACGATGTATTGAATCGCGACGCAATTTGTATGTTCCATGGTCATTAAGAGGCTCTGAACGTTACAATTAACTGTCAGTTTTGCGTTGGATTCGAAAATCTAGACTCACAGGAGAACGACCATAAGGTGCCCGAGGCATCACAAGGTCCTTGGAGACAAGTCGGCTGGAGGACGATGTATTGAATGGCGACGCAATTTGTGTGTTCCATCGTCATTAAGAGGCTCTGAACGTTACAATTAACTGTCAGTTTTGCGCCGGATTCGAAAAAGTACACTCCTAGGAGGACGACCAAAAGGTGCCCGGGGCAGCAATAGTACCTCGGAGACAAGTCGGCTGGAGGACAATGTATTGAATCGCGACGCAATTTGCGTGTTCCATCGTCATTAACAGGCTTTGAACGTTACAATTAACTGTCAGTTATGCGTCGTATACGGAAAACTAGACTCACAGGAGAACGACCTAAGGTGCCCGAGGCAGCAATAGACCCTTGGAGACAGGTCGGCTGTCGGACGATGTATTGAATCTCGACGCAATTTGTTTGTCCCATCGTCATTAAGAGGCTCTGAACGTTACAATTAACTGTCAGTTTTGCGTCGGATTCGAAAAACTAGACTCACAGGAGAACGACGATAAGGTGCCCGAGGCAGCACTAGACCCTTGGAGACAAGTCGGCTGGAGGACGATGTATTGAATCGCGACGCAATTTGTGTGTTCCATCGTCATTAAGAGGCTCTGAACGTTACAATTAACTGTCAGTTTTGCGTCGGATTCGAATATTTAGACTCACAGAAGAACGACCATAAGGTGCCCGAGGCAGCACTAGACCCTTGGAGACAAGTCGGCTGGAGGACGATGTACTGAATCGCGACGCAATTTGTGTGTTCCATCGTCATTAAGAGGCTCTGAACGTTACAATTAACTGTCAGTTTTGCGTCGGATTCGAAAATCTAGACTCACAGGAGAACGACCGTAAGGTGCCCGAGGCATCACAAGGTCCTTGGAGACAAGTCGGCTGGAGGACGATGTATTGAATGGCGACGCAATTTGTGTGTTCCATCGTCATTAAGAGGCTCTGAAAGTTACAATTAACTGTCAGTTTTGCGCCGGATTCGAAAAACTACACTCCTAGGAGAACGACCAAAAGGTTCCCGGGGCAGCAATAGTACCTCGGAGACAAGTCGGCTGGAGGACAATGTATTGAATCGCGACGCAATTTGCGTGTTCCATCGTCATTAACAGGCTCTGAACGTTACAATTAACTGTCAGTTATGCGTCGTATACGGAAAACTAGACTCACAGGAGAACGACCAAAAGGTGCCCGGGGCAGCAATAGTACCTCGGAGACAAGTCGGCTGGAGGACGATGTATTGAATCGCGACGCAATTTGTGTGTTCCATCGTCATTAAGAGGCTCTGAACCTTACGATTAACTGTCAGTTTTGCGTCGGATTCGAATATCTAGACTCACAGAAGAACGACCATAAGGTGCCCGAGGCAGCACTAGACCCTTGGAGACAAGTCGGCTGGAGGACGATGTATTGAATCGCGACGCAATTTGTGTGTTCCATCGTCATTAAGAGGCTCTGAACGTTACAATTAACTGTCAGTTTTGCGCCGGATTCGAAAAACTACACTCCTAGGAGTACGACCAAAAGGTGCCCGCGGCAGCAATAGTACCTCGGAGACAAGTCGGTTGGAGGACGATGTATTGAATCGCGACGCAATTTGTGTGTTCCATCGTCATTAACAGGCTCTGAACGTTACAATTAACTGTCAGTTTTGCGTCGGATTCGAAAAACTAGACTCACAGGAGAACGACCATAAGGTGCCCGAGGCAGCAATAGACCCTTGGAGACAAGTCGGCCGGAGGACGTATTGAATCGCGACGCAATTTGTGTGTTCCATCGTCATTAAGAGGCTCTGAAAGTTACATTTAACTGTCAGTTTTGCGTCGGATTCGAAAAACTAGACTCACAGGAGAACGACCATAAGGTGCCCGAGGCAGCTATAGACCCTAGGAGTCAGGTCGGCTGTCGGACGATGTATTGAATCTCGACGCAATTTGTTTGTCCCATCGTCATTAAGAGGCTCTGAACGTTACAATTAACTGTCAGTTTTGCGTCGGATTCGAAAAACTAGACTCACAGGAGAACGACGATAAGGTGCCCGAGGCAGCACTAGACCCTTGGAGACAAGTCGGCTGGAGGACGATGTATTGAATCGCGACGCAATTTGTGTGTTCCATCGTCATTAAGAGGCTCTGAACATTACAATTAACTGTCAGTTTCGCGTCGGATTCGAATATCTAGACTCACAGAAGAACGACCATGAGGTGCCCGAGGCAGCACTGGACCCTTGGAGACAAGTCGGTTGGAGGACGATGTATTGAATGGCGACGCAATTTGTGTGTTCCATCGTCATTAAGAGGCTCTGAACGTTACAATTAACTGTTAGTTTTGCGCCGGATTCGAAAAACTACACTCCTAGGAGAACGACCAAAAGGTGCCCGGGGCAGCAATAGTACCTCGGAGACAAGTTGCCTGGAGGACGATGTATTGAATCGCGACGCAATTTGTGTGTTCCATGGTCATTAAGAGGCTCTGAACCTTACAATTAACTGTCAGTTTTGCGTCGGATTCGAAAAACTAGACTCACAAGAGAACGACCATAAGGTGCCCGAGGCAGCAATAGACCCTTGGAGACAAGTCGGCCGGAGGACGATGTATTGAATCGCGACGCAATTTGTGTGTTCCATCGTCATTAAGAGGCTCTGAACGTTACAATTAACTGTCAGTTTTGCGTCGGATTCGAAAATCTAGACTCACAGGAGAACGACGATAAGGTGCCCGAGGCAGCACTAGACCCTTGGAGACAAGTCGGCTGTCGGACGAAGTATTGAATCGCGACGCAATTTGTGTGTTCCATCGTCATTAGGAGGCTCTGAACCTTACAATTAACTGTCAGTTTTGCGTCGGATTCGAATATCTAGACTCACAGAAGAACGACCATAAGGTGCCCGAGGCAGCACTAGACCCTTGGAGACAAGTCGGCTGGAGGACGATGTATTGAATCGCGACGCAATTTGTGTGTTCCAACGTCATTAAGAGGCTCTGAACGTTACAATTAACTGTCTGTTTTGCGCCGGATTTGAAAAACTACACTCATAGGAGAACGACCAAAAGGTGCCCGGGGCAGCAATAGTACCTCGGAGACAAGTCGGCTGGAGGACGATGTATTGAATCGCGACGCAATTTGTGTGTTCCATCGTCATTAACAGGCTCTGAACGTTACAATTAACTGTCAGTTATGCGTCGTATTCGGGAAACTAGACTCACAGGAGAACGACCATAAGGTGCCCGAGGCAGCAATAGACCCTTGGAGACAGGTCGGCTGTCGGACGATGTATTGAATCTCGACGCAATTTGTGTGTCCCACCGTCATTAAGAGGCTCTGAACGTTACAATTAACTGTCAGTTTTGCGTCGGATTCGAAAAACTAGACTCACAGGAGAACGACGATAAGGTGCCCGACTCAGCTATAGACCCTTGGAGACAAGTCGGCTGGAGGACGATGTATTGAATCGCGACGCAATTTGTGTGTTCCATCGTCATTAAGAGGCTCTGAACGTTACAATTAACTGTCAGTTTTGCGTCGGATTCGAAAATCTAGACTCACAGGAGAACGACCATAAGGTGCCCGAGGCAGCAATAGACCCTTGGAGACAAGTCGGCTAGGAGGACGATGTATTGAATCGCGACGCAATTTGTATGTTCCATCGTCATTAAGAGGCTCTGAACGATACAATTAACTGTCAGTTTTGCGCCGGATTCGAAAAACTACACTCCTAGGAGAACGACCAAAAGGTGCCCGGGGCTGCAATAGTACCTCGGAGACAAGTCGGCTGGAGGACAATGTATTGAATCGCGACGCAATTTGTGGGTTCCATCGTCATTAACAGGCTTTGAACGTTACAATTAACTGTCAGTTATGCGTCGTATTCGGAAAACTAGACCCACAGGAGAACGACCATAAGGTGCCCGAGGCAGCAATAGACCCTTGGAGACAGGTCGGCTGTCGGACGATGTATTGAATCTCGACGCAATTTGTTTGTCCCATCGTCATTAAGAGGCTCTGAACGTTACAATTAACTGTCAGTTTTGCGCCGGATTCGAAAAACTAGACTCACAGGAGAACGACGATAAGGTGCCCGAGGCAGCACTAGACCCTTGGAGACAAGTCGGCTGGAGGACGATGTATTGAATCGCGACGCAATTTGTGTGTTCCATCGTCATTAAGAGGCTCTGAACCTTACAATTAACTGTCAGTTTTGCGTCGGATTCGAATATCTAGACTCACAGAAGAACTACCATAAGGTGCCCGAGGCAGCACTAGACCCTTGGAGACAAGTCGGCTGGAGGACGATGTATTGAATGGCGACGCAATTTGTGTGTTCCATCGTCATTAAGAGGCTCTGAACGTTACAATTAACTGTCAGTTTTGCGCCGGATTCGAAAAACTACACTCCTAGGAGAACGACCAAAAGGTGCCCGGGGCAGCAATAGTACCTCGGAGACAAGTCGGCTGGAGGACGATGTATTGAATCGCGACGCAATTTGTGTGTTCCATCGTCATTAAGAGGCTCTGAACCTTACAATTAACTGTCAGCTTTGCGTCGGATTCGAATATCTAGACTCACAGAAGAACGACCATAAGGTGCCCGAGGCAGCACTAGACCCTTGGAGACAAGTCGGCTGGAGGACGATGTATTGAATTGCGACGCAATTTGTGTGTTCCATCGTCATTAAGAGGCTCTGAACGTTACAATTAACTCAGTTTTGCGCCGGATTCGAAAAACTACACTCCTAGGAGAACGACCAAAAGGTGCCCGCGGCAGCAATAGTAACTCGGAGACAAGTCGGCTGGAGGACGATGTATTGAATCGCGACGCAATTTGTGTGTTCCATCGTCATTAACAGGCTCTGAACGTTACAATTAACTGTCAGTTTTGCGTCGGATTCGAAAAACTAGACTCACAGGAGAACGACCATAAGGTGCCCGAGGCAGCAATAGACCCTTGGAGACAAGTCGGCCGGAGGACGATGTATTGAATCGCGACGCAATTTGTGTGTTCCATCGTCATTAAGAGGCTCTGAAAGTTACATTTAACTGTCAGTTTTGCGTCTGATTCGAAAAACTAGGCTCACAGGAGAACGACCATAAGGTGCCCGAGGCAGCTATAGACCCTTGGAGTCAGGTCGGCTGGAGGACGTTGTATTGAATCTCGACGCAATTTGTGTGTTCCATCGTCATTAAGAGGCTCTGAACGTTACAATTAACTGTCAGTTTTGCGCCGGATTTGAAAAACTACACTCCTAGGAGAACGACCAAAAGGTGCCCGGGGCAGCAATAGTACCTCGGAGACAAGTCGGCTGGAGGACGATGTATTGAATCGCGACGCAATTTGTGTGTTCCATCGTCATTAACAAGCTCTGAACGTTACAATTAACTGTCAGTTATGTGTCGTATTCGGGAAACTAGACTCACAGGAGAACGACCATAAGGTGCCCGAGGCAGCAATAGACCCTTGGAGACAGGTCGGCTGTCGGACGATGTATTGAATCTCGACGCAATTTGTGTGTCCCACCGTTATTAAGAGGCTCTGAACGTTACAATTAACTGTCAGTTTTGCGTCGGATTCGAAAAACTAGACTCACAGGAGTACGACGATAAGGTGCCCGAGGCAGCACTAGACCCTTGGAGACAAGTCGGCCGGAGGACGATGTATTGAATCGCGACGCAATTTGTGTGTTCCATCGTCATTAAGAGGCTCTGAACGTTACAATTAACTGTCAGTTTTGCGTCGGATTCGAAAATCTAGACTCACAGGAGAACGACCATAAGGTGCCCGAGGCATCAATAGACCCTTGGAGACAAGTCGGCTGGGAGGACGATGTATTGAATCGCGACGCAATTTGTATGTTCCATGGTCATTAAGATGCTCTGAACGTTACAATTAACTGTCAGTTTTGCGTCGGATTCGAAAATCTAGACTCACAGGAGAACGACCATAAGGTGCCCGAGGCATCACAAGGTCCTTGGAGACAAGTCGGCTGGAGGACGATGTATTGAATGGCGACGCAATTTGTGTGTTCCATCGTCATTAAGAGGCTCTGAACGTTACAATTAACTGTCAGTTTTGCGCCGGATTCGAAAAACTACACTCCTAGGAGAACGACCAAAAGGTGCCCGGGGCAGCAATAGTACCTCGGAGACAAGTCGGCTGGAGGACAATGTATTGAATCGCGACGCAATTTGCGTGTTCCATCGTCATTAACAGGCTTTGAACGTTACAATTAACTGTCAGTTATGCGTCGTATACGGAAAACTAGACTCACAGGAGAACGACCATAAGGTGCCCGAGGCAGCAATAGACCCTTGGAGACAGGTCGGCTGTCGGACGATGTATTGAATCTCGACGCAATTTGTTTGTCCCATCGTCATTAAGAGGCTCTGAACGTTACAATTAACTGTCAGTTTTGCGTCGGATTCGAAAAACTAGACTCACAGGAGAACGACGATAAGGTGCCCGAGGCAGCACTAGACCCTTGGAGACAAGTCGGCTGGAGGACGAAGTATTGAATCGCGACGCAATTTGTGTGTTCCATCGTCATTAAGAGGCTCTGAACGTTACAATTAACTGTCAGTTTTGCGTCGGATTCGAATATTTAGACTCACAGAAGAACGACCATAAGGTGCCCGAGGCAGCACTAGACCCATGGAGACAAGTCGGCTGGAGGACGATGTACTGAATCGCGACGCAATTTGTGTGTTCCATCGTCATTAAGAGGCTCTGAACGTTACAATTAACTGTCAGTTTTGCGTCGGATTCGAAAATCTAGACTCACAGGAGAACGACCGTAAGGTGCCCGAGGCATCACAAGGTCCTTGGAGACAAGTCGGCTGGAGGACGATGTATTGAATGGCGACGCAATTTGTGTGTTCCATCGTCATTAAGAGGCTCTGAAAGTTACAATTAACTGTCAGTTTTGCGCCGGATTCGAAAAACTACACTCCTAGGAGAACGACCAAAAGGTTCCCGGGGTAGCAATAGTACCTCGGAGACAAGTCGGCTGGAGGACAATGTATTGAATCGCGACGCAATTTGCGTGTTCCATCGTCATTAACAGGCTCTGAACGTTACAATTAACTGTCAGTTATGCGTCGTATACGGAAAACTAGACTCACAGGAGAACGACCAAAAGGTGCCCGGGGCAGCAATAGTACCTCGGAGACAAGTCGGCTGGAGGACGATGTATTGAATCGCGACGCAATTTGTGTGTTCCATCGTCATTAAGAGGCTCTGAACCTTGCAATTAACTGTCAGTTTTGCGTCGGATTCGAATATCTAGACTCACAGAAGAACGACCATAAGGTGCCCGAGGCAGCACTAGACCCTTGGAGACAAGTCGGCTGGAGGACGATGTATTGAATCGCAACGCAATTTGTGTGTTCCATCGTCATTAACAGGCTCTGAACCTTACAATTAACTGTCACTCTTGCGCCGGATTCGAAAAACTACACTCCTAGGAGAACGACCAAAAGGTGCCCGCGGCAGCAATAGTACCTCGGAGACAAGTCGGTTGGAGGACGATGTATTGAATCGCGACGCAATTTGTGTGTTCCATCGTCATTAACAGGCTCTGAACGTTACAATTAACTGTCAGTTTTGCGTCGGATTCGAAAAACTAGACTCACAGGAGAACGACCATAAGGTGCCCGAGGCAGCAATAGACCCTTGGAGACAAGTCGGCCGGAGGACGATGTATTGAATCGCGACGCAATTTGTGTGTTCCATCGTCATTAAGAGGCTCTGAAAGTTACATTTAACTGTCAGTTTTGCGTCGGATTCGAAAAACTAGACTCACAGGAGAACGACCTAAGGTGCCCGAGGCAGCTATAGACCCTAGGAGTCAGGTCGGCTGTCGGACGATGTATTGAATCTCGACGCAATTTGTTTGTCCCATCGTCATTAAGAGGCTCTGAACCTTACAATTAACTGTCAGTTTTGCGTCGGATTCGAATATCTAGACTCACAGAAGAACGACCATAAGGTGCCCGAGGCAGCTATAGACCCTTGGAGTCAGGTCAGCTGGAGGACGATGTATTGAATCGCGACGCAATTTGTGTGTTCCATCGTCATTAAGAGGCTCTGAACGTTACAATTAACTGTCAGTTTTGCGGCGGATTCGAAAAACTAGACTCACAGGAGAACGACGATAAGGTGCCCGAGGCAGCTATAGACCCTTGGAGACAAGTCGGCTGGGAGGACGATGTATTGAATCACGACGCAATTTGTGTGTTCCATCGTCATTAAGAGACTCTGAACGTTACAATTAACTGTCAGTTTTGCGTCGGATTCGAAAATCTAGACTCACAGGAGAACGACCATAATGTGCCCGAGGCAGCACTAGACCCTTGGAGACAAGTCGGCTGGAGGACGATGTATTGAATCGCGACGCAATTTGTGTGTCCCATCGTCATTAAGATGCTCTGAACGTTACAATTAACTGTCAGTTTTGCGTCGGATTCGAAAAACTAGACTCACAGGAGAACGACCATAAGGTGCCCGAGGCAGCAATAGACCCTTGGAGACAAGTCGGCCGGAGGACGATGTATTGAATCGCGACGCAATTTGTGTGTTCCATCGTCATTAAGAGGCTCTGAACGTTACAATTAACTGTCAGTTTTGCGTCGGATTCGAAAATCTAGACTCACAGGAGAACGACCATAAGGTGCCCGAGGCAGCACTAGACCCTTGGAGACAAGTCGGCTGTCGGACGATGTATTGAATCGCGACGCAATTTGTGTGTTCCATCGTCATTAAGAGGCTCTGAACCTTACAATTAACTGTCAGTTTTGCGTCGGATTCGAATATCTAGACTCATAGAAGAACGACCATAAGGTGCCCGAGGCAGCACTAGACCCATGGAGACAAGTCGGCTGGAGGACGATGTATTGAATCGCGACGCAATTTGTGTGTTCCATCGTCATTAACAGGCTCTGAACGTTACAATTAACTGTCAGTTTTGCGCCGGATTCGAAAAACTACACTCCTAGGAGAACGACGAAAAGGTGCCCGGGGCAGCAATAGTACCTCGGAGACAAGTCGGCTGGAGGACGATGTATTGAATCGCGGCGCAATTTGTGTGTTCCATCGTCATTAAGAGGCTCTGAACGTTACAATTAACTGTCAGTTATGCGTCGTATTCGGAAAACTAGACTTACAGCAGAACGACCATAAGGTACCCGAGGCAGCAATAGACCCTTGGAGACAGGACGATTGTCGGACGATGTATTGAATCTCGACGCAATTTGTGTGTTCCATCGTCATTAAGAGGCTCTGAACGTTACAATTAACTGTCAGTTTTGCGTCGGATTCGAAAAACTAGACTCACAGGAGAACGACGATAAGGTGCCCTAGGCAGCTGTAGACCCTTGGAGACAAGTCGGCTGGAGGACGATGTATTGAATCGCGACGCAATTTGTGTGTTCCATCGTCATTAAGAGGCTCTGAATGTTACAATTAACTGTCAGTTTTGCGTCGGATTCGAAAATCTGGACTCACAGGAGAACGACGATAAGGTGCCCGAGGCAGCACAAGATCCTTGGAGACAGGTCGGCTGGAGGACGATGTATTGAATCGCGACGCAATTTGTGTGTTCCATCGTCATTAACAGGCTCTGAACGTTACAATTAACTGTCAGTTATGCGTCGTATTCGGAAAACTAGACTCACAGCAGAACGACCATAAGGTGCCCGAGGCAGCAATAGACCCTTGGAGACAGATCGGCTGGAGGACGATGTATTGAATCGCGATGCAATTTGTGTGTTCCATCGTCATTAAGAGGCTCTGAACGATACAATTAACTGTCAGTTTTGCGTCGGATTCGAAAATCTAGACTCACAGGAGAACGACCATAAGGTGCCCGAGGCAGCACTAGACCCTTGGAGACAAGTCGTCTGGAGGACGACGTATTGAATCGCGACGCAATTTGTGTGTTCCATCGTCATTAAGAGGCTCTGAACGTTACAATTAACTGTCAGTTTTGCGTCGGATTCGAAAAACTAGACTCACAGGAGAACGACCATAAGGTGCCCGAGGCAGCAATAGACCCTTGGAGACAAGTCGGCTGGAGGACGATGTAATTAATCGCGACGCAATTTGTGTGTTCCATCGTCATTAAAAGGCTCTGAACGTTACAATTAACTGTCAGTTTTGCGTCGGATTCGAATATCTAGACTCACAGGAGAACGACCATAAGGTGCCCGAGGCAGCACAAGATCCTTGGAGACAGGTCGGCTGGAGGACGATGTATTGAATCGCGACGCAATTTGTGTGTTCCATCGTCATTAACAGGCTCTGAACGTTACAATTAACTGTCAGTTATGCGTCGTATTCGGAAAACAAGACTCACAGCAGAACGACCATAAGGTGCCCGAGGCAGCAATAGACCCTTGGAGACAGATCGGCTGGAGGACGATGTATTGAATCGCGATGCAATTTGTGTGTTCCATCGTCATTAAGAGGCTCTGAACGTTACAATTAACTGTCAGTTTTGCGTCGGATTCGAAAATCTAGACTCACAGGAGAACGACCATAAGGTGCCCGAGGCAGCACTAGACCCTTGGAGACAAGTCGGCTGGAGGACGATGTATTGAATGGCGACGCAATTTGTGTGTTCCATCGTCATTAAGAGGCTCTGAACGTTACAATTAACTGTCAGTTTTGCGCCGGATTCGAAAAACTACACTCCTAGGAGAACGACCAAAAGGTGCCCGGGGCAGCAATAGTACCTCGGAGACAAGTCGGCTGGAGGACGATGTATTGTATCGCGACGCAATTTGTGTGTTCCATCGTCATTAAGAGGCTCTGAACCTTACAATTAACTGTCAGCTTTGCGTCGGATTCGAATATCTAGACTCACAGAAGAACGACCATAAGGTGCCCGAGGCAGCACTAGACCCTTGGAGACAAGTCGGCTGGAGGACGATGTATTGAATCGCGACGCAATTTGTGTGTTCCATCGTCATTAAGAGGCTCTGAACGTTACAATTAACTCAGTTTTGCGCCGGATTCGAAAAACTACACTCCTAGGAGAACGACCAAAAGGTGCCCACGGCAGCAATAGTAACTCGGAGACAAGTCGGCTGGAGGACAATGTATTGAATCGCGACGCAATTTGCGTGTTCCATCGTCATTAACAGGCTTTGAACGTTACAATTAACTGTCAGTTATGCGTCGTATACGGAAAACTAGACTCACAGGAGAACGACCATAAGGTGCCCGAGGCAGCAATAGACCCTTGGAGACAGGTCGGCTGTCGGACGATGTATTGAATCTCGACGCAATTTGTTTGTCCCATCGTCATTAAGAGGCTCTGAACGTTACAATTAACTGTCAATTTTGCGTCGGATTCGAAAAACTAGACTCACAGGAAAACGACGATAAGGTGCCCGAGGAAGCACTAGACCCTTGGAGACAAGTCGGCTGGAGGACGATGTATTGAATCGCGACGCAATTTGTGTGTTCCATCGTCATTAAGAGGCTCTGAACCTTACAATTAACTGTCAGTTTTGCGTCGGATTCGAATATCTAGACTCACAGAAGAACGACCATAAGGTGCCCGAGGCAGCACTAGACCCTTGGAGACAAGTCGGCTGGAGGACGATGTATTGAATCGCCACGCAATTTGTGTGTTCCATCGTCATTAAGAGGCTCTAAACGTTACAATTAACTGTCAGTTTTGCGCCGGATTCGAAAAACTACACTCCTAGGAGAACGACCAAAAGGTGCCCGCGGCAGCAATAGTACCTCGGAGACAAGTCGGTTGGAGGACGATGTATTGAATCGCGACGCAATTTGTGTGTTCCATCGTCATTAACAGGCTCTGAACGTTACAATTAACTGTCAGTTTTGCGTCGGATTCGAAAAACTAGACTCACAGGAGAACGACCATAAGGTGCCCGAGGCAGCAATAGACCCTTGGAGACAAGTCGGCCGGAGGACGATGTATTGAATCGCGACGCAATTTGTGTGTTCCATCGTCATTAAGAGGCTCTGAAAGTTACATTTAACTGTCAGTTTTGCGTCGGATTCGAAAAACTAGACTCACAGGAGAACGACCATAAGGTGCCCGAGGCAGCTATAGACCCTAGGAGTCAGGTCGGCTGTCGGACGATGTATTGAATCTCGACGCAATTTGTTTGTCCCATCGTCATTAAGAGGCTCTGAACCTTACAATTAACTGTCAGTTTTGCGTCGGATTCGAAAAACTAGACTCACAGGAGAACGACGATAAGGTGCCCGAGGCAGCACTAGACCCTTGGAGACAAGTCGGCTGGAGGACGATGTATTGAATCGCGACGCAATTTGTGTGTTCCATCGTCATTAAGAGGCTCTGAACCTTACAATTAACTGTCAGTTTTGCGTCGGATTCGAATATCTAGACTCACAGAAGAACGACCATAAGGTGCCCGAGGCAGCACTACACCCTTGGAGACAAGTCGGTTGGAGGACGATGTATTGAATGGCGATGCAATTTGTGTGTTCCATCGTCATTAAGAGGCTCTGAACGTTACAATTAACTGTCAGTTTTGCGCCGGATTCGAAAAACTACACTCCTAGGAGAACGACCAAAAGGTGCCCGGGGCAGCAATAGTACCTCGGAGACAAGTCGGCTGGAGGACGATGTATTGAATCGCGACGCAATTTGTTTGTTCCATCGTCATTAAGAGGCTCTGAACCTTACAATTAACTGTCAGTTTTGCGTCGGATTCGAATATCTAGACTCACAGAAGAACGACCATAAGGTGCCCGAGGCAGCACTAGACCCTTGGAGACAAGTCGGCTGGAGGACGATGTATTGAATCGCGACGCAATTTGTGTGTTCCATCGTCATTAACAGGCTCTGAACGTTACAATTAACTGTCAGTTTTGCGCCGGATTCGAAAAACTACACTCCTAGGAGAACGACCAAAAGGTGCCCGCGGCAGCAATAGTACCTCGGAGACAAGTCGGCTGGAGGACGATGTATTGAATCGCGACGCAATTTGTGTGTTCCATCGTCATTAACAGGCTCTGAACGTTACAATTAACTGTCAGTTTTGCGTCGGATTCGAAAAACTAGACTCACAGGAGAACGACCATAAGGTGCCCGAGGCAGCAATAGACCCTTGGAGACAAGTCGGCCGGAGGACGATGTATTGAATCGAGACGCAATTTGTGTGTTCCATCGTCATTAAGAGGCTCTGAAAGTTACATTTAACTGTCAGTTTTGCGTCGGATTCGAAAAACTACACTCCTAGGAGAACGACCAGAAGGTGCCCGAGGCAGCAATAGACCCTTGGAGACAAGTCGGCTGGAGGACGATGTAATTAATCGCGACGCAATTTGTGTGTTCCATCGTCATTAAAAGGCTCTGAACGTTACAATTAACTGTCAGTTTTGCGTCGGATTCGAATATCTAGACTCACAGGAGAACGACCATAAGGTGCCCGAGGCAGCACAAGATCCTTGGAGACAGGTCGGCTGGAGGACGATGTATTGAATCGCGACGCAATTTGTGTGTTCCATCGTCATTAACAGGCTCTGAACGTTACAATTAACTGTCAGTTATGCGTCGTATTCGGAAAACAAGAGTCACAGCAGAACGACCATAAGGTGCCCGAGGCAGCAATAGACCCTTGGAGACAGATCGGCTGGAGGACGATGTATTGAATCGCGACGCAATTTGTGTGTTCCATCGTCATTAAGAGGCTCTGAAAGTTACATTTAACTGTCAGTTTTGCGTCGGATTCGAAAAACTAGACTCACAGGAGAACGACCATAAGGTGCCCGAGGCAGCTATAGACCCTAGGAGTCAGGTCGGCTGTCGGACGATGTATTGAATCTCGACGCAATTTGTTTGTCCCATCGTCATTAAGAGGCTCTGAACGTTACAATTAACTGTCAGTTTGGCGTCGGATTCGAAAAACTAGACTCACAGGAGAACGACGATAAGGTGCCCGAGGCAGCACTAGACCCTTGGAGACAAGTCGGCTGGAGGACGATGTATTGAATCGCGACGCAATTTGTGTGTTCCATCGTCATTAAGAGGCTCTGAACCTTACAATTAACTGTCAGTTTTGCGTCGGATTCGAATATCTAGACTCACAGAAGAACGACCATAAGGTGCCCGAGGCAGCACTAGACCCTTGGAGACAAGTCGGCTGGAGGACGATGTATTGAATCGCGACGCAATTTGTGTGTTCCATCGTCATTAAGAGGCTCTGAACGTTACAATTAACTGTCAGTTTTGCGCCGGATTCGAAAAACTACACTCCTAGGAGAACGACCAAAAGGTGCCCGCGGCCGCAATAGTACCTCGGAGACAAGTCGGCTGGAGGACGATGTATTGAATCGCGACGCAATTTGTGTGTTCCATCGTCATTAACAGGCTCTGAACGTTACAATTAACTGTCAGTTTTGCGTCGGATTCGAAAAACTAGACTCACAGGAGAACGACCATAAGGTGCCCGAGGTAGCAATAGACCCTTGGAGACAAGTCGGCCGGAGGACGATGTATTGAATCGAGACGCAATTTGTGTGTTCCATCGTCATTAAGAGGCTCTGAAAGTTACATTTAACTGTCAGTTTTGCGTCGGATTCGAAAAACTCCACTCCTAGGAGAACGATAAAAGGTGCCCGAGGCAGCAATAGACCCTTGGAGACAAGTCGGCTGGAGGACGAAGTAAATAATCGCGACGCAATTTGTGTGTTCCATCGTCATTAAAAGGCTCTGAACGTTACAATTAACTGTCAGTTTTGCGTCGGATTCGAATATCTAGACTCACAGGAGAACGACCATAAGGTGCCCGAGGCAGCACAAGATCCTTGGAGACAGGTCGGCTGGAGGACGATGTATTGAATCGCGACGCAATTTGTGTGTTCCATCGTCATTAACAGGCTCTGAACGTTACAATTAACTGTCAGTTATGCGTCGTATTCGGAAAACAAGACTCACAGCAGAACGACCATAAGGTGCCCGAGGCAGCAATAGACCCTTGGAGACAGATCGGCTGGAGGACGATGTATTGAATCGCGATGCAATTTGTGTGTTCCATCGTCATTAAGAGGCTCTGAACGTTACAATTAACTGTCAGTTTTGCGTCGGATTCGAAAATCTAGACTCACAGGAGAACGACCATAAGGTGCCCGAGGCAGCACTAGACCCTTGGAGACAAGTCGGCTGGAGGACGATGTATTGAATGGCGACGCAATTTGTGTGTTCCATCGTCATTAAGAGGCTCTGAACGTTACAATTAACTGTCAGTTTTGCGCCGGATTCGAAAAACTACACTCCTAGGAGAACGACCAAAAGGTGCCCGGGGCAGCAATAGTACCTCGGAGACAAGTCGGCTGGAGGACGATGTATTGAATCGCGACGCAATTTGTGTGTTCCATCGTCATTAAGAGGCTCTGAACCTTACAATTAACTGTCAGCTTTGCGTCGGATTCGAATATCTAGACTCACAGAAGAACGACCAAAAGGTGCCCGCGGCAGCAATAGTAACTCGGAGACAAGTCGGCTGGAGGACGATGTATTGAATCGCGACGCAATTTGTGTGTTCCATCGTCATTAAGAGGCTCTGAAAGTTACATTTAACTGTCAGTTTTGCGTCTGATTCGAAAAACTAGACTCACAGGAGAACGACCATAAGGTGCCCGAGGCAGCTATAGACCCTAGGAGTCAGGTCGGCTGGAGGACGATGTATTGAATCTCGACGCAATTTGTGTGTTCCATCGTCATTAAGAGGCTCTGAACGTTACAATTAACTGTCAGTTTTGCGCCGGATTTGAAAAACTTCACTCCTAGGAGAACGACCAAAAGGTGCCCGGGGCAGCAATAGTACCTCGGAGACAAGTCGGCTGGAGGACGATGTATTGAATCGCGACGCAATTTGTGTGTTCCATCGTCATTAACAGGCTCTGAACGTTACAATTAACTGTCAGTTATGCGTCGTATTCGGGAAACTAGACTCACAGGAGAACGACCATAAGGTGCCCGAGGCAGCAATAGACCCTTGGAGACAGGTCGGCTGTCGGACGATGTATTGAATCTCGACGCAATTTGTGTGTCCCACCGTTATTAAGAGGCTCTGAACGTTACAATTAACTGTCAGTTTTGCGTCGGATTCGAAAAACTAGACTCACAGGAGAACGACGATAAGGTGCCCGAGGCAGCACTAGACCCTTGGAGACAAGTCGGCTGGAGGACGATGTATTGAATCGCGACGCAATTTGTGTGTTCCATCGTCATTAACAGGCTCTGAACGTTACAATTAACTGTCAGTTTTGCGTCGGATTCGAAAATCTAGACTCACAGGAGAACGACCATAAGGTGCCCGAGGCAGCAATAGACCCTTGGAGACAAGTCGGCTGGGAGGACGATGTATTGAATCGCGACGCAATTTGTATGTTCCATCGTCATTAAGAGGCTCTGAACGTTACAATTAACTGTCAGTTTTGCGTCGGATTCGAAAATCTAGACTCACAGGAGAACGACCATAAGGTGCCCGAGGCATCACAAGGTCCTTGGAGACAAGTCGGCTGGAGGACGATGTATTGAATGGCGACGCAATTTGTGTGTTCCATCGTCATTAAGAGGCTCTGAACGTTACAATTAACTGTCAGTTTTGCGCCGGATTCGGAAAACTACACTCCTAGGAGAACGACCAAAAGGTGCCCGGGGCAGCAATAGTACCTCGGAGACAAGTCGGCTGGAGGACAATGTATTGAATCGCGACGCAATTTGCGTGTTCCATCGTCATTAACAGGCTTTGAACGTTACAATTAACTGTCAGTTATGCGTCGTATACGGAAAACTAGACTCACAGGAGAACGACCATAAGGTGCCCGAGGCAGCAATAGACCCTTGGAGACAGGTCGGCTGTCGGACGATGTATTGAATCTCGACGCAATTTGTTTGTCCCATCGTCATTAAGAGGCTCTGAACGTTACAATTAACTGTCAGTTTTGCGTCGGATTCGAAAAACTAGACTCACAGGAAAACGACGATAAGGTGCCCGAGGAAGCACTAGACCGTTGGAGACAAGTCGGCTGGAGGACGATGTATTGAATCGCGACGCAATTTGTGTGTTCCATCGTCATTAAGAGGCTCTGAACCTTACAATTAACTGTCAGTTTTGCGTCGAATTCGAATATTTAGACTCACAGAAGAACGACCATAAGGTGCCCGAGGCAGCACTAGACCCTTGGAGACAAGTCGGCTGGAGGACGATGTATTGAATCGCGACGCAATTTGTGTGTTCCATCGTCATTAAGAGGCTCTGAACGTTACAATTAACTGTCAGTTTTGCGCCGGATTCGAAAAACTACACTCCTAGGAGAACGACCAAAAGGTGCCCGCGGCAGCAATAGTACCTCGGAGACAAGTCGGTTGGAGGACGATGTATTGAATCGCGACGCAATTTGTGTGTTCCATCGTCATTAACAGGCTCTTAAAGTTACAATTAACTGTCAGTTTTGCGTCGGATTCGAAAAACTAGACTCACAGGAGGACGACCATAAGGTGCCCGAGGCAGCAATAGACCCTTGGAGACAAGTCGGCCGGAGTACGATGTATTGAATCGCGACGCAATTTGTGTGTTCCATCGTCATTAAGAGGCTCTGAAAGTTACATTTAACTGTCAGTTTTGCGTCGGATTCGAAAAACTAGACTCACAGGAGAACGACCATAAGGTGCCCGAGGCAGCTATAGACCATAGGAGTCAGGTCGGCTGTCGGACGATGTATTGAATCTCGACGCAATTTGTTTGTCCCATCGTCATTAAGAGGCTCTGAACGTTACAATTAACTGTCAGTTTTGCGTCGGATTCGAAAAACTAGACTCACAGGAGAACGACGATAAGGTGCCCGAGGCAGCACTAGACCCTTGGAGACAAGTCGGCTGGAGGACGATGTATTGAATCGCGACGCAATTTGTGTGTTCCATCGTCATTAAGAGGCTCTGAACTTTACAATTAACTGTCAGTTTCGCGTCGGATTCGAATATCTAGACTCACAGAAGAACGACCATGAGGTGCCCGAGGCAGCACTAGACCCTTGGAGACAAGTCGGTTGGAGGACGATGTATTGAATGGCGACGCAATTTGTGTGTTCCATCGTCATTAAGAGGCTCTGAACGTTACAATTAACTGTCAGTTTTGCGCCGGATTCGAAAAACTACACTCCTAGGAGAACGACCAAAAGGTGCCCGGGGCAGCAATAGTACCTCGGAGACAAGTCGGCTGGAGGACGATGTATTGAATCGCGACGCAATTTGTGTGTTCCATCGTCATTAAGAGGCTCTGAACCTTACAATTAACTGTCAGTTTTGCGTCGGATTCGAATATCTAGACTCACAGAAGAACGACCATAAGGTGCCCGAGGCAGCACTAGACCCTTGGAGACAAGTCGGCTGGAGGACGATGTATTGAATCGCGACGCAATTTGTGTGTTCCATCGTCATTAAGAGGCTCTGAACGTTACAATTAACTGTCAGTTTTGCGCCGGATTCGAAAAACTACACTCCTAGGAGAACGACCAAAAGGTGCCCGCGGCAGCAATAGTACCTCGGAGACAAGTCGGCTGGAGGACGATGTATTGAATCGCGACGCAATTTGTGTGTTCCATCGTCATTAACAGGCTCTGAACGTTACAATTAACTGTCAGTTTTGCGTCGGATTCGAAAAACTAGACTCACAGGAGAACGACCATAAGGTGCCCGAGGCAGCAATAGACCCTTGGAGACAAGTCGGCCGGAGGACGATGTATTGAATCGAGACGCAATTTGTGTGTTCCATCGTCATTAAGAGGTTCTGAAAGTTACATTTAACTGTCAGTTTTGCGTCGGATTCGAAAAACTAGACTCACAGGAGAACGACCATAAGGTGCCCGAGGCAGCTATAGACCCTTGGAGTCAGGTCAGCTGGAGGACGATGTATTGAATCGCGACGCAATTTGTGTGTTCCATCGTCATTAAGAGGCTCTGAAAGTTACATCTAACTGTCAGTTTGGAGTCGGATTCGAAAAACTAGACTCACAGGAGAACGACGATAAGGTGCCCGAGGCAGCACTAGACCCTTGGAGACAAGTCGGCTGGAGGACGATGTATTGAATCGCGACGCAATTTGTGTGTTCCATCGTCATTAACAGTCTCTGAACGTTACAATTAACTGTTAGTTATGCGTCGTATTCGGAAAACTAGACTCACAGCAGAACGACCATAAGGTGCCAGAGGTAGCAATAGACCCTTGGAGACAGGTCGGCTGTCGGACGATGTATGGAATCTCGACGCAATTTGTGTGTTCCATCGTCATTAAGAGGCTCTGAACGTTACAATTAACTGTCAGTTTTGCGGCGGATTCGAAAAACTAGACTCACAGGAGAACGACGATAAGGTGCCCGAGGCAGCTATAGACCCTTGGAGACAAGTCGGCTGGGAGGACGATGTATTGAATCACGACGCAATTTGTGTGTTCCATCGTCATTAAGAGACTCTGAACGTTACAATTAACTGTCAGTATTGTGCCGGATTCGAAAAACTACACTCCTAGGAGTACGACCAAAAGATGCCCGGGGCAGCAATAGTACCTCGGAGACAAGTCGGCTGGAGGACGATGTATTGAATCGCGACGCAATTTGTGTGTTCCAGCGTCATTAACAGGCTCTGAACGTTACAATTAACTGTCAGTTATGCGTCGTATTCGGAAAACTAGACTCACAGCAGAACGACCATAAGGTGCCCGAGGCAGCAATAGACCCTTGGAGACAGATCGGCTGGAGGTCGATGTATTGAATCGCGACGCAATTTGTGTGTTCCATCGTCATTAAGAGGCTCTGATCGTTACATTTAACTGTCAGTTTTGCGTCGGATTCGAAAATCTAGACTCACAGGAGAACGACCATAAGGTGCCCGAGGCAGCACTAGACCCTTGGAGACAAGTCGGCTGGAGGACGATGTATTGAATCGCGACGCAATTTGTGTGTTCCATCGTCATTAAGAGGCTCTGAACGTTACAATTAACTGTCAGTTTTGCGTCGGATTCGAAAAACTAGACTCACAGGAGAACGACCATAAGGTGCCCGAGGCAGCAATAGACCCTTGGAGACAAGTCGGCTGGAGGACGATGTAATTAATCGCGACGCAATTTGTGTGTTCTATCGTCATTAAAAGGCTCTGAACGTTACAATTAACTGTCAGTTTTGCGTCGGATTCGAAAATCTAGACTCACAGGAGAACGACCATAAGGTACCCGAGGCAGCACTAGAACCTTCGAGACAAGTCGGCTGGAGGACGATGTATAGAATCGCGACGCAATTTGTGTTTTCCATCGTCATTAAGAGGCGCTGAACGTTAAAATTAACTGTCAGTTTTGTGCCGGATTCGAAAAACTACACTCCTAGGAGAACGACCAAAAGGTGCCCGGGGCAGCAATAGTACCTCGGAGACAAGTCGGCTGGAGGACGATGTATTGAATCGCGACGCAATTTGTGTGTTCCATCGTCATTAACAGGCTCTGAACGTTACAATTAACTGTCAGTTATGCGTCGTATTCGGAAAACTAAACTCACAGCAGAACGACCATAAGGTGCCCGAGGCAGCAATAGACCCTTGGAGACAGATAGGCTGGAGGACGATGTATTGAATCGCGATGCAATTTGTGTGTTCCATCGTCATTAAGAGGCTCTGAACGTTACAATTAACTGTCAGTTTTGCGTCGGATTCGAAATTCTAGACTCACAGGAGAACGACCATAAGGTGCCCGAGGCAGCACTAGACCCTTGGAGACAAGTCGGCTGGAGGACGATGTATTGAATCGCGACGCAATTTGTGTGTTCCATCGTCATTAAGAGGCTCTGAACGTTACAATTAACTGTCAGTTTTGCGTCGGATTCGAAAAACTAGACTCACAGGAGAACGACCATAAGGTGCCCGAGGCAGCAATAGACCCTTGGAGACAAGTCGGCTGGAGGACGATGTAATTAATCGCGACGCAATTTGTGTGTTCCATCGTCATTAAGAGGCTCTGAACGTTACAATTAACTGTCAGTTTTGCGTCGGATTCGAAAATCTAGACTCACAGGAGAACGACCATAAGGTGCCCGAGGCAGCTCTAGAACCTTGGAGACAAGTCGGCTGGAGGACGATGTATCGAATCGCGACGCAATTTGTGTGTTCCATCGTCATTAAGAGGCTCTGAACGTTACAATTAACTCTCAGTTTTGTGCCGGATTCGAAAAACTACACTCCTAGGAGAACGACCAAAAGATGCCCGGGGCAGCAATAGTACCTCGGAGACAAGTCGGCTGGAGGACGTTGTATTGAATCGCGACGCAATTTGTGTGTTCCAGCGTCATTAACAGGGTCTGAACGTTACAATTAACTGTCAGTTATGCGTCGTATTCGGAAAACTAGACTCACAGCAGAACGACCATAAGGTGCCCGAGGCAGCAATAGACCCTTGGAGACAGGTCGGCTGTCGGACGATGTATTGAATCTCGACGCAATTTGTTTGTCCCATCGTCATTAAGAGGCTCTGAACGTTACAATTAACTGTCAGTTTTGCGTCGGATTCGAAAAACTAGACTCACAGGAGAACGACGATAAGGTGCCCGAGGCAGCACTAGACCCTTGGAGACAAGTCGGCTGGAGGACGATGTATTGAATCGCGACGCAGTTTGTGTGTTCCATCGTCATTAAGAGGCTCTGAACCTTACAATTAACTGTCAGTTTTGCGTCGGATTCGAATATCTAGACTCACAGAAGAACTACCATAAGGTGCCCGAGGCAGCACTAGACCCTTGGAGACAAGTCGGCTGGAGGACGATGTATTGAATGGCGACGCAATTTGTGTGTTCCATTGTCATTAAGAGGCTCTGAACGTTACAATTAACTGTCAGTTTTGCGCCGGATTCGAAAAACTACACTCCTAGGAGAACGACCAAAAGGTGCCCGGGGCAGCAATAGTACCTCGGAGACAAGTCGGCTGGAGGACGATGTATTGAATCGCGACGCAATTTGTGTGTTCCATCGTCATTAAGAGGCTCTGAACCTTACAATTAACTGTCAGCTTTGCGTCGGATTCGAATATCTAGACTCACAGAAGAACGACCATAAGGTGCCCGAGGCAGCACTAGACCCTTGGAGACAAGTCGGCTGGAGGACGATGTATTGAATGGCGACGCAATTTGTGTGTTCCATTGTCATTAAGAGGCTCTGAACGTTACAATTAACTGTCAGTTTTGCGCCGGATTCGAAAAACTACACTCCTAGGAGAGCGACCAAAAGGTGCCCGGGGCAGCAATAGTACCTCGGAGACAAGTCGGCTGGAGGACGATGTATTGAATTGCGATGCAATTTGTGTGTTCCATCGTCATTAAGAGGCTCTGAACGTTACAATTAACTGTCAGTTTTGCGTCGGATTCGAAATTCTAGACTCACAGGAGAACGACCATAAGGTGCCCGAGGCAGCACTAGACCCTTGGAGACAAGTCGGCTGGAGGACGATGTATTGAATCGCGACGCAATTTGTGTGTTCCATCGTCATTAAGAGGCTCTGAACGTTACAATTAACTGTCAGTTTTGCGTCGGATTCGAAAAACTAGACTCACAGGAGAACGACCATAAGGTGCCCGAGGCAGCAATAGACCCTTGGAGACAAGTCGGCTGGAGGACGATGTAATTAATCGCGACGCAATTTGTGTGTTCCATCGTCATTAAGAGGCTCTGAACGTTACAATTAACTGTCAGTTTTGCGTCGGATTCGAAAATCTAGACTCACAGGAGAACGACCATAAGGTGCCCGAGGCAGCACTAGAACCTTGGAGACAAGTCGGCTGGAGGACGATGTATTGAATCGCGACGCAATTTGTGTGTTCCATCGTCAGTAAGAGGCTCTGAACGTTACAATTAACTGTCAGTTTTGTGCCGGATTCGAAAAACTACACTCCTAGGAGAACGACCAAAAGATGCCCGGGGCAGCAATAGTACCTCGGAGACAAGTCGGCTGGAGGACGATGTATTGAATCGCGACGCAATTTGTGTGTTCCAGCGTCATTAACAGGGTCTGAACGTTACAATTAACTGTCAGTTATGCGTCGTATTCGGAAAACTAGACTCACAGCAGAACGACCATAAGGTGCCCGAGGCAGCAATAGACCCTTGGAGACAGGTCGGCTGTCGGACGATGTATTGAATCTCGACGCAATTTGTTTGTCCCATCGTCATTAAGAGGCTCTGAACGTTACAATTAACTGTCAGTTTTGCGTCGGATTCGAAAAACTAGACTCACAGGAGAACGACGATAAGGTGCCCGAGGCAGCACTAGACCCTTGGAGACAAGTCGGCTGGAGGACGATGTATTGAATCGCGACGCAGTTTGTGTGTTCCATCGTCATTAAGAGGCTCTGAACCTTACAATTAACTGTCAGTTTTGCGTCGGATTCGAATATCTAGACTCACAGAAGAACTACCATAAGGTGCCCGAGGCAGCACTAGACCCTTGGAGACAAGTCGGCTGGAGGACGATGTATTGAATCGCGACGCAATTTGTGTGTTCCATTGTCATTAAGAGGCTCTGAACGTTACAATTAACTGTCAGTTTTGCGCCGGATTCGAAAAACTACACTCCTAGGAGAACGACCAAAAGGTGCCCGGGGCAGCAATAGTACCTCGGAGACAAGTCGGCTGGAGGACGATGTATTGAATCGCGACGCAATTTGTGTGTTCCATCGTCATTAAGAGGCTCTGAACCTTACAATTAACTGTCAGCTTTGCGTCGGATTCGAATATCTAGACTCACAGAAGAACGACCATAAGGTGCCCGAGGCAGCACTAGACCCTTGGAGACAAGTCGGCTGGAGGACGATGTATTGAATCGCGACGCAATTTGTGTGTTCCATCGTCATTAAGAGGCTCTGAACGTTACAATTAACTCAGTTTTGCGCCGGATTCGAAAAACTACACTCCTAGGAGAACGACCAAAAGGTGCCCGCGGCAGCAATAGTAACTCGGAGACAAGTCGGCTGGAGGACGATGTATTGAATCGCGACGCAATTTGTGTGTTCCATCGTCATTAAGAGGCTCTGAAAGTTACATTTAACTGTCAGTTTTGCGTCTGATTCGAAAAACTAGACTCACAGGAGAACGACCATAAGGTGCCCGAGGCAGCTATAGACCCTTGGAGTCAGGTCGGCTGGAGGACGTTGTATTGAATCTCGACGCAATTTGTGTGTTCCATCGTCATTAAGAGGCTCTGAACGTTACAATTAACTGTCAGTTTTGCGCCGGATTTGAAAAACTACACTCCTAGGAGAACGACCAAAAGGTGCCCGGGGCAGCAATAGTACCTCGGAGACAAGTCGGCTGGAGGACGATGTATTGAATCGCGACGCAATTTGTGTTTTCCATCGTCATTAAGAGGCTCTGAACGTTACAATTAACTGTCAGTTTTGTGCCGGATTCGAAAAACTACACTCCTAGTAGAACGACCAAAAGGTGCCCGGGGCAGCAATAGTACCTCGGAGACAAGTCGGCTGGAGGACGATGTATTGAATCGCGACGCAATTTGTGTGTTCCATCGTCATTAAGAGGCTCTGAACGTTACAATTAACTGTCAGTTATGCGTCGTATTCGGAAAACTAGACTCACAGCAGAACGACCATAAGGTGCCCGAGGCAGCAATAGACCCTTGGAGACAAGTCGGCCGGAGGACGATGTATTGAATCGCGACGCAATTTGTGTGTTCCATCGTCATTAAGAGGCTCTTAAAGTTACATTTAACTGTCAGTTTTGCGTCTGATTCGAAAAACTAGACTCACAGGAGAACGACCATAAGGTGCCCGAGGCAGCTATAGACCCTTGGAGTCAGGTCGGCTGGAGGACGTTGTATTGAATCTCGACGCAATTTGTGTGTTCCATCGTCATTAAGAGGCTCTGAACGTTACCAATTAACTGTCAGTTTTGCGCCGGATTTGAAAAACTACACTCCTAGGAGAACGACCAAAAGGTCCCCGGGGCAGCATAGTACCTCGGAGACAAGTCGGCTGGAGGACGATGTATTGAATCGCGACGCAATTTGTGTGTTCCATCGTCATTAACAGGCTCTGAACTTTACAATTAACTGTCAGTTATGCGTCGTATTCGGGAAACTAGACTCACAGGAGAACGACCATAAGGTGCCCGAGGCAGCAATAGACCCTTGGAGACAGGTCGGCTGTCGGACGATGTATTGAATCTCGACGCAATTTGTGTGTCCCACCGTTATTAAGAGGCCCTGAACGTTACAATTAACTGTCAGTTTTGCGTCGGATTCGAAAATCTAGACTCACAGGAGAACGACCATAAGGTGCCCGAGGCAGCACTAGACGCTTGGAGACAAGTCGGCTGGAGGACGATGTATTGAATCGCGACGCAATTTGTGTGTTCCATCGTCATTAAGAGGCTCTGAACGTTACAATTAACTGTCAGTTTTGCGTCGGATTCGAAAAACTAGACTCACAGGAGAACGACCATAAGGTGCCCGAGGCAGCAATAGACCCTTGGAGACAAGTCGGCTGGAGGACGATGTAATTAATCGCGACGCAATTTGTGTGTTCCATCGTCATTAAAAGGCTCTGAACGTTACAATTAACTGTCAGTTTTGCGTCGGATTCGAAAATCTAGACTCACAGGAGAACGACGATAAGGTGCCCGAGGCAGCACTAGAACCTTCGAGACAAGTCGGCTGGAGGACGATGTATTGAATCGCGACGCAATTTGTGTTTTCCATCGTCATTAAGAGGCTCTGAACGTTACAATTAACTGTCAGTTTTGTGCCGGATTCGAAAAACTACACTCCTAGGAGAACGACCAAAAGGTGCCCGGGGCAGCAATAGTACCTCGGAGACAAGTCGGCTGGAGGACGATGTATTGAATCGCGACGCAATTTGTGTGTTCCATCGTCATTAACAGGCTCTGAACGTTACAATTGACTGTCAGTTATGCGTCGTATTCGGAAAACTAGACTCACAGCAGAACGACCATAAGGTGCCCGAGGCAGCAATAGACCCTTGGAGACAGATCGGCTGGAGGACGATGTATTGAATCGCGATGCAATTTGTGTGTTCCATCGTCATTAAGAGGCTCTGAACGTTACAATTAACTGTCAGTTTTGCGTCGGATTCGAAATTCTAGACTCACAGGAGAACGACGATAAGGTGCCCGAGGCAGCACTAGACCCTTGGAGACAAGTCGGCTGGAGGACGATGTATTGAATCGCGACGCAGTTTGTGTGTTCCATCGTCATTAAGAGGCTCTGAACCTTACAATTAACTGTCAGTTTTGCGTCGGATTCGAATATCTAGACTCACAGGAGAACGACCATAAGGTGCCCGAGGCAGCACTAGAACCTTGGAGACAAGTCGGCTGGAGGACGATGTATTGAATCGCGACGCAATTTGTGTGTTCCATCGTCATTAAGAGGCTCTGAACGTTACAATTAACTGTCAGTTTTGTGCCGGATTCGAAAAACTACACTCCTAGGAGAACGACCAAAAGATGCCCGGGGCAGCAATAGTACCTCGGAGACAAGTCGGCTGGAGGACGATGTATTGAATCGCGACGCAATTTGTGTGTTCCAGCGTCATTAACAGGGTCTGAACGTTACAATTAACTGTCAGTTATGCGTCGTATTCGGAAAACTAGACTCACACCAGAACGACCATAAGGTGCCCGAGGCAGCAATAGACCCTTGGAGACAGGTCGGCTGTCGGACGATGTATTGAATCTCGACGCAATTTGTTTCTCCCATCGTCATTAAGAGGCTCTTAACGTTACAATTAACTGTCAGTTTTGCGTCGGATTCGAAAAACTAGACTCACAGGAGAACGACGATAAGGTGCCCGAGGCAGCACTAGACCCTTGGAGACAAGTCGGCTGGAGGACGATGTATTGAATCGCGACGCAGTTTGTGTGTTCCATCGTCATTAAGAGGCTCTGAACCTTACAATTAACTGTCAGTTTTGCGTCGGATTCGAATATCTAGACTCACAGAAGAACTACCATAAGGTGCCCGAGGCAGCACTAGACCCTTGGAGACAAGTCGGCTGGAGGACGATGTATTGAATGGCGACGCAATTTGTGTGTTCCATCTTCATTAAGAGGCTCTGAACGTTACAATTAACTGTCAGTTTTGCGCCGGATTCAAAAAACTACACTCCTAGGAGAACGACCAAAAGGTGCCCGGGGCAGCAATAGTACCTCGGAGACAAGTCGGCTGGAGGACGATGTATTGAATGGCGACGCAATTTGTGTGTTCCATCGTCATTAAGAGGCTCTGAACCTTACAATTAACTGTCAGCTTTGCGTCGGATTCGAATATCTAGACTCACAGAAGAACGACCATAAGGTGCCCGAGGCAGCACTAGACCCTTGGAGACAAGTCGGCTGGAGGACGATGTATTGAATCGCGACGCAATTTGTGTGTTCCATCGTCATTAAGAGGCTCTGAACGTTTCAATTAACTCAGTTTTGCGCCGGATTCGAAAAACTACACTCCTAGGAGAACGACCAAAAGGTGCCCGCGGCAGCAATAGTAACTCGGAGACAAGTCGGCTGGAGGACGATGTATTGAATCGCGACGCAATTTGTGTGTTCCATCGTCATTAAGAGGCTCTGAAAGTTACATTTAACTGTCAGTTTTGCGTCTGATTCGAAAAACTAGACTCACAGGAGAACGGCCATAAGGTGCCCGAGGCAGCTATAGACCCTTGGAGTCAGGTCGGCTGGAGGACGTTGTATTGAATCTCGACGCAATTTGTGTGTTCCATCGTCATTAAGAGGCTCTGAACGTTACAATTAACTGTCAGTTTTGCGCCGGATTCGAAAAACTACACTCCTAGGAGAACGACCAAAAGGTGCCCGGGGCAGCAATAGTACCTCGGAGACAAGTCGGCTGGAGGACGATGTATTGAATCGCGACGCAATTTGTGTGTTCCATCGTCATTAAGAGGCTCTGAACCTTACAATTAACTGTCAGCTTTGCGTCGGATTCGAATATCTAGACTCACAGGAGAACGACGATAAGGTGCCCGAGGCAGCACTAGACCCTTGGAGACAAGTCGGCTGGAGGACGATGTATTGAATCGCGACGCAGTTTGTGTGTTCCATCGTCATTAAGAGGCTCTGAACCTTACAATTAACTGTCAGTTTTGCGTCGGATTCGAATATCTAGACTCACAGAAGAACTACCATAAGGTGCCCGAGGCAGCACTAGACCCTTGGAGACAAGTCGGCTGGAGGACGATGTATTGAATGGCGACGCAATTTGTGTGTTCCATTGTCATTAAGAGGCTCTGAACGTTACAATTAACTGTCAGTTTTGCGCCGGATTCGAAAAACTACACTCCTAGGAGAACGACCAAAAGGTGCCCGGGGCAGCAATAGTACCTCGGAGACAAGTCGGCTGGAGGACGATGTATTGAATCGCGACGCAATTTGTGTGTTCCATCGTCATTAAGAGGCTCTGAACCTTACAATTAACTGTCAGCTTTGCGTCGGATTCGAATATCTAGACTCACAGAAGAACGACTATAAGGTGCCCGAGGCAGCACTAGACCCTTGGAGACAAGTCGGCTGGAGGACGATGTATTGAATCGCGACGCAATTTGTGTGTTCCATCGTCATTAAGAGGCTCTGAACGTTACAATTAACTCAGTTTTGCGCCGGATTCGAAAAACTACACTCCTAGGAGAACGACCAAAAGGTGCCCGCGGCAGCAATAGTAACTCGGAGACAAGTCGGCTGGAGGACGATGTATTGAATCGCGACGCAATTTGTGTGTTCCATCGTCATTAAGAGGCTCTGAAAGTTACATTTAACTGTCAGTTTTGCGTCTGATTCGAAAAACTAGACTCACAGGAGAACGACCATAAGGTGCCCGAGGCAGCTATAGACCCTTGGAGTCAGGTCGGCTGGAGGACGTTGTATTGAATCTCGACGCAATTTGTGTGTTCCATCGTCATTAAGAGGCTCTGAACGTTACAATTAACTGTCAGTTTTGCGCCGGATTTGAAAAACTACACTCCTAGGAGAACGACCAAAAGGTGCCCGGGGCAGCAATAGTACCTCGGAGACAAGTCGGCTGGAGGACGATGTATTGAATCGCGACGCAATTTGTGTTTTCCATCGTCATTAAGAGGCTCTGAACGTTACAATTAACTGTCAGTTTTGTGCCGGATTCGAAAAACTACACTCCTAGTAGAACGACCAAAAGGTGCCCGGGGCAGCAATAGTACCTCGGAGACAAGTCGGCTGGAGGACGATGTATTGAATCGCGACGCAATTTGTGTGTTCCATCGTCATTAAGAGGCTCTGAACGTTACAATTAACTGTCAGTTATGCGTCGTATTCGGAAAACTAGACTCACAGCAGAACGACCATAAGGTGCCCGAGGCAGCAATAGACCCTTGGAGACAAGTCGGCCGGAGGACGATGTATTGAATCGCGACGCAATTTGTGTGTTCCATCGTCATTAAGAGGCTCTTAAAGTTACATTTAACTGTCAGTTTTGCGTCTGATTCGAAAAACTAGACTCACAGGAGAACGACCATAAGGTGCCCGAGGCAGCTATAGACCCTTGGAGTCAGGTCGGCTGGAGGACGTTGTATTGAATCTCGACGCAATTTGTGTGTTCCATCGTCATTAAGAGGCTCTGAACGTTACCAATTAACTGTCAGTTTTGCGCCGGATTTGAAAAACTACACTCCTAGGAGAACGACCAAAAGGTCCCCGGGGCAGCATAGTACCTCGGAGACAAGTCGGCTGGAGGACGATGTATTGAATCGCGACGCAATTTGTGTGTTCCATCGTCATTAACAGGCTCTGAACTTTACAATTAACTGTCAGTTATGCGTCGTATTCGGGAAACTAGACTCACAGGAGAACGACCATAAGGTGCCCGAGGCAGCAATAGACCCTTGGAGACAGGTCGGCTGTCGGACGATGTATTGAATCTCGACGCAATTTGTGTGTCCCACCGTTATTAAGAGGCCCTGAACGTTACAATTAACTGTCAGTTTTGCGTCGGATTCGAAAATCTAGACTCACAGGAGAACGACCATAAGGTGCCCGAGGCAGCACTAGACGCTTGGAGACAAGTCGGCTGGAGGACGATGTATTGAATCGCGACGCAATTTGTGTGTTCCATCGTCATTAAGAGGCTCTGAACGTTACAATTAACTGTCAGTTTTGCGTCGGATTCGAAAAACTAGACTCACAGGAGAACGACCATAAGGTGCCCGAGGCAGCAATAGACCCTTGGAGACAAGTCGGCTGGAGGACGATGTAATTAATCGCGACGCAATTTGTGTGTTCCATCGTCATTAAAAGGCTCTGAACGTTACAATTAACTGTCAGTTTTGCGTCGGATTCGAAAATCTAGACTCACAGGAGAACGACGATAAGGTGCCCGAGGCAGCACTAGAACCTTCGAGACAAGTCGGCTGGAGGACGATGTATTGAATCGCGACGCAATTTGTGTTTTCCATCGTCATTAAGAGGCTCTGAACGTTACAATTAACTGTCAGTTTTGTGCCGGATTCGAAAAACTACACTCCTAGGAGAACGACCAAAAGGTGCCCGGGGCAGCAATAGTACCTCGGAGACAAGTCGGCTGGAGGACGATGTATTGAATCGCGACGCAATTTGTGTGTTCCATCGTCATTAACAGGCTCTGAACGTTACAATTGACTGTCAGTTATGCGTCGTATTCGGAAAACTAGACTCACAGCAGAACGACCATAAGGTGCCCGAGGCAGCAATAGACCCTTGGAGACAGATCGGCTGGAGGACGATGTATTGAATCGCGATGCAATTTGTGTGTTCCATCGTCATTAAGAGGCTCTGAACGTTACAATTAACTGTCAGTTTTGCGTCGGATTCGAAATTCTAGACTCACAGGAGAACGACGATAAGGTGCCCGAGGCAGCACTAGACCCTTGGAGACAAGTCGGCTGGAGGACGATGTATTGAATCGCGACGCAGTTTGTGTGTTCCATCGTCATTAAGAGGCTCTGAACCTTACAATTAACTGTCAGTTTTGCGTCGGATTCGAATATCTAGACTCACAGGAGAACGACCATAAGGTGCCCGAGGCAGCACTAGAACCTTGGAGACAAGTCGGCTGGAGGACGATGTATTGAATCGCGACGCAATTTGTGTGTTCCATCGTCATTAAGAGGCTCTGAACGTTACAATTAACTGTCAGTTTTGTGCCGGATTCGAAAAACTACACTCCTAGGAGAACGACCAAAAGATGCCCGGGGCAGCAATAGTACCTCGGAGACAAGTCGGCTGGAGGACGATGTATTGAATCGCGACGCAATTTGTGTGTTCCAGCGTCATTAACAGGGTCTGAACGTTACAATTAACTGTCAGTTATGCGTCGTATTCGGAAAACTAGACTCACACCAGAACGACCATAAGGTGCCCGAGGCAGCAATAGACCCTTGGAGACAGGTCGGCTGTCGGACGATGTATTGAATCTCGACGCAATTTGTTTCTCCCATCGTCATTAAGAGGCTCTTAACGTTACAATTAACTGTCAGTTTTGCGTCGGATTCGAAAAACTAGACTCACAGGAGAACGACGATAAGGTGCCCGAGGCAGCACTAGACCCTTGGAGACAAGTCGGCTGGAGGACGATGTATTGAATCGCGACGCAGTTTGTGTGTTCCATCGTCATTAAGAGGCTCTGAACCTTACAATTAACTGTCAGTTTTGCGTCGGATTCGAATATCTAGACTCACAGAAGAACTACCATAAGGTGCCCGAGGCAGCACTAGACCCTTGGAGACAAGTCGGCTGGAGGACGATGTATTGAATGGCGACGCAATTTGTGTGTTCCATCTTCATTAAGAGGCTCTGAACGTTACAATTAACTGTCAGTTTTGCGCCGGATTCAAAAAACTACACTCCTAGGAGAACGACCAAAAGGTGCCCGGGGCAGCAATAGTACCTCGGAGACAAGTCGGCTGGAGGACGATGTATTGAATGGCGACGCAATTTGTGTGTTCCATCGTCATTAAGAGGCTCTGAACCTTACAATTAACTGTCAGCTTTGCGTCGGATTCGAATATCTAGACTCACAGAAGAACGACCATAAGGTGCCCGAGGCAGCACTAGACCCTTGGAGACAAGTCGGCTGGAGGACGATGTATTGAATCGCGACGCAATTTGTGTGTTCCATCGTCATTAAGAGGCTCTGAACGTTTCAATTAACTCAGTTTTGCGCCGGATTCGAAAAACTACACTCCTAGGAGAACGACCAAAAGGTGCCCGCGGCAGCAATAGTAACTCGGAGACAAGTCGGCTGGAGGACGATGTATTGAATCGCGACGCAATTTGTGTGTTCCATCGTCATTAAGAGGCTCTGAAAGTTACATTTAACTGTCAGTTTTGCGTCTGATTCGAAAAACTAGACTCACAGGAGAACGGCCATAAGGTGCCCGAGGCAGCTATAGACCCTTGGAGTCAGGTCGGCTGGAGGACGTTGTATTGAATCTCGACGCAATTTGTGTGTTCCATCGTCATTAAGAGGCTCTGAACGTTACAATTAACTGTCAGTTTTGCGCCGGATTTGAAAAACTACACTCCTAGGAGAACGACCAAAAGGTTCCCGGGGCAGCAATAGTACCTCGGAGACAAGACGGCTGGAGGACGATGTATTGAATCGCGACGCAATTTGTGTTTTCCATCGTCATTAAGAGGCTCTGAACGTTACAATTAACTGTCAGTTTTGTGCCGGATTCGAAAAACTACACTCCTAGGAGAACGACCAAAAGGTGCCCGGGGCAGCAATAGTACCTCGGAGACAAGTCGGCTGGAGGACGATGTATTGAATCGCGACGCAATTTGTGTGTTCCATCGTCATTAACAGGCTCTGAACGTTACAATTAACTGTCAGTTATGCGTCGTATTCGGAAAACTAGACTCACAGCAGAACGACCATAAGGTGCCCGAGGCAGCAATAGACCCTTGGAGACAAGTCGGCCGGGGGACGATGTATTGAATCGCGACGCAATTTGTGTGTTCCATCGTCATTAAGAGGCTCTGAAAGTTACATTTAACTGTCAGTTTTGCGTCTGATTCGAAAAACTAGACTCACAGGAGAACGACCATAAGGTGCCCGAGGCAGCTATAGACCCTTGGAGTCAGGTCGGCTGGAGGACGTTGTATTGAATCTCGACGCAATTTGTGTGTTCCATCGTCATTAAGAGGCTCTGAACGTTACAATTAACTGTCAGTTTTGCGCCGGATTTGAAAAACTACACTCCTAGGAGAACGACCAAAAGGTCCCCGGGGCAGCATAGTACCTCGGAGACAAGTCGGCTGGAGGACGATGTATTGAATCGCGACGCAATTTGTGTGTTCCATCGTCATTAACAGAGCCTGAACGTTACAATTAACTGTCAGTTATGCGTCGTATTCGGGAAACTAGACTCACAGGAGAACGACCATAAGGTGCCCGAGGCAGCAATAGACCCTTGGAGACAGGTCGGCTGTCGGACGATGTATTGAATCTCGACGCAATTTGTGTGTCCCACCTTTATTAAGAGGCCCTGAACGTTACAATTAACAGTTTTGCGTCGGATTCGAAAATCTAGACTCACAGGAGAACGACCATAAGGTGCCCGAGGCAGCAATAGACCCTTGGAGACAAGTCGGCTGGGAGGACGATGTATTGAATCGCGACGCAATTTGTATGTTCCATGGTCATTAAGAGGCTCTGAACGTTACAATTAACTGTCAGTTTTGCGTCGGATTCGAAAATCTAGACTCACAGGAGAACGACCATAAGGTGCCCGAGGCAGCAATAGACCCTTGGAGACAAGTCGGCTGGGAGGACGATGTATTGAATCGCGACGCAATTTATATGTTCCATGGTCATTAAGAGGCTCTGAACGTTACAATTAACTGTCAGTTTTGCGCTGGATTCGAAAAACTACACTCCTAGGAGAACGACCAAAAGGTGCCCGGGGCAGCAATAGTACCTCGGAGACAAGTCGGCTGGAGGACAATGTATTGAATCGCGACGCAATTTGCGTGTTCCATCGTCATTAACAGGCTTTGAACGTTACAATTAACTGTCAGTTATGCGTCGTATACGGAAAACTAGACTCACAGGAGAACGACCATAAGGTGCCAGAGGCAGCAATAGACCCTTGGAGACAGGTCGGCTGGAGGACGATGTATTGAATCGCGACGCAATTTGTGTGTTCCATCGTCATTAAGAGGCTCTGAAAGTTACATTTAACTGTCAGTTTTGCGTCGGATTCGAAAAACTAGACTCACAGGAGAACGACCATAAGGTGCCCGAGGCAGCTATAGACCCTAGGAGTCAGGTCGGCTGTCGGACGATGTATTGAATCTCGACGCAATTTGTTTGTCCCATCGTCATTAAGAGGCTCTGAACGTTACAATTAACTGTCAGTTTTGCGTCGGATTCGAAAAACTAGACTCACAGGAGAACGACGATAAGGTGCCCGAGGCAGCACTAGACCCTTGGAGACAAGTCGGCTGGAGGACGATGTATTGAATCGCGACGCAATTTGTGTGTTCCATCGTCATTAAGACGCTCTGAACCTTACAATTAACTGTCAGTTTCGCGTCGGATTCGAATATCTAGACTCACAGAAGAACGACCATGAGGTGCCCGAGGCAGCACTAGACCCTTGGAGACAAGTCGGTTGGAGGACCATGTATTGAATGGCGACGCAATTTGTGTGTTCCATCGTCATTAAGAGGCTCTGAACGTTACAATTAACTGTTAGTTTTGCGCCGGATTCGAAAAACTACACTCCTAGGAGAACGACCAAAAGGTGCCCGGGGCAGCAATAGTACCTCGGAGACAAGTTGGCTGGAGGACGATGTATTGAATCGCGACGCAATTTGTGTGTTCCATCGTCATTAAGAGGCTCTGAACCTTACAATTAACTGTCAGTTTCGCGTCGGATTCGAATATCTAGACTCACAGAAGAACGACCATGAGGTGCCCGAGGCAGCACTAGACCCTTGGAGACAAGTCGGTTGGAGGACGATGTATTGAATGGCGACGCAATTTGTGTGTTCCATCGTCATTAAGAGGCTCTGAACGTTACAATTAACCGTTAGTTTTGCGCCGGATTCGAAAAACTACACTCCTAGGAGAACGACCAAAAGGTGCCCGGGGCAGCAATAGTACCTCGGAGACAAGTTGGCTGGAGGACGATGTATTGAATCGCGACGCAATTTGTGTGTTCCATCGTCATTAAGAGGCTCTGAACCTTACAATTAACTGTCAGTTTTGCGTCGGATTCGAATATCTAGACTCACAGAAGAACGACCATAAGGTGCCCGAGGCAGCTATAGACCCTTGGAGTCAGGTCAGCTGGAGGACGATGTATTGAATCGCGACGCAATTTGTGTGTTCCATCGTCATTAAGAGGCTCTGAAAGTTGCATCTAACTGTCAGTTTTGCGCCGGATTCGAAAAACTACACTCCTAGGAGAACGACCAAAAGGTGCCCGCGGCAGCAATAGAACCTCGGAGACAAGTCGGTTGGAGGACGATGTATTGAATCGCGACGCAATTTGTGTGTTCCATCGTCATTAACAGGCTCTGAACGTTACAATTAACTGTCAGTTTTGCGTCGGATTCGAAAAACTAGACTCACAGGAGAACGACCATAAGGTGCCCGAGGCAGCAATAGACCCTTGGAGACAAGTCGGCTGGAGGACGATGTATTGAATCGTGACGCAATTTGTGTGTTCCATCGTCATTAACAGTCTCTGAACGTTACAATTAACTGTTAGTTATGCGTCGTATTCGGAAAACTAGACTCACAGCAGAAAGACCATAAGGTGCACGAGGTAGCAATAGACCCTTGGAGACAGGTCGGCTGTCGGACGATGTATTGAATCTCGACGCAATTTTTGTGTTCCATCGTCATTAAGAGGCTCTGAACGTTACAATTAACTGTCAGTTTTGCGGCGGATTCGAAAAACTAGACTCACAGGAGAACGACGATAAGGTGCCCGAGGCAGCTATAGACCCTTGGAGACAAGTCGGCTGGGAGGACGATGTATTGAATCACGACGCAATTTGTGTGTTCCATCGTCATTAAGAGACTCTGAACGTTACAATTAACTGTCAGTTTTGCGTCGGATTCGAAAATCTAGACTCACAGGAGAACGACCATAAGGTGCCCGAGGCAGCACTAGACCCTTGGAGACAAGTCGGCTGGAGGACGATGTATTGAATCGCGACGCAATTTGTGTGTCCCATCGTCATTAAGATGCTCTGAACGTTACAATTAACTGTCAGTTTTGCGTCGGATTCGAAAAACTAGACTCACAGGAGAACGACAATAAGGTGCCCGAGGCAGCAATAGACCCTTGGAGACAAGTCGGCCGGAGGACGATGTATTGAATCGCGACGCAATTTGTGTGTTCCATCGTCATTAAGAGGCTCTGAACGTTACAATTAACTGTCAGTTTTGCGTCGGATTCGAAAATCTAGACTCACAGGAGAACAACCATAAGGTGCCCGAGGCAGCACTAGACCCTTGGAGACAAGTCGGCTGTCGGACGATGTATTGAATCGCGACGCAATTTGTGTGTTCCATCGTCATTAAGAGGCTCTGAACCTTACAATTAACTGTCAGTTTTGCGTCGGATTCGAATATCTAGACTCATAGAAGAACGACCATAAGGTGCCCGAGGCAGCACTAGACCCATGGAGACAAGTCGGCTGGAGGACGATGTATTGAATCGCGACGCAATTTGTGTGTTCCATCGTCATTAACAGGCTCTGAACGTTACAATTAACTGTCAGTTTTGCGTCGGATTCGAAAAACTAGACTCACAGGAGAACGACCATAAGGTGCCCGAGGCAGCAATAGACCCTTGGAGACAAGTCGGCTGGAGGACGATGTAATTAATCGCGACGCAATTTGTGTGTTCCATCGTCATTAAAAGGCTCTGAACGTTACAATTAACTGTCAGTTTTGCGTCGGATTCGAAAATCTGGACTCACAGGAGAACGACCATAAGGTGCCCGAGGCAGCACAAGATCCTTGGAGACAGGTCGGCTGGAGGACGATGTATTGAATCGCGACGCAATTTGTGTGTTCCATCGTCATTAACAGGCTCTGAACGTTACAATTAACTGTCAGTTATGCGTCGTATTCGGAAAACAAGACTCACAGCAGAACGACCATAAGGTGCCCGAGGCAGCAATAGACCCTTGGAGACAGATCGGCTGGAGGACGATGTATTGAATCGCGATGCAATTTGTGTGTTCCATCGTCATTAAGAGGCTCTGAACGTTACAATTAACTGTCAGTTTTGCGTCGGATTCGAAAATCTAGACTCACAGGAGAACGACCATAAGGTGCCCGAGGCAGCAATAGACCCTTGGAGACAAGTCGGCTGGAGGATGATGTATTGAATGGCGACGCAATTTGTGTGTTCCATCGTCATTAAGAGGCTCTGAACGTTACAATTAACTGTCAGTTTTGCGCCGGATTCGAAAAACTACACTCCTAGGAGAACGACCAAAAGGTGCCCGGGGCAGCAATAGTACCTCGGAGACAAGTCGGCTGGAGGACGATGTATTGAATCGCGACGCAATTTGTGTGTTCCATCGTCATTAAGAGGCTCTGAACCTTACAATTAACTGTCAGCTTTGCGTCGGATTCGAATATCTAGACTCACAGAAGAACGACCATAAGGTGCCCGAGGCAGCACTAGACCCTTGGAGACAAGTCGGCTGGAGGACGATGTATTGAATCGCGACGCAATTTGTGTGTTCCATCGTCATTAAGAGGCTCTGAACGTTACAATTAACTCAGTTTTGCGCCGGATTCGAAAAACTACACTCCTAGGAGAACGACCAAAAGGTGCCCGCGGCAGCAATAGTAACTCGGAGACAAGTCGGCTGGAGGACGATGTATTGAATCGCGACGCAATTTGTGTGTTCCATCGTCATTAAGAGGCTCTGAAAGTTACATTTAACTGTCAGTTTTGCGTCTGATTCGAAAAACTAGACTCACAGGAGAACGACCATAAGGTGCCCGAGGCAGCTATAGACCCTTGGAGTCAGGTCGGCTGGAGGACGATGTATTGAATCTCGACGCAATTTGTGTGTTCCATCGTCATTAAGAGGCTCTGAACGTTACAATTAACTGTCAGTTTTGCGCCGGATTTGAAAAACTACACTCCTAGGAGAACGACCAAAAGGTGCCCGGGGCAGCAATAGTACCTCGGAGACAAGTCGGCTGGAGGACGATGTATTGAATCGCGACGCAATTTGTGTGTTCCATCGTCATTAACAGTCTCTGAACGTTACAATTAACTGTCAGTTATGCGTCGTATTCGGGAAACTAGACTCACAGGAGAACGACCATAAGGTGCCCGAGGCAGCAATAGACCCTTGGAGACAGGTCGGCTGTCGGACGATGTATTGAATCTCGACGCAATTTGTGTGTCCCACCGTTATTAAGAGGCTCTGAACGTTACAATTAACTGTCAGTTTTGCGTCGGATTCGAAAAACTAGACTCACAGGAGAACGACTAAAAGGTGCCCGAGGCAGCACTAGACCCTTGGAGACAAGTCGGCTGGAGGACGATGTATTGAATCGCGACGCAATTTGTGTGTTCCATCGTCATTAAGAGGCTCTGAACGTTACAATTAACTGTCAGTTTTGCGTCGGATTCGAAAATCTAGACTCACAGGAGAACGACCATAAGGTGCCCGAGGCAGCAATAGACCCTTGGAGACAAGTCGGCTGGGAGGACGATGTATTGAATCGCGACGCAATTTGTATGTTCCATCGTCATTAAGAGGCTCTGAACGTTACAATTAACTGTCAGTTTTGCGTCGGATTCGAAAATCTAGACTCACAGGAGAACGACCGTAAGGTGCCCGAGGCATCACAAGGTCCTTGGAGACAAGTCGGCTGGAGGACGATGTATTGAATGGCGACGCAATTTGTGTGTTCCATCGTCATTAAGAGGCTCTGAACGTTACAATTAACTGTCAGTTTCGCGTCGGATTCGAATATTTAGTCTCACAGAAGAACGACCATGAGGTGCCCGAGGCAGCACTAGACCCTTGGAGACAAGTCGGTTGGAGGACGATGTATTGAATGGCGACGCAATTTGTGTGTTCCATCGTCATTAAGAGGCTCTGAACGTTACAATTAACTGTCAGTTTTGCGCCGGATTCGAAAAACTACACTCCTAGGAGAACGACCAAAAGGTGCCCGGGGCAGCAATAGTACCTCGGAGACAAGTCGGCTGGAGGACGATGTATTGAATCGCGACGCAATTTGTGTGTTCCATCGTCATTAAGAGGCTCTGAACCTTACAATTAACTGTCAGTTTTGCGTCGGATTCGAATATCTAGACTCACAGAAGAACGACCATAAGGTGCCCGAGGCAGCACTAGACCCTTGGAAACAAGTCGGCTGGAGGACGATGTATTGAATCGCGACGCAATTTGTGTGTTCCATCGTCATTAAGAGGCTCTGAACGTTACAATTAACTGTCAGTTTTGCGCCGGACTCGAAAAACTACACTCCTAGGAGAACGACCAAAAGGTGCCCGCGGCAGCAATAGTACCTCGGAGACAAGTCGGCTGGAGGACGATGTATTGAATCGCGACGCAATTTGTGTGTTCCATCGTCATTAACAGGCTCTGAACGTTACAATTAACTGTCAGTTTTGCGTCGGATTCGAAAAACTAGACTCACAGGAGAACAAACATAAGGTGCCCGAGGCAGCAATAGACCCTTGGAGACAAGTCGGCCGGAGGACGATGTATTGAATCGAGACGCAATTTGTGTGTTCCATCGTCATTAAGAGGCTCTGAAAGTTACATTTAACTGTCAGTTTTGCGTCGGATTCGAAAAACTAGACTCACAGGAGAACGACCAAAAGGTGCCCGAGGCAGCTATAGACCCTTGGAGTCAGGTCAGCTGGAGGACGATGTATTGAATCGCGACGCAATTTGTGTGTTCCATCGTCATTAAGAGGCTCTGAAAGTTACATCTAACTGTCAGTTTTGCGTCGGATTCGAAAAACTAGACTCACAGGAGAACGACGATAAGGTGCCCGAGGCAGCACTAGACCCTTGGAGACAAGTCGGCTGGAGGACGATGTATTGAATCGCGACGCAATTTGTGTGTTCCATCGTCATTAACAGTCTCTGAACGTTACAATTAACTGTTAGTTATGCGTCGTATTCGGAAAACTAGACTCACAGCAGAACGACCATAAGGTGCCCGAGGTAGCAATAGACCCTTGGACACAGGTCGGCTGTCGGATGATGTATTGAATCTCGACGCAATTTGTGTGTTCCATCGTCATTAAGAGACTCTGAACGTTACAATTAACTGTCAGTTTTGCGTCGGATTCTAAAATCTAGAATCACAGGAGAAAGACCATAAGGTGCCTGAGGCAGCACTAGACCCTTGGAGACAAGTCGGCTGGAGGACGATGTATTGAATCGCGACGCAATTTGTGTGTCCCATCGTCATTAAGATGCTCTGAACGTTACAATTAACTGTCAGTTTTGCGTCGGATTCGAAAAACTAGACTCACAGGAGAACGACCATAAGGTGCCCGAGGCAGCAATAGACCATTGGAGACAAGTCGGCCGGAGGACGATGTATTGAATCGCGACGCAATTTGTGTGTTCCATCGTCATTAAGAGGCTCTGAACGTTACAATTAACTGTCAGTTTTGCGTCGGATTCGAAAATCTAGAATCACAGGAGAAAGACCATAAGGTGCCTGAGGCAGCACTAGACCCTTGGAGACAAGTCGGCTGGAGGACGCTGTATTGAATCGCGACGCAATTTGTGTGTCCCATCGTCATTAAGATGCTCTGAACGTTACAATTAACTGTCAGTTTTGCGTCGGATTCGAAAATCTAGAATCACAGGAGAAAGACCATAAGGTGCCTGAGGCAGCACTAGACCCTTGAAGACAAGTCGGCTGGAGGACGATGTATTGAATCGCGACGCAATTTGTGTGTTCCATCGTCATTAACAGGCTCGGAACGTTACAATTAACTGTCAGTTTTGCGCCGGATTCGAAAAACTACACTCCTAGGAGAACGACCAAAAGGTGCCCGGGGCAGCAATAGTACCTCGGAGACAAGTCGGCTGGAGGACGATGTATTGAATCGCGGCGCAATTTGTGTGTTCCATCGTCATTAAGAGGCTCTGAACGTTACAATTAACTGTCAGTTATGCGTCGTATTCGGAAAACTAGACTCACAGCAGAACGACCATAAGGTACCCGAGGCAGCAATAGACCCTTGGAGACAGGACGACTGTCGGACGATGTATTGAATCTCGACGCAATTTGTGTGTTCCATCGTCATTAAGAGGCTCTGAACGTTAGAATTAACTGTCAGTTTTGCGTCGGATTCGAAAAACTAGACTCACAGGAGAACGACGATAAGGTGCCCTAGGCAGATGTAGACCCTTGGAGACAAGTCGGCTGGAGGACGATGTATTGAATCGCGACGCAATTTGTGTGTTCCATCGTCATTAAGAGGCTCTGAACGTTACAATTAACTGTCAGTTTTGCGTCGGATTCGATAATCTGGACTCACAGGAGAACGACCATAAGGTGCCCGAGGCAGCACAAGATCCTTGGAGACAGGTCGGCTGGAGGACGATGTATTGAATCGCGACGCAATTTGTGTGTTCCATCGTCATTAACAGGTTCTGAACGTTACAATTAACTGTCAGTTATGCGTCGTATTCGGAAAACTAGACTCACAGCAGAACGACCATAAGGTGCCCGAGGCAGCAATAGACCCTTGGAGACAGATCGGCTGGAGGACGATGTATTGAATCGCGATGCAATTTGTGTGTTCCATCGTCATTAAGAGGCTCTGAACGTTACAATTAACTGTCAGTTTTGCGTCGGATTCGAAAATCTAGACTCACAGGAGAACGACCATAAGGTGCCCGAGGCAGCACTAGACCCTTGGAGACAAGTCGGCTGGAGGACGATGTATTGAATCGCGACGCAATTTGTGTGTTCCATCGTCATTAGGAGGCTCTGAACGTTACAATTAACTGTCAGTTTTGCGTCGGATTCGAAAAACTAGACTCACAGGAGAACGACCATAAGGTGCCCGAGGCAGCAATAGACCCTTGGATACAAGTCGGCTGGAGGACGATGTAATTAATCGCGACGCAATTTGTGTGTTCCATCGTCATTAAAAGGCTCTGAACGTTACAATTAACTGTCAGTTTTGCGTCGGATTCGAAAATCTAGACTCACAGGAGAACGACCATAAGGTGCCCGAGGCAGCACTAGAACCTTGGAGACAAGTCGGCTGGAGGACGATGTATTGAATCGCGACGCAATTTGTGTGTTCCATCGTCATTAAGAGGCTCTGAACGTTACAATTAACTGTCAGATTTGTGCCGGATTCGAAAAACTACACTCCTAGGAGAACGACCAAAAGATGCCCGGGGCAGCAATAGTACCTCGGAGACAAGTCGGCTGGAGGACGATGTATTGAATCGCGACGCAATTTGTGTGTTCCAGCGTCATTAACAGGCTCTGAACGTTACAATTAACTGTCAGTTATGCGTCGTATTCGGAAAACTAGACTCACAGCAGAACGACCATAAGGTGCCCGAGGCAGCAATAGACCCTTGGAGACAGATCGGCTGGAGGTCGAAGTATTGAATCGCGACGCAATTTGTGTGTTCCATCGTCATTAAGAGGCTCTGATCGTTACATTTAACTGTCAGTTTTGCGTCGGATTCGAAAATCTAGACTCACAGGAGAACGACCATAAGGTGCCCGAGGCAGCACTAGACCCTTGGAGACAAGTCGGCTGGAGGACGATGTATTGAATCGCGACGCAATTTGTGTGTTCCATCGTCATTAAGAGGCTCTGAACGTTACAATTAACTGTCAGTTTTGCGTCGGATTCGAAAAACTAGACTCACAGGAGAACGACCATAAGGTGCCCGAGGCAGCAATAGACCCTTGGAGACAAGTCGGCTGGAGGACGATGTAATTAATCGCGACGCAATTTGTGTGTTCCGTCGTCATTAAAAGGCTGTGAACGTTACAATTAACTGTCAGTTTTGCGTCGGATTCGAAAATCTAGACTCACAGGAGAACGACCATAAGGTGCCCGAGGCAGCACTAGAACCTTCGAGACAAGTCGGCTGGAGGACGATGTATTGAATCGCGACGCAATTTGTGTTTTCCATCGTCATTAAGAGGCTCTGAACGTTACAATTAACTGTCAGTTTTGCGTCGGATTCGAAAATCTAGACTCACAGGAGAACGACCATAAGGTGCCCGAGGCAGCCCTAGAACCTTGGAGACAAGTCGGCTGGAGGACGATGTATTGAATCGCGACGCAATTTGTGTGTTCCATCGTCATTAAGAGGCTCTGAACGTTACAATTAACTGTCAGTTTTGTGCCGGATTCGAAAAACTACACTCCTAGGAGAACGACCAAAAGATGCCCGGGGCAGCAATAGTACCTCGGAGACAAGTCGGCTTGAGGACGATGTATTGAATCGCGACGCAATTTGTGTGTTCCAGCGTCATTAACAGGCTCTGAACGTTACAATTAACTGTCAGTTATGCGTCGTATTCGGAAAACTAGACTCACAGCAGAACGACCATAAGGTGCCCGAGGCAGCAATAGACCCTTGGAGACAGATCGGCTGGAGGACGATGTATTGAATCGCGACGCAATTTGTGTGTTCCATCGTCATTAAGAGGCTCTGATCGTTACATTTAACTGTCAGTTTTGCGTCGGATTCGAAAAACTAGACTCACAGGAGAACGACGATAAGGTGCCCGAGGCAGCTATAGACCCTTGGAGACAAGTCGGCTGGAGGACGATGTATTGAATCGCGACGCAATTTGTGTGTTCCATCGTCATTAACAGGCTCTGAACGTTACAATTAACTGTCAGTTATGCGTCGTATTCGGAAAACTAGACTCACAGCAGAACGACCATAAGGTGCCCGAGGCAGCAATAGACTCTTGGAGACAGGTCGGCTGTCGAACGACGTATTGAATCTCGACGCAATTTGTGTGTTCCATCGTCATTAAGAGGCTCTGAACGTTACAATTAACTGTCAGTTTTGCGTCGGATTCTAAAAACTAGACTCACAGGGAACGACGATAAGGTATCCGAGGCAGCTATAGACCCTTGGAGACAAGTCGGCTGGGAGGACGATGTATTGAATCACGACGCAATTTGTGTGTTCCATCGTCATTAAGAGGCTCTGAACGTTACAATTAACTGTCAATTTTGCGTCGGATTCGAAAATCTAGACTCACAGGATAACGACCATAAGGTGCCCGAGGCAGCACTAGACCCTTGGAGACAAGCCGGCTGGAGGACGATGTATTGAATCGCGACGCAATTTGTGTGTTCCATCGTCATTAAGAGGCTCTGAACGTTACAATTAACTGTCAGTTTTGCGTCGGATTCGAAAAACTAGACTCACAGGAGAACGACCATAAGGTGCCCGAGGCAGCAATAGACCCTTGGAGACAAGTCGGCCGGAGGACGATGTATTGAATCGCGACGCAATTTGTGTGTTCCATCGTCATTAAGAGACTCTGAACGTTACAATTAACTGTCAGTTTTGTGCCGGATTCGAAAAACTACACTCCTAGGAGAACGACCAAAAGGTGCCCGGGGCAGCAATAGTACCTCGGAGACAAGTCGGCTGGAGGACGATGAATTGAATCGCGACGCAATTTGTGTATTCCATCGTCATTAAGAGACTCTGAACGTTACAATTAACTGTCAGTTTTTTGCCGGATTCGAAAAACTACACTCTTAGGAGAACGACCAAAAGGTGCCCGGGGCAGCAATAGTACCTCGGAGACAAGTCGGCTGGAGGACGATGTATTGAATCGCGACGCAATTTGTGTTTTCCATCTTCATTAACAGGCTCTGCACGTTACAATTAACTGTCAGTTATGCGTCGTATTCGGAAAACTAGACTCACAGCAGAACGACCATAGGGTGCCCGAGGCAGCAATAGACCCTTGCAGACAGGTCGGCTGTCGGACGATGTATTGAATCTCGACGCAATTTGTGTGTTCCATCGTCATTAAGAGGCTCTGAACGTTACAATTAACTGTCAGTTTTGCGTCGGATTCGAAAAACTAGACTCACAGGAGAACGACGATAAGGTGCCAGAGGCAGCTATAGACCCTTGGAGACAAGTCGGCTGGAGGACGATGTATTGAATCGCGACGCAATTTGTGTGTTCCATCGTCATTAAGAGGCTCTGAACGTTACAATTAACTGTCAGTTTTGCGTCGGATTCGAAAATCTAGACTCACAGGAGAACGACGATAAGGTGCCCGAGGCAGCACTAGACCCTTGGAGACAAGTCGGATTTAGGACGATGTACTGAATCGCGACGCAATTTGTGTGTTCCATCGTCATTAACAGGCTCTGAACGTTACAATTAACTGTCAGTTTTGCGCCGGATTCGAAAAACTACACTCCTAGGAGAACGACCAAAAGGAGCCCGGGGCAGCAATAGTACCTCGGAGACAAGTCGGCTGGAGGACGATGTATTGAATCGCGACGCAATTTGTGTGTTCCATCGTTTTTAACAGGCTCTAAACGTTACAATTAACTGTCAGTTATGCGTCGGATTCGAATATCTAGACTCACAGAAGAACGACCATAAGGTGCCCGAGGCAGCACTAGACCCTTGGAGACAAGTCGGCTGGAGGACGATGTATTGAATCGCGACGCAATTTGTGTGTTCCATCGTCATTAAGAGGCTCTGAACGTTACAATTAACTGTCAGTTTTGCGCCGGATTCGAAAAACTACACTCCTAGGAGAACGACCAAAAGGTGCCCGCGGCAGCAATAGTACCTCGGAGACAAGTCGGTTGGAGGACGATGTATTGAATGGCGACGCAATTTGTGTGTTCCATCGTCATTAAGAGGCTCTGAACGTTACAATTAACTGTCAGTTTTGCGTCGGATTCGAAAAACTAGACTCACAGGAGAACGACGATAAGGTGCCCGAGGCAGCACTAGACCCTTGGAGACAGGACGACTGTCGGACGATGTATTGAATCTCGACGCAATTTGTGTGTTCCATCGTCATTAAGAGGCTCTGAACGTTACAATTAACTGTCAGTTTTGCGTCGGATTCGAAAATCTAGACTCACAGGAGAACGACGATAAGGTGCCCGAGGCAGCACTAGACCCTTGGAGACAAGTCGGATTTAGGACGATGTACTGAATCGCGACGCAATTTGTGTGTTCCATCGTCATTAACAGGCTCTGAACGTTACAATTAACTGTCAGTTTTGCGCCGGATTCGAAAAACTACACTCCTAGGAGAACGACCAAAAGGAGCCCGGGGCAGCAATAGTACCTCGGAGACAAGTCGGCTGGAGGACGATGAATTGAATCGCGACGCAATTTGTGTATTCCATCGTCATTAAGAGACTCTGAACGTTACAATTAACTGTCAGTTTTTTGCCGGATTCGAAAAACTACACTCCTAGGAGAACGACCAAAAGGTGCCCGGGGCAGCAATAGTACCTCGGAGACAAGTCGGCTGGAGGACGATGTATTGAATCGCGACGCAATTTGTGTTTTCCATCTTCATTAACAGGCTCTGCACGTTACAATTAACTGTCAGTTATGCGTCGTATTCGGAAAACTAGACTCACAGCAGAACGACCATAAGGTGCCCGAGGCAGCAATAGACCCTTGCAGACAGGTCGGCTGTCGGACGATGTATTGAATCTCGACGCAATTTGTGTGTTCCATCGTCATTAAGAGGCTCTGAACGTTACAATTAACTGTCAGTTTTGCGTCGGATTCGAAAAACTAGACTCACAGGAGAACGACGATAAGGTGCCCGAGGCAGCTATAGACCCTTGGAGACAAGTCGGCTGGAGGACGATGTATTGAATCGCGACGCAATTTGTGTGTTCCATCGTCATTAAGAGGCTCTGAACGTTACAATTAACTGTCAGTTTTGCGTCGGATTCGAAAATCTAGACTCACAGGAGAACGACGATAAGGTGCCCGAGGCAGCACTAGACCCTTGGAGACAAGTCGGATTTAGGACGATGTACTGAATCGCGACGCAATTTGTGTGTTCCATCGTCATTAACAGGCTCTGAACGTTACAATTAACTGTCAGTTTTGCGCCGGATTCGAAAAACTACACTCCTAGGAGAACGACCAAAAGGAGCCCGGGGCAGCAATAGTACCTCGGAGACAAGTCGGCTGGAGGACGATGTATTGAATCGCGACGCAATTTGTGTGTTCCATCGTTTTTAACAGGCTCTAAACGTTACAATTAACTGTCAGTTATGCGTCGGATTCGAATATCTAGACTCACAGAAGAACGACCATAAGGTGCCCGAGGCAGCAATAGACCCTTGGAGACAAGTCGGCTGGAGGACGATGTATTGAATCGCGACGCAATTTGTGTGTTCCATCGTCATTAAGAGGCTCTGAACGTTACAATTAACTGTCAGTTTTGCGCCGGATTCGAAAAACTACACTCCTAGCAGAACGACCAAAAGGTGCCCGCGGCAGCAATAGTACCTCGGAGACAAGTCGGTTGGAGGACGATGTATTGAATGGCGACGCAATTTGTGTGTTCCATCGTCATTAAGAGGCTCTGAACGTTACAATTAACTGTCAGTTTTGCGTCGGATTCGAAAAACTAGACTCACAGGAGAACGACGATAAGGTGCCCGAGGCAGCACTAGACCCTTGGAGACAGGACGACTGTCGGACGATGTATTGAATCTCGACGCAATTTGTGTGTTCCATCGTCATTAAGAGGCTCTGAACGTTACAATTAACTGTCAGTTTTGCGTCGGATTCGAAAATCTAGACTCACAGGAGAACGACGATAAGGTGCCCGAGGCAGCACTAGACCCTTGGAGACAAGTCGGATTTAGGACGATGTACTGAATCGCGACGCAATTTGTGTGTTCCATCGTCATTAACAGGCTCTGAACGTTACAATTAACTGTCAGTTTTGCGCCGGATTCGAAAAACTACACTCCTAGGAGAACGACCAAAAGGAGCCCGGGGCAGCAATAGTACCTCGGAGACAAGTCGGCTGGAGGACGATGTATTGAATCGCGACGCAATTTGTGTGTTCCATCGTTTTTAACAGGCTCTAAACGTTACAATTAACTGTCAGTTTTTTGCCGGATTCGAAAAACTACACTCCTAGGAGAACGACCAAAAGGTGCCCGGGGCAGCAATAGTACCTCGGAGACAAGTCGGCTGGAGGACGATGTATTGAATCGCGACGCAATTTGTGTTTTCCATCTTCATTAACAGGCTCTGCACGTTACAATTAACTGTCAGTTATGCGTCGTATTCGGAAAACTAGACTCACAGCAGAACGACCATAAGGTGCCCGAGGCAGCAATAGACCCTTGCAGACAGGTCGGCTGTCGGACGATGTATTGAATCTCGACGCAATTTGTGTGTTCCATCGTCATTAAGAGGCTCTGAACGTTACAATTAACTGTCAGTTTTGCGTCGGATTCGAAAAACTAGACTCACAGGAGAACGACGATAAGGTGCCCGAGGCAGCTATAGACCCTTGGAGACAAGTCGGCTGGAGGACGATGTATTGAATCGCGACGCAATTTGTGTGTTCCATCGTCATTAAGAGGCTCTGAACGTTACAATTAACTGTCAGTTTTGCGTCGGATTCGAAAATCTAGACTCACAGGAGAACGACGATAAGGTGCCCGAGGCAGCACTAGACCCTTGGAGACAAGTCGGATTTAGGACGATGTACTGAATCGCGACGCAATTTGTGTGTTCCATCGTCATTAACAGGCTCTGAACGTTACAATTAACTGTCAGTTTTGCGCCGGATTCGAAAAACTACACTCCTAGGAGAACGACCAAAAGGAGCCCGGGGCAGCAATAGTACCTCGGAGACAAGTCGGCTGGAGGACGATGTATTGAATCGCGACGCAATTTGTGTGTTCCATCGTTTTTAACAGGCTCTGAACGTTACAATTAACTGTCAGTTATGCGTCGGATTCGAATATCTAGACTCACAGAAGAACGACCATAAGGTGCCCGAGGCAGCACTAGACCCTTGGAGACAAGTCGGCTGGAGGACGATGTATTGAATCGCGACGCAATTTGTGTGTTCCATCGTCATTAAGAGGCTCTGAACGTTACAATTAACTGTCAGTTTTGCGCCGGATTCGAAAAACTACACTCCTAGGAGAACGACCAAAAGGTGCCCGCGGCAGCAATAGTACCTCGGAGACAAGTCGGTTGGAGGACGATGTATTGAATGGCGACGCAATTTGTGTGTTCCATCGTCATTAAGAGGCTCTGAACGTTACAATTAACTGTCAGTTTTGCGTCGGATTCGAAAAACTAGACTCACAGGAGAACGACGATAAGGTGCCCGAGGCAGCACTAGACCCTTGGAGACAGGACGACTGTCGGACGATGTATTGAATCTCGACGCAATTTGTGTGTTCCATCGTCATTAAGAGGCTCTGAACGTTACAATTAACTGTCAGTTTTGCGTCGGATTCGAAAAACTAGACTCACAGGAGAACGACGATAAGGTGCCCTAGGCAGCTGTAGACCCTTGGAGACAAGTCGGCTGGAGGACGATGTATTGAATCGCGACGCAATTTGTGTGTTCCATCGTCATTAAGAGGCTCTGAACGTTACAATTAACTGTCAGTTTTGCGTCGGATTCGAAAATCTGGACTCACAGGAGAACGACCATAAGGTGCCCGAGGCAGCACAAGATCCTTGGAGACAGGTCGGCTGGAGGACGATGTATTGAATCGCGACGCAATTTGTGTGTTCCATCGTCATTAACAGGCTCTGAACGTTACAATTAACTGTCAGTTATGCGTCGTATTCGGAAAACTAGACTCACAGCAGAACGACCATAAGGTGCCCGAGGCAGCAATAGACCCTTGGAGACAGATCGGCTGGAGGACGATGTATTGAATCGCGATGCAATTTGTGTGTTCCATCGTCATTAAGAGGCTCTGAACGTTACAATTAACTGTCAGTTTTGCGTCGGATTCGAAAATCTAGACTCACAGGAGAACGACCATAAGGTGCCCGAGGCAGCACTAGAACCTTCGAGACAAGTCGGCTGGAGGACGATGTATTGAATCGCGACGCAATTTGTGTTTTCCATCGTCATTAAGAGGCTCTGAACGTTACAATTAACTGTCAGTTTTGTGCCGGATTCGAAAAACTACACTCCTAGGAGAACGACCAAAAGGTGCCCGGGGCAGCAATAGTACCTCGGAGACAAGTCGGCTGGAGGACGATGTATTGAATCGCGACGCAATTTGTGTGTTCCATCGTCATTAACAGGCTCTGAACGTTACAATTAACTGTCAGTTATGCGTCGTATTCGGAAAACTAGACTCACAGCAGAACGACCATAAGGTGCCCGAGGCAGCAATAGACCCTTGGAGACAGATCGGCTGGAGGACGATGTATTGAATCGCGTGATGCAATTTGTGTGTTCCATCGTCATTAAGAGGCTCTGAACGTTACAATTAACTGTCAGTTTTGCGTCGGATTCGAAAATCTAGACTCACAGGAGAACGACCATAAGGTGCCCGAGGCAGCACTAGACCCTTGGAGACAAGTCGGCTGGAGGACGATGTATTGAATCGCGACGCAATTTGTGTGTTCCATCGTCATTAAGAGGCTCTGAACGTTACAATTAACTGTCAGTTTTGCGTCGGATTCGAAAAACTAGACTCACAGGAGAACGACCATAAGGTGCCCGAGGCAGCAATAGACCCTTGGAGACAAGTCGGCTGGAGGACGATGTAATTAATCGCGACGCAATTTGTGTGTTCCATCGTCATTAAGAGGCTCTGAACGTTACAATTAACTGTCAGTTTTGCGTCGGATTCGAAAATCTAGACTCACAGGAGAACGACCATAAGGTGCCCGAGGCAGCCCTAGAACCTTGGAGACAAGTCGGCTGGAGGACGATGTATTGAATCGCGACGCAATTTGTGTGTTCCATCGTTATTAAGAGGCTCTGAACGTTACAATTAACTGTCAGTTTTGTGCCGGATTCGAAAAACTACACTCCTAGGAGGACGACCAAAAGATGCCCGGGGCAGCAATAGTACCTCGGAGACAAGTCGGCTGGAGGACGATGTATTGAATCGCGACGCAATTTGTGTGTTCCAGCGTCATTAACAGGCTCTGAACGTTACAATTAACTGTCAGTTATGCGTCGTATTCAGAAAACTAGACTCACAGCAGAACGACCATAAGGTGCCCGAGGCAGCAATAGACCCTTGGAGACAGATCGGCTGGAGGACGATGTATTGAATCGCGACGCAATTTGTGTGTTCCATCGTCATTAAGAGGCTCTGATCGTTACATTTAACTGTCAGTTTTGCGTCGGATTCGAAAAACTAGACTCACAGGAGAACGACGATAAGGTGCCCGAGGCAGCTATAGACCCTTGGAGACAAGTCGGCTGGAGGACGATGTATTGAATCGCGACGCAATTTGTGTGTTCCATCGTCATTAACAGGCTCTGAACGTTACAATTAACTGTCAGTTATGCGTCGTATTCGGAAAACTAGACTCACAGCAGAACGACCATAAGGTGCCCGAGGCAGCAATAGACTCTTGGAGACAGGTCGATGTCGAACGACGTATTGAATCTCGACGCAATTTGTGTGTTCCATCGTCATTAAGAGGCTCTGAACGTTACAATTAACTGTCAGTTTTGCGTCGGATTCTGAAAACTAGACTCCCAGGGAACGACGATAAGGTATCCGAGGCAGCTATAGACCCTTGAAGACAAGTCGGCTGGGAGGACGATGTATTGAATCACGACGCAATTTGTGTGTTCCATCGTCATTAAGAGGCTCTGAACGTTACAATTAACTGTCAATTTTGCGTCGGATTCGAAAATCTAGACTCACAGGATAACGACCATAAGGTGCCCGAGGCAGCTATAGACCCTTGGAGACAAGCCGGCTGGAGGACGATGTATTGAATCGCGACGCAATTTGTGTGTTCCATCGTCATTAAGAGGCTCTGAACGTTACAATTAACTGTCAGTTTTGCGTCGGATTCGAAAAACTAGACTCACAGGAGAACGACCATAAGGTGCCCGAGGCAGCAATAGACCCTTGGAGACAAGTCGGCCGGAGGACGATGTATTGAATCGCGACGCAATTTGTGTGTTCCATCGTCATTAAGAGACTCTGAACGTTACAATTAACTGTCAGTTTTGTGCCGGATTCGAAAAACTACACTCCTAGGAGAACGACCAAAAGGTGCCCGGGGCAGCAATAGTACCTCGGAGACAAGTCGGCTGGAGGACGATGAATTGAATCGCGACGCAATTTGTGTATTCCATCGACATTAAGAGACTCTGAACGTTACAATTAACTGTCAGTTTTGTGCCGGATTCGAAAAACTACACTCCTAGGAGAACGACCAAAAGGTGCCCGGGGCAGCAATAGTACCTCGGAGACAAGTCGGCTGGAGGACGATGTATTGAATCGCGACGCAATTTGTGTTTTCCATCTTCATTAACAGGCTCTGCACGTTACAATTAACTGTCAGTTATGCGTCGTATTCGGAAAACTAGACTCACAGCAGAACGACCATAAGGTGCCCGAGGCAGCAATAGACCCTTGCAGACAGGTCGGCTGTCGGACGATGTATTGAATCTCGACGCAATTTGTGTGTTCCATCGTCATTAAGAGGCTCTGAACGTTACAATTAACTGTCAGTTTTGCGTCGGATTCGAAAAACTAGACTCACAGGAGAACGACGATAAGGTGCCCGAGGCAGCTATAGACCCTTGGAGACAAGTCGGCTGGAGGACGATGTATTGAATCGCGACGCAATTTGTGTGTTCCATCGTCATTAAGAGGCTCTGAACGTTACAATTAACTGTCAGTTTTGCGTCGGATTCGAAAATCTAGACTCACAGGAGAACGACGATAAGGTGCCCGAGGCAGCACTAGACCCTTGGAGACAAGTCGGATTTAGGACGATGTACTGAATCGCGACGCAATTTGTGTGTTCCATCGTCATTAACAGGCTCTGAACGTTACAATTAACTGTCAGTTTTGCGCCGGATTCGAAAAACTACACTCCTAGGAGAACGACCAAAAGGAGCCCGGGGCAGCAATAGTACCTCGGAGACAAGTCGGCTAGAGGACGATGTACTGAATCGCGACGCAATTTGTGTGTTCCATCGTCATTAACAGGCTCTGAACGTTACAATTAACTGTCAGTTATGCGTCGTATTCGGAAAACTAGACTCACAGCAGAACGACCATAAGGTGCCCAAGGCAGCAATAGACTCTTGGAGACAGGTCGGCTGTCGGACGATGTATTGAATCTCGACGCAATTTGTGTGTTCCATCGTCATTTAGAGGCTCTGAACGTTACCATTAACTGTCAGTTTTGCGTCGGATTCGAAAAACTACACTCCTAGGAGAACGACCAAAAGGTGCCCGCGGCAGCACTAGACCCTTGGAGACAAGTAGGCTGGAGGACGATGTATTGAATCGCGACGCAATTTGTGTGTTCCATCGTCATTAAGAGGCTCTGAACCTTACAATTAACTGTCAGTTTTGCGTCGAATTCGAATGTTTAGACTCACAGAAGAACGACCATAAGGTGCCCGAGGCAGCACTAGACCCTTGGAGACAAGTCGGCTGGAGGACGATGTATTGAATCGCGACGCAATTTGTGTGTTCCATCGTCATTAAGAGGCTCTGAACGTTACAATTAACTGTCAGTTTTGCGCCAGATTCGAAAAACTACACTCCTAGGAGAACGACCAAAAGGTGCCCGGGGCAGCAATAGTACCTCGGAGACAAGTCGGCTGGAGGACGATGTATTGAATCGCGACGCAATTTGTGTGTTCCATCGTCATTAAGAGGCTCTGAACCTTACAATTAACTGTCAGTTTTGCGTCGGATTCGAATATCTAGACTCACAGAAGAACGACCATAAGGTGCCCGAGGCAGCACTAGACCCTTGGAGACAAGTCGGCTGGAGGACGATGTATTGAATCGCGACGCAATTTGTGTGTTCCATCGTCATTAAGAGGCTCTGAACGTTACAATTAACTGTCAGTTTTGCGCCGGATTCGAAAAACTACACTCCTAGGAGAACGACCAAAAGGTGCCCGCGGCAGCAATAGTACCTCGGAGACAAGTCGGTTGGAGGACGATGTACTGAATCGCGACGCAATTTGTGTGTTCCAGCGTCATTAACAGGCTCTGAACGTTACAATTAACTGTCAGTTATGCGTCGTATTCGGAAAACTAGACTCACAGCAGAACGACCATAAGGTGCCCGCGGCAGCAATAGACCCTTGGAGACAGATCGGCTGGAGGACGATGTATTGAATCGCGACGCAATTTGTGTGTTCCATCGTCATTAAGAGGCTCTGATCGTTACATTTAACTGTCAGTTTTGCGTCGGATTCGAAAAACTAGACTCACAGGAGAACGACGATAAGGTGCCCGAGGCAGCTATAGACCCTTGGAGACAAGTCGGCTGGAGGACGATGTATTGAATCGCGACGCAATTTGTGTGTTCCATCGTCATTAACAGGCTCTGAACGTTACAATTAACTGTCAGTTATGCGTCGTATTCGGAAAACTAGACTCACGGCAGAACGACCATAAGGTGCCCGAGGCAGCAATAGACTCTTGGAGACAGGTCGGCTGTCGAACGACGTATTGAATCACGACGCAATTTGTGTGTTCCATCGTCATTAAGAGGCTCTGAACGTTACAATTAACTGTCAGTTTTGCGTCGGATTCTAAAAACTAGACTCACAGGGAACGACGATAAGGTATCCGAGGCAGCTATAGACCCTTGGAGACAAGTCGGCTGGGAGGACGATGTATTGAATCGCGACGCAATTTGTGTGTTCCATCGTCATTAAGAGGCTCTGAACGTTACAATTAACTGTCAGTTTTGCGTCGGATTCGAAAAACTAGACTCACAGGAGAACGACGATAAGGTGCCCGAGGCAGCTATAGACCCTTGGAGACAAGTCGGCTGGAGGACGATGTATTGAATCGCGACGCAATTTGTGTGTTCCATCGTCATTAAGAGGCTCTGAACGTTACAATTAACTGTCAGTTTTGCGTCGGATTCGAAAATCTAGACTCACAGGAGAACGACGATAAGGTGCCCGAGGCAGCACTAGACCCTTGGAGACAAGTCGGATTTAGGACGATGTACTGAATCGCGACGCAATTTGTGTGTTCCATCGTCATTAACAGGCTCTGAACGTTACAATTAACTGTCAGTTTTGCGCCGGATTCGAAAAACTACACTCCTAGGAGAACGACCAAAAGGAGCCCGGGGCAGCAATAGTACCTCGGAGACAAGTCGGCTAGAGGACGATGTACTGAATCGCGACGCAATTTGTGTGTTCCATCGTCATTAACAGGCTCTGAACGTTACAATTAACTGTCAGTTATGCGTCGTATTCGGAAAACTAGACTCACAGCAGAACGACCATAAGGTGCCCAAGGCAGCAATAGACTCTTGGAGACAGGTCGGCTGTCGGACGATGTATTGAATCTCGACGCAATTTGTGTGTTCCATCGTCATTTAGAGGCTCTGAACGTTACCATTAACTGTCAGTTTTGCGTCGGATTCGAAAAACTACACTCCTAGGAGAACGACCAAAAGGTGCCCGCGGCAGCACTAGACCCTTGGAGACAAGTCGGCTGGAGGACGATGTATTGAATCGCGACGCAATTTGTGTGTTCCATCGTCATTAAGAGGCTCTGAACCTTACAATTAACTGTCAGTTTTGCGTCGAATTCGAATATTTAGACTCACAGAAGAACGACCATAAGGTGCCCGAGGCAGCACTAGACCCTTGGAGACAAGTCGGCTGGAGGACGATGTATTGAATCGCGACGCAATTTGTGTGTTCCATCGTCATTAAGAGGCTCTGAACGTTACAATTAACTGTCAGTTTTGCGCCGGATTCGAAAAACTACACTCCTAGGAGAACGACCAAAAGGTGCCCGGGGCAGCAATAGTACCTCGGAGACAAGTCGGCTGGAGGACGATGTATTGAATCGCGACGCAATTTGTGTGTTCCATCGTCATTAAGAGGCTCTGAACCTTACAATTAACTGTCAGTTTTGCGTCGGATTCGAATATCTAGACTCACAGAAGAACGACCATAAGGTGCCCGAGGCAGCACTAGACCCTTGGAGACAAGTCGGCTGGAGGACGATGTATTGAATCGCGACGCAATTTGTGTGTTCCATCGTCATTAAGAGGCTCTGAACGTAACAATTAACTGTCAGTTTTGCGCCGTATTCGAAAAACTACACTCCTAGGAGAACGACGAAAAGGTGCCCGCGGCAGCAATAGTACCTCGGAGACAAGTCGGTTGGAGGACGATGTATTGAATCGCGACGCAATTTGTGTGTTCCATCGTCGTTAACAGGCTCTGAACGTTACAATTAACTGTCAGTTTTGCGTCGGATTCGAAAAACTAGACTCACGGGAGAACGACCATAAGGTGCCCGAGGCAGCAATAGACCCTTGGAGACAAGTCGGCCGGAGGACGATGTATTGAATCGCGACGCAATTTGTGTGTTCCATCGTCATTAAGAGGCTCTGAAAGTTACATTTAACTGTCAGTTTTGCGTCGGATTCGAAAAACTAGACTCACAGGAGAACGACCATAAGGTGCCCGAGGCAGCTATAGACCCTAGGAGTCAGGTCGGCTGTCGGACGATGTATTGAATCTCGACGCAATTTGTTTGTCCCATCGTCATTAAGAGGCTCTGAACGTTACGATTAACTGTCAGTTTTGCGTCGGATTCGAAAAACTAGACTCACGGGAGAACGACCATAAGGTGCCCGAGGCAGCACTAGACCCTTGGAGACAAGTCGGCTGGAGGACGATGTATTGAATCGCGACGCAATTTGTGTGTTCCATCGTCATTAAGAGGCTCTGAACCTTACAATTAACTGTCAGTTTCGCGTCGGATTCGAATATCTAGACTCACAGAAGAACGACCATGAGGTGCCCGAGGCAGCACTAGACACTTGGAGACAAGTCGGTTGGAGGACGATGTATTGAATGGCGACGCAATTTGTGTGTTCCATCGTCATTAAGAGGCTCTGAACGTTACAATTAACTGTCAGTTTTGCGCCGGATTCGAAAAACTACACTCCTAGGAGAACGACCAAAAGGTGCCCGGGGCAGCAATAGTACCTCGGAGACAAGTCGGCTGGAGGACGATGTATTGAATCGCGACGCAATTTGTGTGTTCCATCGTCATTAAGAGGCTCTGAACCTTACAATTAACTGTCAGTTTTGCGTCGGATTCGAATATCTAGACTCACAGAAGAACGACCATAAGGTGCCCGAGGCAGCACTAGACCCTTGGAGACAAGTCGGCTGGAGGACGATGTATTGAATCGCGACGCAATTTGTGTGTTCCATCGTCATTAAGAGGCTCTGAACGTTACAATTAACTGTCAGTTTTGCGCCGGATTCGAAAAACTACACTCCTAGGAGAACGACCAAAAGGTGCCCGCGGCAGCAATAGTACCTCGGAGACAAGTCGGCTGGAGGACGATGTATTGAATCGCGACGCAATTTGTGTGTTCCATCGTCATTAACAGGCTATGAACGTTACAATTAACTGTCAGTTTGGCGTCGGATTCGAAAAACTAGACTCACAGGAGAACAACCATAAGGTGCCCGAGGCAGCAATAGACCCTTGGAGACAAGTCGGCCGGAGGACGATGTATTGAATCGAGACGCAATTTGTGTGTTCCATCGTCATTAAGAGGCTCTGAAAGTTACATTTAACTGTCAGTTTTGCGTCGGATTCGAAAAACTAGACTCACAGGAGAACGACCATAAGGTGCCCGAGGCAGCTATAGACCCTTGGAGTCAGGTCAGCTGGAGGACGATGTATTGCATCGCGACGCAATTTGTGTGTTCCATCGTCATTAAGAGGCTCTGAACGTTACAATTAACTGTCAGTTTTGCGGCGGATTCGAAAAACTAGACTCACAGGAGAACGACGATAAGGTGCCCGAGGCAGCTATAGACCCTTGGAGACAAGTCGGCTGGGAGGACGATGTATTGAATCACGACGCAATTTGTGTGTTCCATCGTCATTAAGAGACTCTGAACGTTACAATTAACTGTCAGTTTTGCGTCGGATTCGAAAATCTAGAATCACAGGAGAAAGACCATAAGGTGCCCGAGGCAGCACTAGACCCTTGGAGACAAGTCGGCTGGAGGACGATGTATTGAATCGCGACGCAATTTGTGTGTCCCATCGTCATTAAGATGCTCTGAACGTTACAATTAACTGTCAGTTTTGCGTCGGATTCGAAAAACTAGACTCACAGGAGAACGACCATAAGGTGCCCGAGGCAGCAATAGACCCTTGGAGTCAAGTCGGCCGGAGGACGATGTATTGAATCGCGACGCAATTTGTGTGTTCCATCGTCATTAAGAGGCTCTGAACGTTACAATTAACTGTCAGTTTTGCGTCGGATTCGAAAATCTAGACTCACAGGAGAACGACCATAAGGTGCCCGAGGCAGCACTAGACCCTTGGCTGTCGGACGATGTATTGAATCGCGACGCAATTTGTGTGTTCCATCGTCATTAAGTGGCTCTGAACCTTACAATTAACTGTCAGTTTTGCGTCGGATTCGAATATCTAGACTCACAGAAGAACGACCATAAGGTGCCCGAGGCAGCACTAGACCCATGGAGACAAGTCGGCTGGAGGACGATGTATTGAATCGCGACGCAATTTGTGTGTTCCATCGTCATTAACAGGCTCTGAACGTTACAATTAACTGTCAGTTTTGCGCCGGATTCGAAAAACTACACTCCTAGGAGAACGACCAAAAGGTGCCCGGGGCAGCAATAGTACCTCGGAGACAAGTCGGCTGGAGGACGATGTATTGAATCGCGGCGCAATTTGTGTGTTCCATCGTCATTAAGAGGCTCTGAACGTTACAATTAACTGTCAGTTATGCGTCGTATTCGGAAAACTAGACTCACAGCAGAACGACCATAAGGTACCCGAGGCAGCAATAGACCCTTGGAGACAGGACGACTGTCGGACGATGTATTGAATCTCGACGCAATTTGTGTGTTCCATCGTCATTAAGAGGCTCTGAACGTTACAATTAACTGTCAGTTTTGCGTCGGATTCGAAAAACTAGACTCACAGGAGAACGACGATAAGGTGCCCTAGGCAGCTGTAGACCCTTGGAGACAAGTCGGCTGGAGGACGATGTATTGAATCGCGACGCAATTTGTGTGTTCCATCGTCATTAACCCTGCTGTTCTGTTCGGGTCTATATGACCCGAAACGAATATGAACGTTATTTTACATTATGTAAATACCAATATATATTTATGAAACTTTGTGACTTTGTCTGAAAATGGATGAGCAGCATGTGTTTTAAAAGGTTTTAAAAAAGTTTAAGAAGTTTGGGCTTCAACTGTAATAGTTGCATATGTAATGTTCGGGTCATAATGACCCGACACAAATATGTTTAGTGTAACTCGTATTTATTTCTAAAATCTGGAAATGGCGAAAATTATTTTTGTTGTGTTGTGTGGGAATAGTGACTGCATCATTCCAACTTACTCTCAACAATCACCTAAAGCTCCATGCGTTCACAACAATGGGCTTGTTTGTTGCTTTCCCCAGGAAATAATAATTGGCAGTTCTCAATAATTGGAATGCTTTGTTTCTGCCCAGTTTGACTTGTGACACCATGGCGATGAGACCATTGAATGATCGTGAGTTGGAAGAAATAGTAAATGCCTCACCAGATGAAGGATCACTTTCTGAGTTTGAAGATCACATCAGCAATGCATCTGAAAGCGAGTGTTCCGATGACAGTTACGACAGTCCACAGCCCATACAAAATAGTGTAGAGACTTTTCTTTCTAAAAATGGGAATATAGAATGGCAGTTGCATCCACCAGCACAACATGGTCGCCTACCAGCTTCGAACATCATCAAGAGTACCCCAGGAGTTACCAGGTATGCAGTCAGCAGAATATCTGATGTAAAATGTTCATTTGAAGCAGTATTTCACACAGCGCTTCAAAATGAAATAATAGAGATGACAAATATTGAAGGGCAGCGAGTTTATGGTGAACAGTGGACAGATATTGATGGTTCTGTTTTCCATGCATACTTAGGACTCTTACTCCTAGCGGGTGTATATCGATCTCATGGGGAGTCTACAAAAAGTTTGTGGGATAAAGATACTGGGCGAAACATATTTCGAGCAACCATGTCTCATGAAACATTCTGTAAGATATCACGTGTCCTGCGATTTGACAAGAAATCTACTAGAGAGGAAAGACGACGTACTGACAAACTTGCCGCAATTCGTAGTATTTGGGAGAAGTGGGTAGAGGTCCTTCCTAAACTGTATAATCCAGGAGAAAATGTTACTGTTGACGAGCAGTTAGTAGCATTTAGAGGTCGCTGTCCATTCAAGCAGTATATCCCAAGTAAACCGGCAAAATATGGGATCAAAATATGGACCATGTGTGACAGCAAAACTTCATACGTACTGAAAGCCCAAATTTATACAGGAAAGGTGAGTGGAGCGGCACCAGAAAGAAATCAGGGAATGAGGGTGGTATCTGATCTCACTTCTGAGTTACGTGGTCAGAATATCACGTGTGACAACTTTTTTACGTCGTACAATTTGGGGCAGCTGCTTCTGAAAAGGAAATTGACTATGTTGGGAACTATACGGAAAAATAAGCCGGAGCTTCCACACAAAATGACCAACAAGGAGGTACACAGCTCTTCATTTTACTTCACAAATGACACTACTGTGGTTAATTATATTCCTAAGAGACACAAGAATGTTGTACTTATGAGCACTCTCCACCATGATGCGGAAATCAGTGACAGGGCTGATAAGAAGCCAAAAATGATTTTGGACTATAATTCAACCAAAGGTGCTGTAGACACGCTTGATCAGTTATTAGGTACATATACATGCAAACGAAAAAGTAATAGGTGGCCAATGATAGTTTTCTACAATATTCTTGATGTTTCTGCTTATAATGCATACGTTTTGTGGATTTCGGTTGACCCTAATTGGAATGCAAGCAAATTGACTAGAAGGAGAATATTCTTGGAGGAACTTGGAAAGTCACTGATAAAAGAACATATTGCATCAAGAACGCATTTCCCAAGAACAGAAGATTCTTTGAGAATGGTCACAAGCATCCAAAACCCGAATGATGTGGGTGGTGTGTCAGAATCGGTAACAACAAGAAAATCTACAAAACGTGCACGCTGTAAGTTCTGTCCATCAAGTAATGACAATAAAACAAACATGGTGTGTGGAAAATGTAGTAAACATATTTGCAAGAAACATGTAACCTACTTGTGTCCACAGTGCAAGCAGTAAGAAAAGAACTGTAGTATTTTATAAGATGATTGTATTGAAAATTCTGTTGTTTCAAATTTATGTGAATACTTGTGCCTAAACTACAATCAGTAAGAAGAGAGGATTCTAAAGTTGTAGTGCTTTCTATGTTGGAATGTAATAAAAAAACTGTAGTGTGTTCTGTACTGTAGTGTGCTCTAAGATGAATATCTGTAATGACAACTGTCTGTTGTTAGAAAATGTCAATACTTACGTCTAAACTGTCAACAATAAGAATAGAAGTATGGAAAAACTGTAGTGCTTTCTAAGTTGAATGCCTGTAATGGAAACTGTCTGTTGTTTCAAATTTATGTGCATATTTAAATGAAAAATATCCCTCAATAAAGTTGTATGCATTGTTATTATTATTATTATTACCATTATTATTATTATTATTATTATTATTATTATTACTAACAAGGTACTGGAATAGAACAACAATGTCGATAGCTAAAACTGTACCAAAATTTATGTTTCTAAAGCATTTTGATATGTCGGGTCATATTGACCCGAACAGTATATATGTCAAGTAAAAGTGAACAGAACAGCAGGGTTAAGAGGCTCTGAACGTTACAATTAACTGTCAGTTTTGAGTCGGATTCGAAAATCTGGACTCACAGGAGGACGACCATAAGGTGCCCGAGGCAGCACAAGATCCTTGGAGACAGGTCGGCTGGAGGACGATGTATTGAATCGCGACGCAATTTATGTGTTCCATCGTCATTAACAGGATCTGAACGTTACAATTAACTGTCAGTTTTGCGTCGGATTCGAAAAACTAGACTCAGAAGAGAACGACCATAAGGTGCCCGAGGCAGCAATAGACCCTTGGAGACAGATCGGCTGGAGGACGATGTATTGAATCGCGATGCAATTTGTGTGTTCCATCGTCATTAAGAGGCTCTGAACGTTACAATTAACTGTCAGTTTTGCGTCGGATTCGAAAATCTAGACTCACAGGAGAATGACCATAAGGTGCCCGAGGCAGCACTAGAACCTTGGAGACAATTCGGCTGGAGGACGATGTATTGAATCGCGACGCAATTTGTGTGTTCCATCGTCATTAAGAGGCTCTGAACGTTACAATTAACTGTCAGTTTTGTGCCGGATTCGAAAAACTACACTCCTAGGAGAACGACCAAAAGATGCCCGGGGCAGCAATAGTACCTCGGAGACAAGTCGTCTGGAGGACGATGTATTGAATCGCGACGCAATTTGTGTGTTCCAGCGTCATTAACAGGCTCTGAACGTTACAATTAACTGTCAGTTATGCGTCGTATTCGGAAAACTAGACTCACAGCAGAACGACCATAAGGTGCCCGAGGCAGCAATAGACCCTTGGAGACAGATCGGCTGGAGGTCGATGTATTGAATCGCGACGCAATTTGTGTGTTCCATCGTCATTAAGAGGCTCTGATCGTTACATTGAACTGTCAGTTTTGCGTCGGATTCGAAAATCTAGACTCAGAGGAGAACGACCATAAGGTGCCCGAGGCAGCACTAGACCCTTGGAGACAAGTCGGCTGGAGGACGATGTATTGAATCGCGACGCAATTTGTGTGTTCCATCGTCATTAAGAGGCTCTGAACGTTACAATTAACTGTCAGTTTTGCGTCGGATTCGAAAAACTAGACTCACAGGAGAACGACCATAAGGTGCCCGAGGCAGCAATAGACCCTTGGAGACAAGTCGGCTAGAGGACGATGTAATTAATCGCGACGCAATTTGTGTGTTCCATCGTCATTAAGAGGCTCTGAACGTTACAATTAACTGTCAGTTTTGCGTCGGATTCGAAAATCTAGACTCACAGGAGAACGACGATAATGTGCCCGAGGCAGCCCTAGAACCTTGGAGACAAGTCGGCTGGAGGACGATGTATTGAATCGCGACGCAATTTGTGTGTTCCATCGTCATTAAGAGGCTCTGAACGTTACAATTAACTGTCAGTTTTGTGCCGGATTCGAAAAACTACACTCCTAGGAGAACGACCAAAAGATGCCCGGGGCAGCAATAGTACCTCGGAGACAAGTCGGCTGGAGGACGATGTATTGAATCGCGACGCAATTTGTGTGTTCCAGCGTCATTAACAGGCTCTGAACGTTACAATTAACTGTCAGTTATGCGTCGTATTCGGAAAACTAGACTCACAGCAGAACGACCATAAGGTGCCCGAGGCAGCAATAGACCCTTGGAGACAGATCGGCTGGAGGACGATGTATTGAATCGCGACGCAATTTGTGTGTTCCATCGTCATTAAGAGGCTCTGATCGTTACATTTAACTGTCAGTTTTGCGTCGGATTCGAAAAACTAGACTCACAGGAGAACGACGATAAGGTGCCCGAGGCAGCTATAGACCCTTGGAGACAAGTCGGCTGGAGGACGATGTATTGAATCGCGACGCAATTTGTGTGTCCCATCGTCATTAACAGGCTCTGAACGTTACAATTAACTGTCAGTTATGCGTCGTATTCGGAAAACTAGACTCACAGCAGAACGACCATAAGGTGCCCGAGGCAGCAATAGACTCTTGGAGACAGGTCGGCTGTCGAACGACGTATTGAATCTCGACGCAATTTGTGTGTTCCATCATCATTAAGAGGCTCTGAACCTTACAATTAACTGTCAGTTTCGCGTCGGATTCGAATATCTAGACTCACAGAAGAACGACCATGAGGTGCCCGAGGCAGCACTAGACACTTGGAGACAAGTCGGTTGGAGGACGATGTATTGAATGGCGACGCAATTTGTGTGTTCCATCGTCATTAAGAGGCTCTGAACGTTACAATTAACTGTCAGTTTTGCGCCGGATTCGAAAAACTACACTCCTAGGAGAACGACCAAAAGGTGCCCGGGGCAGCAATAGTACCTCGGAGACAAGTCGGCTGGAGGACGATGTATTGAATCGCGACGCAATTTGTGTGTTCCATCGTCATTAAGAGGCTCTGAACCTTACAATTAACTGTCAGTTTTGCGTCGGATTCTAAAAACTAGACTCACAGGGAACGACGATAAGGTATCCGAGGCAGCTATAGACCCTTGGAGACAAGTCGGCTGGGAGGACGATGTATTGAATCACGACGCAATTTGTGTGTTCCATCGTCATTAAGAGGCTCTGAACGTTACAATTAACTGTCAATTTTGCGTCGGATTCGAAAATCTAGACTCACAGGAGAACGACCATAAGGTGCCCGAGGCAGCACTAGACCCTTGGAGACAAGCCGGCTGGAGGACGATGTATTGAATCGCGACGCAATTTGTGTGTTCCATCGTCATTAAGAGGCTCTGAACGTTACAATTAACTGTCAGTTTTGCGTCGGATTCGAAAAACTAGACTCACAGGAGAACGACCATAAGGTGCCCGAGGCAGCAATAGACCCTTGGAGACAAGTCGGCCGGAGGACGATGTATTGAATCGCGACGCAATTTGTGTGTTCCATCGTCATTAAGAGACTCTGAACGTTTCAATTAACTGTCAGTTTTGTGCCGGATTCGAAAAACTACACTCCTAGGAGAACGACCAAAAGGTGCCCGGGGCAGCAATAGTACCTCGGAGACAAGTCGGCTGGAGGACGATGAATTGAATCGCGACGCAATTTGTGTATTCCATCGTCATTAAGAGACTCTGAACGTTACAATTAACTGTCAGTTTTGTGCCGGATTCGAAAAACTACACTCCTAGGAGAACGACCAAAAGGTGCCCGGGGCAGCAATAGTACCTCGGAGACAAGTCGGCTGGAGGACGATGTATTGAATCGCGACGCAATTTGTGTTTTCCATCTTCATTAACAGGCTCTGCACGTTACAATTAACTGTCAGTTATGCGTCGTATTCGGAATACTAGACTCACAGCAGAACGACCATAAGGTGCCCGAGGCAGCAATAGACCCTTGCAGACAGGTCGGCTGTCGGACGATGTATTGAATCTCGACGCAATTTGTGTGTTCCATCGTCATTAAGAGGCTCTGAACGTTACAATTAACTGTCAGTTTTGCGTCGGATTCGAAAAACTAGACTCACAGGAGAACGACGATAAGGTGCCCGAGGCAGCTATAGACCCTTGGAGACAAGTCGGCTGGAGGACGATGTATTGAATCGCGACGCAATTTGTGTGTTCCATCGTCATTAAGAGGCTCTGAACGTTACAATTAACTGTCAGTTTTGCGTCGGATTCGAAAATCTAGACTCACAGGAGAACGACGATAAGGTGCCCGAGGCAGCATTAGACCCTTGGAGACAAGTCGGATTTAGGACGATGTACTGAATCGCGACGCAATTTGTGTGTTCCATCGTCATTAACAGGCTCTGAACGTTACAATTAACTGTCAGTTTTGCGCCGGATTCGAAAAACTACACTCCTAGGAGAACGACCAAAAGGAGCCCGGGGCAGCAATAGTACCTCGGAGACAAGTCGGCTGGAGGACGATGTATTGAATCGCGACGCAATTTGTGTGTTCCATCGTCATTAAGAGGCTCTGAACGTTACAATTAACTGTCGGTTTTGCGTCGGATTCGAAAATCTAGACTCACAGGAGAACGACCATAAGGTGCCCGAAGCAGCACTAGACCCTTGGAGACAAGTCGGCTGGAGGACGATGTATTGAATCGCGACGCAATTTGTGTGTTCCATCGTCATTAAGAGGCTCTGAACGTTACAATTAACGGTCAGTTTTGCGCCGGATTCGAAAAACTACACTCCTTGGAGAACGACCAAAAGGTGCCCGGGGCAGCAATAGTACCTCGGAGACAAGTCGGCTGGAGGACGATGTACTGAATCGCGACGCAATTTGTGTGTTCCATCGTCAATAACAGGCTCTGAACGTTACAATTAACTGTCAGTTATGCGTCGTATTCGGAAAACTAGACTCACAGCAGAACGACCATAAGGTGCCCAAGGCAGCAATAGACTCTTGGAGACAGGTCGGCTGTCGGACGATATATTGAATCTCGACGGAATTTGTGTGTTCCATCGTCATTTAGAGGCTCTGAACGTTACCATTAACTGTCAGTTTTGCGTCGGATTCGAAAAACTAGACTCACAGGAGAACGACGATAAGGTGCCCGAGGCAGCTATAGACCCTTGGAGACAAGTCGGCTGGGAGGACGATGTATTGAATCACGACGCAATTTGTGTGTTCCATCGTCATTAAGAGGCTCTGAACGTTACAATTAACTGTCAGTTTTGCGCCGGATTTGAAAAACTACACTCCTAGGAGAACGACCAAAAGGTGCCCAGGGCAGCAATAGTACCTCGGAGACAAGTCGGCTGGAGGACGATGTATTGAATCGCGACGCAATTTGTGTGTTCCATCGTCATTAACAGGCTCTGAACGTTACAATTAACTGTCAGTTATGCGTCGTATTCGGAAAACTAGACTCACAGGAGAACGACCATAAGGTGCCCGAGGCAGCAATAGACCCTTGGAGACAGGTCGGCTGTCGGACGATGTATTGAATCTCGACGCAATTTGTGTGTCCCACCGTCATTAAGAGGCTCTGAAGGTTACAATTAACTGTCAGTTTTGCGTCGGATTCGAAAAACTAGACTCACAGGAGAACGACGATAAGGTGCCCGAGGCAGCTATAGACCCTTGAAGACAGTTCGGCTGGAGGACGATGTATTGAATCGCGACGCAATTTCTGTGTTCCATCGTCATTAAGAGGCTCAGATCGTTACATTTAACTGTCAGTTTTGCGTCGGATTCGAAAAACTAGACTCACAGGAGAACGACGATAAGGTGCCCGAGGCAGCTATAGACCCTTGGAGACTAGTCGGCTGGAGGACGATGTATTGAATCGCGACGCAATTTGTGTGTTCCATCGTCATTAACAGGCTCTGAACGTTACAATTAACTGTCAGTTATGCGTCGTATTCGGAAAACTAGACTCACAGCAGAACGACCATAAGGTGCCCGAGGCAGCAATAGACTCTTGGAGACAGGTCGGCTGTCGGACGATGTATTGAATCTCGACGCAATTTGTGTGTTCCATCGTCATTAAGAGGCTCTGAACCTTACAATTAACTGTCAGTTTTGCGTCGGATTCGAAAAACTAGACTCACAGGAGAACGACGATAAGGTGCCCGAGGCAGCTATAGACCCTTGGAGACAAGTCGGCTGGGAGGACGATGTATTGAATCACGACGCAATTTGTGTGTTCCATCGTCATTAAGAGGCTCTGAACGTTACAATTAACTTTCAATTTTGCGTCGGATTCGAAAATCTAGACTTACAGGAGAACGACCATAAGGTGCCCGAGGCAGCACTAGACCCTTGGAGACAAGTCGGCTGGAGGACGATGTATTGAATCGCGACGCAATTTGTGTGTTCCATCGTCATTAAGAGGCTCTGAACGTTACAATTAACTGTCAGTTTTGCGTCGGATTCGAAAAACTAGACTCAGAAGAGAACGACCATAAGGTGCCCGAGGCAGCAATAGACCCTTGGAGACAAGTCGGCCGGAGGACGATGTATTGAATCGCGACGCAATTTGTGTGTTCCATCGTCATTAAGAGGCTCTGAACGTTACAATTAACTGTCAGTTTTGCGTCGGATTCGAAAATCTAGACTCACAGGAGAACGACGATAAGGTGCCCGAGGCAGCACTAGACCCTTGGAGACAAGACAGCTGTCGGACGAAGTATTGAATCGCGACGCAATTTGTGTGTTCCATCGTCATTAAGAGGCTCTGAACCTTACAATTAACTGTCAGTTTTGCGTCGGATTCGAATATCTAGACTCACAGAAGAACAACCATAAGGTGCCCGAGGCAGCACTAGACCCTTGGAGACAAGTCGGCTGGAGGACGATGTATTGAATCGCGACGCAATTTGTGTGTTCCATCGTCATTAAGAGGCTCTGAACGTTACAATTAACTGTCAGTTTTGCGCCGGATATGAAAAACTACACTCCTAGGAGAACGACCAAAAGGTGCCCGGGGCAGCAATAGTACCTCGGAGACAAGTCGGCTGGAGGACGATGTATTGAATCGCGACGCAATTTGTGTGTTCCATCGTCATTAAGAGGCTCTGAACGTTACAATTAACTGTCAGTTATGCGTCGTATTCGGGAAACTAGACTCACAGGAGAACGACCATAAGGTGCCCGAGGCAGCAATAGACCCTTGGAGACAGGTCGGCTGTCGGACGATGTATTGAATCTCGACGCAATTTGTGTGTCCCCCCGTCATTAAGAGGCTCTGAACGTTACAATTAACTGTCAGTTTTGCGCCGGATTCGAAAAACTACACTCCTAGGAGAACGACCAAAACGAGCCCGGGGCAGCAATAGTACCTCGGAGACAAGTCGGCTGGAGGACGATGTATTGAATCGCGACGCGATTTGTGTGTTCCATCGTTATTAACAGGCTCTGAACGTTACAATTAACTGTCAGTTATGCGTCGTATTCGGAAAACTAGACTCACAGCAGAACGACCATAAGGTGCCCGAGGCAGCAATAGACCCTTGGAGACAAGTCGGCTGGAAGACGAAGTATTGAATCGCGACGCAATTTGTGTGTTCCATCGTCATTAAGAGGCTCTGAACGTTACAATTAACTGTCGGTTTTGCGTCGGATTCGAAAATCTAGACTCACAGGAGAACGACCATAAGGTGCCCGAAGCAGCACTAGACCCTTGGAGACAAGTCGGCTGGAGGACGATGTATTGAATCGCGACGCAATTTGTGTGTTCCATCGTCATTAAGAGGCTCTGAACGTTACAATTAACGGTCAGTTTTGCGCCGGATTCGAAAAACTACACTCCTTGGAGAACGACCAAAAGGTGCCCGGGGCAGCAATAGTACCTCGGAGACAAGTCGGCTAGAGGACGATGTACTAAATCGCGACGCAATTTGTGTGTTCCATCGTCATTAACAGGCTCTGAACGTTACAATTAACTGTCAGTTATGTGTCGTATTCTGAAAACTAGACTCACAGCAGAACGACCATAAGGTGCCCAAGGCAGCAATAGACTCTTGGAGACAGGTCGGCTGTCGGACGATGTATTGAATCTCGACGCAATTTGTGTGTTCCATCGTCATTTAGAGGCTCTGAACGTTACCATTAACTGTCAGTTTTGCGTCGGATTCGAAAAACCAGACTCACAGGAGAACGACGATAAGGTGCCCGAGGCAGCTATAGACCCTTGGAGACAAGTCGGCTGGGAGGACGATGTATTGAATCACGACGCAATTTGTGTGTTCCATCGTCATTAAGAGGCTCAGAACGTTACAATTAACTGTCAATTTTGCGTCGGATTCGAAAATCTAGACTCACAGGAGAACGACCATAAGGTGCCCGAGGCAGCACTAGACCCTTGGAGACAAGCCGGCTGGAGGACGATGTATTGAATCGCGACGCAATTTGTGTGTTCCATCGTCATTAAGAGGCTCTGAACGTTACAATTAACTGTCAGTTTTGCGTCGGATTCGAAAAACTAGACTCACAGGAGAACGACCATAAGGTGCCCGGGGCAGCAATAGTATCTCGGAGACAAGTCGGCTGGAGGACGATGTATTGAATCGCGACGCAATTTGTGTGTTCCATCGTCATTAACAGGCTCTGAACGTTACAATTAACTGTCAGTTATGCGTCGTATTCGGAAAACTGGACTCACAGCAGAACGACCATAAGGTGCCCAAGGCAGCAATAGACTCTTGGAGACAGGTCGGCTGTCGGACGATGTATTGAATCTCGACGCAATTTGTGTGTTCCATCGTCATTTAGAGGCTCTGAACGTTACCATTAACTGTCAGTTTTGCGTCGGATTCGAAAAACTAGACTCACAGGAGAACGACGATAAGGTGCCCGAGGCAGCTATAGACCCTTGGAGACAAGTCGGCTGGGAGGACGATGTATTGAATCACGACGCAATTTGTGTGTTCCATCGTCATTAAGAGGCTCTGAACCTTACAATTAACTGTCAATTTTGCGTCGGATTCGAAAATCTAGACTCACAGGAGAACGACCATAAGGTGCCCGAGGCAGCACTAGACCCTTGGAGACAAGTCGGCCGGAGGACGATGTATTGAATCGCGACGCAATTTGTGTGTTCCATCGTCATTAAGAGGCTCTGAACGTTACAATTAACTGTCAGTTTTGCGTCGGATTCGAAAATCTAGACTCACAGGAGAACGACGATAAGGTGCCCGAGGCAGCACTAGACCCTTGGAGACAAGACAGCTGTCGGACGAAGTATTGAATCGCGACGCAATTTGTGTGTTCCATCGTCATTAAGAGGCTCTGAACGTTACAATTAACTGTCAGTTTTGCGTCGGATTCGAAAAACTAGACTCACAGGAGAACGACGATAAGGTGCCCGAGGCAGCTATAGACCCTTGAAGACAGATCGGCTGGAGGACGATGTATTGAATCGCGACGCAATTTGTGTGTTCCATCGTCATTAAGAGGCTCTGATCGTTACATTTAACTGTCAGTTTTGCGTCGGATTCGAAAAACTAGACTCACAGGAGAATGACGATAAGGTGCCCGAGGCAGCTATAGACCCTTGGAGACTAGTCGGCTGGAGGACGATGTATTGAATCGCGACGCAATTTGTGTGTTCCATCGTCATTAACAGGCTCTGAACGTTACAATTAACTGTCAGTTATGCGTCGTATTCGGAAAACTAGACTCACAGCAGAACGACCATAAGGTGCCCGAGGCAGCAATAGACTCTTGGAGACAGGTCGGCTGTCGGACGATGTATTGAATCTCGACGCAATTTGTGTGTTCCATCGTCATTAAGAGGCTCTGAACGTTACAATTAACTGTCAGTTTTGCGTCGGATTCGAAAAACTAGACTCACAGGAGAACGACGATAAGGTGCCCGAGGCAGCTATAGACCCTTGGAGACAAGTCGGCCGGAGGACGATGTATTGAATCGCGACGCAATTTGTGTGTTCCATCGTCATTAAGAGGCTCTGAACGTTACAATTAACTTTCAATTTTGCGTCGGATTCGAAAATCTAGACTTACAGGAGAACGACCATAAGGTGCCCGAGGCAGCACTAGACCCTTGGAGACAAGTCGGCTGGAGGACGATGTATTGAATCGCGACGCAATTTGTGTGTTCCATCGTCATTAAGAGGCTCTGAACGTTACAATTAACTGTCAGTTTTGCGTCGGATTCGAAAAACTAGACTCAGAAGAGAACGACCATAAGGTGCCCGAGGCAGCAATAGACCCTTGGAGACAAGTCGGCCGGAGGACGATGTATTGAATCGCGACGCAATTTGTGTGTTCCATCGTCATTAAGAGGCTCTGAACGTTACAATTAACTGTCAGTTTTGCGTCGGATTCGAAAATCTAGACTCACAGGAGAACGACGATAAGGTGCCCGAGGCAGCACTAGACCCTTGGAGACAAGACAGCTGTCGGACGAAGTATTGAATCGCGACGCAATTTGTGTGTTCCATCGTCATTAAGAGGCTCTGAACCTTACAATTAACTGTCAGTTTTGCGTCGGATTCGAATATCTAGACTCACATAAGAACGACCATAAGGTGCCCGAGGCAGCACTAGACCCTTGGAGACAAGTCGGCTGGAGGACGATGTATTGAATCGCGACGCAATTTGTGTGTTCCATCGTCATTAAGAGGCTCTGAACGTTACAATTAACTGTCAGTTTTGCGCCGGATTTGAAAAACTAGACTCCTAGGAGAACGACCAAAAGGTGCCCGGGGCAGCAATAGTACCTCGTAGACAAGTCGGCTGGAGGACGATGTATTGAATCGCGACGCAATTTGTGTGTTCCATCGTCATTAAGAGGCTCTGAACGTTACAATTAACTGTCAGTTATGCGTCGTATTCGGGAAACTAGACTCACAGGAGAACGACCATAAGGTGCCCGAGGCAGCAATAGACCCTTGGAGACAGGTCGGCTGTCGGACGATGTATTGAATCTCGACGCAATTTGTGTGTCCCTCCGTCATTAAGAGGCTCTGAACGTTACAATTAACTGTCAGTTTTGCGCCGGATTCGAAAAACTACACTCCTAGGAGAACGACCAAAAGGAGCCCGGGGCAGCAATAGTACCTCGGAGACAAGTCGGCTGGAAGACGATGTATTGAATCGCGACGCAATTTGTGTGTTCCATCGTTATTAACAGGCTCTGAACGTTACAATTAACTGTCAGTTATGCGTCGTATTCGGAAAACTAGACTCACAGCAGAACGACCATAAGGTGCCCGAGGCAGCAATAGACCCTTGGAGACAAGTCGGCTGGAGGACGAAGTATTGAATCGCGCCGCAATTTGTGTGTTCCATCGTCATTAAGAGGCTCTGAACGTTACAATTAACTGTCGGTTTTGCGTCGGATTCGAAAATCTAGACTCACAGGAGAACGACCATAAGGTGCCCGAAGCAGCACTAGACCCTTGGAGACAAGTCGGCTGGAGGACGATGTATTGAATCGCGACGCAATTTGTGTGTTCCATCGTCATTAAGAGGCTCTGAACGTTACAATTAACGGTCAGTTTTGCGCCGGATTCGAAAAACTACACTCCTTGGAGAACGACCAAAAGGTGCCCGGGGCAGCAATAGTACCTCGGAGACAAGTCGGCTAGAGGACGATGTACTAAATCGCGACGCAATTTGTGTGTTCCATCGTCATTAACAGGCTCTGAACGTTACAATTAACTGTCAGTTATGTGTCGTATTCTGAAAACTAGACTCACAGCAGAACGACCATAAGGTGCCCAAGGCAGCAATAGACTCTTGGAGACAGGTCGGCTGTCGGACGATGTATTGAATCTCGACGCAATTTGTGTGTTCCATCGTCATTTAGAGGCTCTGAACGTTACCATTAACTGTCAGTTTTGCGTCGGATTCGAAAAACTAGACTCACAGGAGAACGACGATAAGGTGCCCGAGGCAGCTATAGACCCTTGGAGACAAGTCGGCTGGGAGGACGATGTATTGAATCGCGACGCAATTTGTGTGTTCCATCGTCATTAAGAGGCTCTGAACCTTACAATTAACTGTCAGTTTTGCGTCGGATTCGAATATCTAGACTCACATAAGAACGACCATAAGGTGCCCGAGGCAGCACTAGACCCTTGGAGACAAGTCGGCTGGAGGACGATGTATTGAATCGCGACGCAATTTGTGTGTTCCATCGTCATTAAGAGGCTCTGAACGTTACAATTAACTGTCAGTTTTGCGCCGGATTTGAAAAACTACACTCCTAGGAGAACGACCAAAAGGTGCCCGGGGCAGCAATAGTACCTCGTAGACAAGTCGGCTGGAGGACGATGTATTGAATCGCGACGCAATTTGTGTGTTCCATCGTCATTAAGAGGCTCTGAACGTTACAATTAACTGTCAGTTATGCGTCGTATTCGGGAAACTAGACTCACAGGAGAACGACCATAAGGTGCCCGAGGCAGCAATAGACCCTTGGAGACAGGTCGGCTGTCGGACGATGTATTGAATCTCGACGCAATTTGTGTGTCCCTCCGTCATTAAGAGGCTCTGAACGTTACAATTAACTGTCAGTTTTGCGCCGGATTCGAAAAACTACACTCCTAGGAGAACGACCAAAAGGAGCCCGGGGCAGCAATAGTACCTCGGAGACAAGTCGGCTGGAAGACGATGTATTGAATCGCGACGCAATTTGTGTGTTCCATCGTTATTAACAGGCTCTGAACGTTACAATTAACTGTCAGTTATGCGTCGTATTCGGAAAACTAGACTCACAGCAGAACGACCATAAGGTGCCCGAGGCAGCAATAGACCCTTGGAGACAAGTCGGCTGGAGGACGAAGTATTGAATCGCGCCGCAATTTGTGTGTTCCATCGTCATTAAGAGGCTCTGAACGTTACAATTAACTGTCGGTTTTGCGTCGGATTCGAAAATCTAGACTCACAGGAGAACGACCATAAGGTGCCCGAAGCAGCACTAGACCCTTGGAGACAAGTCGGCTGGAGGACGATGTATTGAATCGCGACGCAATTTGTGTGTTCCATCGTCATTAAGAGGCTCTGAACGTTACAATTAACGGTCAGTTTTGCGCCGGATTCGAAAAACTACACTCCTTGGAGAACGACCAAAAGGTGCCCGGGGCAGCAATAGTACCTCGGAGACAAGTCGGCTAGAGGACGATGTACTAAATCGCGACGCAATTTGTGTGTTCCATCGTCATTAACAGGCTCTGAACGTTACAATTAACTGTCAGTTATGTGTCGTATTCTGAAAACTAGACTCACAGCAGAACGACCATAAGGTGCCCAAGGCAGCAATAGACTCTTGGAGACAGGTCGGCTGTCGGACGATGTATTGAATCTCGACGCAATTTGTGTGTTCCATCGTCATTTAGAGGCTCTGAACGTTACCATTAACTGTCAGTTTTGCGTCGGATTCGAAAAACTAGACTCACAGGAGAACGACGATAAGGTGCCCGAGGCAGCTATAGACCCTTGGAGACAAGTCGGCTGGGAGGACGATGTATTGAATCACGACGCAATTTGTGTGTTCCATCGTCATTAAGAGGCTCAGAACGTTACAATTAACTGTCAATTTTGCGTCGGATTCGAAAATCTAGACTCACAGGAGAACGACCATAAGGTGCCCGAGGCAGCACTAGACCCTTGGAGACAAGCCGGCTGGAGGACGATGTATTGAATCGCGACGCAATTTGTGTGTTCCATCGTCATTAAGAGGCTCTGAACGTTACAATTAACTGTAAGTTTTGCGTCGGATTCGAAAAACTAGACTCACAGGAGAACGACCATAAGGTGCCCGCGGCAGCAATAGTATCTCGGAGACAAGTCGACTGGAGGACGATGTATTGAATCGCGACGCAATTTGTGTGTTCCATCGTCATTAACAGGCTCTGAACGTTACAATTAACTGTCAGTTATGCGTCGTATTCGGAAAACTGGACTCACAGCAGAACGACCATAAGGTGCCCGAGGCAGCAATAGACTCTTGGAGACAGGTCGGCTGTCGGACGATGTATTGAATCTCGACGCAATTTGTGTGTTCCATCGTCATTAAGAGGCTCTGAACTTTACATTTAACTGTCAGTTTTGCGTCGGATTCGAAAAACTAGACTCACAGGAGAACGACGATAAGGTGCCCGAGGCAGCTATAGACCCTTGGAGACAAGTCGGCTGGGAGGACGATGTATTGAATCACGACGCAATTTGTGTGTTCCTTCGTCATTAAGAGGCTCTGAACGTTACAATTAACTGTCAATTTTGCGTCGGATTCGAAAATCTAGACTTACAGGAGAACGACCACAAGGTGCCCGAGGCAGCACTAGACCCTTGGAGACAAGTCGGCTGGAGGACGATGTATTGAATCGCGACGCAATTTGTGTGTTCCATCGTCATTAAGAGGCTCTGAACGTTACAATTAACTGTCAGTTTTGCGACGTATTCGAAAAACTAGACTCAGAAGAGAACGACCATAAGGTGCCCGAGGCAGCAATAGACCCTTGGAGACAAGTCGGCCGGAGGACGATGTATTGAATCGCGACGCAATTTGTGTGTTCCATCGTCATTAAGAGGCTCTGAACGTTACAATTAACTGTCAGTTTTGCGTCGGATTCGAAAATCTAGACTCACAGGAGAACGACCATAAGGTGCCCGAGGCAGCACTAGACCCTTGGAGACAAGTCAGCTGTCGCACGAAGTATTGAATCGCGACGCAATTTGTGTGTTCCATCGTCATTAAGAGGCTCTGAACCTTACAATTAACTGTCAGTTTTGCGTCGGATTCGAATATCTAGACTCACAGAAGAACGACCATAAGGTGCCCGAGGCAGCACTAGACCCTTGGAGACAAGTCGGCTGGAGGACGATGTATTGAATCGCGACGCAATTTGTGTGTTCCATCGTCATTAAGAGGCTCTGAACGTTACAATTAACTGTCAGTTTTGCGCCGGATTTGAAAAACTACACTCCTAGGAGAACGACCAAAAGGTGCCCGGGGCAGCAATAGTACCTCGGAGACAAGTCGGCTGGAGGACGATGTATTGAATCGCGACGCTATTTGTGTGTTCCATCGTCATTAAGAGGCTCTGAACGTTACAATTAACTGTCAGTTATGCGTCGTATTCGGGAAACTAGACCCACAGGAGAACGACCATAAGGTGCCCGAGGCAGCAATAGACCCTTGGAGACAGGTCGGCTGTCGGACGATGTATTGAATCTCGACGCATTTTGTGTGTCCCTCCGTCATTAAGAGGCTCTGAACGTTACAATTAACTGTCAGTTTTGCGTCGGATTCGAAAAACTAGACTCACAGGAGAACGACGATAAGGTGCCCGAGGCAGCTATAGAGCCTTGGAGACAAGTCGGCTGGAGGACGATGTATTGAATCGCGACGCAATTTGTGTGTTCCATCGTCATTAAGAGGCCCTGAACGTTACAATTAACTGTCAGTTTTGCGTCGGATTCGAAAATCTAGACTCACAGAGGAAACGACCATAAGGTGCCCGAGGCAGCAATAGACCCTTGGAGACAAGTCGGGAGGGAGGACGATGTATTGAATCGCGACGCAATTTGTATGTTCCATCGTCATTAAGAGGCTCTGAACGTTACAATTAACTGTCAGTTTTGCGTCGGATTCGAAAATCTAGGCTCACAGTAGAACGACCATAAGGTGCCCGAGGCATCACAAGGTCCTTGGATACAAGTCGGCTGGAGGACGATGTATTGAATGGCGACGCAATTTGTGTGTTCCATCGTCATTAAGAGGCTCTGAACGTTACAATTAACTGTCAGTTTTGCGCCGGATTCGAAAAACTACACTCCTAGGAGAACGACCAAAAGGTGCCCGGGGCAGCAATAGTACCTCGGAGACAAGTCGGCTGGAGGACAATCTATTGAATCGCGACGCAATTTGTGTGTTCCATCGTCATTAACAGGCTTTGAACGTTACAATTAACTGTCAGTTATGCGTCGTATTCGGAAAACTAGACTCACAGGAGAACGTGCCCGAGGCAGCAATAAACCCTTGGAGACAGGTCGGCTGTCGGACGATGTATTGAATCTCGATGCAATTTGTTTGTCCCATCGTCATTAAGAGGCTCTGAACGTTACAATTAACTGTCAGTTTTGCGTCGGATTCGAAAAACTAGACTCACAGGAGAACGACGATAAGGTGCCCGAGGCAGCACTAGACACTTGGAGACAAGTCAGCTGGAGGACGATGTATTGAATGGCGACGCAATTTGTGTATTCCATCGTCATTAAGAGGCTCTGAACGTTACAATTAACTGTCAGTTTTGCGCCGGATTCGAAAAACTACACTCCTAGGAGAACGACCAAAAGGTGCCCGGGGCAACAATAGTACCTCGGAGACAAGTCGGCTGGAGGACGATGTATTGAATCGCGACGCAATTTGTGTGTTCCATCGTCATTAACAGGCTCTGAACCTTACAATTAACTGTCAGTTTTGCGTCGGATTCGAAAAACTAGACTCACAGGAGAACGACGATAAGGTGCCCGAGGCAGCTATAGACCCTTGGAGACAAGTCGGCTGGGAGGACGATGTATTGAATCGCGACGCAATTTGTGTGTTCCATCGTCATTAAGAGGCTCTGAACGTTACAATTAACTGTCAGTTTTGCGTCGGATTCGAAAAACTAGACTCAGAAGAGAACGACCATAAGGTGCCCGAGGCAGCAATAGACCCTTGGAGACAAGTCGGCCGGAGGACGATGTATTGAATCGCGACGCAATTTGTGTGTTCCATCGTCATTAAGAGGCTCTGAACGTTACAATTAACTGTCAGTTTTGCGTCGGATTCGAAAATCTAGACTCACAGGAGAACGACGATAAGGTGCCCGAGGCAGCACTAGACCCTTGGAGACAAGTCAGCTGTCGGACGAAGTATTGAATCGCGACGCAATTTGTGTGTTCCATCGTCATTAAGAGGCTCTGAACCTTACAATTAACTGTCAGTTTTGCGTCGGATTCGAATATCTAGACTCACAGAAGAACGACCATAAGGTGCCCGAGGCAGCACTAGACCCTTGGAGACAAGTCGGCTGGAGGACGATGTATTGAATCGCGACGCAATTTGTGTGTTCCATCGTCATTAAGAGAATCTGAACGTTACAATTAACTGTCAGTTTTGCGCCGGATTTGAAAAACTACACTCCTAGGAGAACGACCAAAAGGTGCCCGGGGCAGCAATAGTACCTCGGAGACAAGTCGGCTGGAGGACGATGTATTGAATCGCGACGCAATTTGTGTGTTCCATCGTCATTAAGAGGCTCTGAACGTTACAATTAACTGTCAGTTATGCGTCGTATTCGGGAAACTAGACTCACAGGAGAACGACCATAAGGTGCCCGAGGCAGCAATAGACCCTTGGAGACAGGTCGGCTGTCGGACGATGTATTGAATCTCGACGCAATTTGTGTGTCCCTCCGTCATTAAGAGGCTCTGAACGTTACAATTAACTGTCAGTTTCGTCGGATTCGAAAAACTAGACTCACAGGAGAACGACGATAAGGTGCCCGAGGCAGCTATAGAGCCTTGGAGACAAGTCGGCTGGAGGACGATGTATTGAATCGCGACGCAAATTGTGTGTTCCATCGTCATTAAGAGGCCCTGAACGTTACAATTAACTGTCAGTTTTGCGTCGGATTCGAAAATCTAGACTCACAGGAGAACGACCATAAGGTGTCCGAGGCAGCAATAGACCCTTGGAGACAAGTCGGGAGGGAGGACGATGTATTGAATCGCGACGCAATTTGTATGTTCCATCGTCATTAAGAGGCTCTGAACGTTACAATTAACTGTCAGTTTTGCGTCGGATTCGAAAATCTAGACTCACAGGGGAACGACCATAAGGTGCCCGAGGCATCACAAGGTCCTTGGATACAAGTCGGCTGGAGGACGATGTATTGAATGGCGACGCAATTTGTGTGTTCCATCGTCATTAAGAGGCTCTGAACGTTACAATTAACTGTCAGTTTTGCGCCGGATTCGAAAAACTACACTCCTAGGAGAACGACCAAAAGGTGCCCGGGGCAGCAATAGTACCTCGGAGACAAGTCGTCTGGAGGACAATGTATTGAATCGCGACGCAATTTGTGTGTTCCATCGTCATTAACAGGCTTTGAACGTTACAATTAACTGTCAGTTATGCGTCGTATTCGGAAAACTAGACTCACAGGAGAACGTGCCCGAGGCAGCAATAAACCCTTGGAGACAGGTCGGCTGTCGGACGATGTATTGAATCTCGATGCAATTTGTTTGTCCCATCGTCATTAAGAGGCTCTGAACGTTACAATTAACTGTCAGTTTTGCGTCGGATTCGAAAAACTAGACTCACAGGAGAACGACGATAAGGTGCCCGAGGCAGCACTAGACCCTTGGAGACAAGTCAGCTGGAGGACGATGTATTGAATGGCGACGCAATTTGTGTATTCCATCGTCATTAAGAGGCTCTGAACGTTACAATTAACTGTCAGTTTTGCGCCGGATTCGAAAAACTACACTCCTAGGAGAACGACCAAAAGGTGCCCGGGGCAGCAATAGTACCTCGGAGACAAGTCGGCTGGAGGACGATGTATTGAATCGCGACGCAATTTGTGTGTTCCATCGTCATTAACAGGCTCTGAACCTTGCAATTAACTGTCAGTTTTGCCTCGGATTCGAATATCTAGACTCACAGAAGAACGACCATAAGGTGCCCGAGGCAGCACTAGACCCTTGGAGACAAGTCGGCTGGAGGACGATGTATTGAATCGCGACGCAATTTGTGTGTTCCATCGTCATTAAGAGGCTCTGAACGTTACAATTAACTGTCAGTTTTGCGCCGGATTCGAAAAACTACACTCCTAGGAGAACGCCCGCATCTCGTGGTCGTGCGGTAGCGTTCTCGCTTCCCCCGCCCGGGTTCCCGGGTTCGATTCCCGGCGGGGTTAGGGATTTTCTCTGCCTCGTGATGGCTGGGTGTTGTGTGCTGTCCTTAGGTTAGTTAGGTTTAAGTAGTTCTAAGTTCTAGGGGACTTATGACCACAGCAGTTGAGTCCCATAGTGCTCAGAGCCATTTGAACCATTTTTGAACCTAGGAGAACGACCAAAAGGTGCCCGCGGCAGCAATAGTACCTCGGAGACAAGTCGGCTGGAGGACGATGTATTGAATCGCGACGCAATTTGTGTGTTCCATCGTCATTAACAGGCTCTGAACGTTACAATTAACTGTCAGTTTTGCGTCGGATTCGAAAAACTAGACTCACAGGAGAACGACCATAAGGTGCCCGAGGCAGCAATAGACCCTTGGAGACAAGTCGGCCGGAGGACGATGTATTGAATCGCGACGCAATTTGTGTGTTCCATCGTCATTAAGAGGCTCTGAAAGTTACATTTAACTGTCAGTTTTGCGTCGGATTCGAAAAACTAGACTCACAGGAGAACGACCATAAGGTGCCCGAGGCAGCTATAGACCCTTGGAGTCAGGTCGGCTGGAGGACGATGTATTGAATCGCGACGCAATTTGTGTGTTCCATCGTCATTAAGAGGCTCTGAACGTTACAATTAACTGTCAGTTTTGCGCCGGATTCGAAAAACTACACTCCTAGGAGAACGACCAAAAGGTGCCCGGGGCAGCAATAGTACCTCGGAGACAAGTCGTCTGGAGGACAATGTATTGAATCGCGACGCAATTTGTGTGTTCCATCGTCATTAACAGACTTTGAACGTTACAATTAACTGTCAGTTATGCGTCGTATTCGGAAAACTAGACTCACAGGAGAACGTGCCCGAGGCAGCAATAAACCCTTGGAGACAGGTCGGCTGTCGGACGATGTATTGAATCTCGATGCAATTTGTTTGTCCCATCGTCATTAAGAGGCTCTGAACGTTACAATTAACTGTCAGTTTTGCGTCGGATTCGAAAAACTAGACTCACAGGAGAACGACGATAAGGTGCCCGAGGCAGCACTAGACCCTTGGAGACAAGTCAGCTGGAGGACGATGTATTGAATGGCGACGCAATTTGTGTATTCCATCGTCATTAAGAGGCTCTGAACGTTACAATTAACTGTCAGTTTTGCGCCGGATTCGAAAAACTACACTCCTAGGAGAACGACCAAAAGGTGCCCGGGGCAGCAATAGTACCTCGGAGACAAGTCGGCTGGAGGACGATGTATTGAATCGCGACGCAATTTGTGTGTTCCATCGTCATTAACAGGCTCTGAACCTTGCAATTAACTGTCAGTTTTGCCTCGGATTCGAATATCTAGACTCACAGAAGAACGACCATAAGGTGCCCGAGGCAGCACTAGACCCTTGGAGACAAGTCGGCTGGAGGACGATGTATTGAATCGCGACGCAATTTGTGTGTTCCATCGTCATTAAGAGGCTCTGAACGTTACAATTAACTGTCAGTTTTGCGCCGGATTCGAAAAACTACACTCCTAGGAGAACGACCAAAAGGTGCCCGCGGCAGCAATAGTACCTCGGAGACAAGTCGGCTGGAGGACGATGTATTGAATCGCGACGCAATTTGTGTGTTCCATCGTCATTAACAGGCTCTGAACGTTACAATTAACTGTCAGTTTTGCGTCGGATTCGAAAAACTAGACTCACAGGAGAACGACCATAAGGTGCCCGAGGCAGCAATAGACCCTTGGAGACAAGTCGGCCGGAGGACGATGTATTGAATCGCGACGCAATTTGTGTGTTCCATCGTCATTAAGAGGCTCTGAAAGTTACATTTAACTGTCAGTTTTGCGTCGGATTCGAAAAACTAGACTCACAGGAGAACGACCATAAGGTGCCCGAGGCAGCTATAGACCCTTGGAGTCAGGTCGGCTGGAGGACGATGTATTGAATCGCGACGCAATTTGTGTGTTCCATCGTCATTAAGAGGCTCTGAAAGTTACATCTAACTGTCATTTTTGCGTCGGATTCGAAAAACTAGACTCACAGGAGAACGACGATAAGGTGCCCGAGGCAGCTATAGACCCTTGGAGACAAGTCGGCTGGAGGACGATGTATTGAAACGCGACGCAATTTGTGTGTTCCATCGTCATTAACAGTCTCTGAACGTTACAATTAACTGTCAGTTATGCGTCGTATTCGGAAAACTAGACTCACAGCAGAATGACCATAAGGTGCCCGAGGCAGCAATAGACCCTTGGAGACAGGGTGGCTGTCGGACGATGAATTGAATCTCGACGCAATTTGTGTGTTCCATCGTCATTAAGAGGCTCTGAACGTTACAATTAACTGTCAGTTTTGCGTCGGATTCGAAAAACTAGACTCACAGGAGAACGACGATAAGGTGCCCGAGGCAGCTATAGACCCTTGGAGACATGTCGGCTGGGAGGACGATGTATTGAATCACGACGCAATTTGTGTGTTCCATCGTCATTAAGAGACTCTGAACGTTACAATTAACTGTCAGTTTTGCGTCGGATTCGAAAAACTAGACTCACAGGAGAACGACCATAAGGTGCCCGATGCAGCAATAGACCCTTGGAGACAAGTCGGCCGGAGGACGATGTATTGAATCGCGACGCAATTTGTGTGTTCCATCGTCATTAAGAGGCTCTGAACGTTACAATTAACTGTCAGTTTTGCGTCGGATTCGAAAATCTAGACTCACAGGAGAACGACCATAAGGTGCCCGAGGCAGCACTAGACCCTTGGAGACAAGTCGGCTGTCGGACGATGTATTGAATCTCGACGCAATTTGTGTGTCCCTCCGTCATTAAGAGGCTCTGAACGTTACAATTAACTGTCAGTTTTCCGTAGGATTCGAAAAACTAGACTCACAGGAGAACGACGATAAGGTGCCCGAGGCAGCTATAGAGCCTTGGAGACAAGTCGGCTGGAGGACGATGTATTGAATCGCGACGCAAATTGTGTGTTCCATCGTCATTAAGAGGCCCTGAACGTTACAATTAACTGTCAGTTTTGCGTCGGATTCGAAAATCTAGACTCACAGGAGAACGACCATAAGGTGCCCGAGGCAGCAATAGACCCTTGGAGAAAAGTCGGGAGGGAGGACGATGTATTGAATCGCGACGCAATTTGTATGTTCCATCGTCATTAAGAGGCTCTGAACGTTACAATTAACTGTCAGTTTTGCGTCGGATTCGAAAATCTAGACTCACAGGAGAACGACCATAAGGTGCCCGAGGCATCACAAGGTCCTTGGATACAAGTCGGCTGGAGGACGATGTATTGAATGGCGACGCAATTTGTGTGTTCCATCGTCATTAAGAGGCTCTGAACGTTACAATTAACTGTCAGTTTTGCGCCGGATTCGAAAAACTACACTCCTAGGAGAACGACCAAAAGGTGCCCGGGGCAGCAATAGTACCTCGGAGACAAGTCGGCTGGAGGACAATGTATTTAATCGCGACGCAATTTGTGTGTTCCATCGTCATTAACAGGCTTTGAACGTTACAATTAACTGTCAGTTATGCGTCGTATTCGGAAAACTAGACTCACAGGAGAACGTGCCCGAGGCAGCAATAAACCCTTGGAGACAGGTCGGCTGTCGGACGATGTATTGAATCTCGATGCAATTTGTTTGTCCCATCGTCATTAAGAGGCTCTGAACGTTACAATTAACTGTCAGTTTTGCGTCGGATTCGAAAAACTAGACTCAGGGAGAACGACGATAAGGTGCCCGAGGCAGCACTAGACCCTTGGAGACAAGTCGGCTGGAGGACGATGTATTGAATGGCGACGCAATTTGTGTATTCCATCGTCATTAAGAGGCTCTGAACGTTACAATTAACTGTCAGTTTTGCGCCGGATTCGAAAAACTACACTCCTAGGAGAACGACCAAAAGGTGCCCGGGGCAGCAATAGTACCTCGGAGACAAGTCGGCTGGAGGACGATGTATTGAATCGCGACGCAATTTGTGTGTTCCATCGTCATTAACAGGCTCTGAACCTTACAATTAACTGTCAGTTTTGCCTCGGATTCGAATATCTAGACTCACAGAAGAACGACCATAAGGTGCCCGAGGCAGCACTAGACCCTTGGAGACAAGTCGGCTGGAGGACGATGTATTGAATCGCGACGCAATTTGTGTGTTCCATCGTCATTAAGAGGCTCTGAACGTTACAATTAACTGTCAGTTTTGCGCCGGATTCGAAAAACTACACTCCTAGGAGAACGACCAAAAGGTGCCCGCGGCAGCAATAGTACCTCGGAGACAAGTCGGCTGGAGGACGATGTATTGAATCGCGACGCAATTTGTGTGTTCCATCGTCATTAAGAGGCTCTGAACGTTACAATTAACTGTCAGTTTTGCGTCGGAATCGAAAAACTAGACTCACAGGAGAACGACCATAAGGTGCCCGAGGCAGCAATAGACCCTTGGAGACAAGTCGGCCGGAGGACGATGTATTGAATCGCGACGCAATTTGTGTGTTCCATCGTCATTAAGAGGCTCTGAAAGTTACATTTAACTGTCAGTTTTGCGTCGGATTCGAAAAACTAGACTCACAGGAGAACGACCATAAGGTGCCCGAGGCAGCTATAGACCCTTGGAGTCAGGTCGGCTGGAGGACGATGTATAGAATCGCGACGCAATTTGTGTGTTCCATCGTCATTAAGAGGCTCTAAAAGTTACATCTAACTGTCAGTTTTGCGTCGGATTCGAAAAACTAGACTCACAGGAGAACGACGATAAGGTGCCCGAGGCAGCTATAGACCCTTGGAGACAAGTCGGCTGGAGGACGATGTATTGAACCGTACGCAATTTGTGTGTTCCATCGTCATTAACAGTCTCTGAACGTTACAATTAACTGTCAGTTATGCGTCGTATTCGGAAAACTAGACTCACAGCAGAATGACCATAAGGTGCCCGAGGCAGCAATAGACCCTTGGAGACAGGGTGGCTGTCGGACGATGTATTGAATCTCGACGCAATTTGTGAGTTCCATCGTCATTAAGAGGCTCTGAACGTTACAATTAACTGTCAGTTTTGCGTCGGATTCGAAAAACTAGACTCACAGGAGAACGACGATAAGGTGCCCGAGGCAGCTATAGACCCTTGGAGACAAGTCGGCTGGGAGGACGATGTATTGAATCACGACGCAATTTGTGTGTTCCATCGTCATTAAGAGACTCTGAACGTTACAATTAACTGTCAGTTTTGCGTCGGATTCGAAAATCTAGACTCACAGGAGAACGACCATAAGGTGCCCGAGGCAGCACTAGACCCTTGGAGACAAGTCTGCTGGACGACGATGTATTGAATCGCGACGCAATTTGTGTGTCCCATCGTCATTAAGAGGCTCTGAACGTTACAATTAACTGTCAGTTTTGCGTCGGATTCGAAAAACTAGACTCACAGGAGAACGACCATAAGGTGCCCGATGCAGCAATAGACCCTTGGAGACAAGTCGGCCGGAGGACGATGTATTGAATCGCGACGCAATTTGTGTGTTCCATCGTCATTAAGAGGCTCTGAACGTTACAATTAACTGTCAGTTTTGCGTCGGATTCGAAAATCTAGACTCACAGGAGAACGACCATAAGGTGCCCGAGGCTGCACTAGACCCTTGGAGACAAGTCGGCTGTCGGACGATGTATTGAATCGCGACGCAATTTGCGTGTTCCATCGTCATTAAGAGGCTCTGAACCTTACAATTAACTGTCAGTTTTGCGTCGGATTCGAATATCTAGACTCACAGAAGAACGACCATAAGGTGCCCGAGGCAGCACTAGACCCATGGAGACAAGTCGGCTGGAGGACGATGTATTGAATCTCGACGCAATTTGTGTGTCCCTCCGTCATTAAGAGGCTCTGAACGTTACAATTTACTGTCAGTTTTGCGCCGGATTCGAAAAACTACACTCCTAGGAGAACGACCAAAAGGTGCCCGGGGCAGCAATAGTACCTCGGAGACAAGTCGGCTGGAGGACAATGTATTGAATCGCGACGCAATTTGTGTGTTCCATCGTCATTAACAGGCTCTGAACGTTACAATTAACTGTCAGTTTTGCGCCGGATTCGAAAAACTACACTCCTAGGAAAACGACCAAAAGGTGCCCGCGCCAGCAATAGTACCTCGGAGACAAGTCGGCTGGAGGACGATGTATTGAATCGCGACGCAATTTGTGTGTTCCATCGTCATTAACAGGCTCTGAACGTTACAATTAATTGTGTTTTGCGTCGGATTCGAAAAACTAGACTCACAGGAGAACGACCATAAGGTGCCCGAGGCAGCAATAGACCCTTGGAGACAAGTCGGCCGGAGGACGATGTATTGAATCGCGACGCAATTTGTGTGTTCCATCGTCATTAAGAGGCTCTGAAAGTTACATCTAACTGTCAGTTTTGCGTCGGATTCGAAAAACTAGACTCACAGGAGAACGACGATAAGGTGCCCGAGGCAGCTATAGACCCTTGGAGACAAGTCGGCTGGAGGACGATGTATTGAATCGCGACGCAATTTGTGTGTTCCATCGTCATTAAGAGACTCTGAACGTTACAATTAACTGTCAGTTTTGCGTCGGATTCGAAAATCTAGACTCACAGGAGAACGACCATAAGGTGCCCGAGGCAGCACTAGACCCTTGGAGACAAGTCGGCTGGACGACGATGTATTGAATCGCGACGCAATTTGTGTGTCCCATCGTCATTAAGAGGCTCTGAACATTACAATTAACTGTCAGTTTTGCGTCGGATTCGAAAAACTAGACTCACAGGAGAACGACCATAAGGTGCCCGATGCAGCAATAGACCCTTGGAGACAAGTCGGCCGGGGGACGATGTATTGAATCGCGACGCGATTTGTGTGTTCCATCGTCATTAAGAGGCTCTGAACGTTACAATTAACTGTCAGTTTTGCGTCGGATTCGAAAATCTAGACTCACAGGAGAACGACCATAAGGTGCCCGAGGCAGCACTAGACCCTTGGAGACAAGTCGGCTGGAGGACGATGTATTGAATCGCGACGCAATTTGTGTGTTCCATCGTCATTAAGAGACTCTGAACGTTACAATTAACTGTCAGTTTTGCGCTGGATTCGAAAAACTACACTCCTAGGAGAACGACCAAAAGGTGCCCGGGGCAGCAATAGTACCTCGGAGACAAGTCGGCTGGAGGACGATGTATTGAATCGCGACGCAATTTGTGTGTTCCATCGTCATTAACAGGCTCTGAACGTTACAATTAACTGTCAGTTTTGCGCCGGATTCGAAAAACAACACTCCTAGGAGAACGACCAAAAGGTGCCCGGGGCAGCAATAGTACCTCGGAGACAAGTCGGCTGGAGGACGATGTATTGAATCGCGGCGCAATTTGTGTGTTCCATCGTCATTAACAGGCTCTGAACGTTACAATTAACTGTCAGTTTTGCGCCGGATTCGAAAAACTACACTCCTAGGAGAACGACCAAAAGGTGCCCGCGGCAGCAATAGTACCTCGGAGACAAGTCGGCTGGAGGACGATGTATTGAATCGCGACGCAATTTGTGTGTTCCATCGTCATTAACAGGCTCTGAACGTTACAATTAACTGTCAGTTTTGCGTCGGAATCGAAAAACTAGACTCACAGGAGAACGACCATAAGGTGCCCGAGGCAGCAATAGACCCTTGGAGACAAGTCGGCCGGAGGACGATGTATTGAATCGCGACGCAATTTGTGTGTTCCATCGTCATTAAGAGGCTCTGAAAGTTACATTTAACTGTCAGTTTTGCGTCGGATTCGAAAAACTAGACTCACAGGAGAACGACCATAAGGTGCCCGAGGCAGCTGTAGACAATTGGAGTCAGGTCGGCTGGAGGACGATGTATAGAATCGCGACGCAATTTGTGTGTTCCATCGTCATTAAGAGGCTCTAAAAGTTACATCTAACTGTCAGTTTTGCGTCGGATTCGAAAAACTAGACTCACAGGAGAACGACGATAAGGTGCCCGAGGCAGCTATAGACCCTTGGAGACAAGTCGGCTGGAGGACGATGTATTGAACCGTACGCAATTTGTGTGTTCCATCGTCATTAACAGTCTCTGAACGTTACAATTAACTGTCAGTTATGCGTCGTATTCGGAAAACTAGACTCACAGCAGAATGACCATAAGGTGCCCGAGGCAGCAATAGACCCTTGGAGACAGGGTGGCTGTCGGACGATGTATTGAATCTCGACGCAATTTGTGTGTTCCATCGTCATTAAGAGGCTCTGAACGTTACAATTAACTGTCAGTTTTGCGTCGGATTCGAAAAACTAGACTCACAGGAGAACGACGATAAGGTGCCCGAGGCAGCTATAGACGCTTGGAGACAAGTCGGCTGGGAGGACGATGTATTGAATCACGACGCAATTTGTGTGTTCCATCGTCATTAAGAGACTCTGAACGTTACAATTAACTGTCAGTTTTGCGTCGGATTCGAAAATCTAGACTCACAGGAGAACGACCATAAGGTGCCCGAGGCAGCACTAGACCCTTGGAGACAAGTCTGCTGGACGACGATGTATTGAATCGCGACGCAATTTGTGTGTCCCATCGTCATTAAGAGGCTCTGAACGTTACAATTAACTGTCAGTTTTGCGTCGGATTCGAAAAACTAGACTCACAGGAGAACGACCATAAGGTGCCCGATGCAGCAATAGACCCTTGGAGACAAGTCGGCCGGAGGACGATGTATTGAATCGCGACGCAATTTGTGTGTTCCATCGTCATTAAGAGGCTCTGAACGTTACAATTAACTGTCAGTTTTGCGTCGGATTCGAAAATCTAGACTCACAGGAGAACGACCATAAGGTGCCCGAGGCAGCACTAGACCCTTGGAGACAAGTCGGCTGTCGGACGATGTATTGAATCGCGACGCAATTTGCGTGTTCCATCGTCATTAAGAGGCTCTGAACCTTACAATTAACTGTCAGTTTTGCGTCGGATTCGAATATCTAGACTCACAGAAGAACGACCATAAGGTGCCCGAGGCAGCACTAGACCCATGGAGACAAGTCGGCTGGAGGACGATGTATTGAATCTCGACGCAATTTGTGTGTCCCTCCGTCATTAAGAGGCTCTGAACGTTACAATTTACTGTCAGTTTTGCGCCGGATTCGAAAAACTACACTCCTAGGAGAACGACCAAAAGGTGCCCGGGGCAGCAATAGTACCTCGGAGACAAGTCGGCTGGAGGACAATGTATTGAATCGCGACGCAATTTGTGTGTTCCATCGTCATTAACAGGCTCTGAACGTTACAATTAACTGTCAGTTTTGCGCCGGATTCGAAAAACTACACTCCTAGGAGAACGACCAAAAGGTGCCCGCGCCAGCAATAGTACCTCGGAGACAAGTCGGCTGGAGGACGATGTATTGAATCGCGACGCAATTTGTGTGTTCCATCGTCATTAACAGGCTCCGAACGTTACAATTAATTGTCAGTTTTGCGTCGGATTCGAAAAACTAGACTCACAGGAGAACGACCATAAGGTGCCCGAGGCAGCAATAGACCCTTGGAGACAAGTCGGCCGGAGGACGATGTATTGAATCGCGACGCAATTTGTGTGTTCCATCGTCATTAAGAGGCTCTGAAAGTTACATCTAACTGTCAGTTTTGCGTCGGATTCGAAAAACTAGACTCACTGGAGAACGACGATAAGGTGCCCGAGGCAGCTATAGACCCTTGGAGACAAGTCGGCTGGAGGACGATGTATTGAATCGCGACGCAATTTGTGTGTTCCATCGTCATTAAGAGACTCTGAACGTTACAATTAACTGTCAGTTTTGCGTCGGATTCGAAAATCTAGACTCACAGGAGAACGACCATAAGGTGCCCGAGGCAGCACTAGACCCTTGGAGACAAGTCGGCTGGACGACGATGTATTGAATCGCGACGCAATTTGTGTGTCCCATCGTCATTAAGAGGCTCTGAACATTACAATTAACTGTCAGTTTTGCGTCGGATTCGAAAAACTAGACTCACAGGAGAACGACCATAAGGTGCCCGATGCAGCAATAGACCCTTGGAGACAAGTCGGCCGGGGGACGATGTATTGAATCGCGACGCGATTTGTGTGTTCCATCGTCATTAAGAGGCTCTGAACGTTACAATTAACTGTCAGTTTTGCGTCGGATTCGAAAATCTAGACTCACAGGAGAACGACCATAAGGTGCCCGAGGCAGCACTAGACCCTTGGAGACAAGTCGGCTGTCGGACGATGTATTGAATCGCGACGCAATTTGTGTGTTCCATCGTCATTAAGAGACTCTGAACGTTACAATTAACTGTCAGTTTTGCGCCGGATTCGAAAAACTACACTCCTAGGAGAACGACCAAAAGGTGCCCGGGGCAGCAATAGTACCTCGGAGACAAGTCGGCTGGAGGACGATGTATTGAATCGCGACGCAATTTGTGTGTTCCATCGTCATTAACAGGCTCTGAACGTTACAATTAACTGTCAGTTTTGCGCCGGATTCGAAAAACTACACTCCTAGGAGAACGACCAAAAGGTGCCCGGGGCAGCAATAGTACCTCGGAGACAAGTCGGCTGGAGGACGATGTATTGAATCGCGGCGCAATTTGTGTGTTCCATCGTCATTAACAGGCTCCGAACGTTACAATTAACTGTCAGTTTTGCGCCGGATTCGAAAAACTACACTCCTAGGAGAACGACCAAAAGGTGCCCGCGCCAGCAATAGTACCTCGGAGACAAGTCGGCTGGAGGACGATGTATTGAATCGCGACGCAATTTGTGTGTTCCATCGTCATTAACAGGCTCTGAACGTTACAATTAATTGTCAGTTTTGCGTCGGATTCGAAAAACTAGACTCACAGGAGAACGACCATAAGGTGCCCGAGGCAGCAATAGACCCTTGGAGACAAGTCGGCCGGAGGACGATGTATTGAATCGCGACGCAATTTGTGTGTTCCATCGTCATTAAGAGGCTCTGAAAGTTAAATCTAACTGTCAGTTTTGCGTCGGATTCGAAAAACTAGACTCACAGGAGAACGACGATAAGGTGCCCGAGGCAGCTATAGACCCTTGGAGACAAGTCGGCTGGAGGACGATGTATTGAATCGCGACGCAATTTGTGTGTTCCATCGTCATTAACAATCTCTGAACGTTACAATTAACTGTCAGTTATGCGTCGTATTCGGAAAACTAGACTCACAGCAGAACGACCATAAGGTGCCCGAGGCAGCAATAGACCCTTGGAGACAGGTCGGCTGTCGGACGATGTATTGAATCTCGACGCAATTTGTGTGTTCCATCGTCATTAAGAGGCTCTGAACGTTACAATTAACTGTCCGTTTTGCGTCGGATTCGAAAAACTAGACTCACAGGAGAACAACGATAAGGTGCCCGAGGCAGCTATAGACCCTTGGAGACAAGTCGGCTGGGAGGACGATGTATTGAATCACGACGCAATTTGTGTGTTCCATCGTCATTAAGAGACTCTGAACGTTACAATTAACTGTCAGTTTTGCGTCGGATTCGAAAATCTAGACTCACAGGAGAACGACCATAAGGTGCCCGAAGAAGCACTAGACCCTTGGAGACAAGTCGGCTGGACGACGATGTATTGAATCGCGACGCAATTTGTGTGTCCCATCGTCATTAAGAGGCTCTGAACGTTACAATTAACTGTCAGTTTTGCGTCGGATTCGAAAAACTACTCACAGGAGAACGACCATAAGGTGCCCGAGGCAGCAATACACCCTTGGAGACAAGTCGGCCGGAGGACGATGTATTGAATCGCGACGCAATTTGTGTGTTCCATCGTCATTAAGAGGCTCTGAACGTTACAATTAACTGTCAGTTTTGCGCCGGATTCGAAACACTATACTCCTAGGAGAACGACCAAAAGGTGCCCGGGGCAGCAATAGTACCTCGGAGACAAGTCGGCTGGAGGACGATGTATTGAATCGCGACGCAAGTTGTGTGTTACATCGTCATTAACAGGCTCTGAACGTTACAATTAACTGTCAGTTTTGCGCCGGATTCGAAAAACTACACTCCTAGGAGAACGACCAAAAGGTGCCCGGGGCAGCAATAGTACATCGGAGACAAGTCGGCTGGAGGACGATGTATTGAATCGCGGCGCAATTTGTGTGTTCCATCGTCATTAAGAGGCTCTGAACTTTACAATTAACTGTCAGTTATGCGTCGTATTCGGAAAACTAGACTCACAGCAGAGCGACCATAAGGTGCCCGAGGCAGCAATAGACCCTTGGAGACAGGACGACTGTCGGACGATGTATTGAATATCGACGCAATTTGTGTGTTCCATCGTCATTAAGAGGCTCTGAACGTTACAATTAACTGTCAGTTTTGCGTCGGATTCGAAAAACTAGACTCACAGGAGAACGACGATAAGGTGCCCTAGGCAGCTGTAGACCCTTGGAGACAAGTCGGCTGGAGGACGATGTATTGAATCGCGACGCAATTTGTGTGTTCCATCGTCATTAAGAGGCTCTGAACGTTACAATTAACTGTCAGTTTTGCGTCGGATTCGAAAATGTAGACTCACAGGAGAACGACCATAAGGTGCCCGAGGCAGCACAAGATCCTTGGAGACAGGTCGGCTGGAGGACGATGTATTGAATCGCGACGCAATTTGTGTGTTCCATCGTCATTAAGAGGCTCTGAACCTTACAATTAACTGTTAGTTTTGCGTCGGATTCGAATATCTAGACTCACAGAAGAACGACCATAAGGTGCCCGAGGCAGCACTAGACCCATGGAGACAAGTCGGCTGTCGGACGATGTATTGAATTGCGACGCAATTTGTGTGTTCCATCGTCATTAAGAGGCTCTGAACGTTACAATTAACTGTCAGTTTTGCGCCGGATTCGAAAAACTACACTCCTAGGAGAACGACCAAAAGGTGCCCGATGCAGCAATAGTACCTCGGAGACAAGTCGGCTGGAGGACGATGTATTGAATCGCGACGCAATTTGTGTGTTCCATCGTCATTAGGAGGCTCTGAACGTTACAATTAACTGTCAGTTATGCGTCGTATTCGGAAAACTAGACTCACAGGAGAACGACAATAAGGTGCCCGAGGCAGCTATAGACCCTTGAAGACAAGTCGGCTGGAGGACGATGTATTGAATCGCGACGCAATTTGTGTGTTCCATCGTCATTAACAGTCTCTGAACGTTACAATTAACTGTCAGTTATGCGTCGTATTCGGAAAACTAGACTCACAGCAGAACGACCATAAGGTGCCCGAGGCAGCAATAGACCCTTGGAGACAGGTCGGCTGTCGGACGATGTATTGAATCTCGACGCAATTTGTGTGTTCCATCGTCATTAAGAGGCTCTGAACGTTACAATTAACTGTCAGTTTTGCGTCGGATTCGAAAAACTAGACTCACAGGAGGACGACGATAAGGTGCCCGAGGCAGATATAGACCCATGGAGACAAGTCGGCTGGGAGGACGATGTATTGAATCACGACGCAATTTGTGTGTTCCATCGTCATTAAGAGACTCTGAACGTTACAATTAACTGTCAGTTTTGCGTCGGATTCGAGAATCTAGACTCACAGGAGAACGACCATAAGGTGCCCGAGGCAGCACTAGACCCTTGGAGACAAGTCGGCTGGACGACGATGTATTGAATCGCGACGCAATTTGTGTGTCCCATCGTCATTAAGAGGCTCTGAACGTTACAATTAACTGTCAGTTTTGCGTCGGATTCGAAAAACTAGACTCACAGGAGAACGACCATAAGGTGCCCGAGGCAGCAATAGACCCTTGGAGACAAGTCGGCCGGAGGACGATGTATTGAATCGCGACGCAATTTGTGTGTTCCATCGTCATTAAGAGGCTCTGAACGTTACAATTAACTGTCAGTTTTGCGTCGGATTCGAAAATCTAGACTCACAGGAGAACGACCATAAGGTGCCCGAGGCAGCACTAGACCCTTGGAGACAAGTCGGCTGTCGGACGATGTATTGAATCGCGACGCAATTTGCGTGTTCCATCGTCATTAAGAGGCTCTGAACCTTACAATTAACTGTCAGTTTTGCGTCGGATTCGAATATCTAGACTCACAGAAGAACGACCATAAGGTGCCCGAGGCAGCACTAGACCCATGGAGACAAGTCGGCTGGAGGACGATGTATTGAATCTCGACGCAATTTGTGTGTCCCTCCGTCATTAAGAGGCTCTGAACGTTACAATTAACTGTCAGTTTTGCGCCGGATTCGAAAAACCTCACTCCTAGGAGAACGACCAAAAGGTGCCCGGGGCAGCAATAGTACCTCGGAGACAAGTCGGCTGGAGGACAATGTATTGAATCGCGACGCAATTTGTGTGTTCCATCGTCATTAACAGGCTCTGAACGTTACAATTAACTGTCAGTTTTGCGTCGGATTCGAAAAACTAGACTCACAGGAGAACGACGATAAGGTGCCCGAGGCAGCACTAGACCCTTGGAGACAAGTCAGCTGGAGAACGATGTATTGAATGGCGACGCAATTTGTGTATTCCATCGTCATTAAGAGGCTCTGAACGTTACAATTAACTGTCAGTTTTGCGCCGGATTCGAAAAACTACACTCCTAGGAGAACGACCAAAAGGTGCCCGGGGCAGCAATAGTACCTCGGAGACAAGTCGGCTGGAGGACGATGTATTGAATCGCGACGCAATTTGTGTGTTCCATCGTCATTAACAGGCTCTGAACCTTACAATTAACTGTCAGTTTTGCCTCGGATTCGAATATCTAGACTTCACAGAAGAACGACCATAAGGTGCCCGAGGCAGCACTAGACCCTTGGAGACAAGTCGGCTGGAGGACGATGTATTGAATCGCGACGCAATTTGTGTGTTCCATCGTCATTAAGAGGCTCTGAACGTTACAATTAACTGTCAGTTTTGCGCCGGATTCGAAAAACTACACTCCTAGGAGAACGACCAAAAGGTGCCCGCGGCAGCAATAGTACCTCGGAGACAAGTCGGCTGGAGGACGATGTATTGAATCGCGACGCAATTTGTGTGTTCCATCGTCATGAACAGGCTCTGAACGTTACAATTAACTGTCAGTTTTGCGTCGGATTCGAAAAACTAGACTCACAGGAGAACGACCATAAGGTGCCCGAGGCAGCAATAGACCCTTGGAGACAAGTCGGCCGGAGGACGATGTATTGAATCGCGACGCAGTTTGTGTGTTCCATCGTCATTAAGAGGCTCTGAAAGTTACATTTAACTGTCAGTTTTGCGTCGGATTCGAAAAACTAGACTCGCAGGAGAACGACGATAAGGTGCCCGAGGCAGCTATAGACCCTTGGAGTCAGGTCGGCTGGAGGACGATGTATTGAATCGCGACGCAATTTGTGTGTTCCATCGTCATTAAGAGGCTCTGAAAGTTAGATCTAACTGTCAGTTTTGCGTCGGATTCGAAAAACTAGACTCACAGGAGAACGACGATAAGGTGCCCGAGGCAGCTATAGACCCTTGGAGACAAGTCGGCTGGAAGACGATGTATTGAATCGCGACGCAATTTGTGTGTTCCATCGTCATTAACAGTCTCTGAACGTTACAATTAACTGTCAGTTATGCGTCGTATTCGGAAAACTAGACTCACAGCAGAATGACCATAAGGTGCCCGAGGCAGCAATAGACCCTTGGAGACAGGGTGGCTGTCGGACGATGTATTGAATCTCGACGCAATTTGTGTGTTCCATCGTCATTAAGAGGCTCTGAACGTTACAATTAACTGTCAGTTTTGCGTCGGATTCGAAAAACTAGACTCACAGGAGAACGACGATAAGGTGCCCGAGGCAGCTATAGACCCTTGGAGACAAGTCGGCTGGGAGGACGATGTATTGAATCACGACGCAATTTGTGTGTTCCATCGTCATTAAGAGACTCTGAACGTTACAATTGACTGTCAGTTTTGCGTCGGATTCGAAAATCTAGACTCACAGGAGAACGACCACAAGGTGCCCGAGGCAGCACTAGACCCTTGGAGACAAGTCGGCTGGACGACGATGTATTGAATCGCGACGCAATTTGTGTGTCCCATCGTCATTAAGAGGCTCTGAACGTTACAATTAACTGTCAGTTATGCGTCGTATTCGGAAAACTAGACTCACAGGAGAACGACAATAAGGTGCCCGAGGCAGCTATAGACCCTTGAAGACAAGTCGGCTGGAGGACGATGTATTGAATCGCGACGCAATTTGTGTGTTCCATCGTCATTAACAGTCTCTGAACGTTACAATTAACTGTCAGTTATGCGTCGTATTCGGAAAACTAGACTCACAGCAGAACGACCATAAGGTGCCCGAGGCAGCAATAGACCCTTGGAGACAGGTCGGCTGTCGGACGATGTATTGAATCTCGACGCAATTTGTGTGTTCCATCGTCATTAAGAGGCTCTGAACGTTACAATTAACTGTCAGTTTTGCGTCGGATTCGAAAAACTAGACTCACAGGAGGACGACGATAAGGTGCCCGAGGCAGATATAGACCCATGGAGACAAGTCGGCTGGGAGGACGATGTATTGAATCACGACGCAATTTGTGTGTTCCATCGTCATTAAGAGACTCTGAACGTTACAATTAACTGTCAGTTTTGCGTCGGATTCGAGAATCTAGACTCACAGGAGAACGACCATAAGGTGCCCGAGGCAGCACTAGACCCTTGGAGACAAGTCGGCTGGACGACGATGTATTGAATCGCGACGCAATTTGTGTGTCCCATCGTCATTAAGAGGCTCTGAACGTTACAATTAACTGTCAGTTTTGCGTCGGATTCGAAAAACTAGACTCACAGGAGAACGACCATAAGGTGCCCGAGGCAGCAATAGACCCTTGGAGACAAGTCGGCCGGAGGACGATGTATTGAATCGCGACGCAATTTGTGTGTTCCATCGTCATTAAGAGGCTCTGAACGTTACAATTAACTGTCAGTTTTGCGTCGGATTCGAAAATCTAGACTCACAGGAGAACGACCATAAGGTGCCCGAGGCAGCACTAGACCCTTGGAGACAAGTCGGCTGTCGGACGATGTATTGAATCGCGACGCAATTTGCGTGTTCCATCGTCATTAAGAGGCTCTGAACCTTACAATTAACTGTCAGTTTTGCGTCGGATTCGAATATCTAGACTCACAGAAGAACGACCATAAGGTGCCCGAGGCAGCACTAGACCCATGGAGACAAGTCGGCTGGAGGACGATGTATTGAATCTCGACGCAATTTGTGTGTCCCTCCGTCATTAAGAGGCTCTGAACGTTACAATTAACTGTCAGTTTTGCGCCGGATTCGAAAAACCTCACTCCTAGGAGAACGACCAAAAGGTGCCCGGGGCAGCAATAGTACCTCGGAGACAAGTCGGCTGGAGGACAATGTATTGAATCGCGACGCAATTTGTGTGTTCCATCGTCATTAACAGGCTCTGAACGTTACAATTAACTGTCAGTTTTGCGTCGGATTCGAAAAACTAGACTCACAGGAGAACGACGATAAGGTGCCCGAGGCAGCACTAGACCCTTGGAGACAAGTCAGCTGGAGAACGATGTATTGAATGGCGACGCAATTTGTGTATTCCATCGTCATTAAGAGGCTCTGAACGTTACAATTAACTGTCAGTTTTGCGCCGGATTCGAAAAACTACACTCCTAGGAGAACGACCAAAAGGTGCCCGGGGCAGCAATAGTACCTCGGAGACAAGTCGGCTGGAGGACGATGTATTGAATCGCGACGCAATTTGTGTGTTCCATCGTCATTAACAGGCTCTGAACCTTACAATTAACTGTCAGTTTTGCCTCGGATTCGAATATCTAGACTTCACAGAAGAACGACCATAAGGTGCCCGAGGCAGCACTAGACCCTTGGAGACAAGTCGGCTGGAGGACGATGTATTGAATCGCGACGCAATTTGTGTGTTCCATCGTCATTAAGAGGCTCTGAACGTTACAATTAACTGTCAGTTTTGCGCCGGATTCGAAAAACTACACTCCTAGGAGAACGACCAAAAGGTGCCCGCGGCAGCAATAGTACCTCGGAGACAAGTCGGCTGGAGGACGATGTATTGAATCGCGACGCAATTTGTGTGTTCCATCGTCATGAACAGGCTCTGAACGTTACAATTAACTGTCAGTTTTGCGTCGGATTCGAAAAACTAGACTCACAGGAGAACGACCATAAGGTGCCCGAGGCAGCAATAGACCCTTGGAGACAAGTCGGCCGGAGGACGATGTATTGAATCGCGACGCAGTTTGTGTGTTCCATCGTCATTAAGAGGCTCTGAAAGTTACATTTAACTGTCAGTTTTGCGTCGGATTCGAAAAACTAGACTCGCAGGAGAACGACGATAAGGTGCCCGAGGCAGCTATAGACCCTTGGAGTCAGGTCGGCTGGAGGACGATGTATTGAATCGCGACGCAATTTGTGTGTTCCATCGTCATTAAGAGGCTCTGAAAGTTAGATCTAACTGTCAGTTTTGCGTCGGATTCGAAAAACTAGACTCACAGGAGAACGACGATAAGGTGCCCGAGGCAGCTATAGACCCTTGGAGACAAGTCGGCTGGAAGACGATGTATTGAATCGCGACGCAATTTGTGTGTTCCATCGTCATTAACAGTCTCTGAACGTTACAATTAACTGTCAGTTATGCGTCGTATTCGGAAAACTAGACTCACAGCAGAATGACCATAAGGTGCCCGAGGCAGCAATAGACCCTTGGAGACAGGGTGGCTGTCGGACGATGTATTGAATCTCGACGCAATTTGTGTGTTCCATCGTCATTAAGAGGCTCTGAACGTTACAATTAACTGTCAGTTTTGCGTCGGATTCGAAAAACTAGACTCACAGGAGAACGACGATAAGGTGCCCGAGGCAGCTATAGACCCTTGGAGACAAGTCGGCTGGGAGGACGATGTATTGAATCACGACGCAATTTGTGTGTTCCATCGTCATTAAGAGACTCTGAACGTTACAATTGACTGTCAGTTTTGCGTCGGATTCGAAAATCTAGACTCACAGGAGAACGACCACAAGGTGCCCGAGGCAGCACTAGACCCTTGGAGACAAGTCGGCTGGACGACGATGTATTGAATCGCGACGCAATTTGTGTGTCCCATCGTCATTAAGAGGCTCTGAACGTTACAATTAACTGTCAGTTTTGCGTCGGATTCGAAAAACTAGACTCACAGGAGAACGACCATAAGGTGCCCGATGCAGCAATAGACCCTTGGAGACAAGTCGGCCGGAGGACGATGTATTGAATCGCGACGCAATTTGTGTGTTCCATCGTCATTAAGAGGCTCTGAACGTTACAATTTACTGTCAGTTTTGCGTCGGATTCGAAAATCTAGACTCACAGGAGAACGACCATAAGGTGCCCGAGGCAGCACTAGACCCTTGGAGACAAGTCGGCTGTCGGACGATGTATTGAATCGCGACGCAATTTGTGTGTGCCATCGTCATTAAGAGACTCTGAACGTTACAATTAACTGTCAGTTTTGCGCCGGATTCGAAAAACTACACTCCTAGGAGAACGACCAAAAGGTGCCCGCGGCAGCAATAGTACCTCGGAGACAAGTCGGCTGGAGGACGATGTATTGAATCGCGACGCAATTTGTGTGTTCCATCGTCATTAGGAGGCTCTGAACGTTACAATTAACTGTCAGTTATGCGTCGTATTCGGAAAACTAGACTCACAGGAGAACGACGATAAGGTGCCCGAGGCAGCTATAGACCCTTGAAGACAAGTCGGCTGGAGGACGATGTATTGAATCGCGACGCAATTTGTGTGTTCCATCGTCATTAACAGGCTCTGAACGTTACAATTAACTGTCAGTTTTGCGCCGGATTCGAAAAACTACACTCCTAGGAGAACGTCCAAAAGGTGCCCGGGGCAGCAATAGTACCTCGGAGACAAGTCGGCTGGAGGACGATGTATTGAATCGCGGCGCAATTTGTGTGTTCCATCGTCATTAAGAGGCTCTGAACGTTACAATTAACTGTCAGTTATGCGTCGTATTCGGAAAACTAGACTCACAGCGGAACGACCATAAGGTGCCCGAGGCAGCAATAGACCCTTGGAGACAGGACGACTGTCGGACGATGTATTGAATCTCGACGCAATTTGTGTGTTCCATCGTCATTAAGAGGCTCTGAACGTTACAATTAACTGTCAGTTTTGCGTCGGATTCGAAAAACTAGACTCACAGGAGAACGACGATAAGGTGCCCTAGGCAGCTGTAGACCTTTGGAGACAAGTCGGCTGGAGGACGATGTATTGAATCGCGACGCAATTTGTGTGTTCCATCGTCATTAAGAGGCTCTGAACGTTACAATTAACTGTCAGTTTTGCTTCGGATTCGAAAATCTAGACTCACAGGAGAACGACCATAAGGTGCCCGAGGCAGCACAAGATCCTTGGAGACAGGTCGGCTGGAGGATGATGTATTGAATCGCGACGCAATTTGTTTGTTCCATCGTCATTAAGAGGCTCTGAACCTTACAATTAACTGTCAGTTTTGCGTCGGATTCGAATATCTAGACTCACAGAAGAACGACCATAAGGTGCCCGAGGCAGCACTAGACCCATGGAGACAAGTCGGCTGGAGGACGATGTATTGAATCGCGACGCAATTTGTGTGTTCCATCGTCATTAAGAGACTCTGAACGTTACAATTAACTGTCAGTTTTGCGCCGGATTCGAAAAACTACACTCCTAGGAGAACGACCAAAAGGTGCCCGGGGCAGCAATTGTACCTCGGAGACAAGTCGGCTGGCGGACGATGTATTGAATCGCGACGCAATTTGTGTGTTCCATCGTCATTAACAGGCTCTGAACGTTACAATTAACTGTCAGTTTTGCGCCGGATTCGAAAAACTACACTCCTAGGAGAACGACCAAAAGGTGCCCGGGGCAGCAATAGTACCTCGGAGACAAGTCGGCTGGAGGACGATGTATTGAATCGCGGCGCAATTTGTGTGTTCCATCGTCATTAACAGGCTCTGAACGTTACAATTAACTGTCAGTTTTGCGCCGGATTCGAAAAACTACACTCCTAGGAGAACGACCAAAAGGTGCCCGCGCCAGCAATAGTACCTCGGAGACAAGTCGGCTGGAGGACGATGTATTGAATCGCGACGCAATTTGTGTGTTCCATCGTCATTAACAGGCTCTGAACGTTACAATTAATTGTCAGTTTTGCGTCGGATTCGAAAAACTAGACTCACAGGAGAACGACCATAAGGTGCCCGAGGCAGCAATAGACCCTTGGAGACAAGTCGGCCGGAGGACGATGTATTGAATCGCGACGCAATTTGTGTGTTCCATCGTCATTAAGAGGCTCTGAAAGTTAAATCTAACTGTCAGTTTTGCGTCGGATTCGAAAAACTAGACTCACAGGAGGACGACGATAAAGTGCCCGAGGCAGATATAGTCCCATGGAGACAAGTCGGCTGGGAGGACGATGTATTGAATCACGACGCAATTTGTGTGTTCCATCGTCATTAAGAGACTCTGAACGTTACAATTAACTGTCAGTTTTGCGTCGGATTCGAGAATCTAGACTCACAGGAGAACGACCATAAGGTGCCCGAGGCAGCACTAGACCCTTGGAGACAAGTCGGCTGGACGACGATGTATTGAATCGCGACGCAATTTGTGTGGCCCATCGTCATTAAGAGGCTCTGAACGTTACAATTAACTGTCAGTTTTGCGTCGGATTCGAAAAACTAGACTCACAGGAGAACGACCATAAGGTGCCCGAGGCAGCAATAGACCCTTGGAGACAAGTCGGCCGGAGGACGATGTATTGAATCGCGACGCAATTTGTGTGTTCCATCGTCATTAAGAGGCTCTGAACGTTACAATTAACTGTCAGTTTTGCGTCGGATTCGAAAATCTAGACTCACAGGAGAACGACCATAAGGTGCCCGAGGCAGCACTAGACCCTTGGAGACAAGTCGGCTGTCGGATGATGTATTGAATCGCGACGCAATTTGCGTGTTCCATCGTCATTAAGAGGCTCTGAACCTTACAATTAACTGTCAGTTTTGCGTCGGATTCGAATATCTAGACTCACAGAAGAACGACCATAAGGTGCCCGAGGCAGCACTAGACCCATGGAGACAAGTCGGCTGGAGGACGATGTATTGAATCTCGACGCAATTTGTGTGTCCCTCCGTCATTAAGAGGCTCTGAACGTTACAATTAACTGTCAGTTTTGCGCCGGATTCGAAAAACTACACTCCTAGGAGAACGACCAAAAGGTGCCCGGGGCAGCAATAGTACCTCGGAGACAAGTCGGCTGGAGGACAATGTATTGAATCGCGACGCAATTTGTGTGTTCCATCGTCATTAACAGGCTTTGAACGTTACAATTAACTGTCAGTTATGCGTCGTATTCGGAAAACTAGACTCACAGGAGAACGTGCCCGAGGCAGCAATAAACCCTTGGAGACAGGTCGGCTGTCGGACGATGTATTGTATCTCGATGCAATTTGTTTGTCCCATCGTCATTAAGAGGCTCTGAACGTTACAATTAACTGTCAGTTTTGCGTCGGATTCGAAAAACTAGACTCACAGGAGAACGACGATAAGGTGCCCAAGGCAGCACTAGACCCTAGGAGACAAGTCAGCTGGAGGACGATGTATTGAATGGCGACGCAATTTGTGTATTCCATCGTCATTAGGAGGCTCTGAACGTTACAATTAACTGTCAGTTTTGCGCCGGATTCGAAAAACTACACTCCTAGGAGAACGACCAAAAGGTGCCCGGGGCAGCAATAGTACCTCGGAGACAAGGCGGCTGGAGGACGATGTATTGAATCGCGACGCAATTTGTGTGTTCCATCGTCATTAACAGGCTCTGAACCTTACAATTAACTGTCAGTTTTGCCTCGGATTCGAATATCTAGACTCACAGAAGAACGACCATAAGGTGCCCGAGGCAGCACTAGACCCTTGGAGACAAGTCGGCTGGAGGACGATGTATTGAATCGCGACGCAATTTGTGTGTTCCATCGTCATTAAGAGGCTCTGAACGTTACAATTAACTGTCAGTTTTGCGCCGGATTCGAAAAACTACACTCCTAGGAGAACGACCAAAAGGTGCCCGCGGCAGCAATAGTACCTCGGAGACAAGTCGGCTGGAGGACGATGTATTGAATCGCGACGCAATTTGTGTGTTCCATCGTCATTAACAGGCTCTGAACGTTACAATTAACTGTCAGTTTTGCGTCGGATTCGAAAAACTAGACTCACAGGAGAACGACCATAAGGTGCCCGAGGCAGCAATAGACCCTTGGAGACAAGTCGGCCGGAGGACGATGTATTGAATCGCGACGCAATTTGTGTGTTCCATCGTCATTAAGAGGCTCTGAAAGTTACATTTAACTGTCAGTTTTGCGTCGGATTCGAAAAACTAGACTCACACGAGAACGACCATAAGGTGCCCGAGGCAGCTATAGACCCTTGGAGTCAGGTCGGCTGGAGGACGATGTATTGAATCGCGACGCAATTTGTGTGTTCCATCGTCATTAAGAGGCTCTGAAAGTTACATCTAACTGTTAGTTTTGCGTCGGATTCGAAAAACTAGACTCACAGGAGAACGACGATAAGGTGCCCGAGGCAGCTATAGACCCTTGGAGACAAGTCGGCTGGAGGACGATGTATTGAATCGCGACGCAATTTGTGTGTTCCATCGTCATTAACAGGCTCTGAACGTTACAATTAACTGTCAGTTTTGTGCCGGATTCGAAAAACTACACTCCTAGGAGAACGACTAAAAGGTGCCCGGGGCAGCAATAGTACCTCGGAGACAAGTCGGCTGGAGGACGATGTATTGAATCGCGGCGCAATTTGTGTATTCCATCGTCATTAAGAGGCACTGAACGTTACAATTAACTGTCAGTTATGCGTCGTATTCGGAAAACTAGACTCACAGCAGAACGACCATAAGGTGCCCGAGGCAGCAATAGACCCTTGGAGACAGGACGACTGTCGGACGATGTATTGAATCTCGACGCAATTTGTGTGTTCCATCGTCATTAAGAGGCTCTGAACGTTACAATTAACTGTCAGTTTTGCGTCGGATTCGAAAAACTAGACTCACAGGAGAACGACGATAAGGTGCCCTAGGCAGCTGTAGACCTTTGGAGACAAGTCGGCTGGAGGACGATGTATTGAATCGCGACGCAATTTGTGTGTTCCATCGTCATTAAGAGGCTCTGAACGTTACAATTAACTGTCAGTTTTGCTTCGGATTCGAAAATCTAGACTCACAGGAGAACGACCATAAGGTGCCCGAGGCAGCACAAGATCCTTGGAGACAGGTCGGCTGGAGGACGATGTATTGAATCGCGACGCAATTTGTGTGTTCCATCGTCATTAAGAGGCTCTGAACCTTACAATTAACTGTCAGTTTTGCGTCGGATTCGAATATCTAGACTCACAGAAGAACGACCATAAGGTGCCCGAGGCAGCACTAGACCCATGGAGACAAGTCGGCTGGAGGACGATGTATTGAATCGCGACGCAATTTGTGTGTTCCATCGTCATTAAGAGACTCTGAACGTTACAATTAACTGTCAGTTTTGCGCCGGATTCGAAAAACTACACTCCTAGGAGAACGACCAAAAGGTGCCCGGGGCAGCAATAGTACCTCGGAGACAAGTCGGCTGGAGGACGATGTATTGAATCGCGACGCAATTTGTGTGTTCCATCGTCATGAACAGGCTCTGAACGTTACAATTAACTGTCAGTTTTGCGCCGGATTCGAAAAACTACACTCCTAGGAGAACGACCAAAAGGTGCCCGGGGCAGCAATAGTACCTCGGAGACAAGTCGGCTGGAGGACGGTGTATTGAATCGCGGCGCAATTTGTGTGTTCCATCGTCATTAACAGGCTCTGAACGTTACAATTAACTGTCAGTTTTGCGCCGGATTCGAAAAACTACACTCCTAGGAGAACGACCAAAAGGTGCCCGCGCCAGCAATAGTACCTCGATGTATTGAATCACGACGCAATTTGTGTGTTCCATCGTCATTAAGAGACTCTGAACGTTACAATTAACTGTCAGTTTTGCGTCGGATTCGAAAATCTAGACTCACAGGAGAACGACCATAAGGTGCCCGAGGCAGCACTACACCCTTGGAGACAAGTCGGCTGGACGACGATGTATTGAATCGCGACGCAATTTGTGTGTCCCATCGTCATTAAGAGGCTCTGAACGTTACAATTAACTGTCAGTTTTGCGTCGGATTCGAAAAACTAGACTCACAGGAGAACGACCATAAGGTGCCCGATGCAGCAATAGACCCTTGGAGACAAGTCGGCCGGAGGACGATGTATTGAATCGCGACGCAATTTGTGTGTTCCATCGTCATTAAGAGGCTCTGAACGTTACAATTAACTGTCAGTTTTGCGTCGGATTCGAAAATCTAGACTCACAGGAGAACGACCATAAGGTGCCCGAGGCAGCACTAGACCCTTGGAGACAAGTCGGCTGTCGGACGATGTATTGAATCGCGACGCAATTTGTGTGTTCCATCGTCATTAAGAGACTCTGAACGTTACAATTAACTGTCAGTTTTGCGCCGGATTCGAAAAACTACACTCCTAGGAGAACGACCAAAAGGTGCCCGGGGCAGCAATAGTACCTCGGAGACAAGTCGGCTGGAGGACGATGTATTGAATCGCGACGCAATTTGTGTGTTCCATCGTCATTAAGAGGCTCTGAACGTTACAATTAACTGTCAGTTTTGCGTCGGATTCGAAAATCTAGACTCACAGGAGAACGACCATAAGGTGCCCGAGGCAGCACTAGACCCTTGGAGACAAGTCGGCTGTCGGACGATGTATTGAATCGCGACGCAATTTGCGTGTTCCATCGTCATTAAGAGGCTCTGAACGTTACAATTAACAGTCAGTTTTGCGCCGGATTCGAAAAACTACACTCCTAGGAGAACGACCAAAAGGTGCCCGCGCCAGCAATAGTACCTCGGAGACAAGTCGGCTGGAGGACGATGTATTGAATCGCGACGCAATTTGTGTGTTCCATCGTCATTAACAGGCTCTGAACGTTACAATTAATTGTCAGTTTTGCGTCGGATTCGAAAAACTAGACTCACAGGAGAACGACCATAAGGTGCCCGAGGCAGCAATAGACCCTTGGAGACAAGTCGGCCGGAGGACGATGTATTGAATCGCGACGCAATTTGTGTGTTCCATCGTCATTAAGAGGCTCTGAAAGTTACATCTAACTGTCAGTTTTGCGTCGGATTCGAAAAACTAGACTCACAGGAGAACGACGATAAGGTGCCCGAGGCAGCTATAGACCCTTGGAGACAAGTCGGCTCTAGGACGATGTATTGAATCGCGACGCAATTTGTGTGTTCCATCGTCATTAAGAGACTCTGAACGTTACAATTAACTGTCAGTTTTGCGTCGGATTCGAAAATATAGACTCACAGGAGAACGACCATAAGGTGCCCGAGGCAGCACTAGACCCTTGGAGACAAGTCGGCTGGACGACGATGTATTGAATCGCGACGCAATTTGTGTGTCCCATCGTCATTAAGAGGCTCTGAACATTACAATTAACTGTCAGTTTTGCGTCGGATTCGAAAAACTAGACTCACAGGAGAACGACCATAAGGTGCCCGATGCAGCAATAGTACCTCGGAGACAAGTCGGCTGGAGGACGATGTATTGAATCGCGACGCAATTTGTGTGTTCCATCGTCATTAAGAGGCTCTGAACGTTACAATTAACTGTCAGTTATGCGTCGTATTCGGGAAACTAGACTCACAGGAGAACGACCATAAGGTGCCCGAGGCAGCAATAGACCCTTGGAGACAGGTCGGCTGTCGGACGATGTATTGAATCTCGACGCAATTTGTGTGTCCCTCCGTCATTAAGAGGCTCTGAACGTTACAATTAACTGTCAGTTTTGCGCCGGATTCGAAAAACTAGACTCACAGGAGAACGACGATAAGGTGCCCGAGGCAGCTATAGAGCCTTGGAGACAAGTCGGCTGGAGGACGATGTATTGAATCGCGACGCAATTTGTGTGTTCCATCGTCATTAAGAGGCCCTGAACGTTACAATTAACTGTCAGTTTTGCGTCGGATTCGAAAATCTAGACTCACAGGAGAACGACCATAAGGTGCCCGAGGCAGCAATAGACCCTTGGAGACAAGTCGGGAGGGAGGACGATGTATTGAATCGCGACGCAATTTGTATGTTCCATCGTCATTAAGAGGCTCTGAACGTTACAATTAACTGTCAGTTTTGCGTCGGATTCGAAAATCTAGACTCACAGGAGAACGACCATAAGGTGCCCGAGGCATCACAAGGTCCTTGGATACAAGTCGGCCGGAGGACGATGTATTGAATCGCGATGCAATTTGTGTGTTCCATCGTCATTAAGAGGCTCTGAAAGTTAAATCTAACTGTCAGTTTTGCGTCGGATTCGAAAAACTAGACTCACAGGAGAACGACGATAAGGTGCCCGAGGCAGCTATAGGCCCTTGGAGACAAGTCGGCTGGAGGACGATGTATTGAATCGCGACGCAATTTGTGTGTTCCATCGTCATTAACAGTCTCTGAACGTTACAATTAACTGGCAGTTATGCGTCGTATTCGGAAAACTAGACTCACAGCAGAACGACCATAAGGTGCCCGAGGCAGCTATAGACCCTTGGAGACAGGTCGGCTGTCGGACGATGTATTGAATCTCGACGCAATTTGTGTGTTCCATCGTCATTAAGAGGCTCTGAACGTTACAATTAACTGTCAGTTTTGCGTCGGATTCGAAAAACTAGACTCACAGGAGAACGACGATAAGGTGCCCGAGGCAGCTATAGACCCTTGGAGACAAGTCGGCTGGGAGGACGATGTATTGAATCACGACGCAATTTGTGTGTTCCATCGTCATTAAGAGACTCTGAACGTTACAATTAACTGTCAGTTTTGCGTCGGATTCGAAAATCTAGACTCACAGGAGAACGACCATAAGGTGCCCGAGGCAGCACTAGACCCTTGGAGACAAGTCGGCTGGACGACGATTTATTGAATCGCGACGCAATTTGTGTGTCCCATCGTCATTAAGAGGCTCTGAACGTTACAATTAACTGTCAGTTTTGCGTCGGATTCGAAAAACTAGACTCACAGGAGAACGACCATAAGGTGCCCGAGGCAGCAATACACCCTTGGAGACAAGTCGGCCGGAGGACGATGTATTGAATCGCGACGCAATTTGTGTGTTCCATCGTCATTAAGAGGCTCTGAACGTTACAATTAACTGTCAGTTTTGCGCCGGATTCGAAAAACTACACTCCTAGGAGAACGACCAAAAGGTGCCCGGGGCAGCAATAGTACCTCGGAGACAAGTCGGCTGGAGGACGATGTATTGAATCGCGACGCAATTTGTGTGTTCCATCGTCATTAACAGGCTCTGAACGTTACAATTAACTGTCAGTTTTGCGCCGGATTCGAAAAACTACACTCCTAGGAGAACGACCAAAAGGTGCCCGGGGCAGCAATAGTACCTCGGAGACAAGTCGGCTGGAGGACGATGTATTGAATCGCGACGCAAGTTGTGTGTTACATCGTCATTAACAGGCTCTGAACGTTACAATTAACTGTCAGTTTTGCGCCGGATTCGAAAAACTACATTCCTAGGAGAACGACCAAAAGGTGCCCGGGGCAGCAATAGTACCTCGGAGACAAGTCGGCTGGAGGACGATGTATTGAATCGCGGCGCAATTTGTGTGTTCCATCGTCATTAAGAGGCTCTGAACGTTACAATTAACTGTCAGTTATGCGTCGTATTCGGAAAACTAGACACACAGCAGAACGACCATAAGGTGCCCGAGGCAGCAATAGACCCTTGGAGACAGGACGACTGTCGGACGATGTATTGAATATCGACGCAATTTGTGTGTTCCATCGTCATTAAGAGGCTCTGAACGTTACAATTAACTGTCAGTTTTGCGTCGGATTCGAAAAACTAGACTCACAGGAGAACGACGATAAGGTGCCCTAGGCAGCTGTAGACCCTTGGAGACAAGTCGGCTGGAGGACGATGTATTGAATCGCGACGCAATTTGTGTGTTCCATCGTCATTAAGAGGCTCTGAACGTTACAATTAACTGTCAGTTTTGCGTCGGATTCGAAAATGTAGACTCACAGGAGAACGACCATAAGGTGCCCGAGGCAGCACAAGATCCTTGGAGACAGGTCGGCTGGAGGACGATGTATTGAATCGCGACGCAATTTGTGTGTTCCATCGTCATTAAGAGGCTCTGAACCTTACAATTAACTGTCAGTTTTGCGTCGGATTCGAATATCTAGACTCACAGAAGAACGACCATAAGGTGCCCGAGGCAGCACTAGACCCATGGAGACAAGTCGGCTGGAGGACGATGTATTGAATCGCGACGCAATTTATGTGTTCCATCGTCATTAAGAGACTCTGAACGTTACAATTAACTGTCAGTTTTGCGCCGGATTCGAAAAACTACACTCCTAGGAGAACGACCAATAGGTGCCCGGGGCAGCAATAGTACCTCGGAGACAAGTCGGCTGGAGGACGATGTATTGAATCGCGGCGCCATTTGTTTGTTCCATCGTCATTAGGAGGCTCTGAACGTTACAATTAACTGTCAGTTATGCGTCGTATTCGGAAAACTAGACCCACAGGAGAACGACGATAAGGTGCCCGAGGCAGCTATAGACACTTGAAGACAAGTCGGCTGGAGGACGATGTATTGAATCGCGACGCAATTTGTGTGTTCCATCGTCATTAACAGTCTCTGAACGTTACAATTAACTGTCAGTTATGCGTCGTATTCAGAAAACTAGACTCACAGCAGAACGACCATAAGGTGCCCGAGGCAGCAATAGACCCTTGGAGACAGGTCGGCTGTCGGACGATGTATTGAATCTCGACGCAATTTGTGTGTTCCATCGTCATTAAGAGGCTCTGAACGTTACAATTAACTGTCAGTTTTGCGTCGGATTCGAAAAACTAGACTCACAGGAGAACGACGATAAGGTGCCCTAGGCAGCTGTAGACCCTTGGAGACAAGTCGGCTGGAGGACGATGTATTGAATCGCGACGCAATTTGTGTGTTCCATCGTCATTAAGAGGCTCTGAACGTTACAATTAACTGTCAGTTTTGCGTCGGATTCGAAAATGTAGACTCACAGGAGAACGACCATAAGGTGCCCGAGGCAGCACAAGATCCTTGGAGACAGGTCGGCTGGAGGACGATGTATTGAATCGCGACGCAATTTGTGTGTTCCATCGTCATTAAGAGGCTCTGAACCTTACAATTAACTGTCAGTTTTGCGTCGGATTCGAATATCTAGACTCACAGAAGAACGACCATAAGGTGCCCGAGGCAGCACTAGACCCATGGAGACAAGTCGGCTGGAGGACGATGTATTGAATCGCGACGCAATTTATGTGTTCCATCGTCATTAAGAGACTCTGAACGTTACAATTAACTGTCAGTTTTGCGCCGGATTCGAAAAACTACACTCCTAGGAGAACGACCAATAGGTGCCCGGGGCAGCAATAGTACCTCGGAGACAAGTCGGCTGGAGGACGATGTATTGAATCGCGGCGCCATTTGTTTGTTCCATCGTCATTAGGAGGCTCTGAACGTTACAATTAACTGTCAGTTATGCGTCGTATTCGGAAAACTAGACCCACAGGAGAACGACGATAAGGTGCCCGAGGCAGCTATAGACACTTGAAGACAAGTCGGCTGGAGGACGATGTATTGAATCGCGACGCAATTTGTGTGTTCCATCGTCATTAACAGTCTCTGAACGTTACAATTAACTGTCAGTTATGCGTCGTATTCAGAAAACTAGACTCACAGCAGAACGACCATAAGGTGCCCGAGGCAGCAATAGACCCTTGGAGACAGGTCGGCTGTCGGACGATGTATTGAATCTCGACGCAATTTGTGTGTTCCATCGTCATTAAGAGGCTCTGAACGTTACAATTAACTGTCAGTTTTGCGTCGGATTCGAAAAACTAGACTCACAGGAGGACGACGATAAGGTGCCCGAGGCAGATATAGACCCATGGAGACAAGTCGGCTGGGAGGACGATGTATTGAATCACGACGCAATTTGTGTGTTCCATCGTCATTAAGAGACTCTGAACGTTACAATTAACTGTCAGTTTTGCGTCGGATTCGAGAATCTAGACTCACAGGAGAACGACCATAAGGTGCCCGAGGCAGCACTAGACCCTTGGAGACAAGTCGGCTGGACGACGATGTATTGAATCGCGACGCAATTTGTGTGTCCCATCGTCATTAAGAGGCTCTGAGCGTTACAATTAACTGTCAGTTTTGCGTCGGATTCGAAAAACTAGACTCACAGGAGAACGACCATAAGGTGCCCGAGGCAGCAATAGACCCTTGGAGACAAGTCGGCCGGAGGACGATGTATTGAATCGCGACGCAATTTGTGTGTTCCATCGTCATTAAGAGGCTCTGAACGTTACAATTAACTGTCAGTTTTGCGTCGGATTCGAAAATCTAGACTCACAGGAGAACGACCATAAGGTGCCCGAGGCAGCACTAGACCCTTGGAGACAAGTCGGCTGTCGGACGATGTATTGAATCGCGACGCAATTTGCGTGTACCATCGTCATTAAGAGGCTCTGAACCTTACAATTAACTGTCAGTTTTGCGTCGGATTCGAATATCTAGACTCACAGAAGAACGACCATAAGCTGCCCGAGGCAGCACTAGACCCATGGAGACAAGTCGGCTGGAGGACGATGTATAGAATCGCGACGCAATTTGTGTGTTCCATCGTCATTAAGAGACTCTGAACGTTACAATTAACTGTCAGTTTGGCGCCGGATTCGAAAAACTACACTCCTAGGAGAACGACCAAAAGGTGCCCGGGGCAGCAATAGTACCTCGGAGACAAGTCGGCTGTCGGACGATGTATTGAATCGCGACGCAATTTGTGTGTTCCATCGTCATTAACAGGCTCTGAACGTTACAATTAACTGTCAGTTTTGCGCCGGATTCGAAAAACTACACTCCTAGGAGAACGACCAAAAGGTGCCCGGGGCAGCAATAGTACCTCGGAGACAAGTCGGCTGGAGGACGATGTATTGAATCGCGACGCAATTTGTGTGTTCCATCGTCATTAACAGGCTCTGAACGTTACAAGTAACTGTCAGTTATGCGTCGTATTCGGAAAACTAGACTCACAGGAGAACGACCATAAGGTGCCCGAGGCAGCAATAGACCCTTGGAGACAGGTCGGCTGTCGGACGATGTATTGAATCTCGACGCAATTTGTGTGTCCCACCGTCATTAAGAGGCTCTGAACGTTACAATTAACTGTCAGTTTTGCGTCGGATTCGAAAAACTAGACTCACAGGAGAACGACGATAAGGTGCCCGAGGCAGCTATAGACCCTTGGAGACAGTTCGGCTGGAGGACGATGTATTGAATCGCGACGCAATTTGTGTGTTCCATCGTCATTAAGAGGCTCTGATCGTTACAATTAACTGTCAGTTTTGCGCCGGATTTGAAAAACTACACTCCTAGGAGAACGACCAAAAGGTGCCCGGGGCAGCAATAGTACCTCGGAGACAAGTCGGCTGGAGGACGATGTATTGAATCGCGACGCAATTTGTGTGTTCCATCGTCATTAACAGGCTCTGAACGTTACAATTAACTGTCAGTTATGCGTCGTATTCGGAAAACTAGACTCACAGCAGAACGACCATAAGGTGCCCGAGGCAGCAATAGACTCTTGGAGACAGGTCGACTGTCGGACGATGTATTGAATCTCGACGCAATTTGTGTGTTCCATCGTCATTAAGAGGCTCTGAACGTTGCAATTAACTGTCAGTTTTGCGTCGGATTCGAAAATCTAGACTCACAGGAGAACGACCATAAGGTGCCCGAGGCAGCACTAGGCCCTTGGAGACAAGTCGGCTGTCGGACGATGTATTGAATCGCGACGCAATTTGCGTGTTCCATCGTCATTAAGAGGCTCTGAACCTTACAATTAACTGTCAGTTTTGCGTCGGATTCGAATATCTAGACTCACAGACGAACGACCATAAGGTGCCCGAGGCAGCACTAGACCCATGGAGACAAGTCGGCTGGAGGACGATGTATTGAATCGCGACGCAATTTGTGTGTTCCATCGTCATTAAGAGACTCTGAACGTTACAATTAACTGTCAGTTTTGCGCCGGATTCGAAAAACTACACTCCTAGGAGAACGACCAAAAGGTGCCCGGGGCAGCAATAGTACCTCGGAGACAAGTCGGCTGGAGGACGATGTATTGAATCGCGACGCAATTTGTGTGTTCCATCGTCATTAACAGGCTCTGAACCTTTCAATTAACTGTCAGTTTTGCGCCAGATTCGAAAAACTACACTCCTAGGAGAACGACCAAAAGGTGCCCGGGGCAGCAATAGTACCTCGGAGACAAGTCGGCTGGAGGACGATGTATTGAATCGAGACGCAATTTGTGTGTTCCATCGTCATTAACAGGCTCTGAACGTTACAATTAACTGTCAGTTATGCGTCGTATTCGGAAAACTAGACTCACTGGAGAACGACCATAAGGTGCCCGAGGCAGCAATAGACCCTTGGAGACAGGTCGGCTGTCGGACGATGTATTGAATCTCGACGCAATTTGTGTGTCCCACCGTCATTAAGAGGCTCTGAACGTTTCAATTAACTGTCAGTTTTGCGTCGGATTCGAAAAACTAGACTCACAGGAGAACGACGATAAGGTGCCCGAGGCAGCTATAGACCCTTGGAGACAGATCGGCTGGAGGACGATGTATTGAATCACGACGCAATTTGTGTGTTCCATCGTCATTAAGAGGCTCTGAACGTTACAATTAACTGTCAATTTTGCGTCGGATTCGAAAATCTAGACTTACAGGAGAACGACCATAAGGTGCCCGAGGCAGCACTAGACCCTTGGAGACAAGTCGGCTGGAGGACGATGTATTGAATCGCGACGCAATTTGTGTGTTCCATCGTCATTAAGAGGCTCTGAACGTTACAATTAACTGTCAGTTTTGCGTCGGATTCGAATATCTAGACTCACAGAAGAACGACCATAAGGAGACCGAGGCAGCAATAGACCCTTGGAGACAAGTCGGCCGGAGGACGATGTATTGAATCGCGACGCAATTTGTGTGTTCCATCGTCATTAAGAGGCTCTGAACGTTACAATTAACTGTCAGTTTTGCGTTGGATTCGAAAATCTAGACTCACAGGAGAACGACGATAAGGTGCCCGAGGCAGCACTAGACCCTTGGAGACAAGTCGGCTGTCGGACGAAGTATTGAATCGCGACGCAATTTGTGTGTTCCATCGTCATTAAGAGGCTCTGAACCTTACAATTAACTGTCAGTTTAGCGTCTGATTCGAATATCTAGACTCACAGAAGAACGACCATAAGGTGCCCGAGGCAGCACTAGACCCTTGGAGACAAGTCGGCTGGAGGACGATGTATTGAATCGCGACGCAATTTGTGTGTTCCATCGTCATTAACAGGCTCTGAACGTAAATTAACTGTCAGTTATGCGTCGTATTCGGAAAACTAGACTCACAGCAGAACGACCATAAGGTGCCCGAGGCAGCAATAGACTCTTGGAGACAGGTCGGCTGTCGGACGATGTATTGAATCTCGACGCAATTTGTGTGTTCCATCGTCATTAAGAGGCTCTGAACGTTACAATTAACTGTCAGTTTTGCGTCGGATTCGAAAAACTAGACTCACAGGAGAACGACGATAAGGTGCCCGAGGCAGCTATAGACCCTTGGAGACAAGTCGGCTGGGAGGACGATGTATTGAATCACGACGCAATTTGTGTGTTCCATCGTCATTAAGAGACTCTGAACGTTACAATTAACTGTCAATTTTGCGTCGGATTCGAAAATCTAGACTTACAGGAGAACGACCATAAGTTGCCCGAGGCAGCACTAGACCCTTGGAGACAAGTCGGCTGGAGGACGATGTATTGAATCGCGACGCAATTTGTGTGTTCCATCGTCATTAAGAGGCTCTGAACGTTACAATTAACTGTCAGTTTTGCGTCGGATACGAAAAACTAGACTCACAAGAGAACGACCATAAGGTGCCCGAGGCAGCAATAGACCCTTGGAGACAAGTCGGCCGGAGGACGATGTATTGAATCGCGACGCAATTTGTGTATTCCATCGTCATTAAGAGGCTCTGAACGTTACAATTAACTGTCAGTTTTGCGTCGGATTCGAAAATCTAGACTCACAGGAGAACGACCATAAGGTGCCCGAGGCAGCACTAGACCCTTGGAGACAAGTCGGCTGTCGGACGATGTATTGAATCGCGACGCAATTTGTGTGTTCCATCGTCATTAAGAGGCTCTGAACCTTACAATTAACTGTCAGTTTTGCGTCGGATTCGAATATCTAGACTCACAGAAGAACGACCATAAGGTGCCCGAGGCAGCACTAGACCCATGGAGACAAGTCGGCTGTCGGATGATGTATTGAATCGCGACGCAATTTGTGTGTTCCATCGTCATTAAGAGACTCTGAACGTTGCAATTAACTGTCAGTTTTGCGCCGGATTCGAAAAACTACACTCCTAGGAGAACGACCAAAAGGTGCCCGGGGCAGCAATAGTACCTCGGAGACAAGTCGGCTGGAGGACGATGTATTGAATCGCGACGCAATTTGTGTGTTCCATCGTCATTAACAGGCTCTGAACGTTACAATTAACTGTCAGTTTTGCGCCGGATTCGAAAAACTACACTCCTAGGAGAACGAACAAAAGGTGCACGGGGCAGCAATAGTACCTCGGAGACAAGTCGGCTGGAGGACGATGTATTGAATTGCGGCGCAATTTGTGTGTTCCATCGTCATTAACAGGCTCTGAACGTTACAATTAACTGTCAGTTATGCGTCGTATTCGGAAAACTAGACTCACAGCAGAACGACCATAAGGTGCCCGAGGCAGCAATAGACCCTTGGAGACAGGACGACTGTCGGACGATGTATTGAATCTCGACGCAATTTGTGTGTTCCATCGTCATTAACAGGCTCTGAACGTTACAATTAACTGTCAGTTTTGCGTCGGATTCGAATATCTAGACTCACAGAAGAACGACCATAAGGTGCCCGAGGCAGCACTAGACCCTTGGAGACAAGTCGGCTGGACGACGATGTATTGAATCGCGACGCAATTTGTGTGTCCCATCGTCATTAAGAGGCTCTGAACGTTACAATTAACTGTCAGTTTTGCGTCGGATTCGAAAAACTAGACTCACACGAGAACGACCATAAGGTGCCCGAGGCAGCACTAGACCCATGGAGACAAGTCGGCTGGAGGACGATGTATTGAATCGCGACGCAATTTGTGTGTTCCATCGTCATTAAGAGGCTCTGAACGTTACAATTAACTGTCAGTTTTGCGTCGGATTCGAAAATCTAGACTCACAGGAGAACGACCATAAGGTGCCCGAGGCAGCACTAGACCCTTGGAGACAAGTCGGCTGTCGGACGATGTACTGAATCGCGACGCAATTTGCGTGTACCATCGTCATTAAGAGGCTCTGAACCTTACAATTAACTGTCAGTTTTGCGTCGGATTCGAATATCTAGACTCACAGAAGAACGACCATAAGGTGCCCGAGGCAGCACTAGACCCATGGAGACAAGTCGGCTGGAGGACGATGTATAGAATCGCGACGCAATTTGTGTGTTCCATCGTCATTAAGAGACTCTGAACGTTACAATTAACTGTCAGTTTTGCGCCGGATTCGAAAAACTACACTCCTAGGAGAACGACCAAAAGGTGCCCGGGGCAGCAATAGTACCTCGGAGACAAGTCGGCTGGAGGACGATGTATTGAATCGCGACGCTATTTGTGTGTTCCATCGTCATTAACAGGCTCTGAACGTTACAATTAACTGTCAGTTTTGCGCCGGATTCGAAAAACTACACTCCTAGGAGAACGACCAAAAGGTGCCCGGGGCAGCAATAGTACCTCGGAGACAAGTCGGCTGGAGGACGATGTATTGAATCGCGACGCAATTTGTGTGTTCCATCGTCATTAACAGGCTCTGAACGTTACAATTAACTGTCAGTTATGCGTCGTATTCGGAAAACTAGACTCACAGGAGAACGACCATAAGGTGCCCGAGGCAGCAATAGACCCTTGGAGACAGGTCGGCTGTCGGACGATGTATTGAATCTCGACGCAATTTGTGTGTCCCACCGTCATTAAGAGGCTCTGAACGTTACAATTAACTGTCAGTTTTGCGTCGGATTCGAAAAACTAGACTCACAGGAGAACGACGATAAGGTGCCCGAGGCAGCTATAGACCCTTGGAGACAGTTCGGCTGGAGGACGATGTATTGAATCGCGACGCAATTTGTGTGTTCCATCGTCATTAAGAGGCTCTGATCGTTACAATTAACTGTCAGTTTTGCGCCGGATTTGAAAAACTACACTCCTAGGAGAACGACCAAAAGGTGCCCGGGGCAGCAATAGTACCTCGGAGACAAGTCGGCTGGAGGACGATGTATTGAATCGCGACGCAATTTGTGTGTTCCATCGTCATTAACAGGCTCTGAACGTTACAATTAACTGTCAGTTATGCGTCGTATTCGGAAAACTAGACTCACAGCAGAACGACCATAAGGTGCCCGAGGCAGCAATAGACTCTTGGAGACAGGTCGACTGTCGGACGATGTATTGAATCTCGACGCAATTTGTGTGTTCCATCGTCATTAAGAGGCTCTGAACGTTACAATTAACTGTCAGTTTTGCGTCGGATTCGAAAATCTAGACTCACAGGAGAACGACCATAAGGTGCCCGAGGCAGCACTAGGCCCTTGGAGACAAGTCGGCTGTCGGACGATGTATTGAATCGCGACGCAATTTGCGTGTTCCATCGTCATTAAGAGGCTCTGAACCTTACAATTAACTGTCAGTTTTGCGTCGGATTCGAATATCTAGACTCACAGACGAACGACCATAAGGTGCCCGAGGCAGCACTAGACCCATGGAGACAAGTCGGCTGGAGGACGATGTATTGAATCGCGACGCAATTTGTGTGTTCCATCGTCATTAAGAGACTCTGAACGTTACAATTAACTGTCAGTTTTGCGCCGGATTCGAAAAACTACACTCCTAGGAGAACGACCAAAAGGTGCCCGGGGCAGCAATAGTACCTCGGAGACAAGTCGGCTGGAGGACGATGTATTGAATCGCGACGCAATTTGTGTGTTCCATCGTCATTAACAGGCTCTGAACGTTACAATTAACTGTCAGTTTTGCGCCGGATTCGAAAAACTACACTCCTAGGAGAACGACCAAAAGTTGCCCGGGGCAGCAATAGTACCTCGGAGACAAGTCGGCTGGAGGACGATGTATTGAATCGCGACGCAATTTGTGTGTTCCATCGTCATTAACAGGCTCTGAACGTTACAATTAACTGTCAGTTATGCGTCGTATTCGGAAAACTAGACTCACAGGAGAACGACCATAAGGTGCCCGAGGCAGCAATAGACCCTTGGAGACAGGTCGGCTGTCGGACGATGTATTGAATCTCGACGCAATTTGTGTGTCCCACCGTCATTAAGAGGCTCTGAACGTTTCAATTAACTGTCAGTTTTGCGTCGGATTCGAAAAACTAGACTCACAGGAGAACGACGATAAGGTGCCCGAGGCAGCTATAGACCCTTGGAGACAGATCGGCTGGAGGACGATGTATTGAATCGCGACGCAATTTGTGTGTTCCATCGTCATTAAGAGGCTCTGATCGTTACAATTAACTGTCAGTTTTGCGCCGGATTTGAAAAACTACACTCCTAGGAGAACGACCAAAATGTGCCCGGGGCAGCAATAGTACCTCGGAGACAAGTCGGCTGGAGGACGATGTATTGAATCGCGACGCAATTTGTGTGTTCCATCGTCATTAACAGGCTCTGAACGTTACAATTAACTGTCAGTTATGCGTCGTATTCGGAAAACTAGACTCACAGCAGAACGACCATAAGGTGCCCGAGGCAGCAATAGACTCTTGGAGACAGGTCGGCTGTCGGACGATGTATTGAATCTCGACGCAATTTGTGTGTTCCATCGTCATTAAGAGGCTCTGAACGTTACAATTAACTGTCAGTTTTGCGTCGGATTCGAAAAACTAGACTCACAGGAGAACGACGATAAGGTGCCCGAGGCAGCTATAGACCCTTAGAGACAAGTCGGCTGGGAGGACGATGTATTGAATCACGACGCAATTTGTGTGTTCCATCGTCATTAAGAGGCTCTGAACGTTACAATTAACTGTCAATTTTGCGTCGGATTCGAAAATCTAGACTTACAGGAGAACGACCAAAAGGTGCCCGAGGCAGCACTAGACCCTTGGAGACAAGTCGGCTGGAGGACGATGTATTGAATCGCGACGCAATTTGTGTGTTCCATCGTCATTAAGAGGCTCTGAACGTTACAATTAACTGTCAGTTTTGCGTCGGATTCGAATATCTAGACTCACAGAAGAACGACCATAAGGAGACCGAGGCAGCAATAGACCCTTGGAGACAAGTCGGCCGGAGGACGATGTATTGAATCGCGACGCAATTTGTGTGTTCCATCGTCATTAAGAGGCTCTGAAAGTTACAATTAACTGTCAGTTTTGCGTTGGATTCGAAAATCTAGACTCACAGGAGAGACGATAAGGTGCCCGAGGCAGCACTAGACCCTTGGAGACAAGTCGGCTGTCGGACGAAGTATTGAATCGCGACGCAATTTGTGTGTTCCATCGTCATTAAGAGGCTCTGAACGTTGCAATTAACTGTCAGTTTAGCGTCTGATTCGAATATCTAGACTCACAGAAGAACGACCATAAGGTGCCCGAGGCAGCACTAGACCCTTGGAGACAAGTCGGCTGGAGGACGATGTATTGAATCGCGACGCAATTTGTGTGTTCCATCGTCATTAACAGGCTCTGAACGTAAATTAACTGTCAGTTATGCGTCGTATTCGGAAAACTGGGCTCACAGCAGAACGACCATAAGGTGCCCGAGGCAGCAATATACTCTTGGAGACAGGTCGGCTGTCGGACGATGTATTGAATCTCGACGCAATTTGTGTGTTCCATCGTCATTAAGAGGCTCTGAACGTTACAATTAACTGTCAGTTTTGCGTCGGATTCGAAAAACTAGACTCACAGGAGAACGACGATAAGGTGCCCGAGGCAGCTATAGACCCTTGGAGACAAGTCGGCTGGGAGGACGATGTATTGAATCACGACGCAATTTGTGTGTTCCATCGTCATTAAGAGGCTCTGAACTTTACAATTAACTGTCAATTTTGCGTCGGATTCGAAAATCTAGACTTACAGGAGAACGACCATAAGTTGCCCGAGGCAGCACTAGACCCTTGGAGACAAGTCGGCTGGAGGACGATGTATTGAATCGCGACGCAATTTGTGTGTTCCATCGTCATTAAGAGGCTCTGAACGTTACAATTAACTGTCAGTTTTGCGTCGGATTCGAAAAACTAGACTCACAAGAGAACGACCATAAGGTGCCCGAGGCAGCAATAGACCCTTGGAGACAAGTCGGCCGGAGGACGATGTATTGAATCGCGACGCAATTTGTGTATTCCATCGTCATTAAGAGGCTCTGAACGTTACAATTAACTGTCAGTTTTGCGTCGGATTCGAAAATCTAGACTCACAGGAGAACGACCATAAGGTGCCCGAGGCAGCACTAGACCCTTGGAGACAAGTCGGCTGTCGGACGATGTATTGAATCGCGACGCAATTTGTGTGTTCCATCGTCATTAAGAGGCTCTGAACCTTACAATTAACTGTCAGTTTTGCGTCGGATTCGAATATCTAGACTCACAGAAGAACGACCATAAGGTGCCCGAGGCAGCACTAGACCCATGGAGACAAGTCGGCTGTCGGATGATGTATTGAATCGCGACGCAATTTGTGTGTTCCATCGTCATTAAGAGACTCTGAACGTTACAATTAACTGTCAGTTCTGCGCCGGATTCGAAAAACTACACTCCTAGGAGAACGACCAAAAGGTGCCCGGGGCAGCAATAGTACCTCGGAGACAAGTCGGCTGGAGGACGATGTATTGAATCGCGACGCAATTTGTGTGTTCCATCGTCATTAAGAGGCTCTGAACGTTACAATTAACTGTCAGTTATGCGTCGTATTCGGAAAACTAGACTCACAGCAGAACGACCATAAGGTGCCCGAGGCAGCAATAGACCCTTGGCGACAGGACGACTGTCGGACGATGTATTGAATCTCGACGCAATTTGTGTGTTCCATCGTCATTAACAGGCTCTGAACGTTACAATTAACTGTCAGTTTTGCGTCGGATTCGAAAAACTAGACTCACAGAAGAACGACCATAAGGTGCCCGAGGCAGCACTAGACCCTTGGAGACAAGTCGGCTGGAGGACGATGTATTGAATCGCGACGCAATTTGTGTGTTCCATCGTCATTAAGAGGCTCTGAACGTTACAATTAACTGTCAGTTTTGCGCCGGATTTGAAAAACTACACTCCTAGGAGAACGACCAAAAGGTGCCCGGGGCAGCAATAGTACCTCGGAGACAAGTCGGCTGGAGGACGATGTATTGAATCGCGACGCAATTTGTGTGTTCCATCGTCATTAACAGGCTCTGAACGTTACAATTAACTGTCAGTTATGCGTCGTATTCGGAAAACTAGACTCACAGGAGAACGACCATAAGGTGCCCGAGGCAGCAATAGACCCTTGGAGACAGGTCGGCTGGAGGACGATGTATTGAATCTCGACGCAATTTGTGTGTCCCACCGTCATTAAGAGGCTCTGAACGTTACAATTAACAGTTTTGCGTCGGATTAGAAAAACTAGACTCACAGGAGAACGACGATAAGGTGCCCGAGGCAGCTATAGACCCTTGGAGACAGATCGGCTGGAGGACGATGTATTGAATCGCGACGCAATTTGTGTGTTCCATCGTCATTAAGAGGCTCTGATCGTTACATTTAACTGTCAGTTTTGCGTCGGATTCGAAAAACTAGACTCACAGGAGAACGACGATAAGGTGCCCGAGGCAGCTATAGACCCTTGGAGACAAGTCGGCTGGAGGACGATGTATTGAATCGCGACGCAATTTGTGTGTTCCATCGTCATTAACAGGCTCTGAACGTTACAATTAACTGTCAGTTATGCGTCGTATTCGGAAAACTAGACTCACAGCAGAACGACCATAAGGTGCCCGAGGCAGCAATAGACTCTTGGAGACAGGTCGGCTGTCGGACGATGTATTGAATCTCGACGCAATTTGTGTGTTCCATCGTCATTAAGAGGCTCTGAACGTTACAATTAACTGTCAGTTTTGCGTCGGATTCGAAAAACTAGACTCACAAGAGAACGACGATAAGGTGCCCGAGGCAGCAATAGACCCTTGGAGACAAGTCGGCCGGAGGACGATGTATTGAATCGCGACGCAATTTGTGTGTTCCATCGTCATTAAGAGGCTCTGAACGTTACAATTCACTGTCAGTTTTGCGTTGGATTCGAAAATCTAGACTCACAGGAGAACGACGATAAGGTGCCCGAGGCAGCACTAGACCCTTGGAGACAAGTCGGCTGTCGGACGAAGTATTGAATCGCGACGCAATTTGTGTGTTCCATCGTAATTAAGAGGCTCTGAACCTTACAATTAACTGCCAGTTTTGCGTCGGATTCGAATATCTAGACTCACAGAAGAACGACCATAAGGTGCCCGAGGCAGCACTAGACCCTTGGAGACAAGTCGGCTGGAGGACGATGTATTGAATCGCGACGCAATTTGTGTGTTCCATCGTCATTAACAGGCTCTGAACGTTAAATTAACTGTCAGTTATGCGTCGTATTCGGAAAACTAGACTCACAGCAGAACGACCATAAGGTGCCCGAGGCAGCAATAGACTCTTGGAGACAGGTCGGCTGTCGGACGATGTATTGAATCTCGACGCAATTTGTGTGTTCCATCGTCATTAAGAGGCTCTGAACGTTACAATTAACTGTCAGTTTTGCGTCGGATTCGAAAAACTAGACTCACAGGAGACCGACGATAAGGTGCCCGAGGCAGCTATAGACCCTTGGAGACAAGTCGGCTGGGAGAACGATGTATTGAATCACGACGCAATTTGTGTGTTCCATCGTCATTAAGAGGCTCTGAACGTTACAATTAACTGTCAATTTTGCGTCGGATTCGAAAATCTAGACTTACAGGAGAACGACCATAAGGTGCCCGCGGCAGCACTAGACCCTTGGAGACAAGTCGGCTGGAGGACGATGTATTGAATCGCGACGCAATTTGTGTGTTCCATCGTCATTAAGAGGCTCTGAACGTTACAATTAACTGTCAGTTTTGCGTCGGATTCGAAAAACTAGACTCACAAGAGAACGACCATAAGGTGCCCGAGGCAGCAATAGACCCTTTGAGACAAGTTGGCCGGAGGACGATGTATTGAATCGCGACGCAATTTGTGTGTTCCATCGTCATTAAGAGGCTCTGAACGTTACAATTAACTGTCAGTTTTGCGTTGGATTCGAAAATCTAGACTCACAGGAGAACGACGATAAGGTGCCCGAGGCAGCACTAGACCCTTGGAGACAAGTCGGCTGTCGGACGAAGTATTGAATCGCGACGCAATTTGTGTGTTCCATCGTCATTAAGAGGCTCTGAACCTTACAATTAACTGTCAGTTTTGCGTCGGATTCGAAAAACTAGACTCACAGGAGAACGACGATAAGGTGCCCGAGGCAGCTATAGACCCTTGGAGACAGATCGGCTGGAGGACGATGTATTGAATCGCGACGCAATTTGTGTGTTCCATCGTCATTAAGAGGCTCTGATCGTTACATTTAACTGTCAGTTTTGCGTCGGATTCGAAAAACTAGACTCACAGGAGAACGACGATAAGGTGCCCGAGGCAGCTATAGACCCTTGGAGACAAGTCGGCTGGAGGACGATGTATTGAATCGCGACGCAATTTGTGTGTTCCATCGTCATTAACAGGCTCTGAACGTTACAATTAACTGTCAGTTATGCGTCGTATTCGGAAAACTAGACTCACAGCAGAACGACCATAAGGTGCCCGAGGCAGCAATAGACTCTTGGAGACAGGTCGGCTGTCGGACGATGTATTGAATCTCGACGCAATTTGTGTGTTCCATCGTCATTAAGAGGCTCTGAACGTTACAATTAACTGTCAGTTTTGCGTCGGATTCGAAAAACTAGACTCACAGGAGAACGACGATAAGGTGCCCGAGGCAGCTATAGACCCTTGGAGACAAGTCGGCCGGAGGACGATGTATTGAATCGCGACGCAATTTGTGTGTTCCATCGTCATTAAGAGGCTCTGAACGTTACAATTAACTGTCAGTTTTGCGTTGGATTCGAAAATCTAGACTCACAGGAGAACGACGATAAGGTGCCCGAGGCAGCACTAGACCCTTGGAGACAAGTCGGCTGTCGGACGAAGTATTGAATCGCGACGCAATTTGTGTGTTCCATCGTAATTAAGAGGCTCTGAACCTTACAATTAACTGCCAGTTTTGCGTCGGATTCGAATATCTAGACTCACAGAAGAACGACCATAAGGTGCCCGAGGCAGCACTAGACCCTTGGAGACAAGTCGGCTGGAGGACGATGTATTGAATCGCGACGCAATTTGTGTGTTCCATCGTCATTAACAGGCTCTGAACGTTAAATTAACTGTCAGTTATGCGTCGTATTCGGAAAACTAGACTCACAGCAGAACGACCATAAGGTGCCCGAGGCAGCAATAGACTCTTGGAGACAGGTCGGCTGTCGGACGATGTATTGAATCTCGACGCAATTTGTGTGTTCCATCGTCATTAAGAGGCTCTGAACGTTACAATTAACTGTCAGTTTTGCGTCGGATTCGAAAAACTAGACTCACAGGAGACCGACGATAAGGTGCCCGAGGCAGCTATAGACCCTTGGAGACAAGTCGGCTGGGAGAACGATGTATTGAATCACGACGCAATTTGTGTGTTCCATCGTCATTAAGAGGCTCTGAACGTTACAATTAACTGTCAATTTTGCGTCGGATTCGAAAATCTAGACTTACAGGAGAACGACCATAAGGTGCCCGCGGCAGCACTAGACCCTTGGAGACAAGTCGGCTGGAGGACGATGTATTGAATCGCGACGCAATTTGTGTGTTCCATCGTCATTAAGAGGCTCTGAACGTTACAATTAACTGTCAGTTTTGCGTCGGATTCGAAAAACTAGACTCACAAGAGAACGACCATAAGGTGCCCGAGGCAGCAATAGACCCTTTGAGACAAGTTGGCCGGAGGACGATGTATTGAATCGCGACGCAATTTGTGTGTTCCATCGTCATTAAGAGGCTCTGATCGTTACATTTAACTGTCAGTTTTGCGTCGGATTCGAAAAACTAGACTCACAGGAGAACGACGATAAGGTGCCCGAGGCAGCTATAGACCCTTGGAGACAAGTCGGCTGGAGGACGATGTATTGAATCGCGACGCAATTTGTGTGTTCCATCGTCATTAACAGGCTCTGAACGTTACAATTAACTGTCAGTTATGCGTCGTATTCGGAAAACTAGACTCACAGCAGAACGACCATAAGGTGCCCGAGGCAGCAATAGACTCTTGGAGACAGGTCGGCTGTCGGACGATGTATTGAATCTCGACGCAATTTGTGTGTTCCATCGTCATTAAGAGGCTCTGAACGTTACAATTAACTGTCAGTTTTGCGTCGGATTCGAAAAACTAGACTCACAGGAGAACGACGATAAGGTGCCCGAGGCAGCTATAGACCCTTGGAGACAAGTCGGCTGGGAGGACGATGTATTGAATCACGATGCAATTTGTGTGTTCCATCGTCATTAAGAGGCTCTGAACGTTACAATTAACTGTCAATTTTGCGTCGGATTCGAAAATCTAGACTTACAGGAGAACGACCATAAGGTGCCCGAGACAGCACTAGACCCTTGGAGACAAGTCGGCTGGAGGACGATGTATTGAATCGCGACGCAATTTGTGTGTTCCATCGTCATTAAGAGGCTCTGAACGTTACAATTAACTGTCAGTTTTGCGTCGCATTCGAAAAACTAGACTCACAAGAGAACGACCATAAGGTGCCCGAGGCAGCAATAGACCCTTGGAGACAAGTCGGCCGGAGGACGATGTATTGAATCGCGACGTAATTTGTGTGTTCCATCGTCATTAAGAGGCTCTGAACGTTACAATTAACTGTCAGTTTTGCGTTGGATTCGAAAATCTAGACTCACAGGAGAACGACGATAAGGTGCCCGAGGCAGCACTAGACCCTTGGAGACAAGTCGGCTGTCGGACGAAGTATTGAATCGCGACGCAATTTGTGTGTTCCATCGTCAGTAAGAGGCTCTGAACCTTACAATTAACTGTCAGTTTTGCGTCGGATTCGAATATCTAGACTCACAGAAGAACGACCATAAGGTGCCCGAGGCAGCACTAGACCCTTGGAGACAAGTCGGCTGGAGGACGATGTATTGAATCGCGACGCAATTTGTGTGTTCCATCGTCATTAACAGGCTCTGAACGTTAAATTAACTGTCAGTTATGCGTCGTATTCGGAAAACTAGACTCACAGCAGAACGACCATAAGGTGCCCGAGGCAGCAATAGACTCTTGGAGACAGGTCGGCTGTCGGACGATGTATTGAATCTTGACGCAATTTGTGTGTTCCATCGTCATTAAGAGGCTCTGAACGTTACAATTAACTGTCAGTTTTGCGTCGGATTCGAAAAACTAGACTCACAGGAGACCGACGATAAGGTGCCCGAGGCAGCTATAGACCCTTGGAGACAAGTCGGCTGGGAGGACGATGTATTGAATCACGACGCAATTTGTGTGTTGCATCGTCATTAAGAGGCTCTGAACGTTACAATTAACTGTCAATTTTGCGTCGGATTCGAAAATCTAGACTTACAGGAGAACGACCATAAGGTGCCCGAGACAGCACTAGACCCTTGGAGACAAGTCGGCTGGAGGACGATGTATTGAATCGCGACGCAATTTGTGTGTTCCATCGTCATTAAGAGGCTCTGAACGTTACAATTAACTGTCAGTTTTGCGTCGGATTCGAAAAACTAGACTCACAAGAGAACGACCATAAGGTGCCCGAGGCAGCAATAGACCCTTTGAGACAAGTCGGCCGGAGGACGATGTATTGAATCGCGACGCAATTTGTGTGTTCCATCGTCATTAAGAGGCTCTGAACGTTACAATTAACTGTCAGTTATGCGTCGTATTCGGAAAACTAGACTCACAGCAGAACGACCATAAGGTGCCCGAGGCAGCAATAGACTCTTGGAGACAGGTCGGCTGTCGGACGATGTATTGAATCGCGACGCAATTTGTGTGTTCCATCGTCATTAACAGGCTCTGAACGTTACAATTAACTGTCAGTTTTGCGTCGGATTCGAAAAACTAGACTCACAGGAGACCGACGATAAGGTGCCCGAGGCAGTTATAGACCCTTGGAGACAAGTCGGCTGGGAGGACGATGTATTGAATCACGACGCAATTTGTGTGTTCCATCGTCATTAAGAGGCTCTGAACGTTACAATTAACTGTCAATTTTGCGTCGGATTCGAAAATCTAGACTTACAGGAGAACGACCATAAGGTGCCCGAGGCAGCACTGGACCCTTGGAGACAAGTCGGCTGGAGGACGATGTATTGAATCGCGGCGCAATTTGTGTGTTCCATCGTCATTAAGAGACTCTGAACGTTACAATTAACTGTCAGTTTTGCGCCGGATTCGAAAAACTACGCTCCTAGGAGAACGACCAAAAGGTGCCCGGGGCAGCAATAGTACCTCGGAGACAAGTCGGCTGGAGGACGATGTATTGAATCGCGGCGCAATTTGTGTGTTCCATCGTCATTAAGAGGCTCTGAACGTTACAATTAACTGTCAGTTATGCGTCGTATTCGGAAAACTAGACTCACAGCAGAACGACCATAAGGTGCCCGAGGCAGCAATAGACCCTTGGAGACAGGACGACTGTCGGAAGATGTATTGAATCTCGACGCAATTTGTGTGTTCCATCGTCATTAAGAGGCTCTGAACGTTACAATTAACTGTCAGTTTTGCGTCGGATTCGAAAAACTAGACTCACAGGAGAACGACGATAAGGTGCCCTAGGCAGCTGTAGACCCTTGGAGACAAGTCGGCTGGAGGACGATGTATTGAATCGCGACGCAATTTGTGTGTTCCATCGTCATTAAGAGGCTCTGAACGTTACAATTAACTGTCAGTTCTGCGTCGGATTCGAAAATCTAGACTCACAGGAGAACGACCATAAGGTGCCCGAGGCAGCACAAGATCCTTGGAGACAGGTCGGCTGCAGGACGATGTATTGAATCGCGACGCGATTTGTGTGTTCCATCGTCATTAAGAGGCTCTGAACGTTACAATTAACTGTCAGTTTTGCGTTGGATTCGAAAATCTAGACTCACAGGAGAACGACGATAAGGTGCCCGAGGCAGCACTAGACCCTTGGAGACAAGTCGGCTGTCGGACGAAGTATTGAATCGCGACGCAATTTGTGTGTTCCATCGTCATTAAGAGGCTCTGAACCTTACAATTAACTGTCAATTTTGCGTCGGATTCGAAAATCTAGACTTACAGGAGAACGACCATAAGGTGCCCGAGGCAGCACTGGACCCTTGGAGACAAGTCGGCTGGAGGACGATGTATTGAATCGCGGCGCAATTTGTGTGTTCCATCGTCATTAAGAGACTCTGAACGTTACAATTAACTGTCAGTTTTGCGCCGGATTCGAAAAACTACGCTCCTAGGAGAACGACCAAAAGGTGCCCGGGGCAGCAATAGTACCTCGGAGACAAGTCGGCTGGAGGACGATGTATTGAATCGCGGCGCAATTTGTGTGTTCCATCGTCATTAAGAGGCTCTGAACGTTACAATTAACTGTCAGTTATGCGTCGTATTCGGAAAACTAGACTCACAGCAGAACGACCATAAGGTGCCCGAGGCAGCAATAGACCCTTGGAGACAGGACGACTGTCGGAAGATGTATTGAATCTCGACGCAATTTGTGTGTTCCATCGTCATTAAGAGGCTCTGAACGTTACAATTAACTGTCAGTTTTGCGTCGGATTCGAAAAACTAGACTCACAGGAGAACGACGATAAGGTGCCCTAGGCAGCTGTAGACCCTTGGAGACAAGTCGGCTGGAGGACGATGTATTGAATCGCGACGCAATTTGTGTGTTCCATCGTCATTAAGAGGCTCTGAACGTTACAATTAACTGTCAGTTCTGCGTCGGATTCGAAAATCTAGACTCACAGGAGAACGACCATAAGGTGCCCGAGGCAGCACAAGATCCTTGGAGACAGGTCGGCTGCAGGACGATGTATTGAATCGCGACGCGATTTGTGTGTTCCATCGTCATTAAGAGGCTCTGAACGTTACAATTAACTGTCAGTTTTGCGTTGGATTCGAAAATCTAGACTCACAGGAGAACGACGATAAGGTGCCCGAGGCAGCACTAGACCCTTGGAGACAAGTCGGCTGTCGGACGAAGTATTGAATCGCGACGCAATTTGTGTGTTCCATCGTCATTAAGAGGCTCTGAACCTTACAATTAACTGTCAGTTTTGCGTCGGATTCGAATATCTAGACTCACAGAAGAACGACCATAAGGTGCCCGAGGCAGCACTAGACCCTTGGAGGCAAGTCGGCTGGAGGACGATGTATTGAATCGCGACGCAATTTGTGTGTTCCATCGTCATTAACAGGCTCTGAACGTTAAATTAACTGTCAGTTATGCGTCGTATTCGGAAAACTAGACTCACAGCAGAACGACCATAAGGTGCCCGAGGCAGCAATAGTCTCTTGGAGACAGGTCGGCTGTCGGACGATGTATTGAATCTCGACGCAATTTGTGTGTTCCATCGTCATTAAGAGGCTCTGAACGTTACAATTAACTGTCAGTTTTGCGTCGGATTCGAAAAACTAGACTCACAGGAGACCGACGATAAGGTGCCCGAGGCAGCTATAGACCCTTGGAGACAAGTCGGCTGGGAGGACGATGTATTGAATCACGACGCAATTTGTGTGTTGCATCGTCATTAAGAGGCTCTGAACGTTACAATTAACTGTCAATTTTGCGTCGGATTCGAAAATCTAGACTTACAGGAGAACGACCATAAGGTGCCCGAGACAGCACTAGACCCTTGGAGACCAGTCGGCTGGAGGACGATGTATTGAATCGCGACGCAATTTGTGTGTTCCATCGTCATTAAGAGGCTCTGAACGTTACAATTAACTGTCAGTTTTGCGTCGGATTCGAAAAACTAGACTCACAAGAGAACGACCATAAGGTGCCCGAGGCAGCAATAGACCCTTTGAGACAAGTCGGCCGGAGGACGATGTATTGATATCGCGACGCAATTTGTGTGTTCCATCGTCATTAAGAGGCTCTGAACGTTACAATTAACTGTCAGTTATGCGTCGTATTCGGAAAACTAGACTCACAGCAGAACGACCATAAGGTGCCCGAGGCAGCAATAGACTCTTGGAGACAGGTCGGCTGTCGGACGATGTATTGAATCGCGACGCAATTTGTGTGTTCCATAATTTAAGAGGCTCTGAACGTTACAATTAACTGTCAGTTTTGCGTCGGATTCGAAAAACTAGACTCACAGGAGACCGACGATAAGGTGCCCGAGGCAGCTATAGACCCTTGGAGACAAGTCGGCTGGGAGGACGATGTATTGAATCACGACGCAATTTGTGTGTTCCATCGTCATTAAGAGGCTCTGAACGTTACAATTAACTGTCAGTTTTGCGCCGGATTCGAAAAACTACGCTCCTAGGAGAACGACCAAAAGGTGCCCGGGGCAGCAATAGTACCTCGGAGACAAGTCGGCTGGAGGACGATGTATTGAATCGCTTCGCAATTTGTGTGTTCCATCGTCATTAACAGGCTCTGAACGTTACAATTAACTGTCAGTTTTGCGCCGGATTCGAAAAACTACACTCCTAGGAGAACGACCAAAAGGTGCCCGCGGCAGCAATAGTACCTCGGAGACAAGTCGGCTGGAGGACGATGTATTGAATCGCGACGCAATTTGTGTGTTCCATCGTCATTAACAGGCTCTGAACGTTACAATTAACTGTCAGTTTTGCGTCGGATTCGAAAATCTAGACTCACAGGAGAACGACCATAAGGTGCCCGAGGCAGCACTAGACCCTTGGAGACAAGTCGGCTGGACGACGATGTATTGAATCGCGACGCAATTTGTGTGTCCCATCGTCATTAAGAGGCTCTTAACGTTACAATTAACTGTCAGTTTTGCGTCGGATTCGAAAAACTAGACTCACAGGAGAACGACCATAAGGTGCCCGAGGCAGCAATAGACCCTTGGAGACAAGTCGGCCGGAGGACGATGTATTGAATCGCGACGCAATTTGTGTGTTCCATCGTCATTAAGAGGCTCTGAACGTTACAATTAACTGTCAGTTTTGCGCCGGATTCGAAAAACTACACTCCTAGGAGAACGACCAAAAGGTGCCCGGGGCAGCAATAGTACCTCGGAGACAAGTCGGCTGGAGGACGATGTATTGAATCGCGACGCAATTTGTGTGTTCCATCGTCATTAACAGGCTCTGAACGTTACAATTAACTGTCAGTTTTGCGCCGGATTCGAAAAACTACACTCCTAGGAGAACGACCAAAAGGTGCCCGGGGCAGCAATAGTACCTCGGAGACATGTCGGCTGGAGGACGATGTATTGAATCGCGACGCAATTTGTGTGTTCCATCGTCATTAACAGGCTCTGAACGTTACAATTAACTGTCAGTTTTGCGCCGGATTCGAAAAACTACACTCCTAGGAGAACGACCAAAAGGTGCCCGGGGCAGCAATAGTACCTCGGAGACAAGTCGGCTGGAGGACGATGTATTGAATCGCGGCGCAATTTGTGTGTTCCATCGTCATTAAGAGGCTCTGAACGTTACAATTAACTGTCAGTTATGCGTCGTATTCGGAAAACTAGACTCACAGCAGAACGACCATAAGGTGCCCGAGGCAGCAATAGACCCTTGGAGACAGGACGACTGTCGGACGATGTATTGAATCTCGACGCAATTTGTGTGTTCCATCGTCATTAAGAGGCTCTGAACGTTACAATTAACTGTCAGTTTTGCGTCGGATTCGAAAAACTAGACTCACAGGAGAACGACGATAAGGTGCCCTAGGCAGCTGTAGACCCTTGGAGAAAAGTCGGCTGGAGGACGATGTATTGAATCGCGACGCAATTTGTGTGTTCCATCGTCATTAAGAGGCTCTGAACGTTACAATTAACTGTCAGTTTTGCGTCGGATTCGAAAATCTAGACTCACAGGAGAACGACCATAAGGTGCCCGAGGCAGCACAAGATCCTTGGAGACAGGTCGGCTGCAGGACGATGTATTGAATCGCGACGCGATTTGTGTGTTCCATCGTCATTAAGAGGCTCTGAACCTTACAATTAACTGTCAGTTTTGCGTCGGATTCGAATATCTAGACTCACAGAAGAACGACCATAAGGTGCCCGAGGCAGCACTAGACCCATGGAGACAAGTCGGCTGGAGGACGATGTATTGAATCGCGACGCAATTTGTGTGTTCCATCGTCATTAAGAGACTCTGAACGTTACAATTAACTGTCAGTTTTGCGCCGGATTCGAAAAACTACACTCCTAGGAGAACGACCAAAAGGTGCCCGGGGCAGCAATAGTACCTCGGAGACAAGTCGGCTGGAGGACGATGTATTGAATCGCGGCGCAATTTGTGTGTTCCATCGTCATTAAGAGGCTCTGAACGTTACAATTAACTGTCAGTTTTGCGCCGGATTCGAAAAACTACACTCCTAGGAGAACGACCAAAAGGTGCCCGCGGCAGCAATAGTACCTCGGAGACAAGTCGGCTGGAGGACGATGTATTGAATCGCGACGCAATTTGTGTGTTCCATCGTCATTAACAGGCTCTGAACGTTACAATTAACTGTCAGTTTTGCGTCGGATTCGAAAATCTAGACTCACAGGAGAACGACCATAAGGTGCCCGAGGCAGCACTAGACCCTTGGAGACAAGTCGGCTGGACGACGATGTATTGAATCGCGACGCAATTTGTGTGTCCCATCGTCATTAAGAGGCTCTGAACGTTACAATTAACTGTCAGTTTTGCGTCGGATTCGAAAAACTAGACTCACAGGAGAACGACCATAAGGTGCCCGAGGCAGCAATAGACCCTTGGAGACAAGTCGGCCGGAGGACGATGTATTGAATCGCGACGCAATTTGTGTGTTCCATCGTCATTAAGAGGCTCTGAACGTTACAATTAACTGTCAGTTTTGCGCCGGATTCGAAAAACTACACTCCTAGGAGAACGACCAAAAGGTGCCCGGGGCAGCAATAGTACCTCGGAGACAAGTCGGCTGGAGGACGATGTATTGAATCGCGACGCAATTTGTGTGTTCCATCGTCATTAACAGGCTCTGAACGTTACAATTAACTGTCAGTTTTGCGCCGGATTCGAAAAACTACACTCCTAGGAGAACGACCAAAAGGTGCCCGGGGCAGCAATAGTACCTCGGAGACATGTCGGCTGGAGGACGATGTATTGAATCGCGACGCAATTTGTGTGTTCCATCGTCATTAACAGGCTCTGAACGTTACAATTAACTGTCAGTTTTGCGCCGGATTCGAAAAACTACACTCCTAGGAGAACGACCAAAAGGTGCCCGGGGCAGCAATAGTACCTCGGAGACAAGTCGGCTGGAGGACGATGTATTGAATCGCGGCGCAATTTGTGTGTTCCATCGTCATTAAGAGGCTCTGAACGTTACAATTAACTGTCAGTTATGCGTCGTATTCGGAAAACTAGACTCACAGCAGAACGACCATAAGGTGCCCGAGGCAGCAATAGACCCTTGGAGACAGGACGACTGTCGGACGATGTATTGAATCTCGACGCAATTTGTGTGTTCCATCGTCATTAAGAGGCTCTGAACGTTACAATTAACTGTCAGTTTTGCGTCGGATTCGAAAAACTAGACTCACAGGAGAACGACGATAAGGTGCCCTAGGCAGCTGTAGACCCTTGGAGACAGGTCGGCTGCAGGACGATGTATTGAATCGCGACGCGATTTGTGTGTTCCATCGTCATTAAGAGGCACTGAACCTTACAATTAACTGTCAGTTTTGCGTCGGATTCGAATATCTAGACTCACAGAAGAACGACCATAAGGTGCCCGAGGCAGCACTAGACCCATGGAGACAAGTCGGCTGGAGGACGATGTATTGAATCGCGACGCAATTTGTGTGTTCCATCGTCATTAAGAGACTCTGAACGTTACAATTAACTGTCAGTTTTGCGCCGGATTCGAAAAACTACACTCCTAGGAGAACGACCAAAAGGTGCCCGGGGCAGCAATAGTACCTCGGAGACAAGTCGGCTGGAGGACGATGTATTGAATCGCGGCGCAATTTGTGTGTTCCATCGTCATTAAGAGGCTCTGAACGTTACAATTAACTGTCAGTTTTGCGCCGGATTCGAAAAACTACACTCCTAGGAGAACGACCAAAAGGTGCCCGCGGCAGCAATAGTACCTCGGAGACAAGTCGGCTGGAGGACGATGTATTGAATCGCGACGCAATTTGAGTGTTCCATCGTCATTAACAGGCTCTGAACGTTACAATTAACTGTCAGTTTTGCGTCGGATTCGAAAAACTAGACTCACAGGAGAACGACCATAAGGTGCCCGAGGCAGCAATAGACCCTTGGAGACAAGTCGGCCGGAGGACGATGTATTGAATCGCGACGCAATTTGTGTGTTCCATCGTCATTAAGAGGCTCTGAAAGTTACATTTAACTGTCAGTTTTGCGTCGGATTCGAAAAACTAGACTCACAGGAGAACGACCATAAGGTGCCCGAGGCAGCTATAGACTCTTGGAGACAGGTCGGCTGTCGGACGATGTATTGAATCGCGACGCAATTTGTGTGTTCCATAATTTAAGAGGCTCTGAACGTTACAATTAACTGTCAGTTTTGCGTCGGATTCGAAAAACTAGACTCACAGGAGACCGACGATAAGGTGCCCGAGGCAGCTATAGACCCTTGGAGACAAGTCGGCTGGGAGGACGATGTATTGAATCACGACGCAATTTGTGTGTTCCATCGTCATTAAGAGGCTCTGAACGTTACAATTAACTGTCAATTTTGCGTCGGATTCGAAAATCTAGACTTACAGGAGAACGACCATAAGGTGCCCGAGGCAGCACTGGACCCTTGGAGACAAGTCGGCTGGAGGACGATGTATTGAATCGCGGCGCAATTTGTGTGTTCCATCGTCATTAAGAGACTCTGAACGTTACAATTAACTGTCAGTTTTGCGCCGGATTCGAAAAACTACGCTCCTAGGAGAACGACCAAAAGGTGCCCGGGGCAGCAATAGTACCTCGGAGACAAGTCGGCTGGAGGACGATGTATTGAATCGCTTCGCAATTTGTGTGTTCCATCGTCATTAACAGGCTCTGAACGTTACAATTAACTGTCAGTTTTGCGCCGGATTCGAAAAACTACACTCCTAGGAGAACGACCAAAAGGTGCCCGCGGCAGCAATAGTACCTCGGAGACAAGTCGGCTGGAGGACGATGTATTGAATCGCGACGCAATTTGTGTGTTCCATCGTCATTAACAGGCTCTGAACGTTACAATTAACTGTCAGTTTTGCGTCGGATTCGAAAATCTAGACTCACAGGAGAACGACCATAAGGTGCCCGAGGCAGCACTAGACCCTTGGAGACAAGTCGGCTGGACGACGATGTATTGAATCGCGACGCAATTTGTGTGTCCCATCGTCATTAAGAGGCTCTTAACGTTACAATTAACTGTCAGTTTTGCGTCGGATTCGAAAAACTAGACTCACAGGAGAACGACCATAAGGTGCCCGAGGCAGCAATAGACCCTTGGAGACAAGTCGGCCGGAGGACGATGTATTGAATCGCGACGCAATTTGTGTGTTCCATCGTCATTAAGAGGCTCTGAACGTTACAATTAACTGTCAGTTTTGCGCCGGATTCGAAAAACTACACTCCTAGGAGAACGACCAAAAGGTGCCCGGGGCAGCAATAGTACCTCGGAGACAAGTCGGCTGGAGGACGATGTATTGAATCGCGACGCAATTTGTGTGTTCCATCGTCATTAACAGGCTCTGAACGTTACAATTAACTGTCAGTTTTGCGCCGGATTCGAAAAACTACACTCCTAGGAGAACGACCAAAAGGTGCCCGGGGCAGCAATAGTACCTCGGAGACATGTCGGCTGGAGGACGATGTATTGAATCGCGACGCAATTTGTGTGTTCCATCGTCATTAACAGGCTCTGAACGTTACAATTAACTGTCAGTTTTGCGCCGGATTCGAAAAACTACACTCCTAGGAGAACGACCAAAAGGTGCCCGGGGCAGCAATAGTACCTCGGAGACAAGTCGGCTGGAGGACGATGTATTGAATCGCGGCGCAATTTGTGTGTTCCATCGTCATTAAGAGGCTCTGAACGTTACAATTAACTGTCAGTTATGCGTCGTATTCGGAAAACTAGACTCACAGCAGAACGACCATAAGGTGCCCGAGGCAGCAATAGACCCTTGGAGACAGGACGACTGTCGGACGATGTATTGAATCTCGACGCAATTTGTGTGTTCCATCGTCATTAAGAGGCTCTGAACGTTACAATTAACTGTCAGTTTAGCGTCGGATTCGAAAAACTAGACTCACAGGAGAACGACGATAAGGTGCCCTAGGCAGCTGTAGACCCTTGGAGAAAAGTCGGCTGGAGGACGATGTATTGAATCGCGACGCAATTTGTGTGTTCCATCGTCATTAAGAGGCTCTGAACGTTACAATTAACTGTCAGTTTTGCGTCGGATTCGAAAATCTAGACTCACAGGAGAACGACCATAAGGTGCCCGAGGCAGCACAAGATCCTTGGAGACAGGTCGGCTGCAGGACGATGTATTGAATCGCGACGCGATTTGTGTGTTCCATCGTCATTAAGAGGCTCTGAACCTTACAATTAACTGTCAGTTTTGCGTCGGATTCGAATATCTAGACTCACAGAAGAACGACCATAAGGTGCCCGAGGCAGCACTAGACCCATGGAGACAAGTCGGCTGGAGGACGATGTATTGAATCGCGACGCAATTTGTGTGTTCCATCGTCATTAAGAGACTCTGAACGTTACAATTAACTGTCAGTTTTGCGCCGGATTCGAAAAACTACACTCCTAGGAGAACGACCAAAAGGTGCCCGGGGCAGCAATAGTACCTCGGAGACAAGTCGGCTGGAGGACGATGTATTGAATCGCGGCGCAATTTGTGTGTTCCATCGTCATTAAGAGGCTCTGAACGTTACAATTAACTGTCAGTTTTGCGCCGGATTCGAAAAACTACACTCCTAGGAGAACGACCAAAAGGTGCCCGCGGCAGCAATAGTACCTCGGAGACAAGTCGGCTGGAGGACGATGTATTGAATCGCGACGCAATTTGTGTGTTCCATCGTCATTAACAGGCTCTGAACGTTACAATTAACTGTCAGTTTTGCGTCGGATTCGAAAATCTAGACTCACAGGAGAACGACCATAAGGTGCCCGAGGCAGCACTAGACCCTTGGAGACAAGTCGGCTGGACGACGATGTATTGAATCGCGACGCAATTTGTGTGTCCCATCGTCATTAAGAGGCTCTGAACGTTACAATTAACTGTCAGTTTTGCGTCGGATTCGAAAAACTAGACTCACAGGAGAACGACCATAAGGTGCCCGAGGCAGCAATAGACCCTTGGAGACAAGTCGGCCGGAGGACGATGTATTGAATCGCGACGCAATTTGTGTGTTCCATCGTCATTAAGAGGCTCTGAACGTTACAATTAACTGTCAGTTTTGCGCCGGATTCGAAAAACTACACTCCTAGGAGAACGACCAAAAGGTGCCCGGGGCAGCAATAGTACCTCGGAGACAAGTCGGCTGGAGGACGATGTATTGAATCGCGACGCAATTTGTGTGTTCCATCGTCATTAACAGGCTCTGAACGTTACAATTAACTGTCAGTTTTGCGCCGGATTCGAAAAACTACACTCCTAGGAGAACGACCAAAAGGTGCCCGGGGCAGCAATAGTACCTCGGAGACATGTCGGCTGGAGGACGATGTATTGAATCGCGACGCAATTTGTGTGTTCCATCGTCATTAACAGGCTCTGAACGTTACAATTAACTGTCAGTTTTGCGCCGGATTCGAAAAACTACACTCCTAGGAGAACGACCAAAAGGTGCCCGGGGCAGCAATAGTACCTCGGAGACAAGTCGGCTGGAGGACGATGTATTGAATCGCGGCGCAATTTGTGTGTTCCATCGTCATTAAGAGGCTCTGAACGTTACAATTAACTGTCAGTTATGCGTCGTATTCGGAAAACTAGACTCACAGCAGAACGACCATAAGGTGCCCGAGGCAGCAATAGACCCTTGGAGACAGGACGACTGTCGGACGATGTATTGAATCTCGACGCAATTTGTGTGTTCCATCGTCATTAAGAGGCTCTGAACGTTACAATTAACTGTCAGTTTTGCGTCGGATTCGAAAAACTAGACTCACAGGAGAACGACGATAAGGTGCCCTAGGCAGCTGTAGACCCTTGGAGACAGGTCGGCTGCAGGACGATGTATTGAATCGCGACGCGATTTGTGTGTTCCATCGTCATTAAGAGGCACTGAACCTTACAATTAACTGTCAGTTTTGCGTCGGATTCGAATATCTAGACTCACAGAAGAACGACCATAAGGTGCCCGAGGCAGCACTAGACCCATGGAGACAAGTCGGCTGGAGGACGATGTATTGAATCGCGACGCAATTTGTGTGTTCCATCGTCATTAAGAGACTCTGAACGTTACAATTAACTGTCAGTTTTGCGCCGGATTCGAAAAACTACACTCCTAGGAGAACGACCAAAAGGTGCCCGGGGCAGCAATAGTACCTCGGAGACAAGTCGGCTGGAGGACGATGTATTGAATCGCGGCGCAATTTGTGTGTTCCATCGTCATTAAGAGGCTCTGAACGTTACAATTAACTGTCAGTTTTGCGCCGGATTCGAAAAACTACACTCCTAGGAGAACGACCAAAAGGTGCCCGCGGCAGCAATAGTACCTCGGAGACAAGTCGGCTGGAGGACGATGTATTGAATCGCGACGCAATTTGAGTGTTCCATCGTCATTAACAGGCTCTGAACGTTACAATTAACTGTCAGTTTTGCGTCGGATTCGAAAAACTAGACTCACAGGAGAACGACCATAAGGTGCCCGAGGCAGCAATAGACCCTTGGAGACAAGTCGGCCGGAGGACGATGTATTGAATCGCGACGCAATTTGTGTGTTCCATCGTCATTAAGAGGCTCTGAAAGTTACATTTAACTGTCAGTTTTGCGTCGGATTCGAAAAACTAGACTCACAGGAGAACGACCATAAGGTGCCCGAGGCAGCTATAGACCCTTGGAGTCAGGTCGGCTGGAGGACGATGTATTGAATCGCGACGCAATTTGTGTGTTCCATCGTCATTAAGAGGCTCTGAAAGTTACATCTAACTGTCAGTTTTGCGTCGGATTCGAAAAACTAGACTCACAGGAGAACGACGATAAGGTGCCCGAGGCAGCTATAGACCCTTGGAGACAAGACGGCTGGAGGACGATGTATTGAATCGCGACGCAATTTGTGTGTTCCATCGTCATTAACAGGCTCTGAACGTTACAATTAACTGTCAGTTATGCGTCGTATTCGGAAAACTAGACTCACAGCAGAACGACCATAAGGTGCCCGAGGCAGCAATAGACCCTTGGAGACAGGTCGGCTGTCGGACGATGTATTGAATCGCGACGCAATTTGTGTGTTCCATCGTCATTAACAGGCTCTGAACGTTACAATTAACTGTCAGTTTTGCGTCGGATTCGAAAAACTAGACTCACAGGAGAACGACCATAAGGTGCCCGAGGCAGCAATAGACCCTTGGAGACAAGTCGGCCGGAGGACGATGTATTGAATCGCGACGCAATTTGTGTGTTCCATCGTCATTAAGAGGCTCTGAAAGTTACATTTAACTGTCAGTTTTGCGTCGGATTCGAAAAACTAGACTCACAGGAGAACGACCATAAGGTGCCCGAGGCAGCTATAGACCCTTGGAGTCAGGTCGGCTGGAGGACGATGTATTGAATCGCGACGCAATTTGTGTGTTCCATCGTCATTAAGAGGCTCTGAAAGTTACATCTAACTGTCAGTTTTGCGTCGGATTCGAAAAACTAGACTCACAGGAGAACGACGATAAGGTGCCCGAGGCAGCTATAGACCCTTGGAGACAAGTCGGCTGGAGGACGATGTATTGAATCGCGACGCAATTTGTGTGTTCCATCGTCATTAACAGTCTCTGAACGTTACAATTAACTGTCAGTTATGCGTCGTATTCGGAAAACTAGACTCACAGCAGAACGACCATAAGGTGCCCGAGGCAGCAATAGACCCTTGGAGACAGGTCGGCTGTCGGACGACGTATTGAATCTCGACGCAATTTGTGTGTTCCATCGTCATTAAGAGGCTCTGAACGTTACAATTAACTGTCAGTTTTGCGTCGGATTCGAAAAACTAGACTCACAGGAGAACGACGATAAGGTGCCCGAGGCAGCTATACACCCTTGGAGACAAGTCGGCTGGGAGGACGATGTATTGAATCACGACGCAATTTGTGTGTTCCATCGTCATTAAGAGACTCTGAACGTTACAATTAACTGTCAGTTTTGCGTCGGATTCGAAAATCTAGACTCACAGGAGAACGACCATAAGGTGCCCGAGGCAGCACTAGACCCTTGGAGACAAGTCGGCTGGACGACGATGTATTGAATCGCGACGCAATTTGTGTGTCCCATCGTCATTAAGAGGCTCTGAACGTTACAATTAACTGTCAGTTTTGCGTCGGATTCGAAAAACTAGACTCACAGGAGAACGACCATAAGGTGCCCGAGGCAGCAATAGACCCTTGGAGACAAGTCGGCCGGAGGACGATGTATTGAATCGCGACGCAATTTGTGTGTTCCATCGTCATTAAGAGGCTCTGAACGTTACAATTAACTGTCAGTTTTGCGCCGGATTCGAAAAACTACACTCCTAGGAGAACGACCAAAAGGTGCCCGGGGCAGCAATAGTACCTCGGAGACAAGTCGGCTGGAGGACGATGTATTGATTCGCGACGCAATTTGTGTGTTCCATCGTCATTAACAGGCTCTGAACGTTACAATTAACTGTCAGTTATGCGCCGTATTCGAAAAACTACACTCCTAGGAGAACGACCAAAAGGTGCCCGGGGCAGCAATAGTACCTCGGAGACAAGTCGGCTGGAGGACGATGTATTGAATCGCGACGCAATTTGTGTGTTCCATCGTCATTAACAGGCTCTGAACGTTACAATTAACTGTCAGTTTTGCGCCGGATTCGAAAAACTACACTCCTAGGAGAACGACCAAAAGGTGCCCGGGGCAGCAATAGTACCTCGGAGACAAGTCGGCTGGAGGACGATGTATTGAATCGCGGCGCAATTTGTGTGTTCCATCGTCATTAAGAGGCTCTGAACGTTACAATTAACTGTCAGTTATGCGTCGTATTCGGAAAACTAGACTCACAGCAGAACGACCAAAAGGTGCTCGAGGCAGCAATAGACCCTTGGAGACAGGACGACTGTCGGACGATGTATTGAATTTCGACGCAATTTGTGTGTTCCATCGTCATTAAGAGGCTCTGAACGTTACAATTAACTGTCAGTTTTGCGTCGGATTCGAAAAACTAGACTCACACGAGAACGACGATAAGGTGCCCTAGGCAGCTGTAGACCCTTGGAGAAAAGTCGGCTGGAGGACGATGTATTGAATCGCGACGCAATTTGTGTGTTCCATCGTCATTAAGAGGCTCTGAACGTTACAATTAACTGTCAGTTTTGCGTCGGATTCGAAAATCTAGACTCACAGGAGAACGACCATAAGGTGCCCGAGGCAGCACAAGATCCTTGGAGACAGGTCGGCTGCAGGACGATGTATTGAATCGCGACGCAATTTGTGTGTTCCATCGTCATTAAGAGGCTCTGAACCTTACAATTAACTGTCAGTTTTGCGTCGGATTCGAATATCTAGACTCACAGAAGAACGACCATAAGGTGCCCGAGGCAGCACTAGACCCATGGAGACAAGTCGGCTGGAGGACGATGTATTGAATCGCGACGCAATTTGTGTGTTCCATCGTCATTAAGAGACTCTGAACGTTACAATTAACTGTCAGTTTTGCGCCGGATTCGAAAAACTACACTCCTAGGAGAACGACCAAAAGGTGCCCGCGGCAGCAATAGTACCTCGGAGACAAGTCGGCTGGAGGACGATGTATTGAATCGCGACGCAATTTGTGTGTTCCATCGTCATTAACAGGCTCTGAACGTTACAATTAACTGTCAGTTTTGCGTCGGATTCGAAAAACTAGACTCACAGGAGAACGACCATAAGGTGCCCGAGGCAGCAATAGACCCTTGGAGACAAGTCGGCCGGAGGACGATGTATTGAATCGCGACGCAATTTGTGTGTTCCATCGTCATTAAGAGGCTCTGAAAGTTACATTTAACTGTCAGTTTTGCGTCGGATTCGAAAAACTAGACTCACAGGAGAACGACCATAAGGTGCCCGAGGCAGCTATAGACCCTTGGAGTCAGGTCGGCTGGAGGACGATGTATTGAATCGCGACGCAATTTGTGTGTTCCATCGTCATTAAGAGGCTCTGAAAGTTACATCTAACTGTCAGTTTTGCGTCGGATTCGAAAAACTAGACTCACAGGAGAACGACGATAAGGTGCCCGAGGCAGCTATAGACCCTTGGAGACAAGTCGGCTGGAGGACGATGTATTGAATCGCGACGCAATTTGTGTGTTCCATCGTCATTAACAGTCTCTGAACGTTACAATTAACTGTCAGTTATGCGTCGTATTCGGAAAACTAGACTCACAGCAGAACGACCATAAGGTGCCCGAGGCAGCAATAGACCCTTGGAGACAGGTCGGCTGTCGGACGATGTATTGAATCGCGACGCAATTTGTGTGTTCCATCGTCATTAACAGGCTCTGAACGTTACAATTAACTGTCAGTTTTGCGTCGGATTCGAAAAACTAGACTCACAGGAGAACGACCATAAGGTGCCCGAGGCAGCAATAGACCCTTGGAGACAAGTCGGCCGGAGGACGATGTATTAATCGCGACGCAATTTGTGTGTTCCATCGTCATTAAGAGGCTCTGAAAGTTACATTTAACTGTCAGTTTTGCGTCGGATTCGAAAAACTAGACTCACAGGAGAACGACCATAAGGTGCCCGGGGCAGCTATAGACCCTTGGAGTCAGGTCGGCTGGAGGACGATGTATTGAATCGCGACGCAATTTGTGTGTTCCATCGTCATTAAGAGACTCTGAACGTTACAATTAACTGTCAGTTTTGCGTCGGATTCGAAAATCTAGACTCACAGGAGTACGACCATAAGGTGCCCGAGGCAGCACTAGACCCTTGGAGACAAGTCGGCTGGACGACGATGTATTGAATCGCGACGCAATTTGTGTGTCCCATCGTCATTAAGAGGCTCTGAACGTTACAATTAACTGTCAGTTTTGCGTCGGATTCGAAAAACTAGACTCACAGGAGAACGACCATAAGGTGCCCGAGGCAGCAATAGACCCTTGGAGACAAGTCGGCCGGAGGACGATGTATTGAATCGCGACGCAATTTGTGTGTTCCATCGTCATTAAGAGGCTCTGAACGTTACAATTAACTGTCAGTTTTGCGCCGGATTCGAAAAACTACACTCCTAGGAGAACGACCAAAAGGTGCCCGGGGCAGCAATAGTACCTCGGAGACAAGTCGGCTGGAGGACGATGTATTGATTCGCGACGCAATTTGTGTGTTCCATCGTCATTAACAGGCTCTGAACGTTACAATTAACTGTCAGTTTTGCGCCGGATTCGAAAAACTACACTCCTAGGAGAACGACCAAAAGGTGCCCGGGGCAGCAATAGTACCTCGGAGACAAGTCGGCTGGAGGACGATGTATTGAATCGCGACGCAATTTGTGTGTTCCATCGTCATTAACAGGCTCTGAACGTTACAATTAACTGTCAGTTTTGCGCCGGATTCGAAAAACTACACTCCTAGGAGAACGACCAAAAGGTGCCCGGGGCAGCAATAGTACCTCGGAGACAAGTCGGCTGGAGGACGATGTATTGAATCGCGGCGCAATTTGTGTGTTCCATCGTCATTAAGAGGCTCTGAACGTTACAATTAACTGTCAGTTATGTGTCGTATTCGGAAAACTAGACTCACAGCAGAACGACCATAAGGTGCCCGAGGCAGCAATAGACCCTTGGAGACAGGACGACTGTTGGACGATGTATTGAATCTCGACGCAATTTGTGTGTTCCATCGTCATTAAGAGGCTCTGAACGTTACAATTAACTGTCAGTTTTGCGTCGGATTCGAAAAACTAGACTCACAGGAGAACGACGATAAGGTGCCCTAGGCAGCTGTAGACCCTTGGAGACAAGTCGGCTGGAGGACGATGTATTGAATCGCGACGCAATTTGTGTGTTCCATCGTCATTAAGAGGCTCTGAACGTTACAATTAACTGTCAGTTTTGCGTCGGATTCGAAAATCTAGACTCACAGGAGAACGACCATAAGGTGCCCGAGGCAGCACAAGATCCTTGGAGACAGGTCGGCTGCAGGACGATGTATTGAATCGCGACGCAATTTGTGTGTTCCATCGTCATTAAGAGGCTCTGAACCTTACAATTAACTGTCAGTTTTGCGTCGGATTCGAATATCTAGACTCACAGAAGAACGACCATAAGGTGCCCGAGGCAGCACTAGACCCATGGAGACAAGTCGGCTGGAGGACGATGTATTGAATCGCGACGCAATTTGTGTGTTCCATCGTCATTAAGAGACTCTGAACGTTACAATTAACTGTCAGTTTTGCGCCGGATTCGAAAAACTACACTCCTAGGAGAACGACCAAAAGGTGCCCGGGGCAGCAATAGTACCTCGGAGACAAGTCGGCTGGAGGACGATGTATTGAATCGCGGCGCAATTTGTGTGTTCCATCGTCATTAAGAGGCTCTGAACGTTACAATTAACTGTCAGTTTTGCGCCGGATTCGAAAAACTACACTCCTAGGAGAAATACCAAAAGGTGCCCGCGGCAGCAATAGTACCTCGGAGACAAGTCGGCTGGAGGACGATGTATTGAATCGCGACGCAATTTGTGTGTTCCATCGTCATTAACAGGCTCTGAACGTTACAATTAACTGTCAGTTTTGCGTCGGATTCGAAAAACTAGACTCACAGGAGAACGACCATAAGGTGCCCGAGGCAGCAATAGACCCTTGGAGACAAGTCGGCCGGAGGACGATGTATTGAATCGCGACGCAATTTGTGTGTTCCATCGTCATTAACAGGCTCTGAAAGTTACATTTAACTGTCAGTTTTGCGTCGGATTCGAAAAACTAGACTCACAGGAGAACGACCATAAGGTGCCCGAGGCAGCTATAGACCCTTGGAGTCAGGTCGGCTGGAGGACGATGTATTGAATCGCGACGAAATTTGTGTGTTCCATCGTCATTAAGAGGCTCTGAAAGTTACATCTAACTGTCAGTTTTGCGTCGGATTCGAAAAACTAGACTCACAGGAGAACGACGATAAGGTGCCCGAGGCAGCTATAGACCCTTGGAGACAAGTCGGCTGGAGGACGATGTATTGAATCGCGTCGCAATTTGTGTGTTCCATCGTCATTAACAGTCTCTGAACGTTACAATTAACTGTCAGTTATGCGTCGTATTCGGAAAACTAGACTCACAGCAGAACGACCATAAGGTGCCCGAGGCAGCAATAGACCCTTGGAGACAGGTCGGCTGTCGGACGATGTATTGAATCTCGACGCAATTTGTGTGTTCCATCGTCATTAAGAGGCTCTGAACGTTACAATTAACTGTCAGTTTTGCGGCGGATTCGAAAAACTAGACTCACAGGAGAACGACGATAAGGTGCCCGAGGCAGCTATAGACCCATGGAGACAAGTCGGCTGGGAGGACGATGTATTGAATCACGACGCAATTTGTGTGTTCCATCGTCATTAAGAGACTCTGAACGTTACAATTAACTGTCAGTTTTGCGTCGGATTCGAAAATCTAGACTCACAGGAGAACGACCATAAGGTGCCAGAGGAGACAAGTCGGCTGTCGGACGATGTATTGAATCGCGACGCAATTTGTGTGTTCCATCGTCATTAACAGGCTCTGAACGTTACAATTAACTGTCAGATTTGCGCCGGATTCGAAAAACTACACTCCTAGGAGACCGACCAAAAGGTGCCCGGGGCAGCAATAGTACCTCGGAGACAAGTCGGCTGGAGGACGATGTATTGAATCGCGGCGCAATTTGTGTGTTCCATCGTCATTAAGAGGCTCTGAACGTTACAATTAACTGTCAGTTATGCGTCGTATTCGGAAAACTAGACTCACAGCAGAACGACCATAAGGTGCCCGAGGCAGCAATAGACCCTTGGAGACAGGACGACTGTCGGACGATGTATTGAATCTCGACGCAATTTGTGTGTTCCATCGTCATTAAGAGGCTCTGAACGTTACAATTAACTGTCAGTTTTGCGTCGGATTCGAAAAACTAGACTCACAGGAGAACGACGATAAGGTGCCCTAGGCAGCTGTAGACCCTTGGAGACAAGTCGGCTGGAGGACGATGTATTGAATCGCGACGCAATTTGTGTGTTCCATCGTCATTAAGAGGCTCTGAACGTTACAATTAACTGTCAGTTTTGCGTCGGATTCGAAAATCTAGACTCACAGGAGAACGACCATAAGGTGCCCGAGGCAGCACAAGATCCTTGGAGACAGGTCGGCTGCAGGACGATGTATTGAATCGCGACGCAATTTGTGTGTTCCATCGTCATTAAGAGGCTCTGAACGTTACAATTAACTGTCAGTTTTGCGTCGGATTCGAATATCTAGACTCACAGAAGAACGACCATAAGGTGCCCGAGGCAGCACTAGACCCATGGAGACAAGTCTGCTGGAGGACGATGTATTCAATCGCGACGCAATTTGTATGTTCCATCGTCATTAAGAGACTCTGAACGTTACAATTAACTGTCAGTTTTGCGCCGGATTCGAAAAACTACACTCCTAGGAGAACGACCAAAAGGTGCCCGGGGCAGCAATAGTACCTCGGAGACAAGTCGGCTGGAGGACGATGTATTGATTCGCGGCGCAATTTGTGTGTTCCATCGTCATTAAGAGGCTCTGAACGTTACAATTAACTGTCAGTTTTGCGCCGGATTCGAAAAACTACACTCCTAGGAGAACGTCCAAAAGGTGCCCGCGGCAGCAATAGTACCTCGGAGACAAGTCGGCTGGAGGACGATGTATTGAATCGCGACGCAATTTGTGTGTTCCGTCGTCATTAACAGGCTCTGAACGTTACAATTAACTGTCAGTTTTGCGTCGGATTCGAAAAACTAGACTCACAGGAGAACGACCATAAGGTGCCCGAGGCAGCAATAGACCCTTGGAGACAGGACGACTGTCGGACGATGTATTGAATCTCGACGCAATTTGTGTGTTCCATCGTCATTAAGAGGCTCTGAACGTTACAATTAACTGTCAGTTTTGCGTCGGATTCGAAAAACTAGACTCACAGGAGAACGACGATAAGGTGCCCTAGGCAGCTGTAGACCCTTGGAGACAAGTCGGCTGGAGGACGATGTATTGAATCGCGACGCAATTTGTGTGTTCCATCGTCATTAAGAGGCTCTGAACGTTACAATTAACTGTCAGTTTTGCGTCGGATTCGAAAATCTAGACTCACAGGAGAACGACCATAAGGTGCCCGAGGCAGCACAAGATCCTTGGAGACAGGTCGGCTGCAGGACGATGTATTGAATCGCGACGCAATTTGTGTGTTCCATCGTCATTAAGAGGCTCTGAACGTTACAATTAACTGTCAGTTTTGCGTCGGATTCTAATATCTAGACTCACAGAAGAACGACCATAAGGTGCCCGAGGCAGCACTAGACCCATGGAGACAAGTCTGCTGGAGGACGATGTATTCAATCGCGACGCAATTTGTGTGTTCCATCGTCATTAAGAGACTCTGAACGTTACAATTAACTGTCAGTTTTGCGCCGGATTCGAAAAACTACACTCCTAGGAGAACGACCAAAAGGTGCCCGGGGCAGCAATAGTACCTCGGAGACAAGTCGGCTGGAGGACGATGTATTGATTCGCGGCGCAATTTGTGTGTTCCATCGTCATTAAGAGGCTCTGAACGTTACAATTAACTGTCAGATTTGCGCCGGATTCGAAAAACTACACTCCTAGGAGAACGACCAAAAGGTGCCCGCGGCAGCAATAGTACCTCGGAGACAAGTCGGCTGGAGGACGATGTATTGAATCGCGACGCAATTTGTGTGTTCCATCGTCATTAACAGGCTCTGAACGTTACAATTAACTGTCAGTTTTGCGTCGGATTCGAAAAACTAGACTCACAGGAGAACGACCATAAGGTGCCCGAGGCAGCAATAGACCCTTGGAGACAAGTCTGCCGGAGGACGATGTATTGAATCGCGACGCAATTTGTGTGTTCCATCGTCATTAAGTAGCTCTGAAAGTTACATTTAACTGTCAGTTTTGCGTCGGATTCGAAAAACTAGACTCACAGGAGAACGACCATAAGGTGCCCGAGGCAGCTATAGACCCTTGGAGTCAGGTCGGCTGGAGGACGATGTATTGAATCGCGACGCAATTTGTGTGTTCCATCGTCATTAAGAGGCTCTGAAAGTTACATCTAACTGTCAGTTATGCGTCGGATTCGAAAAACTAGACTCACAGGAGAACGACGATAAGGTGGCCGAGGCAGCTATAGACCCTTGGAGACAAGTCGGCTGGAGGACGATGTATTGAATCGCGACGCAATTTGTGTGTTCCATCGTCATTAACAGTCTCTGAACGTTACAATTAACTGTCAGTTATGCGTCGTATTCGGAAAACTAGACTCACAGCAGAACGACCATAAGGTGCCCGAGGCAGCAATAGACCCTTGGAGACTGGTCGGCTGTCGGACGATGTATTGAATCTCGACGCAATTTGTGTGTTCCATCGTCATTAAGAGGCTCTGAACGTTACAATTAACTGTCAGTTTTGCGTCGGATTCGAAAAACTAGACTCACAGGAGAACGACGATAAGGTGCCCGAGGCAGCTATAGACCCATGGAGACAAGTCGGCTGGGAGGACGATGTATTGAATCACGACGCAATTTGTGTGTTCCATCGTCATTAGGAGACTCTGAACGTTACAATTAACTGTCAGTTTTGCGTCGGATTCGAAGATCTAGACTCACAGGAGAACGACCATAAGGTGCCCGAGGCAGCACTAGACCCTTGGAGACAAGTCGGCTGGAGGACGATGTATTGAATCGCGACGCAATTTGTGTGTCCCATCGTCATTAAGAGGCTCTGAACGTTATAATTAACTGGCAGTTTTGCGTCGGATTCGAAAAACTAGACTCACAGGAGAACGACCATAAGGTGCCCGAGGCAGCAATAGACCCTTGGAGACAAGTCGGCCAGAGGACGATGTATTGAATCGCGACGCAATTTGTGTGTTCCATCGTCATTAAGAGGCTCTGAACGTTACAATTAACTGTCAGTTTTGCGTCGGATTCGAAAATCTAGACTCACAGGAGAACGACCATAAGGTGCCAGAGGCAGCACTAGTCCCTTGGAGACAAGTCGGCTGTCGGACGATGTATTGAATCGCGACGCAATTTGCGTGTTCCATCGTCATTAAGAGGCTCTGAACCTTACAATTAACTGTCAGTTTTGCGTCGGATTCGAATATCTAGACTCACAGAAGAACGACCATAAGGTGCCCGAGGCAGCACTAGACCCATGGAGGCAAGTCGGCTGGAGGACGATGTATTGAATCGCGACGCAATTTGTGTGTTCCATCGTCATTAAGAGACTCTGAACGTTACAATTAACTGTCAGTTTTGCGCCGGATTCGAAAAACTACACTCCTAGGAGAACGACCAAAAGGTGCCCGGGGCAGCAATAGTACCTCGGAGACAAGCCGGCTGGAGGACTATGTATAGAATCGCGGCGCAATTTGTGTGTTCCATCGTCATTAAGAGGCTCTGAACGTTACGATTAACTGTCAGTTATGCGTCGTATTCGGAAAACTAGACTCACAGCAGAACGACCATAAGGTGCCCGAGGCAGCAATAGACCCTTGGAGACAGGACGACTGTCGGACGATGTATTGAATCTCGACGCAATTTGTGTGTTCCATCGTCATTAAGAGGCTCTGAACGTTACAATTAACTGTCAGTTTTGCGTCGGATTCAAAAAACTAGACTCACAGGAGAACGACGATAAGGTGCCCTAGGCAGCTGTAGACCCTTGGAGACAAGTAGGCTGGAGGACGATGTATTGAATCGCGACGCAATTTGTGTGTTCCATCGTCATTAAGAGGCTCTGAACGTTACAATTAACTGTCAGTTTTGCGTCGGATTCGAAAATCTAGACTCACAGGAGAACGACCATAAGGTGCCCGAGGCAGCACAAGATCCTTGGAGACAGGTCGGCTGGAGGACGATGTATTGAATCGCGACGCAATTTGTGTGTTCCATCGTCATTAAGAGGCTCTGAACGTTACAATTAACTGTCAGTTTTGCGTCGGATTCGAATATCTAGACTCACAGAAGAACGACCATAAGGTGCCCGAGGCAGCACTAGACCCTTGGAGACAAGTCGGCTGGAGGACGATGTATTGAATCGCGACGCAATTTGTGTGTTCCATCGTCATTAAGGGGCTCTGAACCTTACAATTAACTGTCAGTTTTGCGCCGGATTTGAAAAACTACACTCCTAGGAGAACGACCAAAAGGTGCCCGGGGCAGCAATAGTACCTCGGAGACAAGTCGGCTGGAGGACGATGTATTGAATCGCGACGCAATTTGTGTGTTCCATCGTCATTAAGAGGCTCTGATCGTTACAATTAACTGTCAGTTTTGCGCCGGATTTGAAAAACTACACTCCTAGGAGAACGACCAAAAGGTGCCCGGGGCAGCAATAGTACCTCGGAGACAAGTCGGCTGGAGGACGATGTATTGAATCGCGACGCAATTTGTGTGTTCCATCGTCATTAACAGGCTCTGAACGTTACAATTAACTGTCAGTTATGCTTCGTATTCGGAAAACTTGACTCACAGGAGAACGACCATAAGGTGCCCGAGGCAGCAATAGACTCTTGGAGACAGGTCGGCTGTCGGACAATGTATTGAATCTCGACGCAATTTGTGTGTTCCATCGTCATTAAGAGGCTCTGAACGTTACAATTAACTGTCAGTTTTGCGTCGGATTCGAAAAACTAGACTCACAGGAGAACGACGAAAAGGTGCCCGAGGCAGCTATAGACCCTTAGAGACAAGTCGGCTGGGAGGACGATGTATTGAATCACGACGCAATTTGTGTGTTCCATCGTCATTAAGAGGCTCTGAACGTTACAATTAACTGTCAATTTTGCGTCGGATTCGAAAATCTAGACTTACAGGAGAACGACCATAAGGTGCCCGAGGCAGCACTAGACCCTTGGAGACAAGGCGGCTGGAGGACGATGTATTGAATCGCGACGCAATTTGTGTGTTCCATCGTCATTAAGAGGCTCTGAACGTTACAATTAACTGTCAGTTTAGCGTCGGATTCGAATATCTAGACTCACAGAAGAACGACCATAAGGTGCCCGAGGCAGCACTAGACCCTTGGAGACAAGTCGGCTGGAGGACGATGTATTGAATCGCGACGCAATTTGTGTGTTCCATCGTCATTAACAGGCTCTGAACGTTAAATTAACTGTCAGTTATGCGTCGTATTCGGAAAACTAGACTCACAGCAGAACGACCATAAGGTGCCCGAGGCAGCAATAGACGCTTGGAGACAGGTCGGCTGTCAGACGATGTATTGAATCTCGACGCAATTTGTGTGTTCCATCGTCATTAAGAGGCTCTGAACGTTACAATTAACTGTCAGTTTTGCGTCGGATTCGAAAAACTAGACTCACAGGAGAACGACGATAAGGTGCCCGAGGCAGCTATAGACCCTTGGAGACAAGTCGGCTGGGAGGACGATGTATTGAATCACGACGCAATTTGTGTGTTCCATCGTCATTAAGAGGCTCTGAACGTTACAATTAACTGTCAATTTTGCGTCGGATTCGAAAATCTAGACTTACAGGAGAACGACCATAAGGTGCCCGAGGCAGCACTAGACCCTTGGAGACAAGTCGGCTGGAGGACGATGTATTGAATCGCGACGCAATTTGTGTGTTCCATCGTCATTAAGAGGCTCTGAACGTTACAATTAACTGGCAGTTTTGCGTCGGATTCGAAAAACTAGACTCACAAGAGAACGACCATAAGGTGCCCGAGGCAGCAATAGACCCTTGGAGACAAGTCGGCCGGAGGACGATGTACTGAATCGCGACGCAATTTGTGTGTTCCATCGTCATTAAGAGGTTCTGAACGTTACAATTAACTGTCAGTTTAGCGTCGGATTCGAATATCTAGACTCACAGAAGAACGACCATAAGGTGCCCGAGGCAGCACTAGACCCTTGGAGACAAGTCGGCTGGAGGACGATGTATTGAATCGCGACGCAATTTGTGTGTTCCATCGTCATTAACAGGCTCTGAACGTTAAATTAACTGTCAGTTATGCGTCGTATTCGGAAAACTAGACTCACAGCAGAACGACCATAAGGTGCCCGAGGCAGCAATAGACTCTTGGAGACAGGTCGGCTGTCGGACGATGTATTGAATCTCGACGCAATTTGTGTGTTCCATCGTCATTAAGAGGCTCTGAACGTTACAATTAACTGTCAGTTTTGCGTCGGATTCGAAAAACTAGACTCACAGGAGAACGACGATAAGGTGCTCGAGGCAGCTATAGACCCTTGGAGACAAGTCGGCTGGGAGGACGATGTATTGAATCACGACGCAATTTGTGTGTTCCATCGTCATTAAGAGGCTCTGAACGTTACAATTAACTGTCAATTTTGAGTCGGATTCGAAAATCTAGACTTACAGGAGAACGACCATAAGGTGCCCGAGGCAGCACTAGACCCATGGAGACAAGTCGGCTGTCGGACGATGTATTGAATCGCGACGCAATTTGTGTGTTCCATCGTCATTAAGAGACTCTGAACGTTACAATTAACTGTCAGTTTTGCGCCGGATTCGAAAAACTACACTCCTAGGAGAACGACCAAAAGGTGCCCGGGGCAGCAATAGTACCTCGGAGACAAGTCGGCTGGAGGACGATGTATTGAATCGCGACGCAATTTGTGTGTTCCATCGTCATTAACAGGCTCTGAACGTTACAATTAACTGTCAGTTTTGCTCCGGATTCGAAAAACTACACTCCTAGGAGAACGACCAAAAGGTGCACGGGGCAGCAATAGTACCTCGGAGACAAGTCGGCTGGAGGACGATGTATTGAATCGCGGCGCAATTTGTGTGTTCCATCGTCATTAACAGGCTCTGAACGTTACAATTAACTGTCAGTTATGCGTCGTATTCGGAAAACTAGACTCACAGCAGAACGACCATAAGGTGCCCGAGGCAGCAATAGACCCTTGGAGACAGGACGACTGTCGGACGATGTATTGAATCTCGACGCAATTTGTGTGTTCCATCGTCATTAACAGGCTCTGAACGTTACAATTAACTGTCAGTTTTGCGTCGGATTCGAAAAACTAGACTCACAGGAGAACGACGATAAGGTGCCCTAGGCAGCTGTAGACCCTTGGAGACAAGTCGGCTGGAGGACGATGTATTGAATCGCGACGCAATTTGTGTGTTCCATCGTCATTAAGAGGCTCTGAACGTTACAATTAACTGTCAGTTTTGCGTCGGATTCGAATATCTAGACTCACAGAAGAACGACCATAAGGTGCCCGAGGCAGCACTAGACCCTTGGAGACAAGTCGGCTGGAGGACGATGTATTGAATCGCGACGCAATTTGTGTGTTCCATCGTCATTAAGAGGCTCTGAACCTTACAATTAACTGTCAGTTTTGCGCCGGATTTGAAAAACTACACTCCTAGGAGAACGACCAAAAGGTGCCCGGGGCAGCAATAGTACCTCGGAGACAAGTCGGCTGGAGGACGATGTATTGATTCGCGACGCAATTTGTGTGTTCCATCGTCATTAAGAGGCTCTGATCGTTACAATTAACTGTCAGTTTTGCGCCGGATTTGAAAAACTACACTCCTAGGAGAACGACCAAAAGGTGCCCGGGGCAGCAATAGTACCTCGGAGACAAGTCGGCTGGAGGACGATGTATTGAATCGCGACGCAATTTGTGTGTTCCATCGTCATTAACAGGCTCTGAACGTTACAATTAACTGTCAGTTATGCGTCGTATTCGGAAAACTTGACTCACAGCAGAACGACCATAAGGTGCCCGAGGCAGCAATAGACTCTTGGAGACAGGTCGGCTGTCGGACGATGTATTGAATCTCGACGCAATTTGTGTGTTCCATCGTCATTAAGAGGCTCTGAACGTTACAATTAACTGTCAGTTTTGCGTCGGATTCGAAAAACTAGACTCACAGGAGAACGACGATAAGGTGCCCGAGGCAGCTATAGACCCTTAGAGACAAGTCGGCTGGGAGGACGATGTATTGAATCACGACGCAATTTGTGTGTTCCATCGTCATTAAGAGGCTCTGAACGTTACAATTAACTGTCAATTTTGCGTCGGATTCGAAAATCTAGACTTACAGGAGAACGACCATAAGGTGCCCGAGGCAGCACTAGACCCTTGGAGACAAGTCGGCTGGAGGACGATGTATTGAATCGCGACGCAATTTGTGTGTTCCATCGTCATTAAGAGGCTCTGAACGTTACAATTAACTGTCAGTTTTGCGTCGGATTCGAATATCTAGACTCACAGAAGAACGACCATAAGGTGCTCGAGGCAGCAATAGACCCTTGGAGACAAGTCGGCCGGAGGACGATGTATTGAATCGCGACGCAATTTGTGTGTTCCATCGTCATTAAGAGGCTCTGAACGTTACAATTAACTGTCAGTTTTGCGTTGGATTCGAAAATCTAGACTCACAGGAGAACGACGATAAGGTGCCCGAGGCAGCACTAGACCCTTGGAGACAAGTCGGCTGTCGGACGAAGTATTGAATCGCGACGCAATTTGTGTGTTCCATCGTCATTAAGAGGCTCTGAACGTTACAATTAACTGTCAGTTTAGCGTCGGATTCGAATATCTAGACTCACAGAAGAACGACCATAAGGTGCCCGAGGCAGCACTAGACCCTTGGAGACAAGTCGGCTGGAGGACGATGTATTGAATCGCGATGCAATTTGTGTGTTCCATCGTCATTAACAGGCTCTGAACGTTAAATTAACTGTCAGTTATGCGTCGTATTCGGAAAACTAGACTCACAGCAGAACGACCATAAGGTGCCCGAGGCAGCAATAGACTCTTGGAGACAGGTCGGCTGTCAGACGATGTATTGAATCTCGACGCAATTTGTGTGTTCCATCGTCATTAAGAGGCTCTGAACGTTACAATTAACTGTCAGTTTTGCGTCGGATTCGAAAAACTAGACTCACAGGAGAACGACGATAAGGTGCCCGAGGCAGCTATAGACCCTTGGAGACAAGTCGGCTGGGAGGACGATGTATTGAATCACGACGCAATTTGTGTGTTCCATCGTCATTAAGAGGCTCTGAACGTTACAATTAACTGTCAATTTTGCGTCGGATTCGAAAATCTAGACTTACAGGAGAACGACCATAAGGTGCCCGAAGCAGCACTAGACCCTTGGAGACAAGTCGGCTGGAGGACGATGTATTGAATCGCGACGCAATTTGTGTGTTCCATCGTCATTAAGAGGCTCTGAACGTTACAATTAACTGGCAGTTTTGCGTCGGATTCGAAAAACTAGACTCACAAGAGAACGACCATAAGGTGCCCGAGGCAGCAATAGACCCTTGGAGACAAGTCGGCCGGAGGACGATGTACTGAATCGCGACGCAATTTGTGTGTTCCATCGTCATTAAGAGGCTCTGAACGTTACAATTAACTGTCAGTTTAGCGTCGGATTCGAATATCTAGACTCACAGAAGAACGACCATAAGGTGCCCGAGGCAGCACTAGACCCTTGGAGACAAGTCGGCTGGAGGACGATGTATTGAATCGCGACGCAATTTGTGTGTTCCATCGTCATTAACAGGCTCTGAACGTTAAATTAACTGTCAGTTATGCGTCGTATTCGGAAAACTAGACTCACAGCAGAACGACCATAAGGTGCCCGAGGCAGCAATAGACTCTTGGAGACAGGTCGGCTGTCGGACGATGTATTGAATCTCGACGCAATTTGTGTGTTCCATCGTCATTAAGAGGCTCTGAACGTTACAATTAACTGTCAGTTTTGCGTCGGATTCGAAAAACTAGACTCACAGGAGAACGACGATAAGGTGCCCGAGGCAGCTATAGACCCTTGGAGACAAGTCGGCTGGGAGGACGATGTATTGAATCACGACGCAATTTGTGTGTTCCATCGTCATTAAGAGGCTCTGAACGTTACAATTAACTGTCAATTTTGAGTCGGATTCGAAAATCTAGACTTACAGGAGAACGACCATAAGGTGCCCGAGGCAGCACTAGACCCTTGGAGACAAGTCGGCTGGAGGACGATGTATTGAATCGCGACGCAATTTGTGTGTTCCATCGTCATTAAGAGGCTCTGAACGTTACAATTAACTGGCAGTTTTGCGTCGGATTCGAAAAACTAGACTCACAAGAGAACGACCATAAGGTGCCCGAGGCAGCAATAGACCCTTGGAGACAAGTCGGCCGGAGGACGATGTACTGAATCGCGACGCAATTTGTGTGTTCCATCGTCATTAAGAGGCTCTGAACGTTACAATTAACTGTCAGTTTTGCGTCGGATTCGAAAATCTAGACTCACAGGAGAACGACCATAAGGTGCCCGAGGCAGCACTAGACCCTTGGAGACAAGTCGGCTGTCGGACGATGTATTGGATCGCGACGCAATTTGTGTGTTCCATCGTCATTAAGAGGCTCTGAACCTTAAAATTAACTGTCAGTTTTGCGTCGGATTCGAATATCTAGACTCACAGAAGAACGACCATAAGGTGCCCGAGGCAGCACTAGACCCATGGAGACAAGTCGGCTGTCGGACGATGTATTGAATCGCGACGCAATTTGTGTGTTCCATCGTCATTAAGAGACTCTGAACGTTACAATTAACTGTCAGTTTTGCTCCGGATTCGAAAAACTACACTCCTAGGAGAACGACCAAAAGGTGCACGGGGCAGCAATAGTACCTCGGAGACAAGTCGGCTGGAGGACGATGTATTGAATCGCGGCGCAATTTGTGTGTTCCATCGTCATTAACAGGCTCTGAACGTTACAATTAACTGTCAGTTATGCGTCGTATTCGGAAAACTAGACTCACAGCAGAACGACCATAAGGTGCCCGAGGCAGCAATAGACCCTTGGAGACAGGACGACTGTCGGACGATGTATTGAATCTCGACGCAATTTGTGTGTTCCATCGTCATTAACAGGCTCTGAACGTTACAATTAACTGTCAGTTTTGCGTCGGATTCGAAAAACTAGACTCACAGGAGAACGACGATAAGGTGCCCTAGGCAGCTGTAGACCCTTGGAGACAAGTCGGCTGGAGGACGATGTATTGAATCGCGACGCAATTTGTGTGTTCCATCGTCATTAAGAGGCTCTGAACGTTACAATTAACTGTCAGTTTTGCGCCGGATTTGAAAAACTACACTCCTAGGAGAACGACCAAAAGGTGCCCGGGGCAGCAATAGTACCTCGGAGACAAGTCGGCTGGAGGACGATGTATTGAATCGCGACGCAATTTGTGTGTTCCATCGTCATTAAGAGGCTCTGAACGTTACAATTAACTGTCAGTTTTGCGTCGGATTCGAAAAACTAGACTCACAGGAGAACGACCATAAGGTGCCCGAGGCAGCACTAGACCCTTGGAGACAAGTCGGCTGGAGGACGATGTATTGAATCGCGACGCAATTTGTGTGTTCCATCGTCATTAAGAGGCTCTGAACGTTACAATTAACTGTCAGTTTTGCGCCGGATTTGAAAAACTACACTCCTAGGAGAACGACCAAAAGGTGCCCGGGGCAGCAATAGTACCTCGGAGACAAGTCGGCTGGAGGACGATGTATTGAATCGCGACGCAATTTGTGTGTTCCATCGTCATTAACAGACTCTGAACGTTACAATTAACTGTCAGTTATGCGTCGTATTCGGAAAACTAGACTCACAGGAGAACGACCATAAGGTGCCCGAGGCAGCAATAGACCCTTGGAGACAGGTCGGCTGGAGGACGATGTATTGAATCTCGACGCAATTTGTGTGTCCCACCGTCATTAAGAGGCTCTGAACGTTACAATTAACTGTCAGTTTTGCGTCGGATTCGAAAAACTAGACTCACAGGAGAACGACGATAAGGTGCCCGAGGCAGCTATAGACCCTTGGAGACAGATCGGCTGGAGGACGATGTATTGAATCGCGACGCAATTTGTGTGTTCCATCGTCATTAAGAGGCTCTGATCGTTACATTTAACTGTCAGTTTTGCGTCGGATTCGAAAAACTAGACTCACAGGAGAAAGACGATAAGGTGCCCGAGGCAGCTATAGACCCTTGGAGACAAGTCGGCTGGAGGACGATGTATTGAATCGCGACGCAATTTGTGTGTTCCATCGTCATTAACAGGCTCTGAACGTTACAATTAACTGTCAGTTATGCGTCTTATTCGGAAAACTAGACTCACAGCAGAACGACCATAAGGTGCCCGAGGCAGCAATAGACTCTTGGAGACAGGTCGGCTGTCGAACGATGTATTGAATCTCGACGCAATTTGTGTGTTCCATCGTCATTAAGAGGCTCTGAACGTTAGAATTAACTGTCAGTTTTGCGTCGGATTCGAAAAACTAGACTCACAGGAGAACGACGATAAGGTGCCCGAGGCAGCTATAGACCCTTAGAGACAAGTCGGCTGGGAGGACGATGTCTTGAATCACGACGCAATTTGTGTGTTCCATCGTCATTAAGAGGCTCTGAACGTTACAATTAACTGTCAATTTTGCGTCGGATTCGAAAATCTAGACTTACAGGAGAACGACCATAAGGTGCCCGACGCAGCACTAGACCCTTGGAGACAAGTCGGCTGGAGGACGATGTATTGAATCGCGACGCAATTTGTGTGTTCCATCGTCATTAAGAGGCTCTGAACGTTACAATTAACTGGCAGTTTTGCGTCGGATTCGAAAAACTAGACTCACAAGAGAACGACCATAAGGTGCCCGAGGCAGCAATAGACCCTTGGAGACAAGTCGGCCGGAGGACGATGTACTGAATCGCGACGCAATTTGTGTGTTCCATCGTCATTAAGAGGCTCTGATCGTTACAATTAACTGTCAGTTTTGCGCCGGATTTGAAAAACTACACTCCTAGGAGAACGACCAAAAGGTGCCCGGGGCAGCAATAGTACCTCGGAGGCAAGTCGGCTGGAGGACGATGTATTGAATCGCGACGCAATTTGTGTGTTCCATCGTCATTAAGAGGCTCTGAACGTTACAATTAACTGTCAGTTTTGCGTCGGATTCGAATATCTAGACTCACAGAAGAACGACCATAAGGTGCCCGAGGCAGCACTAGACCCTTGGAGACAAGTCGGCTGGAGGACGATGTATTGAATCGCGACGCAATTTGTGTGTTCCATCGTCATTAACAGGCTCTGAACGTTAAATTAACTGTCAGTTATGCGTCGTATTCGGAAAACTAGACTCACAGCAGAACGACCATAAGGTGCCCGAGGCAGCAATAGACTCTTGGAGACAGGTCGGCTGTCGGACGATGTATTGAATCTCGACGCAATTTGTGTGTTCCATCGTCATTAACAGGCTCTGAACGTTACAATTAACTGTCAGTTTTGCTCCGGATTCGAAAAACTACACTCCTAGGAGAACGACCAAAAGGTGCACGGGGCAGCAATAGTACCTCGGAGACAAGTCGGCTGGAGGACGATGTATTGAATCGCGGCGCAATTTGTGTGTTCCATCGTCATTAACAGGCTCTGAACGTTACAATTAACTGTCAGTTATGCGTCGTATTCGGAAAACTACACTCACAGCAGAACGACCATAAGGTGCCCGAGGCAGCTATAGACCCTTAGAGACAAGTCGGCTGGGAGGACGATGTATTGAATCACGACGCAATTTGTGTGTTCCATCGTCATTAAGAGGCTCTGAACGTTACAATTAACTGTCAATTTTGCGTCGGATTCGAAAATCTAGACTTACAGGAGAACGACCATAAGGTGCCCGAGGCAGCACTAGACCCTTGGAGACAAGTCGGCTGGAGGACGATGTAATGAATCGCGACGCAATTTGTGTGTTCCATCGTCATTAAGAGGCTCTGAACGTTACAATTAACTGTCAGTTTTGCGTCGGATTCGAATATCTAGACTCACAGAAGAACGACCATAAGGTGCCCGAGGCAGCATTAGACCCTTGGAGACAAGTCGGCCGGAGGACGATGTATTGAATCGCGACGCAATTTGTGTGTTCCATCGTCATTAAGAGGCTCTGAACGTTACAATTAACTGTCAGTTTTGCGTTGGATTCGAAAATATAGACTCACAGGAGAACGACGATAAGGTGCCCGAGGCAGCACTAGACCCTTGGAGACAAGTCGGCTGTCGGACGAAGTATTGAATCGCGACGCAATTTGTGTGTTCCATCGTCATTAAGAGGCTCTGAACGTTACAATTAACTGTCAGTTTTGCGTCGGATTCGAATATCTAGACTCACAGAAGAACGACCATAAGGTGCCCGAGGCAGCACTAGACCCTTGGAGACAAGTCGGCTGGAGGACGATGTATTGAATCGCGACGCAATTTGTGTGTTCCATCGTCATTAACAGGCTCTGAACGTTAAATTAACTGTCAGTTATGCGTCGTATTCGGAAAACTAGACTCACAGCAGAACGACCATAAGGTGCCCGAGGCAGCAATAGACTCTTGGAGACAGGTCGGCTGTCGGACGATGTATTGAATCTCGACGCAATTAGTGTGTTCCATCGTCATTAAGAGGCTCTGAACGTTACAATTAACTGTCAGTTTTGCGTCGGATTCGAAAAACTAGACTCACAGGAGAACGACGATAAGGTGCCCGAGGCAGCTATAGACCCTTGGAGACAAGTCGGCTGGGAGGACGATGTATTGAATCACGACGCAATTTGTGTGTTCCATCGTCATTAAGAGGCTCTGAACGTTACAATTAACTGTCAATTTTGCGTCGGATTCGAAAATCTAGACTTAGAGGAGAACGACCATAAGGTGCCCGAGGCAGCACTAGACCCTTGGAGACAAGTCGGCTGGAGGACGATGTATTGAATCGCGACGCAATTTGTGTGTTCCATCGTCATTAAGAGGCTCTGAACGTTACAATTAACTGGCAGTTTTGCGTCGGATTCGAAAAACTAGACTCACAAGAGAACGACCATAAGGTGCCCGAGGCAGCAATAGACCCTTGGAGACAAGTCGGCCGGAGGACGATGTACTGAATCGCGACGCAATTTGTGTGTTCCATCGTGATTAAGAGGCTCTGAACGTTACAATTAACTGTCAGTTTTGCGTCGGATTCGAAAATCTAGACTCACAGGTGAACGACCATAAGGTGCCCGAGGCAGCACTAGACCCTTGGAGACAAGTCGGCTGTCGGACGATGTATTGAATCGCGACGCAATTTGTGTGTTCCATCGTCATTAAGAGGCTCTGAACCTTAAAATTAACTGTCAGTTTTGCGTCGGATTCGAATATCTAGACTCACAGAAGAACGACCATAAGGTGCCCGAGGCAGCACTAGACCCATGGAGACAAGTCGGCTGTCGGACGACGTATTGAATCGCGACGCAATTTGTGTGTTCCATCGTCATTAAGAGACTCTGAACGTTACAATTAACTGTCAGTTTTGCGCCGGATTCGAAAAACTACACTCCTAGGAGAACGACCAAAAGGTGCCCGGGGCAGCAATAGTACCTCGGAGACAAGTCGGCTGGAGGACGATGTATTGAATCGCGACGCAATTTGTGTGCTCCATCGTCATTAACAGGCTCTGAACGTTACAATTAACTGTCAGTTTTGCGCCGGATTCGAAAAACTACACTACTAGGAGAACGACCAAAAGGTGCACGGGGCAGCAATAGTACCTCGGAGACAAGTCGGCTGGAGGACGATGTATTGAATCGCGGCGCAATTTGTGTGTTCCATCGTCATTAACAGGCTCTGAACGTTACAATTAACTGTCAGTTATGCGTCGTATTCGGAAAACTAGACTCACAGCAGAACGACCATAAGGTGCCCGAGGCAGCAATAGACCCTTGGAGACAGGACGACTGTCGGACGATGTATTGAATCTCGACGCAATTTGTGTGTTCCATCGTCATTAAGAGGCTCTGAACGTTACAATTAACTGTCAGTTTTGCGTCGGATTCGAAAAACTAGACTCACAGGAGAACGACGATAAGGTGCCCTAGGCAGCTGTAGACCTTTGGAGACAAGTCGGCTGGAGGACGATGTATTGAATCGCGACGCAATTTGTGTGTTCCATCGTCATTAAGAGGCTCTGAACGTTACAATTAACTGTCAGTTTTGCGTCGGATTCGAAAATCTAGACTCACAGGAGAACGACCATAAGGTGCCCGAGGTAGCACAAGATCCTTGGAGACAGGTCGGCTGGAGGACGATGTATTGAATCGCGACGCAATTTGTGTGTTCCATCGTCATTAAGAGGCTCTGATCGTTACAATTAACTGTCAGTTTTGCGTCGGATTCGAATATCTAGACTCACAGAAGAACGACCATAAGGTGCCCGAGGCAGCACTAGACCCTTGGAGACAAGTCGGCTGGAGGACGATGTATTGAATCGCGACGCAATTTGTGTGTTCCATCGTCATTAAGAGGCTCTGAACGTTACAATTAACTGGCAGTTTTGCGTCGGATTCGAAAAACTAGACTCACAAGAGAACGACCATAAGGTGCCCGAGGCAGCAATAGACCCTTGGAGACAAGTCGGCCGGAGGACGATGTACTGAATCGCGACGCAATTTGTGTGTTCCATCGTCATTAAGAGGCTCTGATCGTTACAATTAACTGTCAGTTTTGCGCCGGATTTGAAAAACTACACTCCTAGGAGAACGACCAAAAGGTGCCCGGGGCAGCAATAGTACCTCGGAGACAAGTCGGCTGGAGGACGATGTATTGAATCGCGACGCAATTTGTGTGTTCCATCGTCATTAAGAGGCTCTGAACGTTACAATTAACTGTCAGTTTTGCGTCGGATTCGAATATCTAGACTCACAGAAGAACGACCATAAGGTGCCCGAGGCAGCACTAGACCCTTGGAGACAAGTCGGCTGGAGGACGATGTATTGAATCGCGACGCAATTTGTGTGTTCCATCGTCATTAACAGGCTCTGAACGTTAAATTAACTGTCAGTTATGCGTCGTATTCGGAAAACTAGACTCACAGCAGAACGACCATAAGGTGCCCGAGGCAGCAATAGACTCTTGGAGACAGGTCGGCTGTCGGACGATGTATTGAATCTCGACGCAATTTGTGTGTTCCATCGTCATTAACAGGCTCTGAACGTTACAATTAACTGTCAGTTATGCGTCGTATTCGGAAAACTAGACTCACAGCAGAACGACCATAAGGTGCCCGAGGCAGCAATAGACTCTTGGAGACAGGTCGGCTGTCGGACGATGTATTGAATCTCGACGCAATTTGTGTGTTCCATCGTCATTAAGAGGCTCTGAACGTTACAATTAACTGTCAGTTTTGCGTCGGATTCGAATATCTAGACTCACAGAAGAACGACCATAAGGTGCCCGAGTCAGCAATAGACCCTTGGAGACAAGTCGGCCGGAGGACGATGTATTGAATCGCGACGCAATTTGTGTGTTCCATCGTCATTAAGAGGCTCTGAACGTTACAATTAACTGTCAGTTTTGCGTTGGATTCGAAAATCTAGACTCACAGGAGAACGACGATAAGGTGCCCGAGGCAGCACTAGACCCTTGGAGACAAGTCGGCTGTCGGACGAAGTATTGAATCGCGACGCAATTTGTGTGTTCCATCGTCATTAAGAGGCTCTGAACGTTACAATTAACTGTCAGTTTTGCGTCGGATTCGAATATCTAGACTCACAGAAGAACGACCATAATGTGCCTGAGGCAGCACTAGACCCTTGGAGACAAGTCGGCTGGAGGACGATGTATTGAATCGCGACGCAATTTGTGTGTTCCATCGTCATTAACAGGCTCTGAACGTTAAATTAACTGTCAGTTATGCGTCGTATTCGGAAAACTAGACTCACAGCAGACCGACCATAAGGTGCCCGAGGCAGCAATAGACTCTTGGAGACAGGTCGGCTGTCGGACGATGTATTGAATCTCGACGCAATTTGTGTGTTCCATCGTCATTAAGAGGCTCTGAACGTTACAATTAACTGTCAGTTTTGCGTCGGATTCGAAAAACTAGACTCACAGGAGAACGACGATAAGGTGCCCGAGGCAGCTATAGACCCTTGGAGACAAGTCGGCTGGGAGGACGATGTATTGAATCACGACGCAATTTGTGTGTTCCATCGTCATTAAGAGGCTCTGAACGTTACAATTAACTGTCAATTTTGCGTCGGATTCGAAAATCTAGACTTAGAGGAGAACGACCATAAGGTGCCCGAGGCAGCACTAGACCCTTGGAGACAAGTCGGCTGGAGGACGATGTATTGAATCGCGACGCAATTTGTGTGTTCCATCGTCATTAAGAGGCTCTGAACGTTACAATTAACTGGCAGTTTTGCGTCGGATTCGAAAAACCAGACTCACAAGAGAACGACCATAAGGTGCCCGAGGCAGCAATAGACCCTTGGAGACAAGTCGGCCGGAGGACGATGTACTGAATCGCGACGCAATTTGTGTGTTCCATCGTGATTAAGAGGCTCTGAACGTTACAATTAACTGTCAGTTTTGCGTCGGATTCGAAAATCTAGACTCACAGGTGAACGACCATAAGGTGCCCGAGGCAGCACTAGACCCTTGGAGACAAGTCGGCTGTCGGACGATGTATTGAATCGCGACGCAATTTGTGTGTTCCATCGTCATTAAGAGGCTCTGAACCTTAAAATTAACTGTCAGTTTTGCGTCGGATTCGAATATCTAGACTCACAGAAGAACGACCATAAGGTGCCCGAGGCAGCACTAGACCCATGGAGACAAGTCGGCTGTCGGACGATGTATTGAATCGCGACGCAATTTGTGTGTTCCATCGTCATTAAGAGACTCTGAACGTTACAATTAACTGTCAGTTTTGCGCCGGATTCGAATTACTACACTCCTAGGAGAACGACCAAAAGGTGCCCGGGGCAGCAATAGTACCTCGGAGACAAGTCGGCTGGAGGACGATGTATTGAATCGCGACGCAATTTGTGTGCTCCATCGTCATTAACAGGCTCTGAACGTTACAATTAACTGTCAGTTTTGCGCCGGATTCGAAAAACTACACTCCTAGGAGAACGACCAAAAGGTGCACGGGGCAGCAATAGTACCTCGGAGACAAGTCGGCTGGAGGACGATGTATTGAATCGCGGCGCAATTTGTGTGTTCCATCGTCATTAACAGGCTCTGAACGTTACAATTAACTGTCAGTTATGCGTCGTATTCGGAAAACTAGACTCACAGCAGAACGACCATAAGGTGCCCGAGGCAGCAATAGACCCTTGGAGACAGGACGACTGTCGGACGATGTATTGAATCTCGACGCATTTTGTGTGTTCCATCGTCATTAACAGGCTCTGAACGTTACAATTAACTGTCAGTTTTGCGTCGGATTCGAAAAACTAGACTCACAGGAGAACGACGATAAGGTGCCCTAGGCAGCTGTAGACCTTTGGAGACAAGTCGGCTGGAGGACGATGTATTGAATCGCGACGCAATTTGTGTGTTCCATCGTCATTAAGAGGCTCTGAACGTTACAATTAACTGTCAGTTTTGCGTCGGATTCGAAAATCTAGACTCACAGGAGAACGACCATAAGGTGCCCGAGGTAGCACAAGATCCTTGGAGACAGGTCGGCTGGAGGACGATGTATTGAATCGCGACGCAATTTGTGTGTTCCATCGTCATTAAGAGGCTCTGAACGTTACAATTAACTGTCAGTTTTGCGTCGGATTCGAAAATCTAGACTCACAGGAGAACGACCATAAGGTGCCCGAGGTAGCACAAGATCCTTGGAGACAGGTCGGCTGGAGGACGATGTATTGAATCGCGACGCAATTTGTGTGTTCCATCGTCATTAAGAGGCTCTGAACGTTACAATTAACTGTCAGTTTTGCGTCGGATTCGAATATCTAGACTCACAGAAGAACGACCATAAGGTGCCCGAGGCAGCACTAGACCCTTGGAGACAAGTCGGCTGGAGGACGATGTATTGAATCGCGACGCAATTTGTGTGTTCCATCGTCATTAAGAGGCTCTGAACGTTACAATTAACTGTCAGTTTTTCGCCGGATTTGAAAAACTACACTCCTAGGAGAACGGCCAAAAGGTGCCCGGGGCAGCAATAGTACCTCGGAGACAAGTCGGCTGGAGGACGATGTATTGAATCGCGACGCAATTTGTGTGTTCCATCGTCATTAACAGGCTCTGAACTTTACAATTAACTGTCAGTTATGCGTCGTATTCGGAAAACTAGACTCACATGAGAACGACCATAAGGTGCCCGAGGCAGCAATAGACCCTTGGAGACAGGTCGGCTGGAGGACGATGTATTGAATCTCGACGCAATTTGTGTGTCCCACCGTCATTAAGAGGCTCTGAACGTTACAATTAACTGTCAGTTTTGCGTCGGATTCGAAAAACTAGACTCACAGGAGAACGACGATAAGGTGCCCGAGGCAGCTATAGACCCTTGGAGACAGATCGGCTGGAGGACGATGTATTGAATCGCGACGCAATTTGTGTGTTCCATCGTCATTAAGAGGCTCTGATCGTTACATTTAACTGTCAGTTTTGCGTCGGATTCGAAAATGTAGAGTCACAGCAGAACGACCATAAGGTGCCCGAGGCAGCACTAGACCCTTGGAGACAAGTCGGCTGGAGGACGATGTATTGAATCGCGACGCAATTTGTGTGTTCCATCGTCATTAACAGGCTCTGAACGTTACAATTAACTGTCAGTTATGCGTCGTATTCGGAAAACTAGACTCACAGCAGAACGACCATAAGGTGCCCGAGGCAGCAATAGACTCTTGGAGACAGGTCGGCTGTCGGACGATGTATTGAATCTCGACGCAATTTGTGTGTTCCATCGTCATTAAGAGGCTCTGAACGTTACAATTAACTGTCAGTTTTGCGTCGGATTCGAAAAACTAGACTCACAGGAGAACGACGATAAGGTGCCCGAGGCAGCTATAGACCCTTAGAGACAAGTCGGCTGGGAGGACGATGTATTGAATCACGACGCAATTTGTGTGTTCCATCGTCATTAAGAGGCTCTGAACGTTACAATTAACTGTCAATTTTGCGTCGGATTCGAAAATCTAGACTTACAGGAGAACGACCATAAGGTGCCCGAGGCAGCACTAGACCCTTGGAGACAAGTCGGCTGGAGGACGATGTATTGAATCGCGACGCAATTTGTGTGTTCCATCGTCATTAAGAGGCTCTGAACGTTACAATTAACTGTCAGTTTTGCGTCGGATTCGAATATCTAGACTCACAGAAGAACGACCATAAGGTGCCCGAGGCAGCAATAGACCCTTGGAGACAAGTCGGCCGGAGGACGATGTATTGATTCGCGACGCAATTTGTGTGTTCCATCGTCATTAAGAGGCTCTGAACGTTACAATTAACTGTCACTTTTGCGTTGGATTCGAAAATCTAGACTCACAGGAGAACGACGATAAGGTGCCCGAGGCAGCACTAGACCCTTGGAGACAAGTCGGCTGTCGGACGAAGTATTGAATCGCGACGCAATTTGTGTGTTCCATCGTCATTAAGAGGCTCTGAACGTTACAATTAACTGTCAGTTTTGCGTCGGATTCGAATATCTAGACTCACAGAAGAACGACCATAAGGTGCCCGAGGCAGCACTAGACCCTTGGAGACAAGTCGGCTGGAGGACGATGTATTGAATCGCGACGCAATTTGTGTGTTCCATCGTCATTAACAGGCTCGGAACGTTAAAATAAGTGTGAGTTATGCGTCGTATTCGGAAAACTAGACTCACAGCAGAACGACCATAAGGTGCCCGAGGCAGCACTAGACCCATGGAGACAAGTCGGCTGTCGGACGATGTATTGAATCGCGACGCAATTTGTGTGTTCCATCGTCATTAAGAGACTCTGAACGTTACAATTAACTGTCAGTTTTGCGTCGGATTCGAAAAACTACACTCCTAGGAGAACGACCAAAAGGTGCCCGGGGCAGCAATAGTACCTCGGAGACAAGTCGGCTGGAGGACGATGTATTGAATCGCGGCGCAATTTGTGTGTTCCATCGTCATTAACAGGCTCTGAACGTTACAATTAACTGTCAGTTATGCGTCGTATTCGGAAAACTAGACTCACAGCAGAACGACCATAAGGTGCCCGAGGCAGCAATAGACCCTTGGATACAGGACGACTGTCGGACGATGTATTGAATCTCGACGCAATTTGTGTGTTCCATCGTCATTAACAGGCTCTGAACGTTACAATTAACTGTCAGTTTTGCGTCGGATTCGAAAAACTAGACTCACAGGAGAACGACGATAAGGTGCCCTAGGCAGCTGTAGACCTTTGGAGACAAGTCGGCTGGAGGACGATGTATTGAATCGCGACGCAATTTGTGTGTTCCATCGTCATTAAGAGGCTCTGAACGTTACAATTAACTGTCAGTTTTGCGTCGGATTCGAAAATCTAGACTCACAGGAGAACGACCATAAGGTGCCCGAGGTAGCACAAGATCCTTGGAGACAGGTCGGCTGGAGGACGATGTATTGAATCGCGACGCAATTTGTGTGTTCCATCGTCATTAAGAGGCTCTGAACGTTACAATTAACTGTCAGTTTTGCGTCGGATTCGAATATCTAGACTCACAGAAGAACGACCATAAGGTGCCCGAGGCAGCACTAGACCCTTGGAGACAAGTCGGCTGGAGGACGATGTATTGAATCGCGACGCAATTTGTGTGTTCCATCGTTATTAAGAGGCTCTGAACGTTACAATTAACTGTCAGTTTTTCGCCGGATTTGAAAAACTACACTCCTAGGAGAACGGCCAAAAGGTGCCCGGGGCAGCAATAGTACCTCGGAGACAAGTCGGCTGGAGGACGATGTATTGAATCGCGACGCAATTTGTGTGTTCCATCGTCATTAACAGGCTCTGAACGTTACAATTAACTGTCAGTTTTGCGTCGGATTCGAAAATGTAGAGTCACAGCAGAACGACCATAAGGTGCCCGAGGCAGCACTAGACCCTTGGAGACAAGTCGGCTGGAGGACGATGTATTGAATCGCGACGCAACTTGTGTGTTCCATCGTCATTAACAGGCTCTGAACGTTACAATTAACTGTCAGTTATGCGTCGTATTCGGAAAACTAGACTCACAGCAGAACGACCATAAGGTGCCCGAGGCAGCAATAGACTCTTGGAGACAGGTCGGCTGTCGGACGATGTATTGTATCTCGACGCAATTTGTGTGTTCCATCGTCATTAAGAGGCTCTGAACGTTACAATTAACTGTCAGTTTTGCGTCGGATTCGAAAAACTAGACTCACAGGAGAACGACGATAAGGTGCCCGAGGCAGCTATAGACCCTTAGAGACAAGTCGGCTGGGAGGACGATGTATTGAATCACGACGCAATTTGTGTGTTCCATCGTCATTAAGAGGCTATGAACGTTACAATTAACTGTCAATTTTGCGTCGGATTCGAAAATCTAGACTTACAGGAGAACGACCATAAGGTGCCCGAGGCAGCACTAGACCCTTGGAGACAAGTCGGCTGGAGGACGATGTATTGAATCGCGACGCAATTTGTGTGTTCCATCGTCATTAAGAGGCTCTGAACGGTACAATTAACTGTCAGTTTTGCGTCGGATTCGAATATCTAGACTCACAGAAGAACGACCATAAGGTGCCCGAGGCAGAAATAGACCCATGGAGACAAGTCGGCTGGAGGACGATGTATTGAATCGCGACGCAATTTGTGTGTTCCATCGTCATTAAGAGGCTCTGAACGTTACAATTAACTGTCACTTTTGCGTTGGATTCGAAAATCTAGACTCACAGGAGAACGACGATAAGGTGCCCGAGGCAGCACTAGACCCTTGGAGACAAGTCGGCTGTCGGACGAAGTATTGAATCGCGACGCAATTTGTGTGTTCCATCGTCATTAAGAGGCTCTGAACGTTACAATTAACTGTCAGTTTTGCGTCGGATTCGAATATCTAGACTCACAGAAGAACGACCATAAGGTGCCCGAGGCAGCACTAGACCCTTGGAGACAAGTCGGCTGGAGGACGATGTATTGAATCGCGACGCAATTTGTGTGTTCCATCGTCATTAACAGGCTCTTAACGTTAAATTAACTGTCAGTTATGCGTCGAATTCGGAAAACTAGACTCACAGCAGAACGACCATAAGGTGCCCGAGGCAGCAATAGACTCTTGGAGACAGGTCGGCTGTCGGACGATGTATTGAATCTCGACGCAATTTGTGTGTTCCATCGTCATTAAGAGGCTCTGAACGTTACAATTAACTGTCAGTTTTGCGTCGGATTCGAAAAACTAGACTCACAGGAGAACGACGATAAGGTGCCCGAGGCAGCTATAGACCCTTGGAGACAAGTCTGCTGGGAGGACGATGTATTGAATCACGACGCAATTTGTGTGTTCCATCGTCATTAAGAGGCTCTGAACGTTACAATTAACTGTCAATTTTGCGTCGGATTCGAAAATCTAGACTTACAGGAGAACGACCATAAGGTGCCCGAGGCAGCACTAGACCCTTGGAGACAAGTCGGCTGGAGGACGATGTATTGAATCGCGACGCAATTTGTGTGTTCCATCGTCATTAAGAGGCTCTGAACATTACAATTAACTGTCAGTTTTGCGCCGGATTCGAAAAACTACACTCCTAGGAGAACGACCAAAAGGTGCCCGGGGCAGCAATAGTACCTCGGAGACAAGTCGGCTGGAGGACGATGTATTGAATCGCGACGCAATTTGTGTGTTCCATCGTCATTAACAGGCTCTGAACGTTACAATTAACTGTCAGTTTTGCGCCGGATTCGAAAAACTACACTCCTAGGAGAACGACCAAAAGGTGCACGGGGCAGCAATAGTACCTCGGAGACAAGTCGGCTGGAGGACGATGTATTGAATCGCGGCGCAATTTGTGTGTTCCATCGTCATTAACAGGCTCTGAACGTTACAATTAACTGTCAGTTATGCGTCGTAATCGGAAAACTAGACTCACAGCAGAACGACCATAAGGTGCCCGAGGCAGCAATAGACCCTTGGAGACAAGTCGGCTGGAGGACGATGTATTGAATCGCGACGCAATTTGTGTGTTCCATCGTCATTAACAGGCTCTGAACGTTAAATTAACTGTCAGTTATGCGTCGTATTCGGAAAACTAGAGTCACAGCAGAACGACCATAAGGTGCCCGAGGCAGCAATAGTACCTCGGAGACAAGTCGGCTGGAGGACGATGTATTGAATCGCGACGCAATTTGTGTGTTCCATCGTCAATAACAGGCTCTGAACGTTACAATTAACTGTCAGTTTTGCGTCGGATTCGAAAAACTAGACTCACAGGAGAACGACGATAAGGTGCCCGAGGCAGCTATAGACCCTTGGAGACAAGTCGGCTGGGAGGACGATGTATTGAATCGCGACGCAATTTGTGTGTTCCATCGTTATTAAGAGGCTCTGAACGTTACAATTAACTGTCAGTTTTTCGCCGGATTTGAAAAACTACACTCCTAGGAGAACGGCCAAAAGGTGCCCGGGGCAGCAATAGTACCTCGGAGACAAGTCGGCTGGAGGACGATGTATTGAGTCGCGACGCAATTTGTGTGTTCCATCGTCATTAACAGGCTCTGAACGTTACAATTAACTGTCAGTTATGCGTCGTATTCGGAAAACTAGACTCACATGAGAACGACCATAAGGTGCCCGAGGCAGCAATAGACCCTTGGAGACAGGTCGGCTGGAGGACGATGTATTGAATCTCGACGCAATTTGTGTGTCCCACCGTCATTAAGAGGCTCTGAACGTTACAATTAACTGTCAGTTTTGCGTCGGATTCGAAAAACTAGACTCACAGGAGAACGACGATAAGGTGCCCGAGGCAGCTATAGACCCTTGGAGACAGATCGGCTGGAGGACGATGTATTGAATCGCGACGCAATTTGTGTGTTCCATCGTCATTAAGAGGCTCTGATCGTTACATTTAACTGTCAGTTTTGCGTCGGATTTGAAAATGTAGAGTCACAGCAGAACGACCATAAGGTGCCCGAGGCAGCACTAGACCCTTGGAGACAAGTCGGCTGGAGGACGATGTATTGAATCGCGACGCAATTTGTGTGTTCCATCGTCATTAACAGGCTCTGAACGTTACAATTAACTGTCAGTTATGCGTCGTATTCGGAAAACTAGACTCACAGCAGAACCACCATAAGGTGCCCGAGGCAGCAATAGACTCTTGGAGACAGGTCGGCTGTCGGACGATGTATTGAATCTCGACGCAATTTGTGTGTTCCATCGTCATTAAGAGGCTCTGAACGTTACAATTAACTGTCAGTTTTGCGTCGGATTCGAAAAATTAGACTCACAGGAGAACGACGATAAGGTGCCCGAGGCAGCTATAGACCCTTAGAGACAAGTCGGCTGGGAGGACGATGTATTGAATCACGACGCAATTTGTGTGTTCCATCGTCATTAAGAGGCTCTGAACGTTACAATTAACTGTCAGTTATGCGTCGTATTCGGAAAACTAGACTCACAGCAGAACGACCATAAGGTGCCCGAGGCAGCAATAGACTCTTGGAGACAGGTCGGCTGTCGGACAATGTATTGAATCTCGACGCAATTTGTGTGTTCCATCGTCATTAAGAGGCTCTGAACGTTACAATTAACTGTCAGTTATGCGTCGTAATCGGAAAACTAGACTCACAGCAGAACGACCATAAGGTGCCCGAGGCAGCAATAGACCCTTGGAGACAAGTCGGCTGGAGGACGATGTATTGAATCGCGACGCAATTTGTGTGTTCCATCGTCATTAACAGGCTCTGAACGTTAAATTAACTGTCAGTTATGCGTCGTATTCGGAAAACTAGAGTCACAGCAGAACGACCATAAGGTGCCCGAGGCAGCAATAGTACCTCGGAGACAAGTCGGCTGGAGGACGATGTATTGAATCGCGACGCAATTTGTGTGTTCCATCGTCAATAACAGGCTCTGAACGTTACAATTAACTGTCAGTTTTGCGTCGGATTCGAAAATCTAGACTCACAGGAGAACGACGATAAGGTGCCCGAGGCAGCTATAGACCCTTGGAGACAAGTCGGCTGGGAGGACGATGTATTGAATCGCGACGCAATTTGTGTGTTCCATCGTTATTAAGAGGCTCTGAACGTTACAATTAACTGTCAGTTTTTCGCCGGATTTGAAAAACTACACTCCTAGGAGAACGGCCAAAAGGTGCCCGGGGCAGCAATAGTACCTCGGAGACAAGTCGGCTGGAGGACGATGTATTGAGTCGCGACGCAATTTGTGTGTTCCATCGTCATTAACAGGCTCTGAACGTTACAATTAACTGTCAGTTATGCGTCGTATTCGGAAAACTAGACTCACATGAGAACGACCATAAGGTGCCCGAGGCAGCAATAGACCCTTGGAGACAGGTCGGCTGGAGGACGATGTATTGAATCTCGACGCAATTTGTGTGTCCCACCGTCATTAAGAGGCTCTGAACGTTACAATTAACTGTCAGTTTTGCGTCGGATTCGAAAAACTAGACTCACAGGAGAACGACGATAAGGTGCCCGAGGCAGCTATAGACCCTTGGAGACAGATCGGCTGGAGGACGATGTATTGAATCGCGACGCAATTTGTGTGTTCCATCGTCATTAAGAGGCTCTGATCGTTACATTTTACTGTCAGTTTTGCGTCGGATTTGAAAATGTAGAGTCACAGCAGAACGACCATAAGGTGCCCGAGGCAGCACTAGACCCTTGGAGACAAGTCGGCTGGAGGACGATGTATTGAATCGCGACGCAATTTGTGTGTTCCATCGTCATTAACAGGCTCTGAACGTTACAATTAACTGTCAGTTATGCGTCGTATTCGGAAAACTAGACTCACAGCAGAACGACCATAAGGTGCCCGAGGCAGCAATAGACTCTTGGAGACAGGTCGGCTGTCGGACGATGTATTGAATCTCGACGCAATTTGTGTGTTCCATCGTCATTAAGAGGCTCTGAACGTTACAATTAACTGTCAGTTTTGCGTCGGATTCGAAAAATTAGACTCACAGGAGAACGACGATAAGGTGCCCGAGGCAGCTATAGACCCTTAGAGACAAGTCGGCTGGGAGGACGATGTATTGAATCACGACGCAATTTGTGTGTTCCATCGTCATTAAGAGGCTCTGAACGTTACAATTAACTGTCAATTTTGCGTCGGATTCGAAAATCTAGACTTACAGGAGAACGACCATAAGGTGCCCGAGGCAGCACTAGACCCTTGGAGACAAGTCGGCTGGAGGACGATGTATTGAATCGCGACGCAATTTGTGTGTTCCATCGTCATTAAGAGGCTCTGAACGTTACAATTAACTGTCAGTTTTGCGTCGGTTTCGAATATCTAGACTCACAGAAGAACGACCATAAGGTGCCCAAGGCAGCAATAGACCCTTGGAGACAAGTCGGCCGGAGGACGATGTATTGAATCGCGACGCAATTTGTGTGTTCCATCGTCATTAAGAGGCTCTGAACGTTACAATTAACTGTCAGTTTTGCGTCGGATTCGAATATCTAGACTCACAGAAGAACGACCATAAGGTGCCCGAGGCAGCACTAGACCCTTGGAGACAAGTCGGCTGGAGGACGATGTATTGAATCGCGACGCAATTTGTGTGTTCCATCGTCATTAACAGGCTCTTAACGTTAAATTAACTGTCAGTTATGCGTCGAATTCGGAAAACTAGACTCACAGCAGAACGACCATAAGGTGCCCGAGGCAGCAATAGACTCTTGGAGACAGGTCGGCTGTCGGACGATGTATTGAATCTCGACGCAATTTGTGTGTTCCATCGTCATTAAGAGGCTCTGAACGTTACAATTAACTGTCAGTTTTGCGTCGGATTCGAAAAACTAGACTCACAGGAGAACGACGATAAGGTGCCCGAGGCAGCTATAGACCCTTGGAGACAAGTCGGCTGGGAGGACGATGTATTGAATCACGACGCAATTTGTGTGTTCCATCGTCATTAAGAGGCTCTGAACGTTACAATTAACTGTCAATTTTGCGTCGGATTCGAAAATCTAGACTTACAGGAGAACGACCATAAGGTGCCCGAGGCAGCACTAGACCCTTGGAGACAAGTCGGCTGGAGGACGATGTATTGAATCGCGACGCAATTTGTGTGTTCCATCGTCATTAAGAGGCTCTGAACGTTACAATTAACTGGCAGTTTTGCGTCGGATTCGAAAAACTAAACTCACAAGAGAACGACCATAAGGTGCCCGAGGCAGCAATAGACCCTTGGAGACAAGTCGGCCGGAGGACGATGTACTGAATCGCGACGCAATTTGTGTGTTCCATCGTCATTAAGAGGCTCTGAACGTTACAATTAACTGTCAGTTTTGCGTCGGATTCGAAAATCTAGACTCACAGGAGAACGACCATAAGGTGCCCGAGGCAGCACTAGACCCTTGGAGACGAGTCGGCTGTCGGACGATGTATTGAATCGCGACGCAATTTGTGTGTTCCATCGTCATTAAGAGACTCTGAACGTTACAATTAACTGTCAGTTTTGCGCCGGATTCGAAAAACTACACTCCTAGGAGAACGACCAAAAGGTGCCCGGGGCAGCAATAGTACCTCGGAGACAAGTCGGCTGGAGGACGATGTATTGAATCGCGACGCAATTTGTGTGTTCCATCGTCATTAACAGGCTCTGAACGTTACAATTAACTGTCAGTTTTGCGCCGGATTCGAAAAACTACACTCCTAGGAGAACGACCAAAAGGTGCACGGGGCAGCAATAGTAACTCGGAGACAAGTCGGCTGGAGGACGATGTATTGAATCGGGGCGCAATTTGTGTGTTCCATCGTCATTAACAGGCTCTGAACGTTACAATTAACTGTCAGTTATGCGTCGTATTCGGAAAACTAGACTCACAGCAGAACGACCATAAGGTGCCCGAGGCAGCAATAGACCCTTGGAGACAGGACGACTGTCGGACGATGTATTGAATCTCGACGCAATTTGTGTGTTCCATCGTCATTAACAGGCTCTGAACGTTACAATTAACTGTCAGTTTTGCGTCGGATTCGAAAAACTAGACTCACAGGAGAACGACGATAAGGTGCCCTAGGCAGCTGTAGACCCTTGGAGACAAGTCGGCTGGAGGACGATGTATTGAATCGCGACGCAATTTGTGTGTTCCATCGTCATTAAGAGGCTCTGAACGTTACAATTAACTGTCAGATTTTCGTCCGATTCGAAAATCTAGACTCACAGGAGAACGACCATAAGGTGCCCGAGGTAGCACAAGATCCTTGGAGACAGGTCGGCTGGAGGACGATGTATTGAATCGCGACGCAATTTGTGTGTTCCATCGTCATTAAGAGGCTCTGAACGTTACAATTAACTGTCAGTTTTGCGTCGGATTCGAATATCTAGACTCACAGAAGAACGACCATAAGGTGCCCGAGGCAGCACTAGACCCTTGGAGACAAGTCGGCTGGAGGACGATGTATTGAATCGCAAAGCAATTTGTGTGTTCCATCGTCATTAAGAGGCTCTGAACGTTACAATTAACTGTCAGTTTTGCGCCGGATTTGAAAAACTACACTCCTAGGAGAACGACCAAAAGGTGCCCGGGGCAGCAATAGTACCTCGGAGACAAGTCGGCTGGAGGACGATGTATTGAATCGCGACGCAATTTGTGTGTTCCATCGTCATTAACAGGCTCTGAACGTTACAATTAACTGTCAGTTATGCGTCGTATTCGGAAAACTAGACTCACAGGAGAACGACCATAAGGTGCCCGAGGCAGCAATAGACCCTTGGAGACAGGTCGGCTGTCGGACGATGTATTGAATCTCGACGCAATTTGTGTGTCCCACCGTCATTAAGAGGCTCTGAACGTTACAATTAACTGTCAGTTTTGCGTCGGATTCGAAAAACTAGACTCACAGGAGAACGACGATAAGGTGCCCGAGGCAGCTATAGACCCTTGGAGACAGATCGGCTGGAGGACGATGTATTGAATCGCGACGCAATTTGTGTGTTCCATCGTCATTAAGAGGCTCTGATCGTTACATTTAACTGTCAGTTTTGCGTCGGATTCGAAAAACTAGACTCACAGGAGAACGACGATAAGGTGCCCGAGGCAGCTATAGACCCTTGGAGACAAGTCGGCTGGAGGACGATGTATTGAATCGCGACGCAATTTGTGTGTTCCATCGTCATTAACAGGCTCTGAACGTTACAATTAACTGTCAGTTATGCGTCGTATTCGGAAAACTAGACTCACAGCAGAACGACCATAAGGTGCCCGAGGCAGCAATAGACTCTTGGAGACAGGTCGGCTGTCGGACGATGTATTGAATCTCGACGCAATTTGTGTGTTCCATCGTCATTAAGAGGCTCTGAACGTTACAATTAACTGTCAGTTTTGCGTCGGATTCGAAAAACTAGACTCACAGGAGAACGACGATAAGGTGTCCGAGGCAGCTATAGACCCTTGGAGACAAGTCGGCTGGGAGGACGATGTATTGAATCACGATGCAATTTGTGTGTTCCATCGTCATTAAGAGGCTCTGAACGTTACAATTAACTGTCAATTTTGCGTCGGATTCGAAAATCTAGACTTACAGGAGAACGACCATAAGGTGCCCGAGACAGCACTAGACCCTTGGAGACAAGTCGGCTGGAGGACGATGTATTGAATCGCGACGCAATTTGTGTGTTCCATCGTCATTAAGAGGCACTGAACGTTACAATTAACTGTCAGTTTTGCGTCGGATTCGAAAAACTAGACTCACAAGAGAACGACCATAAGGTGCCCGAGGCAGCACTAGACCCTTGGAGACAAGTCAGCTGTCGGACGAAGTATTGAATCGCGACGCAATTTGTGTCTTCCATCGTCATTAAGAGGCTCTGAACCTTACAATTAACTGTCAGTTTTGCGTCGGATTCGAATATCTAGACTCACAGAAGAACGACCATAAAGTGCCCGAGGCAGCACTAGACCCTTGGAGACAAGTCGGCTGGAGGACGATGTATTGAATCGCGACGCAATTTGTGTGTTCCATCGTCATTAACAGGCTCTGAACGTTAAATTAACTGTCAGTTATGCGTCGTATTCGGAAAACTAGTCTCACAGCAGAACGACCATAAGGTGCCCGAGGCAGCAATAGACTCTTGGAGACAAGTCGGCTGGAGGACGATGTATTGAATCGCGACGCAATTTGTGTGTTCCATCGTCATTAAGAGGCTCTGAACGTTACAATTAACTGTCAGTTTTGCGTCGGATTCGAAAAACTAGACTCACAAGAGAACGACCATAAGGTGCCCGAGGCAGCAATAGACCCTTGGAGACAAGTCGGCCGGAGGAAGATGTATTGAATCGCGACGCAATTTGTGTGTTCCATCGTCATTAAGAGGCTCTGAACGTTACAATTAACTGTCAGTTTTGCGTTGGATTCGAAAATCTAGACTCACAGGAGAACGACCATAAGGTGCCCGAGGCAGCACTAGACCCTTGGAGACAAGTCGGCTGTCGGACGAAGTATTGAATCGCGACGCAATTTGTGTGTTCCATCGTCATTAAGAGGCTCTGAACCTTACAATTAACTGTCAGTTTTGCGTCGGATTCGAAAAACTAGACTCACAGGAGAACGACGATAAGGTGCCCGAGGCAGCTATAGACCCTTGGAGATAAGTCGGCTGGAGGACGATGTATTGAATCACGACGCAATTTGTGTGTTCCATCGTCATTAACAGGCTCTGAACGTTACAATTAACTGTCAGTTATGCGTCGTATTCGGAAAACTAGACTCACAGCAGAACGACCATAGGGTGCCCGAGGCAGCAATAGACTCTTGGAGACAGGTCGGCTGCTGGACGATGTATTGAATCTCGACGCAATTTGTGTGTTCCATCGTCATTAAGAGGCTCTGAACGTTACAATTAACTGTCAGTTTTGCGTCGGATTCGAAAAACTAGACTCACAGGAGAACGACGATAAGGTGCCCGAGGCAGCTATAGACCCTTGGAGACAAGTCGGCTGGGAGGACGATGTATTGAATCACGATGCAATTTGTGTGTTCCATCGTCATTAAGAGGCTCTGAACGTTACAATTAACTGTTAATTTTGCGTCGGATTCGAAAATCTAGACTTACAGGAGAACGACCATAAGGTGCCCGTGACAGCACTAGACCCTTGGAGACAAGTCGCCTGGAGGACGATGTATTGAATCGCGACGCAATTTGTGTGTTCCATCGTCATTAAGAGGCTCTGAACGTTACAATTAACTGTCAGTTTTGCGTCGGATTCGAAAAACTAGACTCACAAGAGAACGACCATAAGGTGCCCGAGGCAGCAATAGACCCTTGGTGACAAGTCGGCCGGAGGACGATGTATTGAATCGCGACGTAATTTGTGTGTTCCATCGTCATTAAGAGGCTCTGAACGTTACAATTAACTGTCAGTTTTGCGTTGGATTCGAAAATCTAGACTCACAGGAGAACGACGATAAGGTGCCCGAGGCAGCACTAGACCCTTGGAGACAAGTCGGCTGTCGGACGAAGTATTGAATCGCGACGCAATTTGTGTGTTCCATCGTCATTAAGAGGCTCTGAACCTTACAATTAACTGTCAGTTTTGCGTCGGATTCGAATATCTAGACTCACAGAGGAACGAGCATAAGGTGCCCGAGGCAGCACTAGACCCTTGGAGACAAGTCGGCTGGAGGACGATGTATTGAATCGCGACGCAATTTGTGTGTTCCATCGTCATTAACAGGCTCTGAACGTTAAATTAACTGTCAGTTATGCGTCGTATTCGGAAAACTAGACTCACAGCAGAACGACCATAAGGTGCCCGAGGCAGCAATAGACTCTTGGAGACAGGTCGGCTGTCGGACGATGTATTGAATCTCGACGCAATTTGTGTGTTCCATCGTCATTAAGAGGCTCTGAACGTTACAATTAACTGTCAGTTTTGCGTCGGATTCGAAAAACTAGACTCACAGGAGCCCGACGATAAGGTGCCCGAGGCAGCTATAGACCCTTGGAGACAAGTCGGCTGGGAGGACGATGTATTGAATCACGACGCAATTTGTGTGTTGCATCGTCATTAAGAGGCTCTGAACGTTACAATTAACTGTCAATTTTGCGTCGGATTCGAAAATCTAGACTTACAAGAGAACGACCATAAGGTGCCCGAGACAGCACTAGACCCTTGGAGACAAGTCGGCTGGAGGACGATGTATTGAATCGCGACGCAATTTGTGTGTTCCATCGTCATTAAGAGGCTCTGAACGTTACAATTAACTGTCAGCTTTGCGTCGGACTCGAAAAACTAGACTCACAAGAGAACGACCATAAGGTGCCCGAGGCAGCAATAGACCCTTGGAGACAAGTCGGCCGGAGGACGATGTATTGAATCGCGACGCAATTTGTGTGTTGCATCGTCATTAAGAGGCTCTGAACGTTACAATTAACTGTCAGTTATGCGTCGTATTCGGAAAACTAGACTCACAGCAGAACGACCATAAGGTGCCCGAGGCAGCAATAGACTCTTGGAGACAGGTCGGCTGTCGGACGTTGTATTGAATCTCGACGCAATTTGTGTGTTCCATCGTCATTAAGAGGCTCTGAACGTTACAATTAACTGTCAGTTTTGCGTCGGATTCGAAAAACTAGACTCACAGGAGACCGACGATAAGGTGCCCGAGGCAGCTATAGACCCTTGGAGACAAGTCGGCTGGGAGGACGATGTATTGAATCACAGCGCAATTTGTGTGTTCCATCGTCATTAAGAGGCTCTGAACGTTACAATTAACTGTCAGTTTTGCGTTGGGTTCGAAAATCTAGACTCACAGGAGAACGACGATAAGGTCCCCGAGGCAGCACTAGACCCTTGGAGACAAGTCGGCTGTCGGACGAAGTATTGAATCGCGACGCAATTTGTGTGTTCCATCGTCATTAAGAGGCTCTGAACCTTACAATTAACTGTCAGTTTTGCGTCGGATTCGAATATCTAGACTCACAGAAGAACGACCATAAGGTGCCCGAGGCAGCACTAGACCCTTGGAGACAAGTCGGCTGGAGGACGATGTATTGAATCGCGACGCAATTTGTGTGTTCCATCGTCATTAAGAGGCTCTGAACGTTACAATTAACTGTCAGTTTTGCGCCGGATTCGAAAAACTACACTCCTAGGAGAACGACCAAAAGGTGCCGGGGGCAGCAATAGTACCTCGCAGACAAGTCGGCTGGAGGGCGATGTATTGAATCGCGACGCAATTTGTGTGTTCCATCGTCATTAACAGGCTCTGAACGTTACAATTAACTGTCAGTTATGCGTCGTATTCGGAAAACTAGACTCACAGGAGAACGACCATAAGGTGCCCGAGGCAGCAATAGACCCTTGGAGACAAGTCGGCTGGAGGACGATGTATTGAATCGCGACGCAATTTGTGTGTTCCATCGTCATTGAGAGGCTCTGAACCTTACAATTAACTGTCGGTTTTGCGTCGGATTCGAAAAACTAGACTCACAGGAGAACGACCATAAGGTGCCCGAGGCAGCACTAGACCCTTGGAGACAAGTCGGCTGGAGGACGATGTATTGAATCGCGACGCAATTTGTGTGTTCCATCGTCATTAACAGGCTCTGAACGTTACAATTAACTGTCAGTTTTGCGTCGGATTCGAAAATCTAGACTCACAGGAGAACGACGGTAAGGTGCCCGAGGCAGCACTAGACCCTTGGAGACAAGTCGGCTGGAGGACGATGTATTGAATCGCGACGCAATTTGTGTGTTCCATCGTCATTAAGAGGCTCTGAACCTTACAATTAACTGTCAGTTTTGCGTCGGATTCGAATATCTAGACTCACAGAAGAACGACCATAAGGTGCCCGAGGCAGCACTAGACCCTTGGAGACAAGTCGGCTGGAGGACGATGTATTGAATCGAGAAGCAATTTGTGTGTTCCATCGTCATTAAGAGGCTCTGAACGTTACAATTAACTGTCAGTTTTGCGCCGGATTCGAAAAACTACACTCCCGGGAGAACGACCAAAAGGTGCCGGGGGCAGCAATAATACCTCGCAGACAAGTCGGCTGGAGGGCGATGTATTGAATCGCGACGCAATTTGTGTGTTCCATCGTCATTAACAGGCTCTGAACGTTACAATTAACTGTCAGTTATGCGTCGTATTCGGAAAACTAGACTCACAGGAGAACGACCATAAGGTGCCCGAGGCAGCAATAGACCCTTGGAGACAAGTCGGCTGGAGGACGATGTATTGAATCGCGACGCAATTTGTGTGTTCCATCGTCATTAAGAGGCTCTGAACCTTACAATTAACTGTCGGTTTTGCGTCGGATTCGAAAAACTAGACTCAAAGGAGAACGACCATAAGGTGCCCGAGCCAGCACTAGACCCTTGGAGACAAGTCGGCTGGAGGACGATGTATTGAATCGCGACGCAATTTGTGTGTTCCATCGTCATTAAGAGGCTCTGAACGTTACAATTAACTGTCAGTTTTGCGCCGGATTCGAAAAACTACACTCCTAGGAGAACCGCCAAAAGGTGCCCGGGGCAGCAATAGTACCTCGGTGACAAGTCGGCTGGAGGACGATGTATTGAATCGCGACGCAATTTGTGTGTTCCATCGTCATTAACAGGCTCTGAATGTTACAATGAACTGTCAGTTATGCGTCGTATTCGGGAAACTAGACTCACAGGAGAATGTCCATAAGGTGCCCGAGGCAGCAATAGACCCTTGGAGACAGGTCGGCTGTCGGACGATGTATTGAATCTCGACGCAATTTGTGTGTCCCATCGTCATTAAGAGGCTCTGAACGTTACAATTAACTGTCAGTTTTGCGTCGGATTCGAAAATCTAGAGTCACAGGAGAACGACCATAAGGTGCCCGAGGCAGCACTAGACCCTTGGAGACAAGTCGGCTGGAGGACGATGTATTGAATCGCGACGCAATTTGTGTGTTCCATCGTCATTAACAGGCTCTGAACGTTACAATTAACTGTCAGTTTTGCGCCGGATTCGAAAAACTACACTACTAGGAGAACCGCCAAAAGGTGCCCGGGGCAGCAATAGTACCTCGGTGACAAGTCGGCTGGAGGACGATGTATTGAATCGCGACGCAATTTGTGTGTTCCATCGTCATTAACAGGCTCTGAATGTTACAATTAACTGTCAGTTATGCGTCGTATTCGGAAAACTAGACTCACAGCAGAACGACCAAAAGGTGCCCGAGGCAGCAATAGACCCTTGGAGACAGGTCGGCTGTCGGACGATGTATTGAATCTCGACGCAATTTGTGTGTTCCATCGTCATTTAGAGGCTCTGAACGTTACAATTAACTGTCAGTTTTGCGTCGGATTCGAAAAACTAGACTCACAGGAGAACGACGATATGGTGCCCGAGGCAGCTATAGACCCTTGGAGACAAGTCGGCTGTCGGACGATGTATTGAATCGCGACGCAATTTGTGTGTTCCATCGTCATTAAGAGGCTCTGAACCTTACAATTAACTGTCAGTTTTGCGTCGGATTCGAATATCTAGACTCACAGAAGAACGACCATAAGGTGCCCGAGGCAGCACTAGACCCTTGGAGACAAGTCGGCTGGAGGACGATGTATTGAATCGCGACGCAATTTGTGTGTTCCATCGTCATTAAGAGGCTCTGAACGTTACAATTAACTGTCAGTTTTGCGCCGGATTCGAAAAACTACACTCCTAGGAGAACGACCAAAAGGTGCCGGGGGCAGCAATAGTACCTCGCAGACAAGTCGCCTGGAGGGCGATGTATTGAATCGCGACGCAATTTGTGTGTTCCATCGTCATTAACAGGCTCTGAATGTTACAATTAACTGTCAGTTATGCGTCGTATTCGGAAAACTGGACTCACAGGAGAATGTCCATAAGGTGCCCGAGGCAGCAATAGACCCTTGGAGACAGGTCGGCTGTCGGACGATGTATTGAATCTCGACGTAATTTGTGTGTCCCATCGTCATTAAGAGGCTCTGAACGTTACAATTAACTGTCAGTTTTGCGTCGGATTCGAAAATCTAGAGTCACAGGAGAAGGACCATAAGGTGCCCGAGGCAGCACTAGAACCTTGGAGACAAGTCGGCTGGAGGACGATGTATTGAATCGCGACGCAATTTGTGTGTTCCATCGTCATTAAGAGGCTCTGAACGTTACAATTAACTGTCAGTTTTGCGTCGGATTCGAATATCTAGACTCACAGAAGAACGACCATAAGGTGCCCGAGGCAGCACTAGACCCTTGGAGACAAGTCGGCTGGAGGACGATGTATTGAATTGCGACGCAATTTGTGTGTTCCATCGTCATTAAGAGGCTCTGAACGTTACAGTTAACTGTCAGTTTTGCGCCGGATTCGAAAAACTACACTCCCAGGAGAACGACCAAAAGGTGCCGGGGGCAGCAATAGAACCTCGGAGACAAGTCGGCTGGGAGGACGATGTATTGAATCGCGACGCAATTTGTATGTTCCATCGTCATTAAGAGGCTCTGAACCTTACAATTAACTGTCAGTTTTGCGTCGGATTCGAAAATCTAGACTCACAGGAGAACGACTATAATGTGCCCGAGGCAGCACTAGACCCTTGGAGACAAGTCGGCTGGAGGACGATGTATTGAATCGCGACGCAATTTGTGTGTTCCATCGTCATTAAGAGGCTCTGAACGTTACAATTAACTGTCGGTTTTGTGCCGGATTCGAAAAACTACACTCCTAGGAGAACGACCAAAAGGTGCCGGGGGCAGCAATAGTACCTCGCAGACAAGTCGGCTGGAGGGCGATGTATTGAATCGCGACGCAATTTGTGTGTTCCATCGTCATTAACAGGCTCTGAACGTTACAATTAACTGTCAGTTATGCGTCCTATTCGGAAAACTAGACTCACAGGAGAACGACCATAAGGTGCCCGAGGCAGCAATAGACCCTTGGAGACAAGTCGGCTGGAGGACGATGTATTGAATCGCGACGCAATTTGTGTGTTCCATCGTCATTAACAGGCTCTGACCGTTACAATTAACTGTCGCTTTTGCGTCGGATTCGAAAAACTAGACTCACAGGAGAACGACCATAAGGTGCCCGAGGCAGCACTAGACCCTTGGAGACAAGTCGGCTGGAGGACGATGTATTGAATCGCGACGCAATTTGTGTGTTCCGACGTCATTAAGAGGCTCTGAACGTTACAATTAACTGTCAGTTTTGCGCCGGATTCGAAAAACTACACTCCTAGGAGAACGACCAAAAGGTGCCGGGGGCAGCAATAGTACCTCGGTGACAAGTCGGCTGGAGGACGATGTATTGAATCGCGACGCAATTTGTGTGTTCCATCGTCATTAACAGGCTCTGAACGTTACAATTAACTGTCAGTTATGCGTCGTATTCGGAAAACTAGACTCACAGCAGAACGACCAAAAGGTGCCCGAGGCAGCAATAGACCCTTGGAGACAGGTCGGCTGTCGGACGATGTATTGAATCTCGACACATTTTGTGTGTTCCATCGTCATTAAGAGGCTCTGAACGTTACAATTAACTGTCAGTTTTGCGTCGGATTCGAAAAACTAGACTCACAGGAGAACGACGATAAGGTGCCCGAGGCAGCTATAGACCCTTGGAGACAAGTCGGCTGGAGGACGATGTATTGAATCGCGACGCAATTTGTATGTTCCATCGTCATTAAGAGGCTCTGAACGTTACAATTAACTGTCAGTTTTGCGTCGGATTCGAAAATCTAGACTCACAGGAGAACGACGATAAGGTGCCCGAGGCAGCACTAGACCCTTGGAGACAAGTCGGCTGTCGGACGATGTATTGAATCGCGACGCAATTTGTGTGTTCCATCGTCATTAAGAGGCTCTGAACCTTGCAATTAACTGTCAGTTTTGCGTCGGATTCGAATATCTAGACTCACAGAAGAACGACCATAAGGTGCCCGAGGCAGCACTAGATCCTTGGAGACAAGTCGGCTGGAGGACGATGTATTGAATTGCGACGCAATTTGTGTGTTCCATCGTCATTAAGAGGCTCTGAACGTTACAATTAACTGTCAGTTTTGCGCCGGATTCGAAAAACTACACTCCTAGGAGAACGACCAAAAGGTGCCGGGGGCAGCAATAGTACCTCGGAGACAAGTCGGCTGGGAGGACGATGTATTGAATCGCGACGCAATTTGTATGTTCCATCGTCATTAAGAGGCTCTGAACCTTACAATTAACTGTCAGTTTTGCGTCGTATTCGAATATCTAGACTCACAGGAGAACGACGATAAGGTGCCCGAGGCAGCTATAGACCCTTGGAGACAAGTCGGCTGGAGGACGATGTATTGAATCGCGACGCAATTTGTGTGTTCCATCGTCATTAACAGGCTCTGAACGTTACAATTAACTGTCAGTTATGCGTCGTATTCGGAAAACTAGACTCACAGCAGAACGACCAAAAGGTGCCCGAGGCAGCACTAGACCCTTGGAGACAAGTCGGCTGTCGGACGATGTATTGAATCGCGACGCAATTTGTGTGTTCCATCGTCATTAAGAGGCTCTGAACGTTACAATTAACTGTCGGTTTTGCGTCGGATTCGAAAAACTAGACTCACAGGAGAACGACCATAAGGTGCCCTAGGCAGCACTAGACCCTTGGAGACAAGTCGGCTGGAGGACGATGTATTGAATCGCGACGCAATTTGTGTGTTCCATCGTCATTAAGAGGCTCTGAACGTTACAATTAACTGTCAGTTTTGCGCCGGATTCGAAAAACTAGACTCACAGGAGAACGACGATAAGGTGCCCGAGGCAGCTATGGACCCTTGGAGACAAGTCGGCTGGAGGACGATGTATTGAATCGCGACGCAATTTGTATGTTCCATCGTCATTAAGAGGCTCTGAACGTTACAATTAACTGTCAGTTTTGCGTCGGATTCGAAAATCTAGACTCACAGGAGAACGACGATAAGGTGCCCGAGGCAGCACTAGACCCTTGGAGACAAGTCGGCTGTCGGACGATGTATTGAATCGCGACGCAATTTGTGTGTTCCATCGTCATTAAGAGGCTCTGAACCTTGCAATTAACTGTCAGTTTTGCGTCGGATTCGAATATCTAGACTCACAGAAGAACGACCATAAGGTGCCCGAGGCAGCACTAGACCCTTGGAGACAAGTCGGCTGGAGGACGATGTATTGAATTGCGACGCAATTTGTGTGTTCCATCGTCATTAAGAGGCTCTGAACGTTACAATTAACTGTCAGTTTTGCGCCGGATTCGAAAAACTACACTCCTAGGAGAACGACCAAAAGGTGCCGGGGGCAGCAATAGTACCTCGGAGACAAGTCGGCTCCGAGGACGATGTATTGAATCGCGACGCAATTTGTATGTTCCATCGTCATTAAGAGGCTCTGAACGTTACAATTAACTGTCAGTTTTGCGTCGGATTCGAAAAACTAGACTCACAGGAGAACGACGATAAGGTGCCCGAGGCAGCACTAGACCTTTGGAGACAAGTCGGCTGTCGGACGATGTATTGAATCTCGACGCAATTTGTGTGTTCCATCGTCATTAAGAGGCTCTGAACGTTACAATTAACTGTCAGTTATGCGTCGTATTCGGAAAACTAGACTCACAGCAGAACGACCAAAAGGTGCCCGAGGCAGCACTAGACCCTTGGAGACAAGTCGGCTGTCGGACGATGTATTGAATCGCGACGCAATTTGTGTGTTCCATCGTCATTAAGAGGCTCTGAAAGTTACAATTAACTGTCGGTTTTGCGTCGGATTCGAAAAACTAGACTCACAGGAGAACGACCATAAGGTGCCCTAGGCAGCACTAGACCCTTGGAGACAAGTCGGCTGGAGGACGATGTATTGAATCGCGACGCAATTTGTGTGTTCCATCGTCATTAACAGGCTCTGAACGTTACAATTAACTGTCAGTTTTGCGCCGGATTCGAAAAACTACACTCCTAGGAGAACCGCCAAAAGGTGCCCGGGGCAGCAATAGTACCTCGGTGACAAGTCGGCTGGAGGACGATGTATTGAATCGCGACGCAATTTGTGTGTTCCATCGTCATTAACAGGCTCTGAATGTTACAATTAACTGTCAGTTATGCGTCGTATTCGGAAAACTAGACTCACAGGAGAACGTCCATAAGGTGACCGAGGCAGCAATAGACACTTGGAGACAGGTCGGCTGTCGGACGATGTATTGAATCTCGACGCAATTTGTGTGTGCCATCGTCATTAAGAGGCTCTGAACGTTGCAATTAACTGTCAGTTTTGCGTCGGATTCGAAAATCTAGACTCACAGGAGAACGACCATAAGGTGCCCGAGGCAGCACTAGACCCTTGGAGACAAGTCGGCTGGAGGACGATGTATTGAATCTCGACGCAATTTGTGTGTTCCATCGTCATTAAGAGGCTCTGAACGTTACAATTAACTGTCAGTTTTGCGTCGGATTCGAAAATCTAGACTCACAGGAGAACGACCATAAGGTGCCCGAGGCAGCACTAGACCCTTGGAGACAAGTCGGCTGGAGGACGATGTATTGAATCGCGACGCAATTTGTGTGTTCCATCGTCATTAAGAGGCTCTGAACGTTACAATTAACTGTCAGTCTTGCGTCGGATTCGAAAATCTAGAGTCACAGGAGAAGGACCATAAGGTGCCCGAGGCAGCACTAGACCCTTGGAGACAAGTCGGCTGGAGGACGATGTATTGAATCGCGACGCAATTTGTGTGTTCCATCGTCATTAACAGGCTCTGAACGTTACAATTAACTGTCAGTTTTGCGCCGGATTCGAAAAACTACACTCCTAGGAGAACCGCCAAAAGGTGCCCGGGGCAGCAATAGTACCTCGGTGACAAGTCGGCTGGAGGACGATGTATTGAATCGCGACGCAATTTGTGTGTTCCATCGTCATTAACAGGCTCTGAATGTTACAATTAACTGTCAGTTATGCGTCGTATTCGGAAAACTAGACTCACAGGAGAACGTCCATAAGGTGCCCGAGGCAGCAATAGACACTTGGAGACAGGTCGGCTGTCGGACGATGTATTGAATCTCGACGCAATTTGTGTGTGCCATCGTCATTAAGAGGCTCTGAACGTAGCAATTAACTGTCAGTTTTGCGTCGGATTCGAAAATCTAGACTCACAGGAGAACGACCATAAGGTGCCCGAGGCAGCACTAGACCCTTGGAGACAAGTCGGCTGGAGGACGATGTATTGAATCTCGACGCAATTTGTGTGTTCCATCGTCATTAAGAGGCTCTGAACGTTACAATTAACTGTCAGTTTTGCGTCGGATTCGAAAATCTAGACTCACAGGAGAACGACCATAAGGTGCCCGAGGCAGCACTAGACCCTTGGAGACAAGTCGGCTGGAGGACGATGTATTGAATCGCGACGCAATTTGTGTGTTCCATCGTCATTAAGAGGCTCTGAACGTTACAATTAACTGTCAGTCTTGCGTCGGATTCGAAAATCTAGAGTCACAGGAGAAGGACCATAAGGTGCCCGAGGCAGCACTAGACCCTTGGAGACAAGTCGGCTGGAGGACGATGTATTGAATCGCGACGCAATTTGTGTGTTCCATCGTCATTAAGAGGCTCTGAACGTTACAATTAACTGTCAGTTTTGCGTCGGATTCGAAAAACTAGACTCACAGGAGAACGACCATAAAGTGGCCGAGGCAGCAATAGACCCTTGGAGACAAGTCGGCTGGAGGACGATGTATTGAATGGCGACGCAATTTGTGTGTTCCATCGTCATTAAGAGGCTCTGAACGTTACAATTAACTGTCAGTTTTGCGTCGGATTCGAAAATCTAGACTCACAGGAGAACGACCATAAGGTGCCCGAGGCAGCACTAGACCCTTGGAGACAAGTCGGCTGGAGGACGATGTATTGAATCGCGACGCAATTTGTATGTTCCATCGTCATTAACAGGCTCTGAACGTTACAATTAACTGTCGGTTTTGTGCCGGATTCGAAAAACTACACTCCTAGGAGAACGACCAAAAGGTGCCGGGGGCAGCAATAGTACCTCGCAGACAAGTCGGCTGGAGGGCGATGTATTGAATCGCGACGCAATTTGTGTGTTCCATCGTCATTAACAGGCTCTGAACGTTACAATTAACTGTCAGTTATGCGTCGTATTCGGAAAACTAGACTCACAGGAGAACGACCATAAGGTGCCCGAGGCAGCAATAGACCCTTGGAGACAAGTCGGCTGGAGGACGATGTATTGAATCGCGACGCAATTTGTGTGTTCCATCGTCATTAACAGGCTCTGACCGTTACAATTAACTGTCGGTTTTGCGTCGGATTCGAAAAACTAGACTCACAGGAGAACGACCATAAGGTGCCCGAGGCAGCATAGACCCTTGGAGACAAGTCGGCTGGAGGACGATTAATTGAATCGCGACGCAATTTGTGTGTTCCGTCGTCATTAAGAGGCTCTGAACGTTACAATTAACTGTCAGTTTTGCGCCGGATTCGAAAAACTACACTCCTAGGAGAACGACCAAAAGGTGCCGGGGGCAGCAATAGTACCTCGGTGACAAGTCGGCTGGAGGACGATGTATTGAATCTCGACGCAATTTGTGTGTTCCATCGTCATTAACAAGCTCTGAACGTTACAATTAACTGTCAGTTATGCGTCGTATTCGGAAAACTAGACTCACAGCAGAACGACCAAAAGGTGCCCGAGGCAGCAATAGACCCTTGGAGACAGGTCGGCTGTCGGACGATGTATTGAATCTCGACACAATTTGTGTGTTCCATCGTCATTAAGAGGCTCTGAACGTTACAATTAACTGTCAGTTTTGCGTCGGATTCGAAAAACTAGACTCACAGGAGAACGACGATAAGGTGCCCGAGGCAGCTATAGACCCTTGGAGACAAGTCGGCTGGAGGACGATGTATTGAATCGCGACGCAATTTGTATGTTCCATCGTCATTAAGAGGCTCTGAACGTTACAATTAACTGTCAGTTTTGCGTCGGATTCGAAAATCTAGACTCACAGGAGAACGACGATAAGGTGCCCGAGGCAGCACTAGACCCTTGGAGACAAGTCGGCTGTCGGACGATGTATTGAATCGCGACGCAATTTGTGTGTTCCATCGTCATTAAGAGGCTCTGAACCTTACAATTAACTGTCAGTTTTGCGTCGGATTCGAATATCTAGACTCACAGAAGAACGACCATAAGGTGCCCGAGGCAGCACTAGACCCTTGGAGACAAGTCGGCTGCAGGACGATGTATTGAATTGCGACGCCATTTGTGTGTTCCATCGTCATTAAGAGGCTCTGAACGTTACAATTAACTGTCAGTTTTGCGCCGGATTCGAAAAACTACACTCCTAGGAGAACGAGCAAAAGGTGCCGGGGGCAGCAATAGTACCTCGGTGACAAGTCGGCTGGAGGACGATGTATTGAATCTCGACGCAATTTGTGTGTTCCATCGTCATTAACAAGCTCTGAACGTTACAATTAACTGTCAGTTATGCGTCGTATTCGGAAAACTAGACTCACAGCAGAACGACCAAAAGGTGCCCGAGGCAGCAATAGACCCTTGGAGACAGGTCGGCTGTCGGACGATGTATTGAATCTCGACACAATTTGTGTGTTCCATCGTCATTAAGAGGCTCTGAACGTTACAATTAACTGTCAGTTTTGCGTCGGATTCGAAAAACTAGACTCACAGGAGAACGACGATAAGGTGCCCGAGGCAGCTATAGACCCTTGGAGACAAGTCGGCTGGAGGACGATGTATTGAATCGCGACGCAATTTGTATGTTCCATCGTCATTAAGAGGCTCTGAACGTTACAATTAACTGTCAGTTTTGCGTCGGATTCGAAAATCTAGACTCACAGGAGAACGACGATAAGGTGCCCGAGGCAGCACTAGACCCTTGGAGACAAGTCGGCTGTCGGACGATGTATTGAATCGCGACGCAATTTGTGTGTTCCATCGTCATTAAGAGGCTCTGAACCTTACAATTAACTGTCAGTTTTGCGTCGGATTCGAATATCTAGACTCACAGAAGAACGACCATAAGGTGCCCGAGGCAGCACTAGACCCTTGGAGACAAGTCGGCTGCAGGACGATGTATTGAATTGCGACGCCATTTGTGTGTTCCATCGTCATTAAGAGGCTCTGAACGTTACAATTAACTGTCAGTTTTGCGCCGGATTCGAAAAACTACACTCCTAGGAGAACGAGCAAAAGGTGCCGGGGGCAGCAATAGTACCTCGGAGACAAGTCGGCTGGGAGGACGATGTATTGAATCGCGACGCAATTTGTATGTTCCATCGTCATTAAGAGGCTCTGAACCTTACAATTAACTGTCAGTTTTGCGTCGTATTCGAATATCTAGACTCACAGAAGAACGACCATAAGGTGCCCGAGGCAGCACTAGACCCTTGGAGACAAGTCGGCTGGAGGACGATGTATTGAATCGCGACGCAATTTGTGTGTTCCATCGTCATTAAGAGGCTCTGAACGTTACAATTAACTGTCAGTTTTGCGCCGGATTCGAAAAACTACACTCCTAGGAGAACGACCAAAAAGGTGCCGGGGGCAGCAATAGTACCTCGGAGACAAGTAGGCTGGAGGACGATGTATTGAATCGCGACGCAATTTGTGTGTTCCATCGTCATTAACAGGCTCTGAACGTTACAATTAACTGTCAGTTATGCGTCGTATTCGGAAAACTAGACTCACAGCAGAACGACCAACAGGTGCCCGAGGCAGCACTAGACCCTTGGAGACAAGTCGGCTGTCGGACGATGTATTGAATCGCGACGCAATTTGTGTGTTCCATCGTCATTAAGAGGCTCTGAACGTTACAATTAACTGTCGGTTTTGCGTCGGATTCGAAAAACTAGACTCAGGGGAGAACGACCATAAGGTGCCCGAGGCAGCACTAGACCCTTGGAGACAAGTCGGCTGGAGGACGATGTATTGAATCGCGACGCAATTTGTGTGTTCCATCGTCATTAACAGGCTCTGAACGTTACAATTAACTGTCAGTTTTGCGCCGGATTCGAAAAACTACACTCCTAGGAGAACCGCCAAAAGGTGCCCGGGGCAGCAATAGTACCTCGGTGACAAGTCGGCTGGAGGACGATGTATTGAATCGCGACGCAATTTGTGTGTTCCATCGTCATTAAGAGGCTCTGAATGTTACAATTAACTCTCAGTTATGCGTCGTATTCGGAAAACTAGACTCACAGGAGAACGTCCATAAGGTGCCCGAGGCAGCAATAGACCCTTGGAGACAGGTCGGCTGTCGGACGATGTATTGAATCTCGACGCAATTTGTGTGTGCCATCGTCATTAAGAGGCTCTGAACGTTACAATTAACTGTCAGTTTTGCGTCGGATTCGAAAATCTAGACTCACAGGAGAACGACCATAAGGTGCCCGAGGCAGCACTAGACCCTTGGAGACAAGTCGGCTGGAGGACGATGTATTGAATCGCGACGCAATTTGTGTGTTCCATCGTCATTAAGAGGCTCTGAACGTTACAATTAACTGTCAGATTTTCGTCCGATTCGAAAATCTAGACTCACAGGAGAACGACCATAAGGTGCCCGAGGTAGCACAAGATCCTTGGACACAGGTCGGCTGGAGGACGATGTATTGAATCGCGACGCAATTTGTGTGTTCCATCGTCATTAAGAGGCTCTGAACGTTACAATTAACTGTCAGTTTTGCGTCGGATTCGAATATCTAGACTCACAGAAGAACGACCATAAGGTGCCCGAGGCAGCACTAGACCCTTGGAGACAAGTCGGCTGGAGGACGATGTATTGAATCGCGAAGCAATTTGTGTGTTCCATCGTCATTAAGAGGCTCTGAACGTTACAATTAACTGTCAGTTTTGCGCCGGATTTGAAAAACTACACTCCTAGGAGAACGACCAAAAGGTGCCCGGGGCAGCAATAGTACCTCGGAGACAAGTCGGCTGGAGGACGATGTATTGAATCGCGACGCAATTTGTGTGTTCCATCGTCATTAACAGGCTCTGAACGTTACAATTAACTGTCAGTTATGCGTCGTATTCGGAAAACTAGACTCACAGGAGAACGACCATAAGGTGCCCGAGGCAGCAATAGACCCTTGGAGACAGGTCGGCTGTCGGACGATGTATTGAATCTCGACGCAATTTGTGTGTCCCACCGTCATTAAGAGGCTCTGAACGTTACAATTAACTGTCAGTTTTGCGTCGGATTCGAAAAACTAGACTCACAGGAGAACGACGATAAGGTGCCCGAGGCAGCTATAGACCCTTGGAGACAGATCGGCTGGAGGACGATGTATTGAATCGCGACGCAATTTGTGTGTTCCATCGTCATTAAGAGGCTCTGATCGTTACATTTAACTGTCAGTTTTGCGTCGGATTCGAAAAACTAGACTCACAGGAGAACGACGATAAGGTGCCCGAGGCAGCTATAGACCCTTGGAGACAAGTCGGCTGGAGGACGATGTATTGAATCGCGACGCAATTTGTGTGTTCCATCGTCATTAACAGGCTCTGAACGTTACAATTAACTGTCAGTTATGCGTCGTATTCGGAAAACTAGACTCACAGCAGAACGACCATAAGGTGCCCGAGGCAGCAATAGACTCTTGGAGACAGGTCGGCTGTCGGACGATGTATTGAATCTCGACGCAATTTGTGTGTTCCATCGTCATTAAGAGGCTCTGAACGTTACAATTAACTGTCAGTTTTGCGTCGGATTCGAAAAACTAGACTCACAGGAGAACGACGATAAGGTGTCCGAGGCAGCTATAGACCCTTGGAGACAAGTCGGCTGGGAGGACGATGTATTGAATCACGATGCAATTTGTGTGTTCCATCGTCATTAAGAGGCTCTGAACGTTACAATTAACTGTCAATTTTGCGTCGGATTCGAAAATCTAGACTTACAGGAGAACGACCATAAGGTGCCCGAGACAGCACTAGACCCTTGGAGACAAGTCGGCTGGAGGACGATGTATTGAATCGCGACGCAATTTGTGTGTTCCATCGTCATTAAGAGGCACTGAACGTTACAATTAACTGTCAGTTTTGCGTCGGATTCGAAAAACTAGACTCACAAGAGAACGACCATAAGGTGCCCGAGGCAGCACTAGACCCTTGGAGACAAGTCAGCTGTCGGACGAAGTATTGAATCGCGACGCAATTTGTGTCTTCCATCGTCATTAAGAGGCTCTGAACCTTACAATTAACTGTCAGTTTTGCGTCGGATTCGAATATCTAGACTCACAGAAGAACGACCATAAAGTGCCCGAGGCAGCACTAGACCCTTGGAGACAAGTCGGCTGGAGGACGATGTATTGAATCGCGACGCAATTTGTGTGTTCCATCGTCATTAACAGGCTCTGAACGTTAAATTAACTGTCAGTTATGCGTCGTATTCGGAAAACTAGTCTCACAGCAGAACGACCATAAGGTGCCCGAGGCAGCAATAGACTCTTGGAGACAAGTCGGCTGGAGGACGATGTATTGAATCGCGACGCAATTTGTGTGTTCCATCGTCATTAAGAGGCTCTGAACGTTACAATTAACTGTCAGTTTTGCGTCGGATTCGAAAAACTAGACTCACAAGAGAACGACCATAAGGTGCCCGAGGCAGCAATAGACCCTTGGAGACAAGTCGGCCGGAGGAAGATGTATTGAATCGCGACGCAATTTGTGTGTTCCATCGTCATTAAGAGGCTCTGAACGTTACAATTAACTGTCAGTTTTGCGTTGGATTCGAAAATCTAGACTCACAGGAGAACGACCATAAGGTGCCCGAGGCAGCACTAGACCCTTGGAGACAAGTCGGCTGTCGGACGAAGTATTGATTCGCGACGCAATTTGTGTGTTCCATCGTCATTAAGAGGCTCTGAACCTTACAATTAACTGTCAGTTTTGCGTCGGATTCGAAAAACTAGACTCACAGGAGAACGACGATAAGGTGCCCGAGGCAGCTATAGACCCTTGGAGACAAGTCGGCTGGAGGACGATGTATTGAATCACGACGCAATTTGTGTGTTCCATCGTCATTAACAGGCTCTGAACGTTACAATTAACTGTCAGTTATGCGTCGTATTCGGAAAACTAGACTCACAGCAGAACGACCATAGGGTGCCCGAGGCAGCAATAGACTCTTGGAGACAGGTCGGCTGTCGGACGATGTATTGAATCTCGACGCAATTTGTGTGTTCCATCGTCATTAAGAGGCTCTGAACGTTACAATTAACTGTCAGTTTTGCGTCGGATTCGAAAAACTAGACTCACAGGAGAACGACGATAAGGTGCCCGAGGCAGCTATAGACCCTTGGAGACAAGTCGGCTGGGAGGACGATGTATTGAATCACGATGCAATTTGTGTGTTCCATCGTCATTAAGAGGCTCTGAACGTTACAATTAACTGTTAATTTTGCGTCGGATTCGAAAATCTAGACTTACAGGAGAACGACCATAAGGTGCCCGTGACAGCACTAGACCCTTGGAGACAAGTCGCCTGGAGGACGATGTATTGAATCGCGACGCAATTTGTGTGTTCCATCGTCATTAAGAGGCTCTGAACGTTACAATTAACTGTCAGTTTTGCGTCGGATTCGAAAAACTAGACTCACAAGAGAACGACCATAAGGTGCCCGAGGCAGCAATAGACCCTTGGTGACAAGTCGGCCGGAGGACGATGTATTGAATCGCGACGTAATTTGTGTGTTCCATCGTCATTAAGAGGCTCTGAACGTTACAATTAACTGTCAGTTTTGCGTTGGATTCGAAAATCTAGACTCACAGGAGAACGACGATAAGGTGCCCGAGGCAGCACTAGACCCTTGGAGACAAGTCGGCTGTCGGACGAAGTATTGAATCGCGACGCAATTTGTGTGTTCCATCGTCATTAAGAGGCTCTGAACCTTACAATTAACTGTCAGTTTTGCGTCGGATTCGAATATCTAGACTCACAGAGGAACGAGCATAAGGTGCCCGAGGCAGCACTAGACCCTTGGAGACAAGTCGGCTGGAGGACGATGTATTGAATCGCGACGCAATTTGTGTGTTCCATCGTCATTAACAGGCTCTGAACGTTAAATTAACTGTCAGTTATGCGTCGTATTCGGAAAACTAGACTCACAGCAGAACGACCATAAGGTGCCCGAGGCAGCAATAGACTCTTGGAGACAGGTCGGCTGTCGGACGATGTATTGAATCTCGACGCAATTTGTGTGTTCCATCGTCATTAAGAGGCTCTGAACGTTACAATTAACTGTCAGTTTTGCGTCGGATTCGAAAAACTAGACTCACAGGAGACCGACGATAAGGTGCCCGAGGCAGCTATAGACCCTTGGAGACAAGTCGGCTGGGAGGACGATGTATTGAATCACGACGCAATTTGTGTGTTGCATCGTCATTAAGAGGCTCTGAACGTTACAATTAACTGTCAATTTTGCGTCGGATTCGAAAATCTAGACTTACAAGAGAACGACCATAAGGTGCCAGAGACAGCACTAGACCCTTGGAGACAAGTCGGCTGGAGGACGATGTATTGAATCGCGACGCAATTTGTGTGTTCCATCGTCATTAAGAGGCTCTGAACGTTACAATTAACTGTTAATTTTGCGTCGGATTCGAAAATCTAGACTTACAGGAGAACGACCATAAGGTGCCCGTGACAGCACTAGACCCTTGGAGACAAGTCGCCTGGAGGACGATGTATTGAATCGCGACGCAATTTGTGTGTTCCATCGTCATTAAGAGGCTCTGAACGTTACAATTAACTGTCAGTTTTGCGTCGGATTCGAAAAACTAGACTCACAAGAGAACGACCATAAGGTGCCCGAGGCAGCAATAGACCCTTGGTGACAAGTCGGCCGGAGGACGATGTATTGAATCGCGACGTAATTTGTGTGTTCCATCGTCATTAAGAGGCTCTGAACGTTACAATTAACTGTCAGTTTTGCGTTGGATTCGAAAATCTAGACTCACAGGAGAACGACGATAAGGTGCCCGAGGCAGCACTAGACCCTTGGAGACAAGTCGGCTGTCGGACGAAGTATTGAATCGCGACGCAATTTGTGTGTTCCATCGTCATTAAGAGGCTCTGAACCTTACAATTAACTGTCAGTTTTGCGTCGGATTCGAATATCTAGACTCACAGAGGAACGAGCATAAGGTGCCCGAGGCAGCACTAGACCCTTGGAGACAAGTCGGCTGGAGGACGATGTATTGAATCGCGACGCAATTTGTGTGTTCCATCGTCATTAACAGGCTCTGAACGTTAAATTAACTGTCAGTTATGCGTCGTATTCGGAAAACTAGACTCACAGCAGAACGACCATAAGGTGCCCGAGGCAGCAATAGACTCTTGGAGACAGGTCGGCTGTCGGACGATGTATTGAATCTCGACGCAATTTGTGTGTTCCATCGTCATTAAGAGGCTCTGAACGTTACAATTAACTGTCAGTTTTGCGTCGGATTCGAAAAACTAGACTCACAGGAGACCGACGATAAGGTGCCCGAGGCAGCTATAGACCCTTGGAGACAAGTCGGCTGGGAGGACGATGTATTGAATCACGACGCAATTTGTGTGTTGCATCGTCATTAAGAGGCTCTGAACGTTACAATTAACTGTCAATTTTGCGTCGGATTCGAAAATCTAGACTTACAAGAGAACGACCATAAGGTGCCCGAGACAGCACTAGACCCTTGGAGACAAGTCGGCTGGAGGACGATGTATTGAATCGCGACGCAATTTGTGTGTTCCATCGTCATTAAGAGGCTCTGAACGTTACAATTAACTGTCAGTTTTGCGTCGGACTCGAAAAACTAGACTCACAAGAGAACGACCATAAGGTGCCCGAGGCAGCAATAGACCCTTGGAGACAAGTCGGCCGGAGGACGATGTATTGAATCGCGACGCAATTTGTGTGTTGCATCGTCATTAAGAGGCTCTGAACGTTACAATTAACTGTCAGTTATGCGTCGTATTCGGAAAACTAGACTCACAGCAGAACGACCATAAGGTGCCCGAGGCAGCAATAGACTCTTGGAGACAGGTCGGCTGTCGGACGTTGTATTGAATCTCGACGCAATTTGTGTGTTCCATCGTCATTAAGAGGCTCTGAACGTTACAATTAACTGTCAGTTTTGCGTCGGATTCGAAAAACTAGACTCACAGGAGACCGACGATAAGGTGCCCGAGGCAGCTATAGACCCTTGGAGACAAGTCGGCTGGGAGGACGATGTATTGAATCACGGCGCAATTTGTGTGTTCCATCGTCATTAAGAGGCTCTGAACGTTACAATTAACTGTCAGTTTTGCGTTGGGTTCGAAAATCTAGACTCACAGGAGAACGACGATAAGGTCCCCGAGGCAGCACTAGACCCTTGGAGACAAGTCGGCTGTCGGACGAAGTATTGAATCGCGACGCAATTTGTGTGTTCCATCGTCATTAAGAGGCTCTGAACCTTACAATTAACTGTCAGTTTTGCGTCGGATTCGAATATCTAGACTCACAGAAGAACGACCATAAGGTGCCCGAGGCAGCACTAGACCCTTGGAGACAAGTCGGCTGGAGGACGATGTATTGAATCGCGACGCAATTTGTGTGTTCCATCGTCATTAAGAGGCTCTGAACGTTACAATTAACTGTCAGTTTTGCGCCGGATTCGAAAAACTACACTCCTAGGAGAACGACCAAAAGGTGCCGGGGGCAGCAATAGTACCTCGCAGACAAGTCGGCTGGAGGGCGATGTATTGAATCGCGACGCAATTTGTGTGTTCCATCGTCATTAACAGGCTCTGAACGTTACAATTAACTGTCAGTTATGCGTCGTATTCGGAAAACTAGACTCACAGGAGAACGACCATAAGGTGCCCGAGGCAGCAATAGACCCTTGGAGACAAGTCGGCTGGAGGACGATGTATTGAATCGCGACGCAATTTGTGTGTTCCATCGTCATTGAGAGGCTCTGAACCTTACAATTAACTGTCGGTTTTGCGTCGGATTCGAAAAACTAGACTAACAGGAGAACGACCATAAGGTGCCCGAGGCAGCACTAGACCCTTGGAGACAAGTCGGCTGGAGGACGATGTATTGAATCGCGACGCAATTTGTGTGTTCCATCGTCATTAACAGGCTCTGAACGTTACAATTAACTGTCAGTTTTGCGTCGGATTCGAAAATCTAGACTCACAGGAGAACGACGGTAAGGTGCCCGAGGCAGCACTAGACCCTTGGAGACAAGTCGGCTGGAGGACGATGTATTGAATCGCGACGCAATTTGTGTGTTCCATCGTCATTAAGAGGCTCTGAACCTTACAATTAACTGTCAGTTTTGCGTCGGATTCGAATATCTAGACTCACAGAAGAACGACCATAAGGTGCCCGAGGCAGCACTAGACCCTTGGAGACAAGTCGGCTGGAGGACGATGTATTGAATCGAGAAGCAATTTGTGTGTTCCATCGTCATTAAGAGGCTCTGAACGTTACAATTAACTGTCAGTTTTGCGCCGGATTCGAAAAACTACACTCCCGGGAGAACGACCAAAAGGTGCCGGGGGCAGCAATAATACCTCGCAGAGAAGTCGGCTGGAGGGCGATGTATTGAATCGCGACGCAATTTGTGTGTTCCATCGTCATTAACAGGCTCTGAACGTTACAATTAACTGTCAGTTATGCGTCGTATTCGGAAAACTAGACTCACAGGAGAACGACCATAAGGTGCCCGAGGCAGCAATAGACCCTTGGAGACAAGTCGGCTGGAGGACGATGTATTGAATCGCGACGCAATTTGTGTGTTCCATCGTCATTAAGAGGCTCTGAACCTTACAATTAACTGTCGGTTTTGCGTCGGATTCGAAAAACTAGACTCAAAGGAGAACGACCATAAGGTGCCCGAGCCAGCACTAGACCCTTGGAGACACGTCGGCTGGAGGACGATGTATTGAATCGCGACGCAATTTGTGTGTTCCATCGTCATTAAGAGGCTCTGAACGTTACAATTAACTGTCAGTTTTGCGCCGGATTCGAAAAACTACACTCCTAGGAGAACCGCCAAAAGGTGCCCGGGGCAGCAATAGTACCTCGGTGACAAGTCGGCTGGAGGACGATGTATTGAATCGCGACGCAATTTGTGTGTTCCATCGTCATTAACAGGCTCTGAATGTTACAATGAACTGTCAGTTATGCGTCGTATTCGGAAAACTAGACTCACAGGAGAATGTCCATAAGGTGCCCGAGGCAGCAATAGACCCTTGGAGACAGGTCGGCTGTCGGACGATGTATTGAATCTCGACGCAATTTGTGTGTCCCATCGTCATTAAGAGGCTCTGAACGTTACAATTAACTGTCAGTTTTGCGTCGGATTCGAAAATCTAGAGTCACAGGAGAACGACCATAAGGTGCCCGAGGCAGCACTAGACCCTTGGAGACAAGTCGGCTGGAGGACGATGTATTGAATCGCGACGCAATTTGTGTGTTCCATCGTCATTAACAGGCTCTGAACGTTACAATTAACTGTCAGTTTTGCGCCGGATTCGAAAAACTACACTACTAGGAGAACCGCCAAAAGGTGCCCGGGGCAGCAATAGTACCTCGGTGACAAGTCGGCTGGAGGACGATGTATTGAATCGCGACGCAATTTGTGTGTTCCATCGTCATTAACAGGCTCTGAATGTTACAATTAACTGTCAGTTATGCGTCGTATTCGGAAAACTAGACTCACAGCAGAACGACCAAAAGGTGCCCGAGGCAGCAATAGACCCTTGGAGACAGGTCGGCTGTCGGACGATGTATTGAATCTCGACGCAATTTGTGTGTTCCATCGTCATTTAGAGGCTCTGAACGTTACAATTAACTGTCAGTTTTGCGTCGGATTCGAAAAACTAGACTCACAGGAGAACGACGATAAGGTGCCCGAGGCAGCTATAGACCCTTGGAGACAAGTCGGCTGTCGGACGATGTATTGAATCGCGACGCAATTTGTGTGTTCCATCGTCATTAAGAGGCTCTGAACCTTACAATTAACTGTCAGTTTTGCGTCGGATTCGAATATCTAGACTCACAGAAGAACGACCATAAGGTGCCCGAGGCAGCACTAGACCCTTGGAGACAAGTCGGCTGGAGGACGATGTATTGAATCGCGACGCAATTTGTGTGTTCCATCGTCATTAAGAGGCTCTGAACGTTACAATTAACTGTCAGTTTTGCGCCGGATTCGAAAAACTACACTCCTAGGAGAACGACCAAAAGGTGCCGGGGGCAGCAATAGTACCTCGCAGACAAGTCGCCTGGAGGGCGATGTATTGAATCGCGACGCAATTTGTGTGTTCCATCGTCATTAACAGGCTCTGAACGTTACAATTAACTGTCAGTTATGCGTCGTATTCGGAAAACTAGACTCACAGGAGAACGTCCATAAGGTGCCCGAGGCAGCAATAGACCCTTGGAGACAAGTCGGCTGGAGGACGATGTATTGAATCGCGACGCAATTTGTGTGTTCCATCGTCATTAAGAGGCTCTGACCCTTACAATTAACTGTCGGTTTTGCGTCGGATTCGAAAAACTAGACTCACAGGAGAACGACCATAGGGTGCCCGAGGCAGCACTAGACCCTTGGAGACAAGTCGGCTGGAGGACGATGTATTGAATCGCGACGCAATTTGTGTGTTCCATCGTCATTAAGAGGCTCTGAACGTTACAATTAACTGTCAGTTTTGCGCCGGATTCGAAAAACTACACTCCTAGGAGAACCGCCAAAAGGTGCCCGGGGCAGCAATAGTACCTCGGTGACAAGTCGGCTGGAGGACGATGTATTGAATCGCGACGCAATTTGTGTGTTCCATCGTCATTAACAGGCTCTGAATGTTACAATTAACTGTCAGTTATGCGTCGTATTCGGAAAACTGGACTCACAGGAGAATGTCCATAAGGTGCCCGAGGCAGCAATAGACCCTTGGAGACAGGTCGGCTGTCGGACGATGTATTGAATCTCGACGTAATTTGTGTGTCCCATCGTCATTAAGAGGCTCTGAACGTTACAATTAACTGTCAGTTTTGCGTCGGATTCGAAAATCTAGAGTCACAGGAGAAGGACCATAAGGTGCCCGAGGCAGCACTAGAACCTTGGAGACAAGTCGGCTGGAGGACGATGTATTGAATCGCGACGCAATTTGTGTGTTCCATCGTCATTAAGAGGCTCTGAACGTTACAATTAACTGTCAGTTTTGCGTCGGATTCGAATATCTAGACTCACAGAAGAACGACCATAAGGTGCCCGAGGCAGCACTAGACCCTTGGAGACAAGTCGGCTGGAGGACGATGTATTGAATTGCGACGCAATTTGTGTGTTCCATCGTCATTAAGAGGCTCTGAACGTTACAGTTAACTGTCAGTTTTGCGCCGGATTCGAAAAACTACACTCCCAGGAGAACGACCAAAAGGTGCCGGGGGCAGCAATAGAACCTCGGAGACAAGTCGGCTGGGAGGACGATGTATTGAATCGCGACGCAATTTGTATGTTCCATCGTCATTAAGAGGCTCTGAACCTTACAATTAACTGTCAGTTTTGCGTCGGATTCGAAAATCTAGACTCACAGGAGAACGACTATAATGTGCCCGAGGCAGCACTAGACCCTTGGAGACAAGTCGGCTGGAGGACGATGTATTGAATCGCGACGCAATTTGTGTGTTCCATCGTCATTAAGAGGCTCTGAACGTTACAATTAACTGTCGGTTTTGTGCCGGATTCGAAAAACTACACTCCTAGGAGAACGACCAAAAGGTGCCGGGGGCAGCAATAGTACCTCGCAGACAAGTCGGCTGGAGGGCGATGTATTGAATCGCGACGCAATTTGTGTGTTCCATCGTCATTAACAGGCTCTGAACGTTACAATTAACTGTCAGTTATGCGTCCTATTCGGAAAACTAGACTCACAGGAGAACGACCATAAGGTGCCCGAGGCAGCAATAGACCCTTGGAGACAAGTCGGCTGGAGGACGATGTATTGAATCGCGACGCAATTTGTGTGTTCCATCGTCATTAACAGGCTCTGACCGTTACAATTAACTGTCGCTTTTGCGTCGGATTCGAAAAACTAGACTCACAGGAGAACGACCATAAGGTGCCCGAGGCAGCACTAGACCCTTGGAGACAAGTCGGCTGGAGGACGATGTATTGAATCGCGACGCAATTTGTGTGTTCCGACGTCATTAAGAGGCTCTGAACGTTACAATTAACTGTCAGTTTTGCGCCGGATTCGAAAAACTACACTCCTAGGAGAACGACCAAAAGGTGCCGGGGGCAGCAATAGTACCTCGGTGACAAGTTGGCTGGAGGACGATGTATTGAATCGCGACGCAATTTGTGTGTTCCATCGTCATTAACAGGCTCTGAACGTTACAATTAACTGTCAGTTATGCGTCGTATTCGGAAAACTAGACTCACAGCAGAACGACCAAAAGGTGCCCGAGGCAGCAATAGACCCTTGGAGACAGGTCGGCTGTCGGACGATGTATTGAATCTCGACACATTTTGTGTGTTCCATCGTCATTAAGAGGCTCTGAACGTTACAATTAACTGTCAGTTTTGCGTCGGATTCGAAAAACTAGACTCACAGGAGAACGACGATAAGGTGCCCGAGGCAGCTATAGACCCTTGGAGACAAGTCGGCTGGAGGACGATGTATTGAATCGCGACGCAATTTGTATGTTCCATCGTCATTAAGAGGCTCTGAACGTTACAATTAACTGTCAGTTTTGCGTCGGATTCGAAAATCTAGACTCACAGGAGAACGACGATAAGGTGCCCGAGGCAGCACTAGACCCTTGGAGACAAGTCGGCTGTCGGACGATGTATTGAATCGCGACGCAATTTGTGTGTTCCATCGTCATTAAGAGGCTCTGAACCTTGCAATTAACTGTCAGTTTTGCGTCGGATTCGAATATCTAGACTCACAGAAGAACGACCATAAGGTGCCCGAGGCAGCACTAGATCCTTGGAGACAAGTCGGCTGGAGGACGATGTATTGAATTGCGACGCAATTTGTGTGTTCCATCGTCATTAAGAGGCTCTGAACGTTACAATTAACTGTCAGTTTTGCCCCGGATTCGAAAAACTACACTCCTAGGAGAACGACCAAAAGGTGCCGGGGGCAGCAATAGTACCTCGGAGACAAGTCGGCTGGGAGGACGATGTATTGAATCGCGACGCAATTTGTATGTTCCATCGTCATTAACAGGCTCTGAACGTTACAATTAACTGTCAGTTTTGCGCCGGATTCGAAAAACTAGACTCACAGGAGAACGACGATAAGGTGCCCTAGGCAGCACTAGACCCTTGGAGACAAGTCGGCTGGAGGACGATGTATTGAATCGCGACGCAATTTGTGTGTTCCATCGTCATTAACAGGCTCTGAACGTTACAATTAACTGTCAGTTTTGCGCCGGATTCGAAAAACTAGACTCACAGGAGAACGACGATAAGGTGCCCGAGGCAGCTATAGACCCTTGGAGACAAGTCGGCTGGAGGACGATGTATTGAATCGCGACGCAATTTGTATGTTCCATCGTCATTAAGAGGCTCTGAACGTTACAATTAACTGTCAGTTTTGCGTCGGATTCGAAAATCTAGACTCACAGGAGAACGACGATAAGGTGCCCGAGGCAGCACTAGACCCTTGGAGACAAGTCGGCTGTCGGACGATGTATTGAATCGCGACGCAATTTGTGTGTTCCATCGTCATTAAGAGGCTCTGAACCTTGCAATTAACTGTCAGTTTTGCGTCGGATTCGAATATCTAGACTCACAGAAGAACGACCATAAGGTGCCCGAGGCAGCACTAGACCCTTGGAGACAAGTCGGCTGGAGGACGATGTATTGAATTGCGACGCAATTTGTGTGTTCCATCGTCATTAAGAGGCTCTGAACGTTACAATTAACTGTCAGTTTTGCGCCGGATTCGAAAAACTACACTCCTAGGAGAACGACCAAAAGGTGCCGGGGGCAGCAATAGTACCTCGGAGACAAGTCGGCTGGGAGGACGATGTATTGAATCGCGACGCAATTTGTATGTTCCATCGTCATTAAGAGGATCTGAACGTTACAATTAACTGTCAGTTTTGCGTCGGATTCGAAAAACTAGACTCACAGGAGAACGACGATAAGGTGCCCGAGGCAGCACTAGACCTTTGGAGACAAGTCGGCTGTCGGACGATGTATTGAATCTCGACGCAATTTGTGTGTTCCATCGTCATTAAGAGGCTCTGAACGTTACAATTAACTGTCAGTTATGCGTCGTATTCGGAAAACTAGACTCACAGCAGAACGACCAAAAGGTGCCCGAGGCAGCACTAGACCCTTGGAGACAAGTCGGCTGTCGGACGATGTATTGAATCGCGACGCAATTTGTGTGTTCCATCGTCATTAAGAGGCTCTGAACGTTACAATTAACTGTCGGTTTTGCGTCGGATTCGAAAAACTAGACTCACAGGAGAACGACCATAAGGTGCCCTAGGCAGCACTAGACCCTTGGAGACAAGTCGGCTGGAGGACGATGTATTGAATCGCGACGCAATTTGTGTGTTCCATCGTCATTAACAGGCTCTGAACGTTACAATTAACTGTCAGTTTTGCGCCGGATTCGAAAAACTACACTCCTAGGAGAACCGCCAAAAGGTGCCCGGGGCAGCAATAGTACCTCGGTGACAAGTCGGCTGGAGGACGATGTATTGAATCGCGACGCAATTTATGTGTTCCATCGTCATTAACAGGCTCTGAATGTTACAATTAACTGTCAGTTATGCGTCGTATTCGGAAAACTAGACTCACAGGAGAACGTCCATAAGGTGACCGAGGCAGCAATAGACACTTGGAGACAGGTCGGCTGTCGGACGATGTATTGAATCTCGACGCAATTTGTGTGTGCCATCGTCATTAAGAGGCTCTGAACGTTGCAATTAACTGTCAGTTTTGCGTCGGATTCGAAAATCTAGACTCACAGGAGAACGACCATAAGGTGCCCGAGGCAGCACTAGACCCTTGGAGACAAGTCGGCTGGAGGACGATGTATTGAATCTCGACGCAATTTGTGTGTTCCATCGTCATTAAGAGGCTCTGAACGTTACAATTAACTGTCAGTTTTGCGTCGGATTCGAAAATCTAGACTCACAGGAGAACGACCATAAGGTGCCCGAGGCAGCACTAGACCCTTGGAGACAAGTCGGCTGGAGGACGATGTATTGAATCGCGACGCAATTTGTGTGTTCCATCGTCATTAAGAGGCTCTGAACGTTACAATTAACTGTCAGTTTTGCGTCGGATTCGAAAATCTAGACTCACAGGAGAACGACCATAAGGTGCCCGAGGCAGCACTAGACCCTTGGAGACAAGTCGGCTGGAGGACGATGTATTGAATCGCGACGCAATTTGTGTGTTCCATCGTCATTAAGAGGCTCTGAACGTTACAATTAACTGTCAGTCTTGCGTCGGATTCGAAAATCTAGAGTCACAGGAGAAGGACCATAAGGTGCCCGAGGCAGCACTAGACCCTTGGAGACAAGTCGGCTGGAGGACGATGTATTGAATCGCGACGCAATTTGTGTGTTCCATCGTCATTAAGAGGCTCTGAACGTTACAATTAACTGTCAGTTTTGCGTCGGATTCGAAAAACTAGACTCACAGGAGAACGACCATAAAGTGGCCGAGGCAGCAATAGACCCTTGGAGACAAGTCGGCTGGAGGACGATGTATTGAATGGCGACGCAATTTGTGTGTTCCATCGTCATTAAGAGGCTCTGAACGTTACAATTAACTGTCAGTTTTGCGTCGGATTCGAAAATCTAGACTCACAGGAGAACGACCATAAGGTGCCCGAGGCAGCACTAGACCCTTGGAGACAAGTCGGCTGGAGGACGATGTATTGAATCGCGACGCAATTTGTATGTTCCATCGTCATTAACAGGCTCTTAACGTTACAATTAACTGTCGGTTTTGTGCCGGATTCGAAAAACTACACTCCTAGGAGAACGACCAAAAGGTGCCGGGGGCAGCAATAGTACCTCGCAGACAAGTCGGCTGGAGGGCGATGTATTGAATCGCGACGCAATTTGTGTGTTCCATCGTCATTAACAGGCTCTGAACGTTACAATTAACTGTCAGTTATGCGTCGTATTCGGAAAACTAGACTCACAGGAGAACGACCATAAGGTGCCCGAGGCAGCAATAGACCCTTGGAGACAAGTCGGCTGGAGGACGATGTATTGAATCGCGACGCAATTTGTGTGTTCCATCGTCATTAACAGGCTCTGACCGTTACAATTAACTGTCGGTTTTGCGTCGGATTCGAAAAACTAGACTCACAGGAGAACGACCATAAGGTGCCCGAGGCAGCATAGACCCTTGGAGACAAGTCGGCTGGAGGACGATTAATTGAATCGCGACGCAATTTGTGTGTTCCGTCGTCATTAAGAGGCTCTGAACGTTACAATTAACTGTCAGTTTTGCGCCGGATTCGAAAAACTACACTCCTAGGAGAACGACCAAAAGGTGCCGGGGGCAGCAATAGTACCTCGGTGACAAGTCGGCTGGAGGACGATGTATTGAATCTCGACGCAATTTGTGTGTTCCATCGTCATTAACAAGCTCTGAACGTTACAATTAACTGTCAGTTATGCGTCGTATTCGGAAAACTAGACTCACAGCAGAACGACCAAAAGGTGCCCGAGGCAGCAATAGACCCTTGGAGACAGGTCGGCTGTCGGACGATGTATTGAATCTCGACACAATTTGTGTGTTCCATCGTCATTAAGAGGCTCTGAACGTTACAATTAACTGTCAGTTTTGCGTCGGATTCGAAAAACTAGACTCACAGGAGAACGACGATAAGGTGCCCGAGGCAGCTATAGACCCTTGGAGACAAGTCGGCTGGAGGACGATGTATTGAATCGCGACGCAATTTGTATGTTCCATCGTCATTAAGAGGCTCTGAACGTTACAATTAACTGTCAGTTTTGCGTCGGATTCGAAAATCTAGACTCACAGGAGAACGACGATAAGGTGCCCGAGGCAGCACTAGACCCTTGGAGACAAGTCGGCTGTCGGACGATGTATTGAATCGCGACGCAATTTGTGTGTTCCATCGTCATTAAGAGGCTCTGAACCTTACAATTAACTGTCAGTTTTGCGTCGGATTCGAATATCTAGACTCACAGAAGAACGACCATAAGGTGCCCGAGGCAGCACTAGACCCTTGGAGACAAGTCGGCTGCAGGACGATGTATTGAATTGCGACGCCATTTGTGTGTTCCATCGTCATTAAGAGGCTCTGAACGTTACAATTAACTGTCAGTTTTGCGCCGGATTCGAAAAACTACACTCCTAGGAGAACGAGCAAAAGGTGCCGGGGGCAGCAATAGTACCTCGGAGACAAGTCGGCTGGGAGGACGATGTATTGAATCGCGACGCAATTTGTATGTTCCATCGTCATTAAGAGGCTCTGAACCTTACAATTAACTGTCAGTTTTGCGTCGTATTCGAATATCTAGACTCACAGAAGAACGACCATAAGGTGCCCGAGGCAGCACTAGACCCTTGGAGACAAGTCGGCTGGAGGACGATGTATTGAATCGCGACGCAATTTGTGTGTTCCATCGTCATTAAGAGGCTCTGAACGTTACAATTAACTGTCAGTTTTGCGCCGGATTTGAAAAACTACACTCCTAGGAGAACGACCAAAAAGGTGCCGGGGGCAGCAATAGTACCTCGGAGACAAGTAGGCTGGAGGACGATGTATTGAATCGCGACGCAATTTGTGTGTTCCATCGTCATTAACAGGCTCTGAACGTTACAATTAACTGTCAGTTATGCGTCGTATTCGGAAAACTAGACTCACAGCAGAACGACCAACAGGTGCCCGAGGCAGCACTAGACCCTTGGAGACAAGTCGGCTGTCGGACGATGTATTGAATCGCGACGCAATTTGTGTGTTCCATCGTCATTAAGAGGCTCTGAACGTTACAATTAACTGTCGGTTTTGCGTCGGATTCGAAAAACTAGACTCAGGGGAGAACGACCATAAGGTGCCCGAGGCAGCACTAGACCCTTGGAGACAAGTCGGCTGGAGGACGATGTATTGAATCGCGACGCAATTTGTGTGTTCCATCGTCATTAACAGGCTCTGAACGTTACAATTAACTGTCAGTTTTGCGCCGGATTCGAAAAACTACACTCCTAGGAGAACCGCCAAAAGGTGCCCGGGGCAGCAATAGTACCTCGGTGACAAGTCGGCTGGAGGACGATGTATTGAATCGCGACGCAATTTGTGTGTTCCATCGTCATTAAGAGGCTCTGAATGTTACAATTAACTCTCAGTTATGCGTCGTATTCGGAAAACTAGACTCACAGGAGAACGTCCATAAGGTGCCCGAGGCAGCAATAGACCCTTGGAGACAGGTCGGCTGTCGGACGATGTATTGAATCTCGACGCAATTTGTGTGTGCCATCGTCATTAAGAGGCTCTGAACGTTACAATTAACTGTCAGTTTTGCGTCGGATTCGAAAATCTAGACTCACAGGAGAACGACCATAAGGTGCCCGAGGCAGCACTAGACCCTTGGAGACAAGTCGGCTGGAGGACGATGTATTGAATCGCGACGCAATTTGTGTGTTCCATCGTCATTAAGAGGCTCTGAACGTTACAATTAACTGTCAGTTTTGCGTCGGATTCGAAAATCTAGACTCACAGGAGAACGACCATAAGGTGCCCGAGGCAGCACTAGACCCTTGGAGACAAGTCGGCTGGAGGACGATGTATTGAATCGCGACGCAATTTGTGTGTTCCATCGTCATTAAGAGGCTCTGAACGTTACAATTAACTGTCAGTTTTGCGTCGGATTCGAAAATCTAGAGTCACAGGAGAAGGACCATAAGGTGCCCGAGGCAGCACTAGACCCTTGGAGACAAGTCGGCTGGAGGACGATGTATTGAATCGCGACGCAATTTGTGTGTTCCATCGTCATTAAGAGGCTCTGAACGTTACAATTAACTGTCAGTTTTGCGTCGGATTCGAAAAACTAGACTCACAGGAGAACGACCATAAAGTGCCCGAGGCAGCAATAGACCCTTGGAGACAAGTCGGCTGGAGGACGATGTATTGAATGGCGACGCAATTTGTGTGTTCCATCGTCATTAAGAGGCTCTGAACGTTACAATTAACTGTCAGTTTTGCGTCGGATTCGAAAATCTAGACTCACAAGAGAACGACCATAAGGCGCCCGAGGCAGCACTAGACCCTTGGAGACAAGTCGGCTGGAGGACGATGTATTGAATCGCGACGCAATTTGTGTGTTCCATCGTCATTAACAGGCTCTGAACGTTACAATTAACTGTCGGTTTTGTGCCGGATTCGAAAAACTACACTCCTAGGAGAACGACCAAAAGGTGCCGGGGGCAGCAATAGTACCTCGCAGACAAGTCGGCTGGAGGGCGATGTATTGAATCGCGACGCAATTTGTGTGTTCCATCGTCATTAACAGGCTCTGAACGTTACAATTAACTGTCAGTTATGCGTCGTATTCGGAAAACTAGACTCACAGGAGAACGACCATAAGGTGCCCGAGGCAGCAATAGACCATTTGAGACAAGTCGGCTGGAGGACGATGTATTGAATCGCGACGCAATTTGTGTGTTCCATCGTCATTAACAGGCTCTGACCGTTACAATTAACTGTCGGTTTTGCGTCGGATTCGAAAAACTAGACTCACAGGAGAACGACCATAAGGTGCCCGAGGCAGCATAGACCCTTGGAGACAAGTCGGCTGGAGGACGATTAATTGAATCGCGACGCAATTTGTGTGTTCCGTCGTCATTAAGAGGCTCTGAACGTTACAATTAACTGTCAGTTTTGCGCCGGATTCGAAAAACTACACTCCTAGGAGAACGACCAAAAGGTGCCGGGGGCAGCAATAGTACCTCGGTGACAAGTCGGCTGGAGGACGATGTATTGAATCTCGACGCAATTTGTGTGTTCCATCGTCATTAACAGGCTCTGAACGTTACAATTAACTGTCAGTTATGCGTCGTATTCGGAAAACTAGACTCACAGCAGAACGACCAAAAGGTGCCCGAGGCAGCAATAGACCCTTGGAGACAGGTCGGCTGTCGGACGATGTATTGAATCTCGACACAATTTGTGTGTTCCATCGTCATTAAGAGGCTCTGAACGTTACAATTAACTGTCAGTTTTGCGTCGGATTCGAAAAACTAGACTCACAGGAGAACGACGATAAGGTGCCCGAGGCAGCTATAGACCCTTGGAGACAAGTCGGCTGGAGGACGATGTATTGAATCGCGACGCAATTTGTATGTTCCATCGTCATTAAGAGGCTCTGAACGTTACAATTAACTGTCAGTTTTGCGTCGGATTCGAAAATCTAGACTCACAGGAGAACGACGATAAGGTGCCCGAGGCAGCACTAGACCCTTGGAGACAAGTCGGCTGTCGGACGATGTATTGAATCGCGACGCAATTTGTGTGTTCCATCGTCATTAAGAGGCTCTGAACCTTACAATTAACTGTCAGTTTTGCGTCGGATTCGAATATCTAGACTCACAGAAGAACGACCATAAGGTGCCCGAGGCAGCACTAGACCCTTGGAGACAAGTCGGCTGCAGGACGATGTATTGAATTGCGACGCCATTTGTGTGTTCCATCGTCATTAAGAGGCTCTGAACGTTACAATTAACTGTCAGTTTTGCGCCGGATTCGAAAAACTACACTCCTAGGAGAACGAGCAAAAGGTGCCGGGGGCAGCAATAGTACCTCGGAGACAAGTCGGCTGGGAGGACGATGTATTGAATCGCGACGCAATTTGTATGTTCCATCGTCATTAAGAGGCTCTGAACCTTACAATTAACTGTCAGTTTTGCGTCGTATTCGAATATCTAGACTCACAGAAGAACGACCATAAGGTGCCCGAGGCAGCACTAGACCCTTGGAGACAAGTCGGCTGGAGGACGATGTATTGAATCGCGACGCAATTTGTGTGTTCCATCGTCATTAAGAGGCTCTGAACGTTACAATTAACTGTCAGTTTTGCGCCGGATTCGAAAAACTACACTCCTAGGAGAACGACCAAAAAGGTGCCGGGGGCAGCAATAGTACCTCGGAGACAAGTAGGCTGGAGGACGATGTATTGAATCGCGACGCAATTTGTGTGTTCCATCGTCATTAACAGGCTCTGAACGTTACAATTAACTGTCAGTTATGCGTCGTATTCGGAAAACTAGACTCACAGCAGAACGACCAACAGGTGCCCGAGGCAGCACTAGACCCTTGGAGACAAGTCGGCTGTCGGACGATGTATTGAATCGCGACGCAATTTGTGTGTTCCATCGTCATTAAGAGGCTCTGAACGTTACAATTAACTGTCGGTTTTGCGTCGGATTCGAAAAACTAGACTCACAGGAGAACGACCATAAGGTGCCCGAGGCAGCACTAGACCCTTGGAGACAAGTCGGCTGGAGGACGATGTATTGAATCGCGACGCAATTTGTGTGTTCCATCGTCATTAACAGGCTCTGAACGTTACAATTAACTGTCAGTTTTGCGCCGGATTCGAAAAACTACACTCCTAGGAGAACCGCCAAAAGGTGCCCGGGGCAGCAATAGTACCTCGGTGACAAGTCGGCTGGAGGACGATGTATTGAATCGCGACGCAATTTGTGTGTTCCATCGTCATTAAGAGGCTCTGAATGTTACAATTAACTGTCAGTTATGCGTCGTATTCGGAAAACTAGACTCACAGGAGAACGTCCATAAGGTGCCCGAGGCAGCAATAGACCCTTGGAGACAGGTCGGCTGTCGGACGATGTATTGAATCTCGACGCAATTTGTGTGTGCCATCGTCATTAAGAGGCTCTGAACGTTACAATTAACTGTCAGTTTTGCGTCGGATTCGAAAATCTAGACTCACAGGAGAACGACCATAAGGTGCCCGAGGCAGCACTAGACCCTTGGAGACAAGTCGGCTGGAGGACGATGTATTGAATCGCGACGCAATTTGTGTGTTCCATCGTCATTAAGAGGCTCTGAACGTTACAATTAACTGTCAGTTTTGCGTCGGATTCGAAAATCTAGACTCACAGGAGAACGACCATAAGGTGCCCGAGGCAGCACTAGACCCTTGGAGACAAGTCGGCTGGAGGACGATGTATTGAATCGCGACGCAATTTGTGTGTTCCATCGTCATTAAGAGGCTCTGAACGTTACAATTAACTGTCAGTTTTGCGTCGGATTCGAAAATCTAGAGTCACAGGAGAAGGACCATAAGGTGCCCGAGGCAGCACTAGACCCTTGGAGACAAGTCGGCTGGAGGACGATGTATTGAATCGCGACGCAATTTGTGTGTTCCATCGTCATTAAGAGGCTCTGAACGTTACAATTAACTGTCAGTTTTGCGTCGGATTCGAAAAACTAGACTCACAGGAGAACGACCATAAAGTGCCCGAGGCAGCAATAGACCCTTGGAGACAAGTCGGCTGGAGGACGATGTATTGAATCGCGACGCAATTTGTGTGTTCCATCGTCATTAAGAGGCTCTGAACGTTACAATTAACTGTCAGTTTTGCGTCGGATTCGAAAATCTAGACTCACAGGAGAACGACCATAAGGTGCCCGAGGCAGCACTAGACCCTTGGAGACAAGTCGGCTGGAGGACGATGTATTGAATCGCGACGCAATTTGTGTGTTCCATCGTCATTAAGAGGCTCTGAACGTTACAATTAACTGTCAGTTTTGCGTCGGATTCGATAATCTAGAGTCACAGGAGAAGGACCATAAGGTGCCCGAGGCAGCACTAGACCCTTGGAGACAAGTCGGCTGGAGGACGATGTATTGAATCGCGACGCAATTTGTGTGTTCCATCGTCATTAAGAGGCTCTGAACGTTACAATTAACTGTCAGTTTTGCGTCGGATTCGAAAAACTAGACTCACAGGAGAACGACCATAAAGTGCCCGAGGCAGCAATAGACCCTTGGAGACAAGTCGGCTGGAGGACGATGTATTGAGTGGCGACGCAATTTGTGTGTTCCATCGTCATTAAGAGGCTCTGAACGTTACAATTAACTGTCAGTTTTGCGTCGGATTCGAAAATCTAGACTCACAGGAGAACGACCATAAGGTGCCCGAGGCAGCACTAGACCCTTGGAGACAAGTCGGCTGGAGGACGATGTATTGAATCGCGACGCAATTTGTGTGTTCCATCGTCATTAAGAGGCTCTGAACGTTACAATTAACTGTCGGTTTTGTGCCGGATTCGAAAAACTACACTCCTAGGAGAACGACCAAAAGGTGCCGGGGGCAGCAATAGTACCTCGCAGACAAGTCGGCTGGAGGGCGATGTATTGAATCGCGACGCAATTTGTGTGTTCCATCGTCATTAACAGGCTCTGAACGTTACAATTAACTGTCAGTTATGCGTCGTATTCGGAAAACTAGACTCACAGGAGAACGACCATAAGGTGCCCGAGGCAGCAATAGTACCTCGCAGACAAGTCGGCTGGAGGGCGATGTATTGAATCGCGACGCAATTTGTGTGTTCCATCGTCATTAACAGGCTCTGAACGTTACAATTAACTGTCAGTTTTGCGTCGGATTCGAAAATCTAGACTCACAGGAGAACGACGATAAGGTGCCCGAGGCAGCTATAGACCCTTGGAGACAAGTCGGCTGGAGGACGATGTATTGAATCGCGACGCAATTTGTATGCTCCATCGTCATTAAGAGGCTCTGAACGTTACAATTAACTGTCAGTTTTGCGTCGGATTCGAAAATCTAGACTCACAGGAGAACGACGATAAGGTGCCCGAGGCAGCACTAGACCCTTGGAGACAAGTCGGCTGTCGGACGATGTATTGAATCGCGACGCAATTTGTGTGTTCCATCGTCATTAAGAGGCTCTGAACCTTGCAATTAACTGTCAGTTTTGCGTCGGATTCGAATATCTAGACTCACAGAAGAACGACCATAAGGTGCCCGAGGCAGCACTAGACCCTTGGAGACAAGTCGGCTGGAGGACGATGTATTGAATTGCGACGCAATTTGTGTGTTCCATCGTCATTAAGAGGCTCTGAACGTTACAATTAACTGTCAGTTTTGCGCCGGATTCGAAAAACTACACTCCTAGGAGAACGACCAAAAGGTGCCGGGGGCAGCAATAGTACCTCGGAGACAAGTCGGCTGGGAGGACGATGTATTGAATCGCGACGCAATTTGTATGTTCCATCGTCATTAAGAGGCTCTGAACCTTACAATTAACTGTCAGTTTTGCGTCGTATTCGAATATCTAGACTCACAGAAGTACGACCATAAGGTGCCCGAGGCAGCACTAGACCCTTGGAGACAAGTCGGCTGGAGGACGATGTATTGAATCGCGACGCAATTTGTGTGTTCCATCGTCATTAAGAGGCTCTGAACGTTACAATTAACTGTCAGTTTTGCGCCGGATTTGAAAAACTACACTCCTAGGAGAACGACCAAAAAGGTGCCGGGGGCAGCAATAGTACCACGGAGACAAGTCGGCTGGAGGACGATGTATTGAATCGCGACGCAATTTGTGTGTTCCATCGTCATTAACAGGCTCTGAACGTTACAATTAACTGTCAGTTATGCGTCGTATTCGGAAAACTAGACTCACAGCAGAACGACCAAAAGGTGCCCGAGGCAGCACTAGACCCTTGGAGACAAGTCGGCTGTCGGACGATGTATTGAATCGCGACGCAATTTGTGTGTTCCATCGTCATTAAGAGGCTCTGAACGTTACAATTAACTGTCGGTTTTGCGTCGGATTCGAAAAACTAGACTCACAGGAGAACGACCATAAGGTGCCCTAGGCAGCACTAGACCCTTGGAGACAAGTCGGCTGGAGGACGATGTATTGAATCGCGACGCAATTTGTGTGTTCCATCGTCATTAACAGGCTCTGAACGTTACAATTAACTGTCAGTTTTGCGCCGGATTCGAAAAACTACACTCCTAGGAGAACCGCCAAAAGGTGCCCGGGGCAGCAATAGTACCTCGGTGACAAGTCGGCTGGAGGACGATGTATTGAATCGCGACGCAATTTGTGTGTTCCATCGTCATTAACAGGCTCTGAATGTTACAATTAACTGTCAGTTATGCGTCGTATTCGGAAAACTAGACTCACAGGAGAACGTCCATAAGGTGCCCGAGGCAGCAATAGACCCTTGGAGACAGGTCGGCTGTCGGACGATGTATTGAATCTCGACGCAATTTGTGTGTGCCATCGTCATTAAGAGGCTCTGAACGTTGCAATTAACTGTCAGTTTTGCGTCGGATTCGAAAATCTAGACTCACAGGAGAACGACCATAAGGTGCCCGAGGCAGCACTAGACCCTTGGAGACAAGTCGGCTGGAGGACGATGTATTGAATCTCGACGCAATTTGTGTGTTCCATCGTCATTAAGAGGCTCTGAACGTTACAATTAACTGTCAGTTTTGCGTCGGATTCGAAAATCTAGACTCACAGGAGAAGGACCATAAGGTGCCCGAGGCAGCACTAGACCCTTGGAGACAAGTCGGCTGGAGGACGATGTATTGAATCGCGACGCAATTTGTGTGTTCCATCGTCATTAAGAGGCTCTGAACGTTACAATTAACTGTCAGTTTTGCGTCGGATTCGAAAAACTAGACTCACAGGAGAACGACCATAAAGTGCCCGAGGCAGCAATAGACCCTTGGAGACAAGTCGGCTGGAGGACGATGTATTGAATGGCGACGCAATTTGTGTGTTCCATCGTCATTAAGAGGCTCTGAACGTTACAATTAACTGTCAGTTTTGCGTCGGATTCGAAAATCTAGACTCACAGGAGAACGACCATAAGGTGCCCGAGGCAGCACTAGACCCTTGGAGACAAGTCGGCTGGAGGACGATGTATTGAATCGCGACGCAATTTGTGTGTTCCATCGTCATTAAGAGGCTCTGAACGTTACAATTAACTGTCAGTTTTGCGTCGGATTCGAAAATCTAGAGTCACAGGAGAAGGACCATAAGGTGCCCGAGGCAGCACTAGACCCTTGGAGACAAGTCGGCTGGAGGACGATGTATTGAATCGCGACGCAATTTGTGTGTTCCATCGTCATTAAGAGGCTCTGAACGTTACAATTAACTGTCAGTTTTGCGTCGGATTCGAAAAACTAGACTCACAGGAGAACGACCATAAAGTGCCCGAGGCAGCAATAGACCCTTGGAGACAAGTCGGCTGGAGGACGATGTATTGAATGGCGACGCAATTTGTGTGTTCCATCGTCATTAAGAGGCTCTGAACGTTACAATTAACTGTCAGTTTTGCGTCGGATTCGAAAATCTAGACTCACAGGAGAACGACCATAAGGTGCCCGAGGCAGCACTAGACCCTTGGAGACAAGTCGGCTGGAGGACGATGTATTGAATCGCGACGCAATTTGTGTGTTCCATCGTCATTAACAGGCTCTGAACGTTACAATTAACTGTCGGTTTCGTGCCGGATTCGAAAAACTACACTCCTAGGAGAACGACCAAAAGGTGCCGGGGGCAGCAATAGTACCTCGCAGACAAGTCGGCTGGAGGGCGATGTATTGAATCGCGACGCAATTTGTGTGTTCCATCGTCATTAACAGGCTCTGAACGTTACAATTAACTGTCAGTTATGCGTCGTATTCGGAAAACTAGACTCACAGGAGAACGACCATAAGGTGCCCGAGGCAGCAATAGACCCTTGGAGACAAGTCGGCTGGAGGACGATGTATTGAATCGCGACGCAATTTGTGTGTTCCATCGTCATTAACAGGCTCTGACCGTTACAATTAACTGTCGGTTTTGCGTCGGATTCGAAAAACTAGACTCACAGGAGAACGACCATAAGGTGCCCGAGGCAGCACTAGACCCTTGGAGACAAGTCGGCTGGAGGACGATGAATTGAATCGCGACGCAATTTGTGTGTTCCGTCGTCATTAAGAGGCTCTGAACGTTACAATTAACTGTCAGTTTTGCGCCGGATTCGAAAAACTACACTCCTAGGAGAACGACCAAAAGGTGCCGGGGGCAGCAATAGTACCTCGGTGACAAGTCGGCTGGAGGACGATGTATTGAATCGCGACGCAATTTGTGTGTTCCATCGTCATTAACAGGCTCTGAACGTTACAATTAACTGTCAGTTATGCGTCGTATTCTGAAAACTAGACTCACTGCAGAACGACCAAAAGGTGCCCGAGGCAGCAATAGACCCTTGGAGACAGGTCGGCTGTCGGACGATGTATTGAATCTCGACACAATTTGTGTGTTCCATCGTCATTAAGAGGCTCTGAACGTTACAATTAACTGTCAGTTTTGCGTCGGATTCGAAAAACTAGACTCACAGGAGAACGACGATAAGGTGCCCGAGGCAGCTATAGACCCTTGGAGACAATTCGGCTGGAGGACGATGTATTGAATCGCGACGCAATTTGTATGTTCCATCGTCATTAAGAGGCTCTGAACGTTACAATTAACTGTCAGTTTTGCGTCGGATTCGAAAATCTAGACTCACAGGAGAACGACGATAAGGTGCCCGAGGCAGCACTAGACCCTTGGAGACAAGTCGGCTGTCGGACGATGTATTGAATCGCGACGCAATTTGTGTGTTCCATCGTCATTAAGAGGCTCTGAACCTTACAATTAACTGTCAGTTTTGCGTCGGATTCGAATATCTAGACTCACAGAAGAACGACCATAAGGTGCCCGAGGCAGCACTAGACCCTTGGAGACAAGTCGGCTGCAGGACGATGTATTGAATTGCGACGCCATTTGTGTGTTCCATCGTCATTAAGAGGCTCTGAACGTTACAATTAACTGTCAGTTTTGCGCCGGATTCGAAAAACTACACTCCTAGGAGAACGACCAAAAGGTGCCGGGGGCAGCAATAGTACCTCGGAGACAAGTCGGCTGGGAGGACGATGTATTGAATCGCGACGCAATTTGTATGTTCCATCGTCATTAAGAGGCTCTGAACCTTACAATTAACTGTCAGTTTTGCGTCGTATTCGAATATCTAGACTCACAGAAGAACGACCATAAGGTGCCCGAGGCAGCACTAGACCCTTGGAGACAAGTCGGCTGGAGGACGATGTATTGAATCGCGACGCAATTTGTGTGTTCCATCGTCATTAAGAGGCTCTGAACGTTACAATTAACTGTCAGTTTTGCGCCGGATTCGAAAAACTACACTCCTAGGAGAACGACCAAAAAGGTGCCGGGGGCAGCAATAGTACCTCGGAGACAAGTCGGCTGGAGGACGATGTATTGAATCGCGACGCAATTTGTGTGTTCCATCGTCATTAACAGGCTCTGAACGTTACAATTAACTGTCAGTTATGCGTCGTATTCGGAAAACTAGACTCACAGCAGAACGACCAAAAGGTGCCCGAGGCAGCACTAGACCCTTGGAGACAAGTCGGCTGTCGGACGATGTATTGAATCGCAACGCAATTTGTGTGTTCCATCGTCATTAAGAGGCTCTGAACGTTACAATTAACTGTCGGTTTTGCGTCGGATTCGAAAAACTAGACTCACAGGAGAACGACCATAAGGTGCCCGAGGCAGCACTAGACCCTTGGAGACAAGTCGGCTGGAGGACGATGTATTGAATCGCGACGCAATTTGTGTGTTCCATCGTCATTAACAGGCTCTGAACGTTACAATTAACTGTCAGTTTTGCGCCGGATTCGAAAAACTACACTCCTAGGAGAACCGCCAAAAGGTGCCCGGGGCAGCAATAGTACCTCGGAGACAAGTCGGCTGGAGGACGATGTATTGAATCGCGACGCAATTTGTGTGTTCCATCGTCATTAAGAGGCTCTGAATGTTACAATTAACTGTCAGTTATGCGTCGTATTCGGAAAACTAGACTCACAGGAGAACGTCCATAAGGTGCCCGAGGCAGCAATAGACCCTTGGAGACAGGTCGGCTGTCGGACGATGTATTGAATCTCGACGCAATTTGTGTGTTCCATCGTCATTAAGAGGCTCTGAACGTTACAATTAACTGTCAGTTTTGCGTCGGATTCGAAAATCTAGAGTCACAGGAGAAGGACCATAAGGTGCCCGAGGCAGCACTAGACCCTTGGAGACAAGTCGGCTGGAGGACGATGTATTGAATCGCGACGCAATTTGTGTGTTCCATCGTCATTAAGAGGCTCTGAACGTTACAATTAACTGTCAGTTTTGCGTCGGATTCGAAAATCTAGACTCACAGGAGAACGACCATAAGGTGCCCGAGGCAGCACTAGACCCTTGGAGACAAGTCGGCTGGAGGACGATGTATTGAATCGCGACGCAATTTGTGTGTTCCATCGTCATTAAGAGGCTCTGAACGTTACAATTAACTGTCAGTTTTGCGTCGGATTCGAAAATCTAGAGTCACAGGAGAAGGACCATAAGGTGCCCGAGGCAGCACTAGACCCTTGGAGACAAGTCGGCTGGAGGACGATGTATTGAATCGCGACGCAATTTGTGTGTTCCATCGTCATTAAGAGGCTCTGAACGTTACAATTAACTGTCAGTTTTGCGTCGGATTCGAAAAACTAGACTCACAGGAGAACGACCATAAAGTGCCCGAGGCAGCAATAGACCCTTGGAGACAAGTCGGCTGGAGGACGATGTATTGAATGGCGACGCAATTTGTGTGTTCCATCGTCATTAAGAGGCTCTGAACGTTACAATTAACTGTCAGTTTTGCGTCGGATTCGAAAACCTAGACTCACAGGAGAACGACCATAAGGTGCCCGAGGCAGCACTAGACCCTTGGAGACAAGTCGGCTGGAGGACGATGTATTGAATCGCGACGCAATTTGTGTGTTCCATCGTCATTAACAGGCTCTGAACGTTACAATTAACTGTCGGTTTCGTGCCGGATTCGAAAAACTACACTCCTAGGAGAACCGCCAAAAGGTGCCCGGGGCAGCAATAGTACCTCGGTGACAAGTCGGCTGGAGGACGATGTATTGGATCGCCACGCAATTTGTGTGTTCCATCGTCATTAAGAGGCTCTGAATGTTACAATTAACTGTCAGTTATGCGTCGTATTCGGAAAACTAGACTCACAGGAGAACGTCCATAAGGTGCCCGAGGCAGCAATAGACCCTTGGAGACAGGTCGGCTGTCGGACGATGTATTGAATCTCGACGCAATTTGTGTGTTCCATCGTCATTAAGAGGCTCTGAACGTTACAATTAACTGTCAGTTTTGCGTCGGATTCAAAAATCTAGACTCACAGGAGAACGACCATAAGGTGCCCGAGGCAGCACTAGACCCTTGGAGACAAGTCGGCTGTCGGACGATGTATTGAATCGCGACGCAATTTGTGTGTTCCATCGTCATTAAGAGGCTCTGAACCTTACAATTAACTGTCAGTTTTGCGTCGGATTCGAAAATCTAGAGTCACAGGAGAACGACCATAAGGTGCCCGAGGCAGCACTAGACCCTTGGAGACAAGTCGGCTGGAGGACGATGTATTGAATCGCGACGCAATTTGTGTGTTCCATCGTCATTAAGAGGCTCTGAACGTTACAATTAACTGTCAGTTTTGCGTCGGATAGGAAAAACTAGACTCACAGGAGAACGACCATAAAGTGCCCGAGGCAGCAATAGACCCTTGGAGACAAGTCGGCTAGAGGACGATGTATTGAATCGCGACGCAATTTGTGTGTTCCATCGTCATTAAGAGGCTCTGAACGTTACAATTAACTGTCAGTTTTGCGTCGGATTCAAAAATCTAGACTCACAGGAGAACGACCATAAGGTGCCCGAGGCAGCACTAGACCCTTGGAGACAAGTCGGCTGGAGGACGATGTATTGAATCGCGACGCAATTTGTGTGTTCCATCGTCATTAAGAGGCTCTGAACGTTACAATTAACTGTCAGTTTTGCGTCGGATTCGAAAATCTAGAGTCACAGGAGAAGGACCATAAGGTGCCCGAGGCAGCACTAGACCCTTGGAGACAAGTCGGCTGGAGGACGATGTATTGAATCGCGACGCAATTTGTGTGTTCCATCGTCATTAAGAGGCTCTGAACGTTACAATTAACTGTCAGTTTTGCGTCGGATTCGAAAAACTAGACTCACAGGAGAACGACCATAAAGTGCCCGAGGCAGCAATAGACCCTTGGAGACAAGTCGGCTGGAGGACGATGTATTGAATGGCGACGCAATTTGTGTGTTCCATCGTCATTAAGAGGCTCTGAACGTTACAATTAACTGTCAGTTTTGCGTCGGATTCGAAAATCTAGACTCACAGGAGAACGACCATAAGGTGCCAGAGGCAGCACTAGACCCTTGGAGACAAGTCGGCTGGAGGACGATGTATTGAATCGCGACGCAATTTGTGTGTTCCATCGTCATTAAGAGGCTCTGAACGTTACAATTAACTGTCGGTTTTGTGCCGGATTCGAAAAACTACACTCCTAGGAGAACGACCAAAAGGTGCCGGGGGCAGCAATAGTACCTCGCAGACAAGTCGGCTGGAGGGCGATGTATTGAATCGCGACGCAATTTGTGTGTTCCATCGTCATTAACAGGCTCTGAACGTTACAATTAACTGTCAGTTATGCGTCGTATTCGGAAAACTAGACTCACAGGAGAACGACCATAAGGTGCCCGAGGCAGCAATAGACCCTTGGAGACAAATCGGCTGGAGGACGATGTATTGAATCGCGACGCAATTTGTGTGTTCCATCGTCATTAACAGGCTCTGACCGTTACAATTAACTGTCGGTTTTGCGTCGGATTCGAAAAACTAGACTCACAGGAGAACGACCATAAGGTGCCCGAGGCAGCACTAGACCCTTGGAGACAAGTCGGCTGGAGGACGATGAATTGAATCGCGACGCAATTTGTGTGTTCCGTCGTCATTAAGAGGCTCTGAACGTTACAATTAACTGTCAGTTTTGCGCCGGATTCGAAAAACTACACTCCTAGGAGAACGACCAAAAGGTGCCGGGGGCAGCAATAGTACCTCGGTGACAAGTCGGCTGGAGGACGATGTATTGAATCTCGACGCAATTTGTGTGTTCCATCGTCATTAACAGGCTCTGAACGTTACAATTAACTGTCAGTTATGCGTCGTATTCGGAAAACTAGACTCACAGGAGAACGACCAAAAGGTGCCCGAGGCAGCAATAGACCCTTGGAGACAGGTCGGCTGTCGGACGATGTATTGAATCTCGACACAATTTGTGTGTTCCATCGTCATTAAGAGGCTCTGAACGTTACAATTAACTGTCAGTTTTGCGTCGGATTCGAAAAACTAGACTCACAGGAGAACGACGATAAGGTGCCCGAGGCAGCTATAGACCCTTGGAGACAAGTCGGCTGGAGGACGATGTATTGAATCGCGACGCAATTTGTATGTTCCATCGTCATTAAGAGGCTCTGAACGTTACAATTAACTGTCAGTTTTGCGTCGGATTCGAAAATCTAGACTCACAGGAGAACGACGATAAGGTGCCCGAGGCAGCACTAGACCCTTGGAGACAAGTCGGCTGTCGGACGATGTATTGAATCGCGACGCAATTTGTGTGTTCCATCGTCATTAAGAGGCTCTGAACCTTACAATTAACTGTCAGTTTTGCGTCGGATTCGAATATCTAGACTCACAGAAGAACGACCATAAGGTGCCCGAGGCAGCACTAGACCCTTGGAGACAAGTCGGCTGCAGGACGATGTATTGAATTGCGACGCCATTTGTGTGTTCCATCGTCATTAAGAGGCTCTGAACGTTACAATTAACTGTCAGTTTTGCGCCGGATTCGAAAAACTACACTCCTAGGAGAACGACCAAAAGGTGCCGGGGGCAGCAATAGTACCTCGGAGACAAGTCGCCTGGGAGGACGATGTATTGAATCGCGACGCAATTTGTATGTTCCATCGTCATTAAGAGGCTCTGAACCTTACAATTAACTGTCAGTTTTGCGTCGTATTCGAATATCTAGACTCACAGAAGAACGACCATAAGGTGCCCGAGGCAGCACTAGACCCTTGGAGACAAGTCGGCTGGAGGACGATGTATTGAATCGCGACGCAATTTGTGTGTTCCATCGTCATTAAGAGGCTCTGAACGTTACAATTAACTGTCAGTTTTGCGCCGGATTCGAAAAACTACACTCCTAGGAGACCGACCAAAAAGGTGCCGGGGGCAGCAATAGTACCTCGGAGACAAACCGGCTGGAGGACGATGTATTGAATCGCGACGCAAGTTGTGTGTTCCATCGTCATTAACAGGCTCTGAACGTTACAATTAACTGTCAGTTATGCGTCGTATTCGGAGAACTAGACTCACAGCAGAACGACCAAAAGGTGCCCGAGGCAGCACTAGACCCTTGGAGACAAGTCGGCTGTCGGACGATGTATTGAATCGCGACGCAATTTGTGTGTTCCATCGTCATTTAGAGGCTCTGAACGTTACAATTAACTGTCGGTTTTGCGTCGGATTCGAAAAACTAGACTCACAGGAGAACGACCATAAGGTGCCCGAGGCAGCACTAGACCCTTGGAGACAAGTCGGCTAAAGGACGATGTATTGAATCGCGACGCAATTTGTGTGTTCCATCGTCATTAATAGGCTCTGAACGTTACAATTAACTGTCAGTTTTGCGCCGGATTCGAAAAACTACACTCCTAGGAGAACCGCCAAAAGGTGCCCGGGGCAGCAATAGTACCTCGGTGACAAGTCGGCTGGAGGACGATGTATTGAATCGCGACGCAATTTGTGTGTTCCATCGTCATTAACAGGCTCTGAATGTTACAATTAACTGTCAGTTATGCGTCGTATTCGGAAAACTAGACTCACAGGAGAACGTCCATAAGGTGCCCGAGGCAGCAATAGACCCTTGGAGACAGGTCGGCTGTCGGACGATGTATTGAATCTCGACGCAATTTGTGTGTGCCATCGTCTTTAAGAGGCTCTGAACGTTACAATTAACTGTCAGTTTTGCGTCGGATTCGAAAATCTAGACTCACAGGAGAACGACCATAAGGTGCCCGAGGCAGCACTAGACCCTTGGAGACAAGTCGGCTGGAGGACGATGTATTGAATCGCGACGCAATTTGTGTGTTCCATCGTCATTAAGAGGCTCTGAACGTTACAATTAACAGTCAGTTTTGCGTCGGATTCGAAAATCTAGACTCACAGGAGAACGACCATAAGGTGCCCGAGGCAGCACTAGACCCTTGGAGACAAGTCGGCTGGAGGACGATGTATTGAATCGCGACGCAATTTGTGTGTTCCATCGTCATTAAGAGGCTCTGAACGTTACAATTAACTGTCAGTTTTGTGCCGGATTCGAAAAACTAAACTCCTAGGAGAACGACAAAAAGGTGCCGGGGGCAGCAATAGTACCTCGGAGACAAGTCGGCTGGAGGACGATGTATTGAATCGCGACGCAATTTGTGTGTTCCATCGTCATTAACAGGCTCTGAACGTTACAATTAACTGTCAGTTATGCGTCGTATTCGGAAAACTAGACTCACAGCAGAACGACCAAAAGGTGCCCGAGGCAGCAATAGACCCTTGGAGACAGGTCGGCTGTCGGACGATGTATTGAATCTCGACGCAATTTGTGTGTTCCATCGTCATTAAGAGGCTCTGAACGTTACAATTAACTGTCAGTTTAGCGTCGGATTCGAAAAACTAGACTCACAAGAGAACGACGATAAGGTGCCCGAGGCAGCACTAGACCCTTGGAGACAAGTCGGCTGTCGGACGATGTATTGAATCGCGACGCAATTTGTGTGTTCCATCGTCATTAAGAGGCTCTGAACCTTACAATTAACTGTCAGTTTTGCGTCGGATTCGAATATCTAGACTCACAGAAGAACGACCATAAGGTGCCCGAGGCAGCACTAGACCCTTGGAGACAAGTCGGCTGGAGGACGATGTATTGAATCGCGACGCAATTTGTGTGTTCCATCGTCATTAAGAGGCTCTGAACGTTACAATTAACTGTCAGTTTTGCGCCGGATTCGAAAAACTACACTCCTAGGAGAACGACCAAAAGGTGCCGGGGGCAGCAATAGTACCTCGCAGACAAGTCGGCTGGAGGGCGATGTATTGAATCGCGACGCAATTTGTGTGTTCCATCGTCATTAACAGGCTCTGAACGTTACAATTAACTGTCAGTTATGCGTCGTATTCGGAAAACTAGACTCACAGGAGAACGACCATAAGGTGCCCGAGGCAGCAATAGACCCTTGGAGACAAGTCGGCTGGAGGACGATGTATTGAATCGCGACGCAATTTGTGTGTTCCATCGTCATTAAGAGGCTCTGAACCTTACAATTAACTGTCGGTTTTGCGTCGGATTCGAAAAACTAGACTCACAGGAGAACGACGATAAGGTGCCCGAGGCAGCACTAGACCCTTGGAGACAAGTCGGCTGTCGGACGATGTATTGAATCGCGACGCAATTTGTGTGTTCCATCGTCATTAAGAGGCTCTGAACCTTACAATTAACTGTCAGTTTTGCGTCGGATTCGAATATCTAGACTCACAGAAGAACGACCATAAGGTGCCCGAGGCAGCACTAGACCCTTGGAGACAAGTCGGCTGGAGGACGATGTATTGAATCGCGACGCAATTTGTGTGTTCCATCGTCATTAAGAGGCTCTGAACGTTACAATTAACTGTCAGTTTTGCGCCGGATTCGAAAAACTACACTCCTAGGAGAACCGCCAAAAGGTGCCCGGGGCAGCAATAGTACCTCGGTGACAAGTCGGCTGGAGGACGATGTATTGAATCGCGACGCAATTTGTGTGTTCCATCGTCGTTAACAGGCTCTGAATGTTACAATTAACTGTCAGTTATGCGTCGTATTCGGAAAACTAGACTCACAGGAGAATGTCCATAAGGTGCCCGAGGCAGCAATAGACCCTTGGAGACAGGTCGGCTGTCGGACGATGTATTGAATCTCGACGCAATTTGTGTGTCCCATCGTCATTAAGAGGCTCTGAACGTTACAATTAACTGTCAGTTTTGCGTCGGATTCGAAAATCTAGAGTCACAGGAGAACGACCATAAGGTGCCCGAGGCAGCACTAGACCCTTGGGGACAAGTCGGCTGGAGGACGATGTATTGAATCGCGACGCAGTTTGTGTGTTCCATCGTCATTAACAGGCTCTGAACGTTACAATTAACTGTCAGTTTTGCGCCGGATTCGAAAAACTACACTCCTAGGAGAACCGCCAAAAGGTGCCCGGGGCAGCAATAGTACCTCGGTGACAAGTCGGCTGGAGGACGATGTATTGAATCGCGACGCAATTTGTGTGTTCCATCGTCATTAAGAGGCTCTGAACGTTACAATTAACTGTCAGTTTTGCGTCGGATTCGAAAATCTAGACTCACAGGAGAACGACCATAAGGTGCCCGAGGCAGCACTAGACCCTTGGAGACAAGTCGGCTGGAGGACGATGTATTGAATCGCGACGCAATTTGTGTGTTCCATCGTCATTAAGAGGCTCTGAACGTTACAATTAACTGTCAGTTTTGTGCCGGATTCGAAAAACTAAACTCCTGGGAGAACGACCAAAGAGGTGCCGGGGGCAGCAATAGTACCTCGGAGACAAGTCGGCTGGAGGACGATGTATTGAATCGCGACGCAATTTGTGTGTTCCATCGTCATTAACAGGCTCTGAACGTTACAATTAACTGTCAGTTATGCGTCGTATTCGGAAAACTAGACTCACAGCAGAACGACCAAAAGGTGCCCGAGGCAGCAATAGACCCTTGGAGACAGGTCGGCTGTCGGACGATGTATTGAATCTCGACGCAATTTGTGTGTTCCATCGTCATTTAGAGGCTCTGAACGTTACAATTAACTGTCAGTTTTGCGTCGGATTCGAAAAACTAGACTCACAGGAGAACGACCATAAGGTGCCCGAGGCAGCTATAGACCCTTGGAGACAAGTCGGCTGGAGGACGATGTATTGAATCGCGACGCAATTTGTGTGTTCCATCGTCATTAACAGGCTCTGAACGTTACAATTAACTTTCAGTTTTGCGTCGGATTCGAAAATCTAGACTCACAGGAGAACGACGATAAGGTGCCCGAGGCAGCACTAGACCCTTGGAGACAAGTCGGCTGTCGGACGATGTATTGAATCGCGACGCAATTTGTGTGTTCCATCGTCATTAAGAGGCTCTGAACCTTACAATTAACTGTCAGTTTTGCGTCGGATTCGAATATCTAGGCTCACAGAAGAACGACCATAAGGTGCCCGAGGCAGCACTAGACCCTTGGAGACAAGTCGGCTGGAGGACGATGTATTGAATCGCGACGCAATTTGTGTGTTCCATCGTCATTAAGAGGCTCTGAACGTTACAATTAACTGTCAGTTTTGCGCCGGATTCGAAAAACTACACTCCTAGGAGAACGACCAGAAGGTGCCGGGGGCAGCAATAGTACCTCGGAGACAAGTCGGCTGGAGGACGATGTATTGAATCGCGACGCAATTTGTGTGTTCCATCGTCATTAACAGGCTCTGAACGTTACAATTAACTGTCAGTTATGCGTCGTATTCGGAAAACTAGACTCACAGCAGAACGACCAAAAGGTGCCCGAGGCAGCAATAGACCCTTGGAGACAGGTCGGCTGTCGGACGATGTATTGAATCTCGACGCAATTTGTGTGTTCCATCGTCATTTAGAGGCTCTGAACGTTACAATTAACTGTCAGTTTTGCGTCGGATTCGAAAAACTAGACTCACAGGAGAACGACCATAAGGTGCCCGAGGCAGCTATAGACCCTTGGAGACAAGTCGGCTGGAGGACGATGTATTGAATCGCGACGCAATTTGTGTGTTCCATCGTCATTAACAGGCTCTGAACGTTACAATTAACTTTCAGTTTTGCGTCGGATTCGAAAATCTAGACTCACAGGAGAACGACGATAAGGTGCCCGAGGCAGCACTAGACCCTTGGAGACAAGTCGGCTGTCGGACGATGTATTGAATCGCGACGCAATTTGTGTGTTCCATCGTCATTAAGAGGCTCTGAACCTTACAATTAACTGTCAGTTTTGCGTCGGATTCGAATATCTAGGCTCACAGAAGAACGACCATAAGGTGCCCGAGGCAGCACTAGACCCTTGGAGACAAGTCGGCTGGAGGACGATGTATTGAATCGCGACGCAATTTGTGTGTTCCATCGTCATTAAGAGGCTCTGAACCCTACAATTAACTGTCGGTTTTGCGTCGGATTCGAAAAACTAGACTCACAGGAGAACGACCATAAGGTGCCCGAGGCAGCACTAGACCCTTGGAGACAAGTCGGCTGGAGGACGATGTATTGAATCGCGACGCAATTTGTGTGTTCCATCGTCATTAAGAGGCTCTGAACGTTACAATTAACTGTCAGTTTTGCGCCGGATTCGAAATCTACACTCCTAGGAGAACCGCCAAAAGGTGCCCGGGGCAGCAATAGTACCTCGGTGACAAGTCGGCTGGAGGACGATGTATTGAATCGCGACGCAATTTGTGTGTTCCATCGTCATTAACAGGCTCTGAATGTTACAATTAACTGTCAGTTATGCGTCGTATTCGGAAAACTAGACTCACAGGAGAATGTCCATAAGGTGCCCGCGGCAGCAATAGACCCTTGGAGACAGGTCGGCTGTCGGACGATGTATTGAATCTCGACGCAATTTGTGTGTCCCATCGTCATTAAGAGGCTCTGAACGTTACAATTAACTGTCAGTTTTGCGTCGGATTCGAAAATCTAGAGTCACAGGAGAAGGACCATAAGGTGCCCGAGGCAGCACTAGACCCTTGGAGACAAGTCGGCTGGAGGACGATGTATTGAATCCCGACGCAATTTGTGTGTTCCATCGTCATTAAGAGGCTCTGAACGTTACAATTAACTGTCAGTTTTGCGTCGGATTCGAAAATCTAGACTCACAGGAGAACGACCATAAGGTGCCCGAGGCAGCACTAGACCCTTGGAGACAAGTCGGCTGGAGGACGATGTATTGAATCGCGACGCAATTTGTGTGTTCCATCGTCATTAAGAGGCTCTGAACGTTACAATTAACTGTCGGTTTTGTGCCGGATTCGAAAAACTACACTCCTAGGAGAACGACCAAAAGGTGCCGGGGGCAGCAATAGTACCTCGCAGACAAGTCGGCTGGAGGGCGATGTATTGAATAGCGACGCAATTTTTGTGTTCCATCGTCATTAACAGGCTCTGAACGTTACAATTAACTGTCAGTTATGCGTCGTATTCGGAAAACTAGACTCACAGCAGAACGACCATAAGGTGCCCGAGGCAGCAATAGACCCTTGGAGACAAGTCGGCTGGAGGACGATGTATTGAATCGCGACGCAATTTGTGTGTTCCATCGTCATTAACAGGCTCTGACCGTTACAATTAACTGTCGGTTTTGCGTCGGATTCGAAAAACTAGACTCACAGGAGAACGACCATAAGGTGCCCGAGGCAGCACTAGACCCTTGGAGACAAGTCGGCTGGAGGACGATGTATTGAATCGCGACGCAATTTGTGTGTTCCGTCGTCATTAAGAGGCTCTGAACGTTACAATTAACTGTGAGTTTTGCGCCGGATTCGAAAAACTACACTCCTAGGAGAACGACCAAAAGGTGCCGGGGGCAACAATAGTAACTCGGTGACAAGTCGGCTGGAGGACGATGTATTGAATCGCGACGCAATTTGTGTGTTCCATCGTCATTAACAGGCTCTGAACGTTACAATTAACTGTCAGTTATGCGTCGTATTCGGAAACCTAGACTCACAGGAGAACGACCATAAGGTGCCCGGGGCAGCAATAGACCCTTGGAGACAGGTCGGCTGTCGGACGATGTATTGAATCTCGACACAATTTGTGTGTTCCATCGTCATTAAGAGGCTCTGAACGTTACAATTAACTGTCAGTTTTGCGTCGGATTCGAAAAACTAGACTCACAGGAGAACGACGATAAGGTGCCCGAGGCAGCTATAGACCCTTGGAGACAAGTCGGCTGGAGGACGATGTATTGAATCGCGACGCAATTTGTATGTTCCATCGTCATTAAGAGGCTCTGAACGTTACAATTAACTGTCAGTTTTGCGTCGGATTCGAAAATCTAGACTCACAGGAGAACGACGATAAGGTGCCCGAGGCAGCACTAGACCCTTGGAGACAAGTCGGCTGTCGGACGATGTATTGAATCGCGACGCAATTTGTGTGTTCCATCGTCATTAAGAGGCTCTGAACCTTACAATTAACTGTCAGTTTTGCGTCGGATTCGAATATCTAGACTCACAGAAGAACGACCATAAGGTGCCCGAGGCAGCACTAGACCCTTGGAGACAAGACGGCTGGAGGACGATGTATTGAATTGCGACGCAATTTGTGTGTTCCATCGTCATTAAGAGGCTCTGAACGTTACAATTAACTGTCAGTTTTGCGCCGGATTCGAAAAACTACACTCCTAGGAGAACGACCAAAAGGTGCCGGGGGCAGCAATAGTACCTCGGAGGCAAGTCGGCTGGAGGACGATGTATTGAATCGCGACGCAATTTGTGTGTTTCATCGTCATGAACAGGCTCTGAACGTTACAATTAACTGTCAGTTATGCGTCGTATTCGGAAAACTAGACTCACAGGAGAACGACCATAAGGTGCTCGAGGCAGCAATAGACCCTTGGAGACAAGTCGGCTGGAGGACGATGTATTGAATCGCGACGCAATTTGTGTGTTCCATCGTCATTAAGAGGCTCTGAACGTTACAATTAACTGTCGGTTTTGCGTCGGATTCGAAAAACTAGACTCACAGGAGAACGACCATAAGGTGCCCGAGGCAGCACTAGACCCTTGGAGACAAGTCGGCTGGAGGACGATGTATTGAATCGCGACGCAATTTGTGTGTTCCATCGTCATTAAGAGGCTCTGAACGTTACAATTAACTGTCAGTTTTGCGCCGGATTCGAAAAACTACACTCCTAGGAGAACCGCCAAAAGGTGCCCGGGGCAGCAATAGTACCTCGGTGACAAGTCGGCTGGAGGACGATGTATTGAATCGCGACGCAATTTGTGTGTTCCATCGTCATTAACAGGCTCTGAATGTTACAATTAACTGTCAGTTATGCGTCGTATTCGGAAAACTAGACTCACAGGAGAACGTCCATAAGGTGCCCGAGGCAGCAATAGACGGAGACAGGTCGGCTGTCGGACGATGTATTGAATCTCGACGCAATTTGTGTGTCCCATCGTCATTAAGAGGCTCTGAACGTTACAATTAACTGTCAGTTTTGCGTCGGATTCGAAAAACTAGACTCACAGGAGAACGGCCATAAGGTGCCCGAGGCAGCACTAGACCATTGGAGACAAGTCGGCTGGAGGACGATGTATTGAATCGCGACGCAATTTGTGTGTTCCGTCGACATTAAGAGGCTCTGAACGTTACAATTAACTGTCAGTTTTGCGCCGGATTCGAAAAACTACACTCCTAGGAGAACGACCAAAAGGTGCCCGGGGCAGCAATAGTACCTCGCAGACAAGTCGGCTGGAGGACGATGTATTGAATCGCGACGCAAATTGTGTGTTCCATCGACATTAACAGGCTCTGAACGTTACAATTAACTGTCAGTTATGCGTCGTATTCGGAAAACTAGACTCACAGCAGAACGACCAAAAGGTGCCCGAGGCAGCAATAGACCCTTGGAGACAGGTCGGCTGTCGGACGATGTATTGAATCTCGACGCAATTTGTGTGTTCCATCGTCATTAAGAGGCTCTAAACGTTGCAATTAACTGTCAGTTTTGCGTCGGATTCGAAAATCTAGACTCACAGGAGAACGACCATAAGGTGCCCGAGGCAGCACTAGACCCTTGGAGACAAGCTGGCTGGAGGACGGTGTATTGAATCGCGACGCAATTTGTGTGTACCATCGTCATTAAGAGGCTCTGAACGTTACAATTAACTGTCAGTTTTGCGTCGGATTCGAAAAACTAGACTCACAGGAGAACGACGATAAGGTGCCCGAGGCAGCAATAGACCCTTGGAGACAAGTCGGCTGGAGGACGATGTATTGAATCGCGACGCAATTTGTGTGTTCCATCGTCATTAAGAGGCTCTGAACGTTACAATTAAATGTCAGTTATGCGTCGGATTCGAAAATCTAGACTCACAGGAGAACGACGATAAGGTGCCCGAGGCAGCACTAGACCCTTGGAGACAAGTCGGCTGTCGGACGATGTATTGAATCGCGACGCAATTTGTGTGTTCCATCGTCATTAAGAGGCTCTGAACCTTACAATTAACTGTCAGTTTTGCGTCGTATTCGAATATCTAGACTCACAGAAGAACGACCATAAGGTGCCCGAGGCAGCACTAGACCCTTGGAGACAAGTCGGCTGGAGGACGATGTATTGAATCGCGACGCAATTTGTGTGTTCCATCGTCATTAAGAGGCTCTGAACGTTAGAATTAACTGTCAGTTTTGCGCCGGATTATAAAAACTACACTCCTAGGAGAACGACCAAAAGGTGCCGGGGGCAGCAATAGTACCTCGGTGACAAGTCGGCTGGAGGACGATGTATTGAATCGCGACGCAATTTGTGTGTTCCATCGTCATTAACAGGCTCTGAATGTTACAATTAACTGTCAGTTATGCGTCGTATTCGGAAAACTAGACTCACAGGAGAACGTCCATAGGGTGCCCGAGGCAGCAATAGACCCTTGGAGACAGGTCGGCTGTCGGACGATGTATTGAATCTCGACGCAATTTGTGTGTCCCATCGTCATTAAGAGGCTCTGAACGTTACAATTAACTGTCAGTTTTGCGTCGGATTCGAAAATCTAGACTCACAGGAGAACGACCATAAGGTGCCCGAGGCAGCACTAGAGCCTTGGAGACAAGTCGGCTGGAGGACGATGTATTGAATCGCGACGCAATTTGTGTGTTCCATCGTCATTAAGAGGCTCTGAACGTTACAATTAACTGTCAGTTTTGCGTCGGATTCGAAAAACTAGACTCACAGGAGAACGACCATAAGGTGCCCGAGGCAGCACTAGACCCTTGGAGACAAGTCGGCTGGAGGACGATGTATTGAATCGCGACGCAATTTGTATGTTCCATCGTCATTAAGAGGCTCTGAACGTTACAATTAACTGTCAGTTTGGCGCCGGATTCGAAAAACTACACTCCTAGGAGAACGACCAAAAGGAGCCCGGGGCAGCAATAGTACCTCGGAGACAAGTCGGCTGGAGGACGATGTATTGAATCGCGACGCAATTTGTGTGTTCTATCGTTATTAACAGGCTCTGAACGTTACAATTAACTGTCAGTTATGCGTCGTATTCGGAAAACTAGACTCACAGCAGAACGACCTTAAGGTGCCCGAGGCAGCACTAGACCCTTGGAGACAAGTCGGCTGTCGGACGATGTATTGAATCGCGACGCAATTTGTGTGTTCCATCGTCATTAACAGGCTCTGAACGTTACAATTAACTGTCAGTTTTGCGTCGGATTCGAAAAACTAGACTCACAGGAGAACGACGATAAGGTGCCCGAGGCAGCTATAGACCCTTGGAGACAAGTCGGCTGGAGGACGATGTATTGAATCGCGACGCAATTTGTATGTTCCATCGTCATTAAGAGGCTCTGAACGTTACAATTAACTGTCAGTTTTGCGTCGGATTCGAAAATCTAGACTCACAGGAGAACGACGATAAGGTGCCCGAGGCAGCACTAGACCCTTGGAGACAAGTCGGCTGTCGGACGATGTATTGAATCTCGACGCAATTTGTGTGTCCCATCGTCATTAAGAGGCTCTGAACGTTACAATTAACTGTCAGTTTTGCGTCGGATTCGAAAATCTAGACTCACAGGAGAACGACCATAAGGTGCCCGAGGCAGCACTAGACCCTTGGAGACAAGTCGGCTGGAGGACGATGTATTGAATCGCGACGCAATTTGTGTGTTCCATCGTCATTAAGAGGCTCTGAACGTTACAATTAACTGTCAGTTTTGCGCCGGATTCGAAAAACTACACTCCTAGGAGAACCGCCAAAAGGTGCCCGGGGCAGCAATAGTACCTCGGTGACAAGTCGGCTGGAGGACGATGTATTGAATCGCGACGCAATTTGTGTGTTCCATCGTCATTAACAGGCTCTGAATGTTACAATTAACTGTCAGTTATGCGTCGTATTCGGAAAACTAGACTCACAGGAGAACGTCCATAAGGTGCCCGAGGCAGCAATAGACGGAGACAGGTCGGCTGTCGGACGATGTATTGAATCTCGACGCAATTTGTGTGTCCCATCGTCATTAAGAGGCTCTGAACGTTACAATTAACTGTCAGTTTTGCGTCGGATTCGAAAAACTAGACTCACAGGAGAACGGCCATAAGGTGCCCGAGGCAGCACTAGACCATTGGAGACAAGTCGGCTGGAGGACGATGTATTGAATCGCGACGCAATTTGTGTGTTCCGTCGACATTAAGAGGCTCTGAACGTTACAATTAACTGTCAGTTTTGCGCCGGATTCGAAAAACTACACTCCTAGGAGAACGACCAAAAGGTGCCCGGGGCAGCAATAGTACCTCGCAGACAAGTCGGCTGGAGGACGATGTATTGAATCGCGACGCAATTTGTGTGTTCCATCGACATTAACAGGCTCTGAACGTTACAATTAACTGTCAGTTATGCGTCGTATTCGGAAAACTAGACTCACAGCAGAACGACCAAAAGGTGCCCGAGGCAGCAATAGACCCTTGGAGACAGGTCGGCTGTCGGACGATGTATTGAATCTCGACGCAATTTGTGTGTTCCATCGTCATTAAGAGGCTCTAAACGTTGCAATTAACTGTCAGTTTTGCGTCGGATTCGAAAATCTAGACTCACAGGAGAACGACCATAAGGTGCCCGAGGCAGCACTAGACCCTTGGAGACAAGCTGGCTGGAGGACGGTGTATTGAATCGCGACGCAATTTGTGTGTACCATCGTCATTAAGAGGCTCTGAACGTTACAATTAACTGTCAGTTTTGCGTCGGATTCGAAAAACTAGACTCACAGGAGAACGACGATAAGGTGCCCGAGGCAGCAATAGACCCTTGGAGACAAGTCGGCTGGAGGACGATGTATTGAATCGCGACGCAATTTGTGTGTTCCATCGTCATTAAGAGGCTCTGAACGTTACAATTAAATGTCAGTTATGCGTCGGATTCGAAAATCTAGACTCACAGGAGAACGACGATAAGGTGCCCGAGGCAGCACTAGACCCTTGGAGACAAGTCGGCTGTCGGACGATGTATTGAATCGCGACGCAATTTGTGTGTTCCATCGTCATTAAGAGGCTCTGAACCTTACAATTAACTGTCAGTTTTGCGTCGTATTCGAATATCTAGACTCACAGAAGAACGACCATAAGGTGCCCGAGGCAGCACTAGACCCTTGGAGACAAGTCGGCTGGAGGACGATGTATTGAATCGCGACGCAATTTGTGTGTTCCATCGTCATTAAGAGGCTCTGAACGTTAGAATTAACTGTCAGTTTTGCGCCGGATTATAAAAACTACACTCCTAGGAGAACGACCAAAAGGTGCCGGGGGCAGCAATAGTACCTCGGTGACAAGTCGGCTGGAGGACGATGTATTGAATCGCGACGCAATTTGTGTGTTCCATCGTCATTAACAGGCTCTGAATGTTACAATTAACTGTCAGTTATGCGTCGTATTCGGAAAACTAGACTCACAGGAGAACGTCCATAGGGTGCCCGAGGCAGCAATAGACCCTTGGAGACAGGTCGGCTGTCGGACGATGTATTGAATCTCGACGCAATTTGTGTGTCCCATCGTCATTAAGAGGCTCTGAACGTTACAATTAACTGTCAGTTTTGCGTCGGATTCGAAAATCTAGACTCACAGGAGAACGACCATAAGGTGCCCGAGGCAGCACTAGACCCTTGGAGACAAGTCGGCTGGAGGACGATGTATTGAATCGCGACGCAATTTGTGTGTTCCATCGTCATTAAGAGGCTCTGAACGTTACAATTAACTGTCAGTTTTGCGTCGGATTCGAAAAACTAGACTCACAGGAGAACGACCATAAGGTGCCCGAGGCAGCACTAGACCCTTGGAGACAAGTCGGCTGGAGGACGATGTATTGAATCGCGACGCAATTTGTATGTTCCATCGTCATTAGGAGGCTCTGAACGTTACAATTAACTGTCAGTTTGGCGCCGGATTCGAAAAACTACACTCCTAGGAGAACGACCAAAAGGAGCCCGGGGCAGCAATAGTACCTCGGAGACAAGTCGGCTGGAGGACGATGTATTGAATCGCGACGCAATTTGTGTGTTCCATCGTTATTAACAGGCTCTGAACGTTACAATTAACTGTCTGTTATGCGTCGTATTCGGAAAACTAGACTCACAGCAGAACGACCATAAGGTGCCCGAGGCAGCACTAGACCCTTGGAGACAAGTCGGCTGTCGGACGATGTATTGAATCGCGACGCAATTTGTGTGTTCCATCGTCATTAACAGGCTCTGAACGTTACAATTAACTGTCAGTTTTGCGTCGGATTCGAAAAACTAGACTCACAGGAGAACGACGATAAGGTGCCCGAGGCAGCTATAGACCCTTGGAGACAAGTCGGCTGGAGGACGATGTATTGAATCGCGACGCAATTTGTATGTTCCATCGTCATTAAGAGGCTCTGAACGTTACAATTAACTGTCAGTTTTGCGTCGGATTCGAAAATCTAGACTCACAGGAGAACGACGATAAGGTGCCCGAGGCAGCACTAGACCCTTGGAGACAAGTCGGCTGTCGGACGATGTATTGAATCGCGACGCAATTTGTGTGTTCCATCGTCATTAAGAGGCTCTGAACCTTACAATTAACTGTCAGTTTTGCGTCGGATTCGAATATCTAGACTCACAGAAGAACGACCATAAGGTGCCCGAGGCAGCAATAGACCCTTGGAGACAAGTCGGCTGGAGGACGATGTATTGAATCGCGACGCAATTTGTGTGTTCCATCGTCATTAAGAGGCTCTGAACCTTACAATTAACTGTCGGTTTTGCGTCAGATTCGAAAAACTAGACTCACAGGAGAACGACCATAAGGTGCCCGAGGCAGCACTAGACCCTTGGAGACAAGTCGGCTGGAGTACGATGTATTGAATCGCGACGCAATTTGTGTGTTCCATCGTCATTAAGAGGCACTGAACGTTACAATTAACTGTCAGTTTTGCGCCGGATTCGAAATCTACACTCCTAGGAGAACCGCCAAAAGGTGCCCGGGGCAGCAATAGTACCTCGGTGACAAGTCGGCTGGAGGACGATGTATTGAATCGCGACGCAATTTGTGTGTTCCATCGTCATTAACAGGCTCTGAATGTTACAATTAACTGTCAGTTATGCGTCGTATTCGGAAAACTAGACTCACAGGAGAATGTCCATAAGGTGCCCGAGGCAGCAATAGACCCTTGGAGACAGGTCGGCTGTCGGACGATGTATTGAATCTCGACGCAATTTGTGTGTCCCATCGTCATTAAGAGGCTCTGAACGTTACAATTAACTGTCAGTTTTGCGTCGGATTCGAAAATCTAGAGTCACAGGAGAAGGACCATAAGGTGCCCGAGGCAGCACTAGAGCCTTGGAGACAAGTCGGCTGGAGGACGATGTATTGAATCGCGACGCAATTTGTGTGTTCCATCGTCATTAAGAGGCTCTGAACGTTACAATTAACTGTCAGTTTTGCGTCGGATTCGAAAAACTAGACTCACAGGAGAACGACCATAAGGTGCCCGAGGCAGCACTAGACCCTTGGAGACAAGTCGGCTGGAGGACGATGTATTGAATCGCGACGCAATTTGTATGTTCCATCGTCATTAAGAGGCTCTGAACGTTACAATTAACTGTCAGTTTGGCGCCGGATTCGAAAAACTACACTCCTAGGAGAACGACCAAAAGGAGCCCGGGGCAGCAATAGTACCTCGGAGACAAGTCGGCTGGAGGACGATGTATTGAATCGCGACGCAATTTGTGTGTTCCATCGTTATTAACAGGCTCTGAACGTTACAATTAACTGTCAGTTATGCGTCGTATTCGGAAAACTAGACTCACAGCAGAACGACCTTAAGGTGCCCGAGGCAGCACTAGACCCTTGGAGACAAGTCGGCTGTCGGACGATGTATTGAATCGCGACGCAATTTGTGTGTTCCATCGTCATTAACAGGCTCTGAACGTTACAATTAACTGTCAGTTTTGCGTCGGATTCGAAAAACTAGACTCACAGGAGAACGACGATAAGGTGCCCGAGGCAGCTATAGACCCTTGGAGACAAGTCGGCTGGAGGACGATGTATTGAATCGCGACGCAATTTGTATGTTCCATCGTCATTAAGAGGCTCTGAACGTTACAATTAACTGTCAGTTTTGCGTCGGATTCGAAAATCTAGACTCACAGGAGAACGACGATAAGGTGCCCGAGGCAGCACTAGACCCTTGGAGACAAGTCGGCTGTCGGACGATGTATTGAATCTCGACGCAATTTGTGTGTCCCATCGTCATTAAGAGGCTCTGAACGTTACAATTAACTGTCAGTTTTGCGTCGGATTCGAAAATCTAGACTCACAGGAGAACGACCATAAGGTGCCCGAGGCAGCACTAGACCCTTGGAGACAAGTCGGCTGGAGGACGATGTATTGAATCGCGACGCAATTTGTGTGTTCCATCGTCATTAAGAGGCTCTGAACGTTACAATTAACTGTCAGTTTTGCGCCGGATTCGAAAAACTACACTCCTAGGAGAACCGCCAAAAGGTGCCCGGGGCAGCAATAGTACCTCGGTGACAAGTCGGCTGGAGGACGATGTATTGAATCGCGACGCAATTTGTGTGTTCCATCGTCATTAACAGGCTCTGAATGTTACAATTAACTGTCAGTTATGCGTCGTATTCGGAAAACTAGACTCACAGGAGAACGTCCATAAGGTGCCCGAGGCAGCAATAGACGGAGACAGGTCGGCTGTCGGACGATGTATTGAATCTCGACGCAATTTGTGTGTCCCATCGTCATTAAGAGGCTCTGAACGTTACAATTAACTGTCAGTTTTGCGTCGGATTCGAAAAACTAGACTCACAGGAGAACGGCCATAAGGTGCCCGAGGCAGCACTAGACCATTGGAGACAAGTCGGCTGGAGGACGATGTATTGAATCGCGACGCAATTTGTGTGTTCCGTCGACATTAAGAGGCTCTGAACGTTACAATTAACTGTCAGTTTTGCGCCGGATTCGAAAAACTACACTCCTAGGAGAACGACCAAAAGGTGCCCGGGGCAGCAATAGTACCTCGCAGACAAGTCGGCTGGAGGACGATGTATTGAATCGCGACGCAATTTGTGTGTTCCATCGACATTAACAGGCTCTGAACGTTACAATTAACTGTCAGTTATGCGTCGTATTCGGAAAACTAGACTCACAGCAGAACGACCAAAAGGTGCCCGAGGCAGCAATAGACCCTTGGAGACAGGTCGGCTGTCGGACGATGTATTGAATCTCGACGCAATTTGTGTGTTCCATCGTCATTAAGAGGCTCTAAACGTTGCAATTAACTGTCAGTTTTGCGTCGGATTCGAAAATCTAGACTCACAGGAGAACGACCATAAGGTGCCCGAGGCAGCACTAGACCCTTGGAGACAAGCTGGCTGGAGGACGGTGTATTGAATCGCGACGCAATTTGTGTGTACCATCGTCATTAAGAGGCTCTGAACGTTACAATTAACTGTCAGTTTTGCGTCGGATTCGAAAAACTAGACTCACAGGAGAACGACGATAAGGTGCCCGAGGCAGCAATAGACCCTTGGAGACAAGTCGGCTGGAGGACGATGTATTGAATCGCGACGCAATTTGTGTGTTCCATCGTCATTAAGAGGCTCTGAACGTTACAATTAAATGTCAGTTATGCGTCGGATTCGAAAATCTAGACTCACAGGAGAACGACGATAAGGTGCCCGAGGCAGCACTAGACCCTTGGAGACAAGTCGGCTGTCGGACGATGTATTGAATCGCGACGCAATTTGTGTGTTCCATCGTCATTAAGAGGCTCTGAACCTTACAATTAACTGTCAGTTTTGCGTCGTATTCGAATATCTAGACTCACAGAAGAACGACCATAAGGTGCCCGAGGCAGCACTAGACCCTTGGAGACAAGTCGGCTGGAGGACGATGTATTGAATCGCGACGCAATTTGTGTGTTCCATCGTCATTAAGAGGCTCTGAACGTTAGAATTAACTGTCAGTTTTGCGCCGGATTATAAAAACTACACTCCTAGGAGAACGACCAAAAGGTGCCGGGGGCAGCAATAGTACCTCGGTGACAAGTCGGCTGGAGGACGATGTATTGAATCGCGACGCAATTTGTGTGTTCCATCGTCATTAACAGGCTCTGAATGTTACAATTAACTGTCAGTTATGCGTCGTATTCGGAAAACTAGACTCACAGGAGAACGTCCATAGGGTGCCCGAGGCAGCAATAGACCCTTGGAGACAGGTCGGCTGTCGGACGATGTATTGAATCTCGACGCAATTTGTGTGTCCCATCGTCATTAAGAGGCTCTGAACGTTACAATTAACTGTCAGTTTTGCGTCGGATTCGAAAATCTAGACTCACAGGAGAACGACCATAAGGTGCCCGAGGCAGCACTAGACCCTTGGAGACAAGTCGGCTGGAGGACGATGTATTGAATCGCGACGCAATTTGTGTGTTCCATCGTCATTAAGAGGCTCTGAACGTTACAATTAACTGTCAGTTTTGCGTCGGATTCGAAAAACTAGACTCACAGGAGAACGACCATAAGGTGCCCGAGGCAGCACTAGACCCTTGGAGACAAGTCGGCTGGAGGACGATGTATTGAATCGCGACGCAATTTGTATGTTCCATCGTCATTAGGAGGCTCTGAACGTTACAATTAACTGTCAGTTTGGCGCCGGATTCGAAAAACTACACTCCTAGGAGAACGACCAAAAGGAGCCCGGGGCAGCAATAGTACCTCGGAGACAAGTCGGCTGGAGGACGATGTATTGAATCGCGACGCAATTTGTGTGTTCCATCGTTATTAACAGGCTCTGAACGTTACAATTAACTGTCTGTTATGCGTCGTATTCGGAAAACTAGACTCACAGCAGAACGACCATAAGGTGCCCGAGGCAGCACTAGACCCTTGGAGACAAGTCGGCTGTCGGACGATGTATTGAATCGCGACGCAATTTGTGTGTTCCATCGTCATTAACAGGCTCTGAACGTTACAATTAACTGTCAGTTTTGCGTCGGATTCGAAAAACTAGACTCACAGGAGAACGACGATAAGGTGCCCGAGGCAGCTATAGACCCTTGGAGACAAGTCGGCTGGAGGACGATGTATTGAATCGCGACGCAATTTGTATGTTCCATCGTCATTAGGAGGCTCTGAACGTTACAATTAACTGTCAGTTTTGCGCCGGATTCGAAATCTACACTCCTAGGAGAACCGCCAAAAGGTGCCCGGGGCAGCAATAGTACCTCGGTGACAAGTCGGCTGGAGGACGATGTATTGAATCGCGACGCAATTTGTGTGTTCCATCGTCATTAACAGGCTCTGAATGTTACAATTAACTGTCAGTTATGCGTCGTATTCGGAAAACTAGACTCACAGGAGAATGTCCATAAGGTGCCCGAGGCAGCAATAGACCCTTGGAGACAGGTCGGCTGTCGGACGATGTATTGAATCTCGACGCAATTTGTGTGTCCCATCGTCATTAAGAGGCTCTGAACGTTACAATTAACTGTCAGTTTTGCGTCGGATTCGAAAATCTAGAGTCACAGGAGAAGGACCATAAGGTGCCCGAGGCAGCACTAGACCCTTGGAGACAAGTCGGCTGGAGGACGATGTATTGAATCGCGACGCAATTTGTGTGTTCCATCGTCATTAAGAGGCTCTGAACGTTACAATTAACTGTCAGTTTTGCGTCGGATTCGAAAATCTAGACTCACAGGAGAACGACCATAAGGTGCCCGAGGCAGCACTAGACCCTTGGAGACAAGTCGGCTGGAGGACGATGTATTGAATCGCGACGCAATTTGTGTGTTCCATCGTCATTAAGAGGCTCTGAACGTTACAATTAACTGTCGGTTTTGTGCCGGATTCGAAAAACTACACTCCTAGGAGAACGACCAAAAGGTGCCGGGGGCAGCAATAGTACCTCGCAGACAAGTCGGCTGGAGGGCGATGTATTGAATCGCGACGCAATTTGTGTGTTCCATCGTCATTAACAGGCTCTGAACGTTACAATTAACTGTCAGTTATGCGTCGTATTCGGAAAACTAGACTCACAGGAGAACGACCATAAGGTGCCCGAGGCAGCAATAGACCCTTGGAGACAAGTCGGCTGGAGGACGATGTATTGAATCGCGACGCAATTCGTGTGTTCCATCGTCATTAACAGGCTCTGACCGTTACAATTAACTGTCAGTTTTGCGCCGGATTCGAAAAACTACACTCCTAGGAGAACGACCAGAAGGTGCCGGGGGCAGCAATAGTACCTCGCAGACAAGTCGGCTGGAGGGCGATGTATTGAATCGCGACGCAATTTGTGTGTTCCATCGTCATTAACAGGCTCTGAACGTTACAATTAACTGTCAGTTATGCGTCGTATTCGGAAAACTAGACTCACAGGAGAACGACCATAAGGTGCCCGAGGCAGCAATAGACCCTTGGAGACAAGTCGGCTGGAGGACGATGTATTGAATCGCGACGCAATTTGTGTGTTCCATCGTCATTAAGAGGCTCTGAACTTTACTATTAACTGTCGGTTTTGCGTCGGATTCGAAAAACTAGACTCACAGGAGAACGACCATAAGGTGCCCGATGCAGCACTAGACCCTTGGAGACAAGTCGGCTGGAGGACGATGTATTGAATCGCGACGCAATTTGTGTGTTCCATCGTCATTAAGAGGCTCTGAACGTTACAATTAACTGTCAGTTTTGCGCCGGATTCGAAATCTACACTCCTAGGAGAACCGCCAAAAGGTGCCCGGGGCAGCAATAGTACCTCGGTGACAAGTCGGCTGGAGGACGATGTATTGAATCGCGACGCTATTTGTGTGTTCCATCGTCATTAACAGGCTCTGAATGTTACAATTAACTGTCAGTTATGCGTCGTATTCGGAAAACTAGACTCACAGGAGAATGTCCATAAGGTGCCCGAGGCAGCAATAGACCCTTGGAGACAGGTCGGCTGTCGGACGATGTATTGAAACTCGACGCAATTTGTGTGTCCCATCGTCATTAAGAGGCTCTGAACGTTACAATTAACTGTCAGTTTTGCGTCGGATTCGAAAATCTAGAGTCACAGGAGAAGGACCATAAGGTGCCCGAGGCAGCACTAGACCCTTGGAGACAAGTCGGCTGGAGGACGATGTATTGAATCGCGACGCAATTTGTGTGTTCCATCGTCATTAAGAGGCTCTGAACGTTACAATTAACTGTCAGTTTTGCGTCGGATTCGAAAATCTAGACTCACAGGAGAACGACCATAAGGTGCCCGAGGCAGCACTAGACACTTGGAGACAAGTCGGCTGGAGGACGATGTATTGAATCGCGACGCAATTTGTGTGTTCCATCGTCATTAACAGGCTCTGACCGTTACAATTAACTGTCGGTTTTGCGTCGGATTCGAAAAACTAGACTCACAGGAGAACGACCATAAGGTGCCCGAGGCAGCACTAGACCCTTGGAGACAAGTCGGCTGGAGGACGATGTATTGAATCGCGACGCAATATGTGTGTTCCGTCGTCATTAAGAGGCTCTGAACGTTACAATTAACTGTCAGTTTTGCGCCGGATTCGAAAAACTACACTCCTAGGAGAACGACCAAAAAGTGCCGGGGGCAGCAATAGTACCTCGGTGACAAGTCGGCTGGAGGACGATGTATTGAATCGCGACGCAATTTGTGTGTTCCATCGTCATTAACAGGCTCTGAACGTTACAATTAACTGTCAGTTATGCGTCGTATTCGGAAAACTAGACTCACAGGAGAACGACCATAAGGTGCCCGGGGCAGCAATAGACCCTTGGAGACAGGTCGGCTGTCGGACGATGTATTGAATCTCGACACAATTTGTGTGTTCCATCGTCATTAAGAGGCTCTGAACGTTACAATTAACTGTCAGTTTTGCGTCGGATTCGAAAAACTAGACTCACAGGAGAACGACGATAAGGTGCCCGAGGCAGCTATAGACCCTTGGAGACAAGTCGGCTGGAGGACGATGTATTGAACCGCGACGCAATTTGTATGTTCCATCGTCATTAAGAGGCTCTGAACGTTACAATTAACTGTCAGTTTTGCGTCGGATTCGAAAATCTAGACTCACAGGAGAACGACGATAAGGTGCCCGAGGCAGCACTAGACCCTTGGAGACAAGTCGGCTGTCGGACGATGTATTGAATCGCGACGCAATTTGTGTGTTCCATCGTCATTAAGAGGCTCTGAACCTTACAATTAACTGTCAGTTTTGCGTCGGATTCGAATATCTAGACTCACAGAAGAACGACCATAAGGTGCCCGAGGCAGCACTAGACCCTTGGAGACAAGTCGGCTGGAGGACGATGTATTGAATTGCGACGCAATTTGTGTGTTCCATCGTCATTAAGAGGCTCTGAACGTTACAATTAACTGTCAGTTTTGCGCCGGATTCGAAAAACTACACTCCTAGGAGAACGACCAAAAGGTGCCGGGGGCAGCAATAGTACCTCGGAGGCAAGTCGGCTGGAGGACGATGTATTGAATCGCGACGCAATTTGTGTGTTTCATCGTCATGAACAGGCTCTGAACGTTACAATTAACTGTCAGTTATGCGTCGTATTCGGAAAACTAGACTCACAGGAGAACGACCATAAGGTGCTCGAGGCAGCAATAGACCCTTGGAGACAAGTCGGCTGGAGGACGATGTATTGAATCGCGACGCAATTTGTGTGTTCCATCGTCATTAACAGGCTCTGAACGTTACAATTAACTGTCGGTTTTGCGTCGGATTCGAAAAACTAGACTCACAGGAGAACGACCATAAGGTGCTCGAGGCAGCAATAGACCCTTGGAGACAAGTCGGCTGGAGGACGATGTATTGAATTGCGACGCAATTTGTGTGTTCCATCGTCATTAAGAGGCTCTGAACGTTACAATTAACTGTCAGTTTTGCGCCGGATTCGAAAAACTACACTCCTAGGAGAACGACCAAAAGGTGCCGGGGGCAGCAATAGTACCTCGGAGGCAAGTCGGCTGGAGGACGATGTATTGAATCGCGACGCAATTTGTGTGTTTCATCGTCATGAACAGGCTCTGAACGTTACAATTAACTGTCAGTTATGCGTCGTATTCGGAAAACTAGACTCACAGGAGAACGACCATAAGGTGCTCGAGGCAGCAATAGACCCTTGGAGACAAGTCGGCTGGAGGACGATGTATTGAATCGCGACGCAATTTGTGTGTTCCATCGTCATTAAGAGGCTCTGAACGTTACAATTAACTGTCGGTTTTGCGTCGGATTCGAAAAACTAGACTCACAGGAGAACGACCATAAGGTGCCCGAGGCAGCACTAGACCCTTGGAGACAAGTCGGCTGGAGGACGATGTATTGAATCGCGACGCAATTCGTGTGTTCCATCGTCATTAACAGGCTCTGACCGTTACAATTAACTGTCAGTTTTGCGCCGGATTCGAAAAACTACACTCCTAGGAGAACGACCAGAAGGTGCCGGGGGCAGCAATAGTACCTCGCAGACAAGTCGGCTGGAGGGCGATGTATTGAATCGCGACGCAATTTGTGTGTTCCATCGTCATTAACAGGCTCTGAACGTTACAATTAACTGTCAGTTATGCGTCGTATTCGGAAAACTAGACTCACAGGAGAACGACCATAAGGTGCCCGAGGCAGCAATAGACCCTTGGAGACAAGTCGGCTGGAGGACGATGTATTGAATCGCGACGCAATTTGTGTGTTCCATCGTCATTAAGAGGCTCTGAACCTTACTATTAACTGTCGGTTTTGCGTCGGATTCGAAAAACTAGACTCACAGGAGAACGACCATAAGGTGCCCGAGGCAGCACTAGACCCTTGGAGACAAGTCGGCTGGAGGACGATGTATTGAATCGCGACGCAATTTGTGTGTTCCATCGTCATTAAGAGGCACTGAACGTTACAATTAACTGTCAGTTTTGCGCCGGATTCGAAATCTACACTCCTAGGAGAACCGCCAAAAGGTGCCCGGGGCAGCAATAGTACCTCGGTGACAAGTCGGCTGGAGGACGATGTATTGAATCGCGACGCAATTTGTGTGTTCCATCGTCATTAACAGGCTCTGAATGTTACAATTAACTGTCAGTTATGCGTCGTATTCGGAAAACTAGACTCACAGGAGAATGTCCATAAGGTGCCCGAGGCAGCAATAGACCCTTGGAGACAGGTCGGCTGTCGGACGATGTATTGAATCTCGACGCAATTTGTGTGTCCCATCGTCATTAAGAGGCTCAGAACGTTACAATTAACTGTCAGTTTTGCGTCGGATTCGAAAATCTAGAGTCACAGGAGAAGGACCATAAGGTGCCCGAGGCAGCACTAGACCCTTGGAGACAAGTCGGCTGGAGGACGATGTATTGAATCGCGACGCAATTTGTGTGTTCCATCGTCATTAAGAGGCTCTGAACGTTACAATTAACTGTCAGTTTTGCGTCGGATTCGAAAATCTAGACTCACAGGAGAACGACCATAAGGTGCCCGAGGCAGCACTAGACCCTTGGAGACAAGTCGGCTGGAGGACGATGTATTGAATCGCGACGCAATTTGTGTGTTCCATCGTCATTAAGAGGCTCTGAACGTTACAATTAACTGTCGGTTTTGTGCCGGATTCGAAAAACTACACTCCTAGGAGAACGACCAAAAGGTGCCGGGGGCAGCAATAGTACCTCGCAGACAAGTCGGCTGGAGGGCGATGTATTGAATCGCGACGCAATTTGTGTGTTCCATCGTCATTAACAGGCTCTGAACGTTACAATTAACTGTCAGTTATGCGTCGTATTCGGAAAACTAGACTCACAGGAGAACGACCATAAGGTGCCCGAGGCAGCAATAGACCCTTGGAGACAAGTCGGCTGGAGGACGATGTATTGAATCGCGACGCAATTCGTGTGTTCCATCGTCATTAACAGGCTCTGACCGTTACAATTAACTGTCAGTTTTGCGCCGGATTCGAAAAACTACACTCCTAGGAGAACGACCAGAAGGTGCCGGGGGCAGCAATAGTACCTCGCAGACAAGTCGGCTGGAGGGCGATGTATTGAATCGCGACGCAATTTGTGTGTTCCATCGTCATTAACAGGCTCTGAACGTTACAATTAACTGTCAGTTATGCGTCGTATTCGGAAAACTAGACTCACAGGAGAACGACCATAAGGTGCCCGAGGCAGCAATAGACCCTTGGAGACAAGTCGGCTGGAGGACGATGTATTGAATCGCGACGCAATTTGTGTGTTCCATCGTCATTAAGAGGCTCTGAACTTTACTATTAACTGTCGGTTTTGCGTCGGATTCGAAAAACTAGACTCACAGGAGAACGACCATAAGGTGCCCGATGCAGCACTAGACCCTTGGAGACAAGTCGGCTGGAGGACGATGTATTGAATCGCGACGCAATTTGTGTGTTCCATCGTCATTAAGAGGCTCTGAACGTTACAATTAACTGTCAGTTTTGCGCCGGATTCGAAATCTACACTCCTAGGAGAACCGCCAAAAGGTGCCCGGGGCAGCAATAGTACCTCGGTGACAAGTCGGCTGGAGGACGATGTATTGAATCGCGACGCAATTTGTGTGTTCCATCGTCATTAACAGGCTCTGAATGTTACAATTAACTGTCAGTTATGCGTCGTATTCGGAAAACTAGACTCACAGGAGAATGTCCATAAGGTGCCCGAGGCAGCAATAGACCCTTGGAGACAGGTCGGCTGTCGGACGATGTATTGAAACTCGACGCAATTTGTGTGTCCCATCGTCATTAAGAGGCTCTGAACGTTACAATTAACTGTCAGTTTTGCGTCGGATTCGAAAATCTAGAGTCACAGGAGAAGGACCATAAGGTGCCCGAGGCAGCACTAGACCCTTGGAGACAAGTCGGCTGGAGGACGATGTATTGAATCGCGACGCAATTTGTGTGTTCCATCGTCATTAAGAGGCTCTGAACGTTACAATTAACTGTCAGTTTTGCGTCGGATTCGAAAATCTAGACTCACAGGAGAACGACCATAAGGTGCCCGAGGCAGCACTAGACACTTGGAGACAAGTCGGCTGGAGGACGATGTATTGAATCGCGACGCAATTTGTGTGTTCCATCGTCATTAACAGGCTCTGACCGTTACAATTAACTGTCGGTTTTGCGTCGGATTCGAAAAACTAGACTCACAGGAGAACGACCATAAGGTGCCCGAGGCAGCACTAGACCCTTGGAGACAAGTCGGCTGGAGGACGATGTATTGAATCGCGACGCAATATGTGTGTTCCGTCGTCATTAAGAGGCTCTGAACGTTACAATTAACTGTCAGTTTTGCGCCGGATTCGAAAAACTACACTCCTAGGAGAACGACCAAAAAGTGCCGGGGGCAGCAATAGTACCTCGGTGACAAGTCGGCTGGAGGACGATGTATTGAATCGCGACGCAATTTGTGTGTTCCATCGTCATTAACAGGCTCTGAACGTTACAATTAACTGTCAGTTATGCGTCGTATTCGGAAAACTAGACTCACAGGAGAACGACCATAAGGTGCCCGGGGCAGCAATAGACCCTTGGAGACAGGTCGGCTGTCGGACGATGTATTGAATCTCGACACAATTTGTGTGTTCCATCGTCATTAAGAGGCTCTGAACGTTACAATTAACTGTCAGTTTTGCGTCGGATTCGAAAAACTAGACTCACAGGAGAACGACGATAAGGTGCCCGAGGCAGCTATAGACCCTTGGAGACAAGTCGGCTGGAGGACGATGTATTGAACCGCGACGCAATTTGTATGTTCCATCGTCATTAAGAGGCTCTGAACCTTACAATTAACTGTCAGTTTTGCGTCGGATTCGAAAATCTAGACTCACAGGAGAACGACGATAAGGTGCCCGAGGCAGCACTAGACCCTTGGAGACAAGTCGGCTGTCGGACGATGTATTGAATCGTGACGCAATTTGTGTGTTCCATCGTCATTAAGAGGCTCTGAACCTTACAATTAACTGTCAGTTTTGCGTCGGATTCGAATATCTAGACTCACAGAAGAACGACCATAAGGTGCCCGAGGCAGCACTAGACCCTTGGAGACAAGTCGGCTGGAGGACGATGTATTGAATTGCGACGCAATTTGTGTGTTCCATCGTCATTAAGAGGCTCTGAACGTTACAATTAACTGTCAGTTTTGCGCCGGATTCGAAAAACTACACTCCTAGGAGAACGACCAAAAGGTGCCGGGGGCAGCAATAGTACCTCGGAGGCAAGTCGGCTGGAGGACGATGTATTGAATCGCGACGCAATTTGTGTGTTTCATCGTCATGAACAGGCTCTGAACGTTACAATTAACTGTCAGTTATGCGTCGTATTCGGAAAACTAGACTCACAGGAGAACGACCATAAGGTGCTCGAGGCAGCAATAGACCCTTGGAGACAAGTCGGCTGGAGGACGATGTATTGAATCGCGACGCAATTTGTGTGTTCCATCGTCATTAACAGGCTCTGAACGTTACAATTAACTGTCGGTTTTGCGTCGGATTCGAAAAACTAGACTCACAGGAGAACGACCATAAGGTGCTCGAGGCAGCAATAGACCCTTGGAGACAAGTCGGCTGGAGGACGATGTATTGAATTGCGACGCAATTTGTGTGTTCCATCGTCATTAAGAGGCTCTGAACGTTACAATTAACTGTCAGTTTTGCGCCGGATTCGAAAAACTACACTCCTAGGAGAACGACCAAAAGGTGCCGGGGGCAGCAATAGTACCTCGGAGGCAAGTCGGCTGGAGGACGATGTATTGAATCGCGACGCAATTTGTGTGTTTCATCGTCATGAACAGGCTCTGAACGTTACAATTAACTGTCAGTTATGCGTCGTATTCGGAAAACTAGACTCACAGGAGAACGACCATAAGGTGCTCGAGGCAGCAATAGACCCTTGGAGACAAGTCGGCTGGAGGACGATGTATTGAATCGCGACGCAATTTGTGTGTTCCATCGTCATTAAGAGGCTCTGAACGTTACAATTAACTGTCGGTTTTGCGTCGGATTCGAAAAACTAGACTCACAGGAGAACGACCATAAGGTGCCCGAGGCAGCACTAGACCCTTGGAGACAAGTCGGCTGGAGGACGATGTATTGAATCGCGACGCAATTCGTGTGTTCCATCGTCATTAACAGGCTCTGACCGTTACAATTAACTGTCAGTTTTGCGCCGGATTCGAAAAACTACACTCCTAGGAGAACGACCAGAAGGTGCCGGGGGCAGCAATAGTACCTCGCAGACAAGTCGGCTGGAGGGCGATGTATTGAATCGCGACGCAATTTGTGTGTTCCATCGTCATTAACAGGCTCTGAACGTTACAATTAACTGTCAGTTATGCGTCGTATTCGGAAAACTAGACTCACAGGAGAACGACCATAAGGTGCCCGAGGCAGCAATAGACCCTTGGAGACAAGTCGGCTGGAGGACGATGTATTGAATCGCGACGCAATTTGTGTGTTCCATCGTCATTAAGAGGCTCTGAACCTTACTATTAACTGTCGGTTTTGCGTCGGATTCGAAAAACTAGACTCACAGGAGAACGACCATAAGGTGCCCGATGCAGCACTAGACCCTTGGAGACAAGTCGGCTGGAGGACGATGTATTGAATCGCGACGCAATTTGTGTGTTCCATCGTCATTAAGAGGCTCTGAACGTTACAATTAACTGTCAGTTTTGCGCCGGATTCGAAATCTACACTCCTAGGAGAACCGCCAAAAGGTGCCCGGGGCAGCAATAGTACCTCGGTGACAAGTCGGCTGGAGGACGATGTATTGAATCGCGACGCAATTTGTGTGTTCCATCGTCATTAACAGGCTCTGAATGTTACAATTAACTGTCAGTTATGCGTCGTATTCGGAAAACTAGACTGACAGGAGAATGTCCATAAGGTGCCCGAGGCAGCAATAGACCCTTGGAGACAGGTCGGCTGTCGGACGATGTATTGAAACTCGACGCAATTTGTGTGTCCCATCGTCATTAAGAGGCTCTGAACGTTACAATTAACTGTCAGTTTTGCGTCGGATTCGAAAATCTAGAGTCACAGGAGAAGGACCATAAGGTGCCCGAGGCAGCACTAGACCCTTGGAGACAAGTCGGCTGTAGGACGATGTATTGAATCGCGACGCAATTTGTGTGTTCCATCGTCATTAAGAGGCTCTGAACGTTACAATTAACTGTCAGTTTTGCGTCGGATTCGAAAATCTAGACTCACAGGAGAACGACCATAAGGTGCCCGAGGCAGCACTAGACCCTTGGAGACAAGTCGGCTGGAGGACGATGTATTGAATCGCGACGCAATTTGTGTGTTCCATCGTCATTAACAGGCTCTGACCGTTACAATTAACTGTCGGTTTTGCGTCGGATTCGAAAAACTAGACTCACAGGAGAACGACCATAAGGTGCCCGAGGCAGCACTAGACCCTTGGAGACAAGTCGGCTGGAGGACGATGTATTGAATCGCGACGCAATATGTGTGTTCCGTCGTCATTAAGAGGCTCTGAACGTTACAATTAACTGTCAGTTTTGCGCCGGATTCGAAAAACTACACTCCTAGGAGAACGACCAAAAGGTGCCGGGGGCAGCAATAGTACCTCGGTGACAAGTCGGCTGGAGGACGATGTATTGAATCGCGACGCAATTTGTGTGTTCCATCGTCATTAACAGGCTCTGAACGTTACAATTAACTGTCAGTTATGCGTCGTATTCGGAAAACTAGACTCACAGGAGAACGACCATAAGGTGCCCGGGGCAGCAATAGACCCTTGGAGACAGGTCGGCTGTCGGACGATGTATTGAATCTCGACACAATTTGTGTGTTCCATCGTCATTAAGAGGCTCTGAACGTTACAATTAACTGTCAGTTTTGCGTCGGATTCGAAAAACTAGACTCACAGGAGAACGACGATAAGGTGCCCGAGGCAGCTATAGACCCTTGGAGACAAGTCGGCTGGAGGACGATGTATTGAACCGCGACGCAATTTGTATGTTCCATCGTCATTAAGAGGCTCTGAACGTTACAATTAACTGTCAGTTTTGCGTCGGATTCGAAAATCTAGACTCACAGGAGAACGACGATAAGGTGCCCGAGGCAGCACTAGACCCTTGGAGACAAGTCGGCTGTCGGACGATGTATTGAATCGCGACGCAATTTGTGTGTTCCATCGTCATTAAGAGGCTCTGAACCTTACAATTAACTGTCAGTTTTGCGTCGGATTCGAATATCTAGACTCACAGAAGAACGACCATAAGGTGCCCGAGGCAGCACTAGACCCTTGGAGACAAGTCGGCTGTCGGACGATGTATTGAATCTCGACGCAATTTGTGTGTCCCATCGTCATTAAGAGGCTCTGAACGTTACAATTAACTGTCAGTTTTGCGTCGGATTCGAAAATCTAGACTCACAGGAGAACGACCATAAGGTGCCCGAGGCAGCACTAGACCCTTGGAGACAAGTCGGCTGGAGGACGATGTATTGAATCGCGACGCAATTTGTGTGTTCCATCGTCATTAAGAGGCTCTGAACGTTACAATTAACTGTCAGTTTTGCGCCGGATTCGAAAAACTACACTCCTAGGAGAACCGCCAAAAGGTGCCCGGGGCAGCAATAGTACCTCGGTGACAAGTCGGCTGGAGGACGATGTATTGAATCGCGACGCAATTTGTGTGTTCCATCGTCATTAACAGGCTCTGAATGTTACAATTAACTGTCAGTTATGCGTCGTATTCGGAAAACTAGACTCACAGGAGAACGTCCATAAGGTGCCCGAGGCAGCAATAGACGGAGACAGGTCGGCTGTCGGACGATGTATTGAATCTCGACGCAATTTGTGTGTCCCATCGTCATTAAGAGGCTCTGAACGTTACAATTAACTGTCAGTTTTGCGTCGGATTCGAAAAACTAGACTCACAGGAGAACGGCCATAAGGTGCCCGAGGCAGCACTAGACCATTGGAGACAAGTCGGCTGGAGGACGATGTATTGAATCGCGACGCAATTTGTGTGTTCCGTCGACATTAAGAGGCTCTGAACGTTACAATTAACTGTCAGTTTTGCGCCGGATTCGAAAAACTACACTCCTAGGAGAACGACCAAAAGGTGCCCGGGGCAGCAATAGTAACTCGCAGACAAGTCGGCTGGAGGACGATGTATTGAATCGCGACGCAATTTGTGTGTTCCATCGACATTAACAGGCTCTGAACGTTACAATTAACTGTCAGTTATGCGTCGTATTCGGAAAACTAGACTCACAGCAGAACGACCAAAAGGTGCCCGAGGCAGCAATAGACCCTTGGAGACAGGTCGGCTGTCGGACGATGTATTGAATCTCGACGCAATTTGTGTGTTCCATCGTCATTAAGAGGCTCTAAACGTTGCAATTAACTGTCAGTTTTGCGTCGGATTCGAAAATCTAGACTCACAGGAGAACGACCATAAGGTGCCCGAGGCAGCACTAGACCCTTGGAGACAAGCTGGCTGGAGGACGGTGTATTGAATCGCGACGCAATTTGTGTGTACCATCGTCATTAAGAGGCTCTGAACGTTACAATTAACTGTCAGTTTTGCGTCGGATTCGAAAAACTAGACTCACAGGAGAACGACGATAAGGTGCCCGAGGCAGCAATAGACCCTTGGAGACAAGTCGGCTGGAGGACGATGTATTGAATCGCGACGCAATTTGTGTGTTCCATCGTCATTAAGAGGCTCTGAACGTTACAATTAAATGTCAGTTATGCGTCGGATTCGAAAATCTAGACTCACAGGAGAACGACGATAAGGTGCCCGAGGCAGCACTAGACCCTTGGAGACAAGTCGGCTGTCGGACGATGTATTGAATCGCGACGCAATTTGTGTGTTCCATCGTCATTAAGAGGCTCTGAACCTTACAATTAACTGTCAGTTTTGCGTCGTATTCGAATATCTAGACTCACAGAAGAACGACCATAAGGTGCCCGAGGCAGCACTAGACCCTTGGAGACAAGTCGGCTGGAGGACGATGTATTGAATCGCGACGCAATTTGTGTGTTCCATCGTCATTAAGAGGCTCTGAACGTTAGAATTAACTGTCAGTTTTGCGCCGGATTATAAAAACTACACTCCTAGGAGAACGACCAAAAGGTGCCGGGGGCAGCAATAGTACCTCGGTGACAAGTCGGCTGGAGGACGATGTATTGAATCGCGACGCAATTTGTGTGTTCCATCGTCATTAACAGGCTCTGAATGTTACAATTAACTGTCAGTTATGCGTCGTATTCGGAAAACTAGACTCACAGGAGAACGTCCATAGGGTGCCCGAGGCAGCAATAGACCCTTGGAGACAGGTCGGCTGTCGGACGATGTATTGAATCTCGACGCAATTTGTGTGTCCCATCGTCATTAAGAGGCTCTGAACGTTACAATTAACTGTCAGTTTTGCGTCGGATTCGAAAATCTAGACTCACAGGAGAACGACCATAAGGTGCCCGAGGCAGCACTAGACCCTTGGAGACAAGTCGGCTGGAGGACGATGTATTGAATCGCGACGCTATTTGTGTGTTCCATCGTCATTAAGAGGCTCTGAACGTTACAATTAACTGTCAGTTTTGCGTCGGATTCGAAAAACTAGACTCACAGGAGAACGACCATAAGGTGCCCGAGGCAGCACTAGACCCTTGGAGACAAGTCGGCTGGAGGACGATGTATTGAATCGCGACGCAATTTGTATGTTCCATCGTCATTAGGAGGCTCTGAACGTTACAATTAACTGTCAGTTTGGCGCCGGATTCGAAAAACTACACTCCTAGGAGAACGACCAAAAGGAGCCCGGGGCAGCAATAGTACCTCGGAGACAAGTCGGCTGGAGGACGATGTATTGAATCGCGACGCAATTTGTGTGTTCCATCGTTATTAACAGGCTCTGAACGTTACAATTAACTGTCAGTTATGCGTCGTATTCGGAAAACTAGACTCACAGCAGAACGACCATAAGGTGCCCGAGGCAGCACTAGACCCTTGGAGACAAGTCGGCTGTCGGACGATGTATTGAATCGCGACGCAATTTGTGTGTTCCATCGTCATTAACAGGCTCTGAACGTTACAATTAACTGTCAGTTTTGCGTCGGATTCGAAAAACTAGACTCACAGGAGAACGACGATAAGGTGCCCGAGGCAGCTATAGACCCTTGGAGACAAGTCGGCTGGAGGACGATGTATTGAATCGCGACGCAATTTGTATGTTCCATCGTCATTAAGAGGCTCTGAACGTTACAATTAACTGTCAGTTTTGCGTCGGATTCGAAAATCTAGACTCACAGGAGAACGACGATAAGGTGCCCGAGGCAGCACTAGACCCTTGGAGACAAGTCGGCTGTCGGACGATGTATTGAATCGCGACGCAATTTGTGTGTTCCATCGTCATTAACAGGCTCTGAACCTTACAATTAACTGTCAGTTTTGCGTCGGATTCGAATATCTAGACTCACAGAAGAACGACCATAAGGTGCCCGAGGCAGCAATAGACCCTTGGAGACAAGTCGGCTGGAGGACGATGTATTGAATCGCGACGCAATTTGTGTGTTCCATCGTCATTAAGAGGCTCTGAACCTTACAATTAACTGTCGGTTTTGCGTCGGATTCGAAAAACTAGACTCACAGGAGAACGACCATAAGGTGCCCGAGGCAGCACTAGACCCTTGGAGACAAGTCGGCTGGAGGACGATGTATTGAATCGCGACGCAATTTGTGTGTTCCATCGTCATTAAGAGGCACTGAACGTTACAATTAACTGTCAGTTTTGCGCCGGATTCGAAATCTACACTCCTAGGAGAACCGCCAAAAGGTGCCCGGGGCAGCAATAGTACCTCGGTGACAAGTCGGCTGGAGGACGATGTATTGAATCGCGACGCAATTTGTGTGTTCCATCGTCATTAACAGGCTCTGAATGTTACAATTAACTGTCAGTTATGCGTCGTATTCGGAAAACTAGACTCACAGGAGAATGTCCATAAGGTGCCCGAGGCAGCAATAGACCCTTGGAGACAGGTCGGCTGTCGGACGATGTATTGAATCTCGACGCAATTTGTGTGTCCCATCGTCATTAAGAGGCTCTGAACGTTACAATTAACTGTCAGTTTTGCGTCGGATTCGAAAATCTAGAGTCACAGGAGAAGGACCATAAGGTGCCCGAGGCAGCACTAGACCCTTGGAGACAAGTCGGCTGGAGGACGATGTATTGAATCGCGACGCAATTTGTGTGTTCCATCGTCATTAAGAGGCTCTGAACGTTACAATTAACTGTCAGTTTTGCGTCGGATTCGAAAATCTAGACTCACAGGAGAACGACCATAAGGTGCCCGAGGCAGCACTAGACCCTTGGAGACAAGTCGGCTGGAGGACGATGTATTGAATCGCGACGCAATTTGTGTGTTCCATCGTCATTAAGAGGCTCTGAACGTTACAATTAACTGTCGGTTTTGTGCCGGATTCGAAAAACTACACTCCTAGGAGAACGACCAAAAGGTGCCGGGGGCAGCAATAGTACCTCGCAGACAAGTCGGCTGGAGGGCGATGTATTGAATCGCGACGCAATTTGTGTGTTCCATCGTCATTAACAGGCTGTGAACGTTACAATTAACTGTCAGTTATGCGTCGTATTCGGAAAACTAGACTCACAGGAGAACGACCATAAGGTGCCCGAGGCAGCAATAGACCCTTGGAGACAAGTCGGCTGGAGGACGATGTATTGAATCGCGACGCAATTCGTGTGTTCCATCGTCATTAACAGGCTCTGACCGTTACAATTAACTGTCAGTTTTGCGCCGGATTCGAAAAACTACACTCCTAGGAGAACGACCAGAAGGTGCCGGGGGCAGCAATAGTACCTCGCAGACAAGTCGGCTGGAGGGCGATGTATTGAATCGCGACGCAATTTGTGTGTTCCATCGTCATTAACAGGCTCTGAACGTTACAATTAACTGTCAGTTATGCGTCGTATTCGGAAAACTAGACTCACAGGAGAACGACCATAAGGTGCCCGAGGCAGCAATAGACCCTTGGAGACAAGTCGGCTGGAGGACGATGTATTGAATCGCGACGCAATTTGTGTGTTCCATCGTCATTAAGAGGCTCTGAACTTTACTATTAACTGTCGGTTTTGCGTCGGATTCGAAAAACTAGACTCACAGGAGAACGACCATAAGGTGCCCGATGCAGCACTAGACCCTTGGAGACAAGTCGGCTGGAGGACGATGTATTGAATCGCGACGCAATTTGTGTGTTCCATCGTCATTAAGAGGCTCTGAACGTTACAATTAACTGTCAGTTTTGCGCCGGATTCGAAATCTACACTCCTAGGAGAACCGCCAAAAGGTGCCCGGGGCAGCAATAGTACCTCGGTGACAAGTCGGCTGGAGGACGATGTATTGAATCGCGACGCAATTTGTGTGTTCCATCGTCATTAACAGGCTCTGAATGTTACAATTAACTGTCAGTTATGCGTCGTATTCGGAAAACTAGACTCACAGGAGAATGTCCATAAGGTGCCCGAGGCAGCAATAGACCCTTGGAGACAGGTCGGCTGTCGGACGATGTATTGAAACTCGACGCAATTTGTGTGTCCCATCGTCATTAAGAGGCTCTGAACGTTACAATTAACTGTCAGTTTTGCGTCGGATTCGAAAATCTAGAGTCACAGGAGAAGGACCATAAGGTGCCCGAGGCAGCACTAGACCCCTGGAGACAAGTCGGCTGGAGGACGATGTATTGAATCGCGACGCAATTTGTGTGTTCCATCGTCATTAAGAGGCTCTGAACGTTACAATTAACTGTCAGTTTTGCGTCGGATTCGAAAATCTAGACTCACAGGAGAACGACCATAAGGTGCCCGAGGCAGCACTAGACACTTGGAGACAAGTCGGCTGGAGGACGATGTATTGAATCGCGACGCAATTTGTGTGTTCCATCGTCATTAACAGGCTCTGACCGTTACAATTAACTGTCGGTTTTGCGTCGGATTCGAAAAACTAGACTCACAGGAGAACGACCATAAGGTGCCCGAGGCAGCACTAGACCCTTGGAGACAAGTCGGCTGGAGGACGATGTATTGAATCGCGACGCAATATGTGTGTTCCGTCGTCATTAAGAGGCTCTGAACGTTACAATTAACTGTCAGTTTTGCGCCGGATTCGAAAAACTACACTCCTAGGAGAACGACCAAAAAGTGCCGGGGGCAGCAATAGTACCTCGGTGACAAGTCGGCTGGAGGACGATGTATTGAATCGCGACGCAATTTGTGTGTTCCATCGTCATTAACAGGCTCTGAACGTTACAATTAACTGTCAGTTATGCGTCGTATTCGGAAAACTAGACTCACAGGAGAACGACCATAAGGTGCCCGGGGCAGCAATAGACCCTTGGAGACAGGTCGGCTGTCGGACGATGTATTGAATCTCGACACAATTTGTGTGTTCCATCGTCATTAAGAGGCTCTGAACGTTACAATTAACTGTCAGTTTTGCGTCGGATTCGAAAAACTAGACTCACAGGAGAACGACGATAAGGTGCCCGAGGCAGCTATAGACCCTTGGAGACAAGTCGGCTGGAGGACGATGTATTGAACCGCGACGCAATTTGTATGTTCCATCGTCATTAAGAGGCTCTGAACGTTACAATTAACTGTCAGTTTTGCGTCGGATTCGAAAATCTAGACTCACAGGAGAACGACGATAAGGTGCCCGAGGCAGCACTAGACCCTTGGAGACAAGTCGGCTGTCGGACGATGTATTGAATCGCGACGCAATTTGTGTGTTCCATCGTCATTAAGAGGCTCTGAACCTTACAATTAACTGTCAGTTTTGCGTCGGATTCGAATATCTAGACTCACAGAAGAACGACCATAAGGTGCCCGAGGCAGCACTAGACCCTTGGAGACAAGTCGGCTGGAGGACGATGTATTGAATTGCGACGCAATTTGTGTGTTCCATCGTCATTAAGAGGCTCTGAACGTTACAATTAACTGTCAGTTTTGCGCCGGATTCGAAAAACTACACTCCTAGGAGAACGACCAAAAGGTGCCGGGGGCAGCAATAGTACCTCGGAGGCAAGTCGGCTGGAGGACGATGTATTGAATCGCGACGCAATTTGTGTGTTTCATCGTCATGAACAGGCTCTGAACGTTACAATTAACTGTCAGTTATGCGTCGTATTCGGAAAACTAGACTCACAGGAGAACGACCATAAGGTGCTCGAGGCAGCAATAGACCCTTGGAGACAAGTCGGCTGGAGGACGATGTATTGAATCGCGACGCAATTTGTGTGTTCCATCGTCATTAACAGGCTCTGAACGTTACAATTAACTGTCGGTTTTGCGTCGGATTCGAAAAACTAGACTCACAGGAGAACGACCATAAGGTGCTCGAGGCAGCAATAGACCCTTGGAGACAAGTCGGCTGGAGGACGATGTATTGAATTGCGACGCAATTTGTGTGTTCCATCGTCATTAAGAGGCTCTGAACGTTACAATTAACTGTCAGTTTTGCGCCGGATTCGAAAAACTACACTCCTAGGAGAACGACCAAAAGGTGCCGGGGGCAGCAATAGTACCTCGGAGGCAAGTCGGCTGGAGGACGATGTATTGAATCGCGACGCAATTTGTGTGTTTCATCGTCATGAACAGGCTCTGAACGTTACAATTAACTGTCAGTTATGCGTCGTATTCGGAAAACTAGACTCACAGGAGAACGACCATAAGGTGCTCGAGGCAGCAATAGACCCTTGGAGACAAGTCGGCTGGAGGACGATGTATTGAATCGCGACGCAATTTGTGTGTTCCATCGTCATTAAGAGGCTCTGAACGTTACAATTAACTGTCGGTTTTGCGTCGGATTCGAAAAACTAGACTCACAGGAGAACGACCATAAGGTGCCCGAGGCAGCACTAGACCCTTGGAGACAATTCGGCTGGAGGACGATGTATTGAATCGCGACGCAATTCGTGTGTTCCATCGTCATTAACAGGCTCTGACCGTTACAATTAACTGTCAGTTTTGCGCCGGATTCGAAAAACTACACTCCTAGGAGAACGACCAGAAGGTGCCGGGGGCAGCAATAGTACCTCGCAGACAAGTCGGCTGGAGGGCGATGTATTGAATCGCGACGCAATTTGTGTGTTCCATCGTCATTAACAGGCTCTGAACGTTACAATTAACTGTCAGTTATGCGTCGTATTCGGAAAACTAGACTCACAGGAGAACGACCATAAGGTGCCCGAGGCAGCAATAGACCCTTGGAGACAAGTCGGCTGGAGGACGATGTATTGAATCGCGACGCAATTTGTGTGTTCCATCGTCATTAAGAGGCTCTGAACCTTACTATTAACTGTCGGTTTTGCGTCGGATTCGAAAAACTAGACTCACAGGAGAACGACCATAAGGTGCCCGATGCAGCACTAGACCCTTGGAGACAAGTCGGCTGGAGGACGATGTATTGAATCGCGACGCAATTTGTGTGTTCCATCGTCATTAAGAGGCTCTGAACGTTACAATTAACTGTCAGTTTTGCGCCGGATTCGAAATCTACACTCCTAGGAGAACCGCCAAAAGGTGCCCGGGGCAGCAATAGTACCTCGGTGACAAGTCGGCTGGAGGACGATGTATTGAATCGCGACGCAATTTGTGTGTTCCATCGTCATTAACAGGCTCTGAATGTTACAATTAACTGTCAGTTATGCGTCGTATTCGGAAAACTAGACTGACAGGAGAATGTCCATAAGGTGCCCGGGGCAGCAATAGACCCTTGGAGACAGGTCGGCTGTCGGACGATGTATTGAAACTCGACGCAATTTGTGTGTCCCATCGTCATTAAGAGGCTCTGAACGTTACAATTAACTGTCAGTTTTGCGTCGGATTCGAAAATCTAGAGTCACAGGAGAAGGACCATAAGGTGCCCGAGGCAGCACTAGACCCTTGGAGACAAGTCGGCTGTAGGACGATGTATTGAATCGCGACGCAATTTGTGTGTTCCATCGTCATTAAGAGGCTCTGAACGTTACAATTAACTGTCAGTTTTGCGTCGGATTCGAAAATCTAGACTCACAGGAGAACGACCATAAGGTGCCCGAGGCAGCACTAGACCCTTGGAGACAAGTCGGCTGGAGGACGATGTATTGAATCGCGACGCAATTTGTGTGTTCCATCGTCATTAACAGGCTCTGACCGTTACAATTAACTGTCGGTTTTGCGTCGGATTCGAAAAACTAGACTCACAGGAGAACGACCATAAGGTGCCCGAGGCAGCACTAGACCCTTGGAGACAAGTCGGCTGGAGGACGATGTATTGAATCGCGACGCAATATGTGTGTTCCGTCGTCATTAAGAGGCTCTGAACGTTACAATTAACTGTCAGTTTTGCGCCGGATTCGAAAAACTACACTCCTAGGAGAACGACCAAAAGGTGCCGGGGGCAGCAATAGTACCTCGGTGACAAGTCGGCTGGAGGACGATGTATTGAATCGCGACGCAATTTGTGTGTTCCATCGTCATTAACAGGCTCTGAACGTTACAATTAACTGTCAGTTATGCGTCGTATTCGGAAAACTAGACTCACAGGAGAACGACCATAAGGTGCCCGGGGCAGCAATAGACCCTTGGAGACAGGTCGGCTGTCGGACGATGTATTGAATCTCGACACAATTTGTGTGTTCCATCGTCATTAAGAGGCTCTGAACGTTACAATTAACTGTCAGTTTTGCGTCGGATTCGAAAAACTAGACTCACAGGAGAACGACGATAAGGTGCCCGAGGCAGCTATAGACCCTTGGAGACAAGTCGGCTGGAGGACGATGTATTGAACCGCGACGCAATTTGTATGTTCCATCGTCATTAAGAGGCTCTGAACGTTACAATTAACTGTCAGTTTTGCGTCGGATTCGAAAATCTAGACTCACAGGAGAACGACGATAAGGTGCCCGAGGCAGCACTAGACCCTTGGAGACAAGTCGGCTGTCGGACGATGTATTGAATCGCGACGCAATTTGTGTGTTCCATCGTCATTAAGAGGCTCTGAACCTTACAATTAACTGTCAGTTTTGCGTCGGATTCGAATATCTAGACTCACAGAAGAACGACCATAAGGTGCCCGAGGCAGCACTAGACCCTTGGAGACAAGTCGGCTGGAGGACGATGTATTCAATTGCGACGCAATTTGTGTGTTCCATCGTCATTAAGAGGCTCTGAACGTTACAATTAACTGTCAGTTTTGCGCCGGATTCGAAAAACTACACTCCTAGGAGAACGACCAAAAGGTGCCGGGGGCAGCAATAGTACCTCGGAGGCAAGTCGGCTGGAGGACGATGTATTGAATCGCGACGCAATTTGTGTGTTTCATCGTCATGAACAGGCTCTGAACGTTACAATTAACTGTCAGTTATGCGTCGTATTCGGAAAACTAGACTCACAGGAGAACGACCATAAGGTGCTCGAGGCAGCAATAGACCCTTGGAGACAAGTCGGCTGGAGGACGATGTATTGAATCGCGACGCAATTTGTGTGTTCCATCGTCATTAAGAGGCTCTGAACGTTACAATTAACTGTCGGTTTTGCGTCGGATTCGAAAAACTAGACTCACAGGAGAACGACCATAAGGTGCCCGAGGCAGCACTAGACCCTTGGAGACAAGTCGGCTGGAGGACGATGTATTGAATCGCGACGCAATTTGTGTGTTCCATCGTCATTAAGAGGCTCTGAACGTTACAATTAACTGTCAGTTTTGCGCCGGATTCGAAAAACTACACTCCTAGGAGAACCGACAAAAGGTGCCCGGGGCAGCAATAGTACCTCGGTGACAAGTCGGCTGGAGGACGATGTATTGAATCGCGACGCAATTTGTGTGTTCCATCGTCATTAAGAGGCTCTGAACGTTACAATTAACTGTCAGTTTTGCGTCGGATTCGAAAATCTAGACTCACAGGAGAACGACCATAAGGTGCCCGAGGCAGCACTAGACCCTTGGAGACAAGTCGGCTGGAGGACGATGTATTGAATCGCGACGCAATTTGTGTGCTCCATCGTCATTAAGAGGCTCTGAACGTTACAATTAACTGTCGGTTTTGTGCCGGATTCGAAAAACTACACTCCTAGGAGAACGACCAAAAGGTGCCGGGGGCAGCAATAGTACCTCGCAGACAAGTCGGCTGGAGGGCGATGTATTGAATCGCGACGCAATTTGTGTGTTCCATCGTCATTAACAGGCTCTGAACGTTACAATTAACTGTCAGTTATGCGTCGTATTCGGAAAACTAGACTCACAGGAGAACGACCATAAGGTGCCCGAGGCAGCAATAGACCCTTGGAGACAAGTCGGCTGGAGGACGATGTATTGAATCGCGACGCAATTTGTGTCTTCCATCGTCATTAACAGGCTCTGACCGTTACAATTAACTGTCGGTTTTGCGTCGGATTCGAAAAACTAGACTCACAGGAGAACGACCATAAGGTGCCCGAGGCAGCACTAGACCCTTGGAGACAAGTCGGCTGGAGGACGATGTATTGAATCGCGACGCAATATGTGTGTTCCGTCGTCATTAAGAGGCTCTGAACGTTACAATTAACTGTCAGTTTTGCGCCGGATTCGAAAAACTACACTCCTAGGAGAACGACCAAAAGGTGCCGGGGGCAGCAATAGTACCTCGGTGACAAGTCGGCTGGAGGACGATGTACTGAATCGCGACGCAATTTGTGTGTTCCATCGTCATTAAGAGGCTCTGAACGTTACAATTAACTGTCAGTTATGCGTCGTATTCGGAAAACTAGACTCACAGGAGAACGACCATAAGGTGCCCGGGGCAGCAATAGACCCTTGGAGACAGGTCGGCTGTCGGACGATGTATTGAATCGCGACGCAATTTGTGTGTTCCATCGTCATTAAGAGGCTCTGAACGTTACAATTAACTGTCGGTTTTGCGTCGGATTCGAAAAACTAGACTCACAGGAGAACGACCATAAGGTGCCCGAGGCAGCACTAGACCCTTGGAGACAAGTCGGCTGGAGGACGATGTATTGAATCGCGACGCAATTTGTGTGTTCCATCGTCATTAAGAGGCTCTGAACGTTACAATTAACTGTCAGTTTTGCGCCGGATTCGAAAAACTACACTCCTAGGAGAACCGACAAAAGGTGCCCGGGGCAGCAATAGTACCTCGGTGACAAGTCGGCTGGAGGACGATGTATTGAATCGCGACGCAATTTGTGTGTTCCATCGTCATTAAGAGGCTCTGAACCTTACAATTAACTGTCAGTTTTGCGTCGGATTCGAATATCTAGACTCACAGAAGAACGACCATAAGGTGCCCGAGGCAGCACTAGACCCTTGGAGACAAGTCGGCTGGAGGACGATGTATTCAATTGCGACGCAATTTGTGTGTTCCATCGTCATTAAGAGGCTCTGAACGTTACAATTAACTGTCAGTTTTGCGCCGGATTCGAAAAACTACACTCCTAGGAGAACGACCAAAAGGTGCCGGGGGCAGCAATAGTACCTCGGAGGCAAGTCGGCTGGAGGACGATGTATTGAATCGCGACGCAATTTGTGTGTTCCATCGTCATTAAGAGGCTCTGAACGTTACAATTAACTGTCGGTTTTGCGTCGGATTCGAAAAACTAGACTCACAGGAGAACGACCATAAGGTGCCCGAGGCAGCACTAGACCCTTGGAGACAAGTCGGCTGGAGGACGATGTATTGAATCGCGACGCAATTTGTGTGTTCCATCGTCATTAAGAGGCTCTGAACGTTACAATTAACTGTCAGTTTTGCGCCGGATTCGAAAAACTACACTCCTAGGAGAACCGACAAAAGGTGCCCGGGGCAGTAATAGTACCTCGGTGACAAGTCGGCTGGAGGACGATGTATTGAATCGCGACGCAATTTGTGTGTTCCATCGTCATTAACAGGCTCTGAATGTTACAATTAACTGTCAGTTATGGGTCGTATTCGGAAAACTAGACTCACAGGAGAACGTCTGTAAGGTGCCCGAGGCAGCAATAGACGGAGACAGGTCGGCTGTCGGACGATGTATTGAATCTCGACGCAATTTGTGTGTCCCATCGTCATTAAGAGGCTCTGAACGTTACAATTAACTGTCAGTTTTGCGTCGGATTCGAAAATCTAGAGTCACAGGAGAACGACCATAAGGTGCCCGAGGCAGCACTAGACCCTTGGAGACAAGTCGGCTGGAGGACGATGTATTGAATCGCGACGCAATTTGTGTGTTCCATCGTCATTAAGAGGCTCTGAACGTTACAATTAACTGTCAGTTTTGCGTCGGATTCGAAAAACTAGCCTCACAGGAGAACGGCCATAAGGTGCCCGAGGCAGCAATAGACCCTTGGAGACAAGTCGGCTGGAGGACGATGTGTTGAATCGCGACGCAATTTGTGTGTTCCATCGTCATTAACAGGCTCTGAACGTTACAATTAACTGTCAGTTATGCGTCGTATTCGGAAAACTAGACTCACAGCAGAACGACCAAAAGGTGCCCGAGGCAGCAATAGACCCTTGGAGACAGGTCGGCTGTCGGACGATGTATTGAATCTGGACGCAATTTGTGTGTTCCATCGTCATTAAGAGGCTCTAAACGTTGCAATTAACTGTCAGTTTTGCGTCGGATTCGAAAATCTAGACTCACAGGAGAACGACCATAAGGTGCCCGAGGCAGCACTAGACCCTTGGAGACAAGCTGGCTGGAGGACGGTGTATTGAATCGCGACGCAATTTGTGTGTACCATCGTCATTAAGAGGCTCTGAACGTTACAATTAACTGTCAGTTTTGCGTCGGATTCGAAAAACTAGACTCACAGGAGAACGACCATAAGGTGCCCGAGGCAGCAATAGACCCTTGGAGACAAGTCGGCTGTCGGACGATGTATTGAATCGCGACGCAATTTGTGTGTTCCATCGTCATTAAGAGGCTCTGAACCTTACAATTAACTGTCAGTTTTGCGTCGTATTCGAATATCTAGACTCACAGAAGAACGACCATAAGGTGCCCGAGGCAGCACTAGACCCTTGGAGACAAGTCGGCTGGAGGACGATGTATTGAATCGCGACGCAATTTGTGTGTTCCATCGTCATTAAGAGGCTCTGAACGTTACAATTAACTGTCAGTTTTGCGCCGGATTCGAAAAACTACACTCCTAGGAGAACGACCAAAAGGTGCCGGGGGCAGCAATAGTACCTCGGTGACAAGTCGGCTGGAGGACGATGTATTGAATCGCGACGCAATTTGTGTGTTCCATCGTCATTAACAGGCTCTGAATGTTACAATTAACTGTCAGTTATGCGTCGTATTCGGAAAACTAGACTCACAGGAGAACGTCCATAGGGTGCCCGAGGCAGCAATAGACCCTTGGAGACAGGTCGGCTGTCGGACGATGTATTGAATCTCGACGCAATTTGTGTGTCCCATCGTCATTAAGAGGCTCTGAACGTTACAATTAACTGTCAGTTTTGCGTCGGATTCGAAAATCTAGACTCACAGGAGAACGACCATAAGGTGCCTGAGGCAGCACTAGACCCTTGGAGACAAGTCGGCTGGAGGACGATGTATTGAATCGCGACGCAATTTGTGTGTTCCATCGTCATTAAGAGGCTCTGAACGTTACAATTAACTGTCAGTTTTGCGTCGGATTCGAAAAACTAGACTCACAGGAGAACGACCATAAGGTGCCCGAGGCAGCACTAGACCCTTGGAGACAAGTCGGCTGGAGGACGATGTATTGAATCGCGACGCAATTTGTGTGTTCCATCGTCATTAAGAGGCTCTGAACGTTACAATTAACTGTCAGTTTGGCGCCGGATTCGAAAAACTACACTCCTAGGAGAACGACCAAAAGGAGCCCGGGGCAGCAATAGTACCTCGGAGACAAGTCGGCTGGAGGACGATGTATTGAATCGCGACGCAATTTGTGTGTTCCATCGTTATTAACAGGCTCTGAACGTTACAATTAACTGTCAGTTATGCGTCGTATTCGGAAAACTAGACTCACAGCAGAACGACCATAAGGTGCCCGAGGCAGCAATAGACCCTTGGAGACAAGTCGGCTGGAGGACGATGTATTGAATCGCGACGCAATTTGTGTGTTCCATCGTCATTAAGAGGCTCTGAACGTTACAATTAACTGTCGGTTTTGCGTCGGATTCGAAAAACTAGACTCACAGGAGAACGACCATAAGGTGCCCGAGGCAGCAATAGACCCTTGGAGACAAGTCGGCTGTCGGACGATGTATTGAATCGCGACGCAATTTGTGTGTTCCATCGTCATTAAGAGGCTCTGAACCTTACAATTAACTGTCAGTTTTGCGTCGTATTCGAATATCTAGACTCACAGAAGAACGACCATAAGGTGCCCGAGGCAGCACTAGACCCTTGGAGACAAGTCGGCTGGAGGACGATGTATTGAATCGCGACGCAATTTGTGTGTTCCATCGTCATTAAGAGGCTCTGAACGTTACAATTAACTGTCAGTTTTGCGCCGGATTCGAAAAACTACACTCCTAGGAGAACGACCAAAAGGTGCCGGGGGCAGCAATAGTACCTCGGTGACAAGTCGGCTGGAGGACGATGTATTGAATCGCGACGCAATTTGTGTGTTCCATCGTCATTAACAGGCTCTGAATGTTACAATTAACTGTCAGTTATGCGTCGTATTCGGAAAACTAGACTCACAGGAGAACGTCCATAGGGTGCCCGAGGCAGCAATAGACCCTTGGAGACAGGTCGGCTGTCGGACGATGTATTGAATCTCGACGCAATTTGTGTGTCCCATCGTCATTAAGAGGCTCTGAACGTTACAATTAACTGTCAGTTTTGCGTCGGATTCGAAAATCTAGACTCACAGGAGAACGACCATAAGGTGCCTGAGGCAGCACTAGACCCTTGGAGACAAGTCGGCTGGAGGACGATGTATTGAATCGCGACGCAATTTGTGTGTTCCATCGTCATTAAGAGGCTCTGAACGTTACAATTAACTGTCAGTTTTGCGTCGGATTCGAAAAACTAGACTCACAGGAGAACGACCATAAGGTGCCCGAGGCAGCACTAGACCCTTGGAGACAAGTCGGCTGGAGGACGATGTATTGAATCGCGACGCAATTTGTGTGTTCCATCGTCATTAAGAGGCTCTGAACGTTACAATTAACTGTCAGTTTGGCGCCGGATTCGAAAAACTACACTCCTAGGAGAACGACCAAAAGGAGCCCGGGGCAGCAATAGTACCTCGGAGACAAGTCGGCTGGAGGACGATGTATTGAATCGCGACGCAATTTGTGTGTTCCATCGTTATTAACAGGCTCTGAACGTTACAATTAACTGTCAGTTATGCGTCGTATTCGGAAAACTAGACTCACAGCAGAACGACCATAAGGTGCCCGAGGCAGCAATAGACCCTTGGAGACAAGTCGGCTGGAGGACGATGTATTGAATCGCGACGCAATTTGTGTGTTCCATCGTCATTAAGATGCTCTGAACGTTACAATTAACTGTCGGTTTTGCGTCGGATTCGAAAATCTAGACTCACAGGAGAACGACCATAAGGTGCCCGAAGCAGCACTAGACCCTTGGAGACATGTCGGCTGGAGGACGATGTATTGAATCGCGACGCAATTTGTGTGTTCCATCGTCATTAAGAGGCTCTGAACGTTACAATTAACTGTCAGTTTTGCGCCGGATTCGAAAAACTACACTCCTTGGAGAGCGACCAAAAGGTGCCCGGGGCAGCAATAGTACCTCGGAGACAAGTCGGCTGGAGGACGATGTACTGAATCGCGACGCAATTTGTGTGTTCCATCGTCATTAACAGGCTCTGAACGTTACAATTAACTGTCAGTTACTCGTCGTATTCGGAAAACTAGACCCACAGGAGAACGACCATAAGGTGCCCGAGGCAGCAATAGGCCCTTGGAGACAGGTCGGCTGTCGGACGATGTATTGAATCTCGACGCAATTTGTGTGTCCCATCGTCATTAAGAGGCTCTGAACGTTACAATTAACTGTCAGTTTTGCGTCGGATTCGAAAAACTAGGGTCACAGGAGAACGACGATAAGGTGCCCGAGGCAGCTATAGACCCTTGGAGACAAGTCGGCTGGAGGACGATGTATTGAATCGCGACGCAATTTGTGTGTTCCATCGTCATTAACAGGCTCTGATCGTTACAATTCACTGTCAGTTTTGCGTCGGATTCGAAAATCTAGACTCACAGGAGAACGACCATAAGGTGCCCGAGGCAGCACTAGACCCTTGGAGACAAGTCGGCTGGAGGACGATGTATTGAATCGCGACGCAATTTGTGTGTTCCATCGTCATTAAGAGGCTCTGAACGTTACAATTAACTGTCAGTTTTGCGTCGGATTCCAAAAACTAGACTCACAGGAGAACGACGATAAGGTGCCCGAGGCAGCTATAGACCCTTGGAGACAAGTCGGCTGGGAGGACGATGTATTGAATCACGACGCAATTTGTGTGTTCCATCGTCATTAACAGGCTCCGAACGTTTCAATTAACTGTCAATTTTGCGTCGGATTCGAAAATCTAGACTCACAGGAGAACGACCATAAGGTGCCCGAGGCAGCACTAGACCCTTGGAGACAAGCCGGCTGGAGGACGATGTATTGAATCGCGACGCAATTTGTGTGTTCCATCGTCATTAAGAGGCTCTGAACGTTACAATTAACTGTCAGTTTTGCGTCGGATTCGAAAAACTAGACTCACAGGAGAACGACCATAAGGTGCCCGGGGCAGCAATAGTACCTTGGAGACAAGTCGGCTGGAGGACGATGTATTGAATCGCGACGCAATTTGTGTGTTCCATCGTCATTAACAGGCTCTGAACGTTACAATTAACAGTCAGTTATGCGTCGTATTCGGAAAACTAGACTCACAGCAGAACCAACATAAGGTGCCCGAGGCAGCAATAGACCCTTGGAGACAGATCGGCTGGAGGACGATGTATTGAATCGCGACGCAATTTGTGTGTTCCATCGTCATTAAGAGGCTCTGAACGTTACAATTAACTGTCAGTTTTGCGTCGGATTCGAAAAACTAGACTCACAGGAGAACGACGATAAGGTGCCCGAGGCAGCTATAGACCCTTGGAGACAAGTCGGCTGGAGGACGATGTATTGAATCGCGACGCAATTTGTGTGTTCCATCGTCATTAAGAGGCTCTGAACATTACAATTAACTGTCAGTTTTGCGTCGGATTCGAAAAACTAGACTCACAGGAGAACGACGATAAGGTGCCCGAGGCAGCTATAGACCCTTGGAGACAAGTCGGATGGAGGACGATGTATTGAATCGCGACGCAATTTGTGTGTTCCATCGTCATTAACAGGCTCTGAACGTTACAATTAACTGTCAGTTATGCGTCGTATTCGGAAAACTAGACTCACAGCAGAACGACCATAAGGTGCCCGAGGCAGCTATAGACCCTTGGAGACAAGTCGGCGGGAGGACGATGTATTGAATCGCGACGCAATTTGTGTGTTCCATCGTCATTAAGAGGCTCTGATCGTTACAATTAACTGTCAGTTTTGCGTCGGATTCGAAAATCTAGGGTCACAGGAGAACGACGATAAGGTGCCCGAGGCAGCTATAGACCCTTGGAGACAAGTCGGCTGGAGGACGATGTATTGAATCGCGACGCAATTTGTGTGTTCCATCGTCATTAACAGGCTCTGATCGTTACAATTAACTGTCGGTTTTGCGTCGGATTCGAAAATCTAGACTCACAGGAGAACGACCATAAGGTGCCCGAAGCAGCACTAGACCCTTGGAGACATGTCGGCTGGAGGACGATGTATTGAATCGCGACGCAATTTGTGTGTTCCATCGTCATTAAGAGGCTCTGAACGTTACAATTAACTGTCAGTTTTGCGCCGGATTCGAAAAACTACACTCCTTGGAGAGCGACCAAAAGGTGCCCGGGGCAGCAATAGTACCTCGGAGACAAGTCGGCTGGAGGACGATGTACTGAATCGCGACGCAATTTGTGTGTTCCATCGTCATTAACAGGCTCTGAACGTTACAATTAACTGTCAGTTACTCGTCGTATTCGGAAAACTAGACCCACAGGAGAACGACCATAAGGTGCCCGAGGCAGCAATAGGCCCTTGGAGACAGGTCGGCTGTCGGACGATGTATTGAATCTCGACGCAATTTGTGTGTCCCATCGTCATTAACAGGCTCTGAACGTTACAATTAACTGTCAGTTTTGCGTCGGATTCGAAAAACTAGGGTCACAGGAGAACGACGATAAGGTGCCCGAGGCAGCTATAGACCCTTGGAGACAAGTCGGCTGGAGGACGATGTATTGAATCGCGACGCAATTTGTGTGTTCCATCGTCATTAACAGGCTCTGATCGTTACAATTCACTGTCAGTTTTGCGTCGGATTCGAAAATCTAGACTCACAGGAGAACGACCATAAGGTGCCCGAGGCAGCACTAGACCCTTGGAGACAAGTCGGCTGGAGGACGATGTATTGAATCGCGACGCAATTTGTGTGTTCCATCGTCATTAAGAGGCTCTGAACGTTACAATTAACTGTCAGTTTTGCGTCGGATTCCAAAAACTAGACTCACAGGAGAACGACGATAAGGTGCCCGAGGCAGCTATAGACCCTTGGAGACAAGTCGGCTGGGAGGACGATGTATTGAATCACGACGCAATTTGTGTGTTCCATCGTCATTAACAGGCTCTGAACGTTTCAATTAACTGTCAATTTTGCGTCGGATTCGAAAATCTAGACTCACAGGAGAACGACCATAAGGTGCCCGAGGCAGCACTAGACCCTTGGAGACAAGCCGGCTGGAGGACGATGTATTGAATCGCGACGCAATTTGTGTGTTCCATCGTCATTAAGAGGCTCTGAACGTTACAATTAACTGTCAGTTTTGCGTCGGATTCGAAAAACTAGACTCACAGGAGAACGACCATAAGGTGCCCGGGGCAGCAATAGTACCTTGGAGACAAGTCGGCTGGAGGACGATGTATTGAATCGCGACGCAATTTGTGTGTTCCATCGTCATTAACAGGCTCTGAACGTTACAATTAACAGTCAGTTATGCGTCGTATTCGGAAAACTAGACTCACAGCAGAACCAACATAAGGTGCCCGAGGCAGCAATAGACCCTTGGAGACAGATCGGCTGGAGGACGATGTATTGAATCGCGACGCAATTTGTGTGTTCCATCGTCATTAAGAGGCTCTGAACGTTACAATTAACTGTCAGTTTTGCGTCGGATTCGAAAAACTAGACTCACAGGAGAACGACGATAAGGTGCCCGAGGCAGCTATAGACCCTTGGAGACAAGTCGGCTGGAGGACGATGTATTGAATCGCGACGCAATTTGTGTGTTCCATCGTCATTAAGAGGCTCTGAACATTACAATTAACTGTCAGTTTTGCGTCGGATTCGAAAAACTAGACTCACAGGAGAACGACGATAAGGTGCCCGAGGCAGCTATAGACCCTTGGAGACAAGTCGGATGGAGGACGATGTATTGAATCGCGACGCAATTTGTGTGTTCCATCGTCATTAACAGGCTCTGAACGTTACAATTAACTGTCAGTTATGCGTCGTATTCGGAAAACTAGACTCACAGCAGAACGACCATAAGGTGCCCGAGGCAGCTATAGACCCTTGGAGACAAGTCGGAGGGAGGACGATGTATTGAATCGCGACGCAATTTGTGTGTTCCATCGTCATTAAGAGGCTCTGATCGTTACAATTAACTGTCAGTTTTGCGTCGGATTCGAAAATCTAGACTAACAGGATAACGACCATAAGGTGCCCGAGGCAGCACTAGACCCTTGGAGACAAGTCGGCTGGAGGACGATGTATTGAATCGCGACGCAATTTGTGTGTTCCATCGTCATTAAGAGGCTCTGAACGTTACAATTAACTGTCAGTTTTGCGTCGGATTCGAAAAACTAGACTCACAGGAGAACGACGATAAGGTGCCCGAGGCAGCTATAGACCCTTGGAGACAAGTCGGCTGGGAGGACGATGTATTGAATCACGACGCAATTTGTGTGTTCCATCGTCATTAAGAGGCTCTGAACGTTTCAATTAACTGTCAATTTTGCGTCGGATTCGAAAATCTAGACTCACAGGAGAACGACCATAAGGTGCCCGAGGCAGCACTAGACCCTTGGAGACAAGCCGGCTGGAGGACGATGTATTGAATCGCGACGCAATTTGTGTGTTCCATCGTCATTAAGAGGCTCTGAACGTTACAATTAACTGTCAGTTTTGCGTCGGATTCGAAAAACTAGACTCACAGGAGAACGACCATAAGGTGCCCGGGGCAGCAATAGTACCTCGGAGACAAGTCGGCTGGAGGACGATGTATTGAATCGCGACGCAATTTGTGTGTTCCATCGTCATTAACAGGCTCTGAACGTTAAAATTAACTGTCAGTTATGCGTCGTATTCGGAAAACTAGACTCACAGCAGAACCAACATAAGGTGCCCGAGGCAGCAATAGACCCTTGGAGACAGATCGGCTGGAGGACGATGTATTGAATCGCGACGCAATTTGTGTGTTCCATCGTCATTAAGAGGCTCTGAACGTTACAATTAACTGTCAGTTTTGCGTCGGATTCGAAAAACTAGACTCACAGGAGAACGACGATAAGGTGCCCGAGGCAGCTATAGACCCTTGGAGACAAGTCGGCTGGAGGACGATGTATTGAATCGCGACGCAAATTTGTGTGTTCCATCGTCATTAAGAGGCTCTGAACGTTACAATTAACTGTCAGTTTTGCGTCGGATTCGAAAAACTAGACTCACAGGAGAACGACGATAAGGTGCCCGAGGCAGCTATAGACCCTTGGAGACAAGTCGGCTGGAGGACGATGTATTCAATCGCGACGCAATTTGTGTGATGCATCGTCATTAACAGGCTCTGAACGTTACAATTAACTGTCAGTTATGCGTCGTATTCGGAAAACTAGACTCACAGCAGAACGACCATAAGGTGCCCGAGGCAGCAATAGACTCTTGGAGACAGGTCGGCTGTCGGACGATGTATTGAATCTCGACGCAATTTGTGTGTTCCATCGTCATTAAGAGGCTCTGAACGTTACAATTAACTGTCAGTTTTGCGTCGGATTCGAAAAACTAGACTCACAGGAGAACGACGATAAGGTGCCCGATGCAGCTATAGACCCTTGGAGACAAGTCGGCTGGGAGGACGATGTATTGAATCACGACGCAATTTGTGTGTTCCATCGTCATTAAGAGGCTCTGAACGTTACAGTTAACTGTCAATTTTGCGTCGGATTCGAAAATCTAGACTTACAGGAGAACGACCATAAGGTGCCCGAGGCAGCACTAGACCCTTGGAGACAAGTCGGCTGGAGGACGATGCATTGAATCGCGACGCAATTTGTGTGTTCCATCGTCATTAAGAGGCTCTGAACGTTACAATTAACTGTCAGTTTTGCGTCGGATTCGAAAAACTAGACTCACAAGAGAACGACCATGAGGTGCTCGAGGCAGCAATAGACCCTTGGAGACAAGTTGGCCGGAGGACGATGTATTGAATCGCGACGCAATTTGTGTGTTCCATCGTCATTAAGAGGCTCTGAACGTTACAATTAACTGTCAGTTTTGCGTCGGATTCGAAAATCTAGACTCACAGGAGAACGACGATAAGGTGCCCGAGGCAGCACTAGACCCTTGGAGACAAGTCGGCTGTCGGACGAAGTATTGAATCGCGACGCAATTTGTGTGTTCCATCGTCATTAAGAGGCTCTGAACGTTACAATTAACTGTCAGTTTTGTGCCGGATTCGAAAAACTACACTCCTAGGAGAACGACGCAATTTGTGTGTTCCATCGTCATTAACAGGCTCTGAACGTTACAATTAACTGTCAGTTATGCGTCGTATTCGGAAAACTAGACTCACAGCAGAACGACCATAAGGTGCCCAAGGCAGCAATAGACTCTTGGAGACAGGTCGGCTGTCGGACGATGTATTGAATCTCGACGCAATTTGTGTGTTCCATCGTCATTAAGAGGCTCTGAACGTTACAATTAACTGTCAGTTTTGCGTCGGATTCGAAAAACTAGACTCACAGGAGAACGACGATAAGGTGCCCGAGGCAGCTATAGACCCTTGGAGACAAGTTGGCCGGAGCACGATGTATTGAATCGCGACGCAATTTGTGTGTTCCATCGTCATTAAGAGGCTCTGAACGTTACAATTAACTGTCAGTTTTGCGTCGGATTCGAAAATCTAGACTCACAGGAGAACGACGATAAGGTGCCCGAGGCAGCACTAGACCCTTGGAGACAAGTCGGCTGGAGGACGATGTATTGAATCGCGACGCAATTTGTGTTTTCCATCGTCATTAAGAGGCTCTGAACGTTACAATTAACTGTCAGTTTCGTGCCGGATTCGAAAAACTACACTCCTAGGAGAACGACGCAATTTGTGTGTTCCATCGTCATTAACAGGCTCTGAACGTTACAATTAACTGTCAGTTATGCGTCGTATTCGGAAAACTAGACTCACAGCAGAACGACCATAAGGTGCCCAAGGCAGCAATAGACTCTTGGAGACAGGTCGGCTGTCGGACGATGTATTGAATCTCGACGCAATTTGTGTGTTCCATCGTCATTAAGAGGCTCTGAACGTTACAATTAACTGTCAGTTTTGCGTCGGATTCGAAAAACTAGACTCACAGGAGAACGACGATAAGGTGCCCGAGGCAGCTATAGACCCTTGGAGACAAGTCGGCTGGGAGGACGATTTATTGAATCACGACGCAATTTGTGTGTTCCATCGTCATTAAGAGGCTCTGAACGTTACAATTAACTGTCAATTTTGCGTCGGATTCGAAAATCTAGACTCACAGGAGAACGACCATAAGGTGCCCGAGGCAGCACTAGACCCTTGGAGACAAGCCGGCTGGAGGACGATGTATTGAATCGCGACGCAATTTGTGTGTTCCATCGTCATTAAGAGGCTCTGAACGTTACAATTAACTGTCAGTTTTGCGTCGGATTCGAAAAACTAGACTCACAGGAGAACGACAATAAGGTGCCCGGGGCAGCAATAGTACCTCGGAGACAAGTCGGCTGGAGGACGATGTATTGAATCGCGACGCAATTTGTGTGTTCCATCGTCAGTAACAGGCTCTGAACGTTACAATTAACAGTCAGTTATGCGTCGTATTCGGAAAACTAGACTCACAGCAGAACCAACATAAGGTGCCCGAGGCAGCAATAGACCCTTGGAGACAGATCGGCTGGAGGACGATGTATTGAATCGCGACGCAATTTGTGTGTTCCATCGTCATTAAGAGGCTCTGAACGTTACAATTAACTGTCAGTTTTGCGTCGGATTCGAAAAACTAGACTCACAGGAGAACGACCATAAGGTGCCCGAGGCAGCTATAGACCCTTGGAGACAAGTCGGCTGGGAGGACGATGTATTGAATCACGACGCAATTTGTGTGTTCCATCGTCATTAAGAGGCTCTGAACGTTACAATTAACTGTCAATTTTGCGTCGGATTCGAAAATCTAGACTTACAGGAGAACGACCATAAGGTGCCCGAGGCAGCACTAGACCCTTGGAGACAAGTCGGCTGGAGGACGATGCATTGAATCGCGACGCAATTTGTGTGTTCCATCGTCATTAAGAGGCTCTGAACGTTACAATTAACTGTCAGTTATGCGTCGTATTCGGAAAACTAGACTCACAGCAGAACGACCATAAGGTGCCCAAGGCAGCAATAGACTCTTGGAGACAGGTCGGCTGTCGGACGATGTATTGAATCTCGACGCAATTTGTGTGTTCCATCGTCATTAAGAGGCTCTGAACGTTACAATTAACTGTCAGTTTTGCGTCGGATTCGAAAAACTAGGCTCACAGGAGAACGACGATAAGGTGCCCGAGGCAGCTATAGACCCTTGGAGACAAGTCGGCTGGAGGACGATGTATTGAATCGCGACGCAATTTGTGTGTTCCATCGTCATTAACAGGCTCTGAACGTTACAATTAACTGTCAGTTATGCGTCGTATTCGGAAAACTAGACTCACAGCAGAACGACCATAAGGTGCCCGAGGCAGCAATAGACTCTTGGAGACAGGTCGGCTGTCGGACGATGTATTGAATCTCGACGCAATTTGTGTGTTCCATCGTCATTAAGAGGCTCTGAACGTTACAATTAACTGTCAGTTTTGCGTCGGATTCGAAAAACTAGACTCACAGGAGAACGACGATAAGGTGCCCGAGGCAGCTATAGACCCTTGGAGACAAGTCGGCTGGGAGGACGATTTATTGAATCACGACGCAATTTGTGTGTTCCATCGTCATTAAGAGGCTCTGAACGTTACAATTAACTGTCAATTTTGCGTCGGATTCGAAAATCTAGACTCACAGGAGAACGACCATAAGGTGCCCGAGGCAGCACTAGACCCTTGGAGACAAGCCGGCTGGAGGACGATGTATTGAATCGCGACGCAATTTGTGTGTTCCATCGTCATTAAGAGGCTCTGAACGTTACAATTAACTGTCAGTTTTGCGTCGGATTCGAAAAACTAGACTCACAGGAGAACGACAATAAGGTGCCCGGGGCAGCAATAGTACCTCGGAGACAAGTCGGCTGGAGGACGATGTATTGAATCGCGACGCAATTTGTGTGTTCCATCGTCAGTAACAGGCTCTGAACGTTACAATTAACAGTCAGTTATGCGTCGTATTCGGAAAACTAGACTCACAGCAGAACCAACATAAGGTGCCCGAGGCAGCAATAGACCCTTGGAGACAGATCGGCTGGAGGACGATGTATTGAATCGCGACGCAATTTGTGTGTTCCATCGTCATTAAGAGGCTCTGAACGTTACAATTAACTGTCAGTTTTGCGTCGGATTCGAAAAACTAGGCTCACAGGAGAACGACGATAAGGTGCCCGAGGCAGCTATAGACCCTTGGAGACAAGTCGGCTGGAGGACGATGTATTGAATCGCGACGCAATTTGTGTGTTCCATCGTCATTAACAGGCTCTGAACGTTACAATTAACTGTCAGTTATGCGTCGTATTCGGAAAAGTAGACTCACAGCAGAACGACCATAAGGTGCCCGAGGCAGCAATAGACTCTTGGAGACAGGTCGGCTGTCGGACGATGTATTGAATCTCGACGCAATTTGTGTGTTCCATCGTCATTAAGAGGCTCTGAACGTTACAATTAACTGTCAGTTTTGCGTCGGATTCGAAAAACTAGACTCACAGGAGAACGACCATAAGGTGCCCGAGGCAGCTATAGACCCTTGGAGACAAGTCGGCTGGGAGGACGATGTATTGAATCACGACGCAATTTGTGTGTTCCATCGTCATTAAGAGGCTCTGAACGTTACAATTAACTGTCAATTTTGCGTCGGATTCGAAAATCTAGACTTACAGGAGAACGACCATAAGGTGCCCGAGGCAGCACTAGACCCTTGGAGACAAGTCGGCTGGAGGACGATGCATTGAATCGCGACGCAATTTGTGTGTTCCATCGTCATTAAGAGGCTCTGAACGTTACAATTAACTGTCAGTTATGCGTCGTATTCGGAAAACTAGACTCACAGCAGAACGACCATAAGGTGCCCAAGGCAGCAATAGACTCTTGGAGACAGGTCGGCTGTCGGACGATGTATTGAATCTCGACGCAATTTGTGTGTTCCATCGTCATTAAGAGGCTCTGAACGTTACAATTAACTGTCAGTTTTGCGTCGGATTCGAAAAACTAGGCTCACAGGAGAACGACGATAAGGTGCCCGAGGCAGCTATAGACCCTTGGAGACAAGTCGGCTGGAGGACGATGTATTGAATCGCGACGCAATTTGTGTGTTCCATCGTCATTAACAGGCTCTGAACGTTACAATTAACTGTCAGTTATGCGTCGTATTCGGAAAACTAGACTCACAGCAGAACGACCATAAGGTGCCCGAGGCAGCAATAGACTCTTGGAGACAGGTCGGCTGTCGGACGATGTATTGAATCTCGACGCAATTTGTGTGTTCCATCGTCATTAAGAGGCTCTGATCGTTACAATTAACTGTCAGTTTTGCGTCGGATTCGAAAAACTAGACTCACAGGAGAACGACCATAAGGTGCCCGAGGCAGCTATAGACCCTTAAGTCGGCTGGGAGGACGATGTATTGAATCACGACGCAATTTGTGTGTTCCATCGTCATTAAGAGGCTCTGAACGTTACAATTAACTGTCAATTTTGCGTCGGATTCGAAAATCTAGACTTACAGGAGAACGACCATAAGGTGCCCCAGGCAGCACTAGACCCTTGGAGACAAGTCGGCTGGAGGACGATGCATTGAATCGCGACGCAATTTGTGTGTTCCATCGTCATTAAGAGGCTCTGAACGTTACAATTAACTGTCTGTTATGCGTCGTATTCGCAAAACTAGACTCACAGCAGAAGGACCATTAGGTGCCCAAGGCAGCAATAGACTCTTGGAGACAGGTCGGCTGTCGGACGATGTATTGAATCTCGACGCAATTTGTGTGTTCCATCGTCATTAAGAGGCTCTGAACGTTACAATTAACTGTCAGTTTTGCGTCGGATTCGAAAAACTAGACTCACAGGAGAACGACGATAAGGTGCCCGAGGCAGCTATAGACCCTTGGAGACAAGTCGGCTGGGAGGACGATGTATTGAATCACGACGCAATTTGTGTGTTCCATCGTCATTAAGAGGCTCTGAACGTTACAATTAACTGTCAATTTTGCGTCGGATTCGAAAATCTAGACTCACAGGAGAACGACCATAAGGTGCCCGAGGCAGCACTAGACCCTTGGAGACAAGCCGGCTGGAAGACGATGTATTGAATCGCGACGCAATTTGTGTGTTCCATCGTCATTAAGAGGCTCTGAACGTTATAATTAACTGTCAGTTTTGCGTCGGATTCGAAAAACTAGACTCACAGGAGAACGACCATAAGGTGCCCGGGGCAGCAATAGTACCTCGGAGCCAAGTCGGCTGGAGGACGATGTATTGAATCGCGACGCAATTTGTGTTCCATTGTCATTAACAGGCTCTGAACGTTACAATTAACAGTCAGTTATGCGTCGTATTCGGAAAACTAGACTCACAGCAGAACCAACATAAGGTGCCCGAGGCAGCAATAGACCCTTGGAGACAGATCGGCTGGAGGACGATGTATTGAATCGCGACGCAATTTGTGTGTTCCATCGTCATTAAGAGGCTCTGAACGTTACAATTAACTGTCAGTTTTGCGTCGGATTCGAAAAACTAGGCTCACAGGAGAAGGACGATAAGGTACCCGAGGCAGCTATAGACCCTTGGAGACAAGTCGGCTGGAGGACGATGTATTGAATCGCGACGCAATTTGTGTGTTCCATCGTCATTAACAGGCTCTGAACGTTACAATTAACTGTCAGTTATGCGTCGTATTCGGAAAACTAGACTCACAGCAGAACCACCATAAGGTGCCCGAGGCAGCAATAGACTCTTGGAGACAGGTCGGCTGTCGGACGATGTATTGAATCTCGACGCAATTTGTGTGTTCCATCGTCATTAAGAGGCTCGGAACGTTACAATTAACTGTCAGTTTTGCGTCGGATTCGAAAAACTAGACTCACAGGAGAACGACGATAAGGTGCCCGAGGCAGCTATAGACCCTTGGAGACAAGTCGGCTGGGAGGACGATGTATTGAATCACGACGCAATTTGTGTGTTCCATCGTCATTAAGAGGCTCTGAACGTTACAATTAACTGTCAATTTTGCGTCGGATTCGAAAATCTAGACTTACAGGAGAACGACCATAAGGTGCCCGAGGCAGCACTAGACCCTTGGAGACATGTCGGCTGGAGGACGATGCATTGAATCGCGACGCAATTTGTGTGTTCCATCGTCATTAAGAGGCTCTGAACGTTACAATTAACTGTCAGTTTTGCGTCGGATTCGAAAAACTAGACTCACAAGAGAACGACCATAAGGTGCCCGAGGCAGCAATAGACCCTTGGAGACAAGTCGGCTGGAGGACGATGTATTGAATCGCGACGCAATTTGTGTGTTCCATCGTCATTAAGAGGCTCTGAACGTTACAATTAACTGTCAGTTTTGCGCCGGATTTGAAAAACTACACTCCTAGGAGAACGACCAAAAGGTGCCCGGGCAGCAATAGTACCTCGAAGACAAGTCGGCTGGAGGACGATGTATTGAATCGCGACGCAATTTGTGTGTTCCATCGTCATTAACAGGCTCTGAACGTTACAATTAACTGTCAGTTATGCGTCGTATTCGGAAAACTAGACTCACAGGAGAACGACCATAAGGTGCCCGAGGCAGCAATAGACCCTTGGAGACAAGTCGGCTGGAGGACGATGTATTGAATCGCGACGCAATTTGTGTGTTCCATCGTCATTAAGAGGCTCTGAACTTTACAATTAACTGTCGGTTTTGCGTCGGATTCGAAAAACTAGACTCACAGGAGTACGACCATAAGGTGCCCGAGGCAGCACTAGACCCTTGGAGACAAGTCGGCTGGAGGACGATGTATTGAATCGCGACGCAATTTGTGTGTTCCATCGTCATTAAGAGGCTCTGAACGTTACAATTAACTGTCAGTTCTGCGTCGGATTCGAAAATCTAGACTCACAGGAGAACGACCATAAGGTGCCCGAGGCAGCACTAGACCCTTGGAGACAAGTCGGCTTGAGGACGATGTATTGAATTGCGACGCAATTTGTGTGTTCCATCGTCATTAAGAGGCTCTGAACGTTACAATTAACTGTCAGTTTTGCGCCGGATTCGTAAAACTACACTCCTAGGAGAACGACCAAAAGGTGCCGGGGGCAGCAATAGTACCTCGGAGACAAGTCGGCTGGAGGACGATGTATTGAATCGCGACGCAATTTGTGTGTTTCATCGTCATTAAGAGGCTCTGAACGTTACAATTAACTGTCAGTTTTGCGTCGGATTCGAAAATCTAGACTCACAGGAGAACGACCATAAGGTGCCCGAGGCAGCACTAGACCCTTGGAGACAAGTCGGCTGGAGGACGATGTATTGAATTGCGACGCAATTTGTGTGTTCCATCGTCATTAAGAGGCTCTGAACGTTACAATTAACTGTCAGTTTTGCGTCGGATTCGAAAATCTAGACTCACAGGAGAACGACCATAAGGTGCCCGAGGCAGCACTAGACCCTTGGAGACAAGTCGGCTGGAGGACGATGTATTGAATTGCGACGCAATTTGTGTGTTCCATCGTCATTAAGAGGCTCTGAACGTTACAATTAACTGTCAGTTTTGCGCCGGATTCGTAAAACTACACTCCTAGGAGAACGACCAAAAGGTGCCGGGGGCAGCAATAGTACCTCGGAGACAAGTCGGCTGGAGGACGATGTATTGAATCGCGACGCAATTTGTGTGTTTCATCGTCATTAACAGGCTCTGAACGTTACAATTAACTGTCAGTTATGCGTCGTATTCGGAAAACTAGACTCACAGGAGAACGACCATAAGGTGCCCGAGGCAGCAATAGACCCTTGGAGACAAGTCGGCTGGAGGACGATGTATTGAATCGCGACGCAATTTGTGTGTTCCATCGTCATTAAGAGGCTCTGAACGTTACAATTAACTGTCGGTTTTGCGTCGGATTCGAAAAACTAGACTCACAGGAGAACGACCATAAGGTGCCCGAGGCAGCACTAGACCCTTGGAGACAAGTCGGCTGGAGGACGATGTATTGAATCGCGACGCAATTTGTGTGTTCCATCGTCATTAAGAGGCTCTGAACGTTACAATTAACTGTCAGTTTTGCACTGGATTCGAAAAACTACACTCCTAGGAGAACCGCCAAAAGGTGCCCGGGGCAGCAATAGTACCTCGGTGACAAGTCGGCTGGAGGACGATGTATTGCATCGCGACGCAATTTGTGTGTTCCATCGTCATTAACAGGCTCTGAACGTTACAATTAACTGTCAGTTATGCGTCGTATTCGGAAAACTAGACTCACAGGAGAACGTCCATAAGGTGCCCGAGGCAGCAATAGACGGAGACAGGTCGGCTGTCGGACGATGTATTGAATCTCGACGCAATTTGTGTGTCCCATCGTCATTAAGAGGCTCTGAACGTTACAATTAACTGTCAGTTTTGCGTCGGATTCGAAAATCTAGACTCACAGGAGAACGACCATAAGGTGCCCGAGGCAGCACTAGACCCTTGGAGACAAGTCGGCTGGAGGACGATGTATTGAATCGCGACGCAATTTGTGTGTTCCATCGTCATTAAGAGGCTCTGAACGTTACAATTAACTGTCAGTTTTGCGTCGGATTCGAAAAACTAGACTCACAGGAGAACGACCATAAGGTGCCCGAGGCAGCACTAGACCCTTGGAGACAAGTCGGCCGGAGAACGATGTATTGAATCGCGACGCAATTTGTGTGTTCCATCGACATTAAGAGGCTCTGAACGTTACAATTAACTGTCAGTTTTGCGTCGGATTCGAAAATCTAGACTCACAGGAGAACGACCATAAGGTGCCCGAGGCAGCACTAGACCCTTGGAGACAAGTCGGCTGGAGGACGATGTATTGAATCGCGACGCAATTTGTGTGTTCCATCGTCATTAAGAGGCTCTGAACGTTACAATTAACTGTCGGTTTTGTGCCGGATTCGAAAAACTAGACTCCTAGGAGAACGACCAAAAGGTGCCGGGGGCAGCAATAGTACCTCGCAGACAAGTCGGCTGGAGGGCGATGTATTGAATCGCGACGCAATTTGTGTGTTCCATCGTCATTAACAGACTCTGAACGTTACAATTAACTGTCAGTTATGCGTCGTATTCGGAAAACTAGACTCACAGGAGAACGACCATAAGGTGCCCGAGGCAGCAATAGACCCTTGGAGACAAGTCGGCTGGAGGACGATGTATTGAATCGCGACGCAATTTGTGTGTTCCATCGTCATTAAGAGGCTCTGAACGTTACAATTAACTGTCGGTTTTGCGTCGGATTCGAAAAACTAGACTCACAGGAGAACGGCCATAAGGTGCCCGAGGCAGCACTAGACCCTTGGAGACAAGTCGGCTGGAGGACGATGTATTGAATCGCGACGCAATTTGTGTGTTCCGTCGACATTAAGAGGCTCTGAACGTTACAATTAACTGTCAGTTTTTCGCCGGATTCGAAAAACTACACTCCTAGGAGAACGACCAAAAGGTGCCTGGGGCAGCAAAAGTACCTCGCAGACAAGTCGGCTGGAGGACGATGTATTGAATCGCGACGCAATTTGTGTGTTCCATCGTCATTAACAGGCTCTGAACGTTACAATTAACTGTCAGTTATGCGTCGTATTCGGAAAACTAGACTCACAGCAGAACGACCAAAAGGTGCCCGAGGCAGCAATAGACCCTTGGAGACAGGTCGGCTGTCGGACGATGTATTGAATCTCGACGCAATTTGTGTGTTCCATCGTCATTAAGAGGCTCTAAACGTTGCAATTAACTGTCAGTTTTGCGTCGGATTCGAAAAACTAGACTCACAGGAGAACGACGATAAGGCTCCCGAGGCAGCTATAGACCCTTGGAGACAAGTCGGCTGGAGGACGATGTATTGAATCGCAACGCAATTTGCGTGTTCCATCGTCATTAAGAGGCTCTGAACGTTACAATTAACTGTCAGTTTTGCGTCGGATTCGAAAATCTAGACTCACAGGAGAACGACCATAAGGTGCCCGAGGCAGCACTAGACCCTTGGAGACAAGCTGGCTGGAGGACGGTGTATTGAATCGCGACGCAATTTGTGTGTACCATCGTCATTAAGAGGCTCTGAACGTTACAATTAACTGTCAGTTTTGCGTCGGATTCGAAAAACTATACTCACAGGAGAACGACCATAAGGTGCCCGAGGCAGCAATAGACCCTTGGAGACAAGTCGGCTGGAGGACGATGTATTGAATCGCGACGCAATTTGTGTCTTCCATCGTCATTAAGAGGCTCTGAACGTTACAATTAACTGTCAGTTTTGCGTCGGATTCGAAAATCAAGACTCACAGGAGAACGACGATAAGGTGCCCGAGGCAGCACTAGACCCTTGGAGACAAGTCGGCTGTCGGACGATGTATTGAATCGCGACGCAATTTGTGTGTTCCATCGTCATTAAGAGGCTCTGAACCTTACAATTAACTGTCAGTTTTGCGTCGGATTCGAATATCTAGACTCACAGAAGAACGACCATAAGGTGCCCGAGGCAGCACTAGACCCTTGGAGACAAGTCGGCTGGAGGACGATGTATTGAATCGCGACGCAATTTGTGTGTTCCATCGTCATTAAGAGGCTCTGAACGTTACAATTAACTGTCAGTTTTGCGCCGGATTCGAAAAACTACACTCCTAGGAGAACGACCAAAAGGTGCCGGGGGCAGCAATAGTACCTCGGTGACAAGTCGGCTGGAGGACGATGTATTGAATCGCGACGCAATTTGTGTGTTCCATCGTCATTAACAGGCTCTGAATGTTACAATTAACTGTCAGTTATGCGTCGTATTCGGAAAACTAGACTCACAGGAGAACGTCCATAGGGTGCCCGAGGCAGCAATAGACCCTTGGAGACAGGTCGGCTGTCGGACGATGTATTGAATCTCGACGCAATTTGTGTGTCCCATCGTTATTAACAGGCTCTGAACGTTACAATTAACTGTCAGTTATGCGTCGTATTCGGAAAACTAGACTCACAGCAGAACGACCATAAGGTGCCCGAGGCAGCAATAGACCCTTGGAGACAAGTCGGCTGGAGGACGATGTATTGAATCGCGACGCAATTTGTGTGTTCCATCGTCATTAAGAGGCTCTGAACGTTACAATTAACTGTCGGTTTTGCGTCGGATTCGAAAATCTAGACTCACAGGAGAACGACCATAAGGTGCCCGAAGCAGCACTAGACCCTTGGAGACAAGTCGGCTGGAGGACGATGTATTGAATCGCGACGCAATTTGTGTGTTCCATCGTCATTAAGAGGCTCTGAACGTTACAAATAACTGTCAGTTTTGCGCCGGATTCGAAAAACTACACTCCTTGGAGAACGACCAAAAGGTGCCCGGGGCAGCAATAGTACCTCGGAGACAAGTCGGCTGGAGGACGATGTACTGAATCGCGACGCAATTTGTGTGTTCCATCGTCATTAACAGGCTCTGAACGTTACAATTAACTGTCAGTTACTCGTCGTATTCGGAAAACTAGACTCACAGGAGAACGACCATAAGGTGCCCGAGGCAGCAATAGACCCTTGGAGACAGGTCGGCTGTCGGACGATGTATTGAATCTCGACGCAATTTGTGTGTCCCATCGTCATTAAGAGGCTCTGAACGTTACAATTAACTGTCAGTTTTGCGTCGGATTCGAAAAACTACACTCCTAGGAGAACGACCAAAAGGTGCCGGGGGCAGCAATAGTACCTCGGTGACAAGTCGGCTGGAGGACGATGTATTGAATCGCGACGCAATTTGTGTGTTCCATCGTCATTAACAGGCTCTGAATGTTACAATTAACTGTCAGTTATGCGTCGTATTCGGAAAACTAGACTCACAGGAGAACGTCCATAGGGTGCCCGAGGCAGCAATAGACCCTTGGAGACAGGTCGGCTGTCGGACGATGTATTGAATCTCGACGCAATTTGTGTGTCCCATCGTTATTAACAGGCTCTGAACGTTACAATTAACTGTCAGTTATGCGTCGTATTCGGAAAACTAGACTCACAGCAGAACGACCATAAGGTGCCCGAGGCAGCAATAGACCCTTGGAGACAAGTCGGCTGGAGGACGATGTATTGAATCGCGACGCAATTTGTGTGTTCCATCGTCATTAAGAGGCTCTGAACGTTACAATTAACTGTCGGTTTTGCGTCGGATTCGAAAATCTAGACTCACAGGAGAACGACCATAAGGTGCCCGAAGCAGCACTAGACCCTTGGAGACAAGTCGGCTGGAGGACGATGTATTGAATCGCGACGCAATTTGTGTGTTCCATCGTCATTAAGAGGCTCTGAACGTTACAAATAACTGTCAGTTTTGCGCCGGATTCGAAAAACTACACTCCTTGGAGAACGACCAAAAGGTGCCCGGGGCAGCAATAGTACCTCGGAGACAAGTCGGCTGGAGGACGATGTACTGAATCGCGACGCAATTTGTGTGTTCCATCGTCATTAACAGGCTCTGAACGTTACAATTAACTGTCAGTTACTCGTCGTATTCGGAAAACTAGACTCACAGGAGAACGACCATAAGGTGCCCGAGGCAGCAATAGACCCTTGGAGACAGGTCGGCTGTCGGACGATGTATTGAATCTCGACGCAATTTGTGTGTCCCATCGTCATTAAGAGGCTCTGAACGTTACAATTAACTGTCAGTTTTGCGTCGGATTCGAAAAACTAGACTCACAGGAGAACGACCATAAGGTGCCCGAGGCAGCACTAGACCCTTGGAGACAAGTCGGCTGTCGGACGATGTTTTGAATCGCGACGCAATTTGTGTGTTCCATCGTCATTAAGAGGCTCTGATCGTTACAATTAACTGTCAGTTTTGCGTCGGATTCGAAAATCTAGACTCACAGGAGAACGACCATAAGGTGCCCGAGGCAGCACTAGACCCTTGGAGACAAGTCGGCTGGAGGACGATGTATTGAATCGCGACGCAATTTGTGTGTTCCATCGTCATTAAGAGGCTCTGAACGTTACAATTAACTGTCAGTTTTGCGTCGGATTCGAAAAACTAGACTCACAGGAGAACGACGATAAGGTGCCCAGGGCAGCTATAGACCCTTGGAGACAAGTCGGCTGGGAGGACGATGTATTGAATCACGACGCAATTTGTGTGTTCCATCGTCATTAAGAGGCTCTGAACGTTTCAATTAACTGTCAATTTTGCGTCGGATTCGAAAATCTAGACTCACAGGAGAACGACCATAAGGTGCCCGAGGCAGCACTAGACCCTTGGAGACAAGCCGGCTGGAGGACGATGTATTGAATCGCGACGCAATTTCTGTGTTCCATCGTCATTAAGAGGCTCTGAACGTTACAATTAACTGTCAGTTTAGCGTCGGATTCGAAAAACTAGACTCACAGGAGAACGACCATAAGGTGCCCGGGGCAGCAATAGTACCTCGGAGACAAGTCGGCTGGAGGACGATGTATTGAATCGCGACGCAATTTGTGTGTTCCGTCGTCATTAACAGGCTCTGAACGTTACAATTAACAGCCAGTTATGCGTCGTATTCGGAAAACTAGACTCACAGCAGAACCAACATAAGGTGCCCGAGGCAGCAATAGACCCTTGGAGACAGATCGGCTGGAGAACGATGTATTGAATCGCGACGCAATTTGTGTGTTCCATCGTCATTAAGAGGCTCTGAACGTTACAATTAACTGTCAGTTTTGCGTCGGATTCGAAAAACTAGACTCACAGGAGAACGACGATAAGGTGCCCGAGGCAGCTATAGACCCTTGGAGACAAGTCGGCTGGAGGACGATGTATTGAATCGCGACGCAATTTGTGTGTTCCATCGTCATTAAGAGGCTCTGAACGTTACAATTAACTGTCAGTTTGCGTCGGATTCGAAAAACTAGACTCACAGGAGAACGACGATAAGGTGCCCGAGGCAGCTATAGACCCTTGGAGACAAGTCGGCTGGAGGACGATGTATTGAATCGCGACGCAATTTGTGTGTTCCATCGTCATTAACAGGCTCTGAACGTTACAATTAACTGTCAGTTATGCGTCGTATTCGGAAAACTAGACTCACAGCAGAACGACAATAAGGTGCCCGAGGCAGCAATAGACTCTTGGAGACAGGTCGGCTGTCGGACGATGTATTGAATCTCGACGCAATTTGTGTGTTCTATCGTCATTAAGAGGCTCTGAACGTTACAATTAACTGTCAGTTTTGCGTCGGATTCTAAAAACTAGACTCACAGGAGAACGACGATAAGGTGCCCGAGGCAGTTATAGACCCTTGGAGACAAGTCGGCCGGAGGACGATGTATTGAATCGCGACGCAATTTGTGTGTTCCATCGTCATTAAGAGGCTCTGAACGTTACAATTAACTGTCAGTTTTGCGTCGGATTCGAAAAACTAGAGTCACAGGAGAACGACGATAAGGTGCCCGAGGCAGCACTAGACCCTTGGAGACAAGTCGGCTGGAGGACGATGTATTGAATCGCGACGCAATTTGTGTGTTCCATCGTCATTAAGAGGCTCTGATCGTTACAATTAACTGTCAATTTTGCGTCGGATTCGAAAATCTAGACTCACAGGAGAACGACCATAAGGTGCCCGAGGCAGCACTAGACCTTTGGAGACAAGCCGGCTGGAGGACGATGTATTGAATCTCGACGCAATTTGTGTGTTCCATCGTCATTAAGAGGCTCTGAACGTTACAATTAACTGTCAGTTTTGCGTCGGATTCGAAAAACTAGACTCACAGGAGAACGTCCATAAGGTGCCCGGGGCAGCAATAGTACCTCGGAGACAAGTCGGCTGGAGGATGATGTATTGAATCGCGACGCAATTTGTGTGTTCCATCGTCATTAACAGGCTCTGAACGTTACAATTAACAGTCAGTTATGCGTCGTATTCGGAAAACTAGACTCACAGCAGAACCAACATAAGGTGCCCGAGGCAGCAATAGACCCTTGGAGACAGATCGGCTGGAGGACGATGTATCGAATCGCGACGCAATTTGTGTGTTCCATCGTCATTAAGAGGCTCTGAACGTTACAATTAACTGTCAGTTTTGCGTCGGATTCGAAAAACTAGACTCACAGGAGAACGACGATAAGGTGCCCGAGGCAGCTATAGACCCTTGGAGACAAGTCGGCTGGAGGACGATGTATTGAATCGCGACGCAATTTGTGTGTTCCATCGTCATTAAGAGGCTCTGAACGTTACAATTAACTGTCAATTTTGCGTCGGATTCGAAAAACTAGACTCACAGGAGAACGACGATAAGGTGCCCGAGGCAGCTATAGACCCTTGGAGACAAGTCGGCCGGAGCACGATGTATTGAATCGCGACGCAATTTGTGTGTTCCATCGTCATTAAGAGGCTCTGAACGTTACAATTAACTGTTAGTTTTGCGTCGGATTCGAAAATCTAGACTCACAGGAGAACGACGATAAGGTGTCCGAGGCAGCACTAGACCCTTGGAGACAAGTCGGCTGGAGGACGATGTATTGAATCGCGACGCAATTTGTGTTTTCCATCGTCATTAAGAGGCTCTGAACGTTACAATTAACTGTCAGTTTTGTGCCGGATTGGAAAAACTACACTCCTAGGAGAACGACGCAATTTGTGTGTTCCATCGTCATTAACAGGCTCTGAACGTTACAATTAACTGTCAGTTATGCGTCGTATTCGGAAAACTAGACTCACAGCAGAACGACCATAAGGTGCCCAAGGCAGCAATAGACTCTTGGAGACAGGTCGGCTGTCGGACGATGTATTGAATCTCGACGCAATTTGTGTGTTCCATCGTCATTAAGAGGCTCTGAACGTTACAATTAACTGTCAGTTTTGCGTCGGATTCGAAAAACTAGACTCACAGGAGAACGACGATAAGGTGCCCGAGGCAGCTATAGACCCTTGGAGACAAGTCGGCTGGGAGGACGATGTATTGAATCACGACGCAATTTGTGTGTTCCATCGTCATTAAGAGGCTCTGAACGTTTCAATTAACTGTCAATTTTGCGTCGTATTCGAAAATCTAGACTCACAGGAGAACGACCATAAGGTGCCCGAGGCAGCACTAGACCCTTGGAGACAAGCCGGCTGGAGGACGATGTATTGAATCTCGACGCAATTTGTGTGTTCCATCGTCATTAAGAGGCTCTGAACGTTACAATTAACTGTCAGTTTTGCGTCGGATTCGAAAAACTAGACTCACAGGAGAACGTCCATAAGGTGCCCGGGGCAGCAATAGTACCTCGGAGACAAGTCGGCTGGAGGACGATGTATTGAATCGCGACGCAATTTGTGTGTTCCATCGTCATTAACAGGCTCTGAACGTTACAATTAACAGTCAGTTATGCGTCGTATTCGGAAAACTAGACTCACAGCAGAACCAACATAAGGTGCCCGAGGCAGCAATAGACCCTTGGAGACAGATCGGCTGGAGGACGATGTATCGAATCGCGACGCAATTTGTGTGTTCCATCGTCATTAAGAGGCTCTGAACGTTACAATTAACTGTCAGTTTTGCGTCGGATTCGAAAAACTAGACTCACAGGAGATCGACGATAAGGTGCCCGAGGCAGCTATAGACCCTTGGAGACAAGTCGGCTGGAGGACGATGTATTGAATCGCGACGCAATTTGTGTGTTCCATCGTCATTAAGAGGCTCTGAACGTTACAGTTAACTGTCAATTTTGCGTCGAATTCGAAAAACTAGACTCACAGGAGAACGACGATAAGGTGCCCGAGGCAGCTATAGACCCTTGGAGACAAGTCGGCCGGAGGACGATGTATTGAATCGCGACGCAATTTGTGTGTTCCATCGTCATTAAGAGGCTCTGAACGTTACAATTAACTGTCAGTTTTGCGTCGGATTCGAAAATCTAGACTCACAGGAGAACGACGATAAGGTGCCCGAGGCAGCACTAGACCCTTGGAGACAAGTCGGCTGGAGGACGGTGTATTGAATCGCGACGCAATTTGTGTTTTCCATCGTCATTAAGAGGCTCTGAACGTTACAATTAACTGTCAGTTTTGTGCCGGATTCGAAAAAATACACTCCTAGGAGAACGACGCAATTTGTGTGTTCCATCGTCATTAACAGGCTCTGAACGTTACAATTAACTGTCAGTTATGCGTCGTATTCGGAAAACTAGACTCACAGCAGAACGCCCATAAGGTGCCCAAGGCAGCAATAGACTCTTGGAGACAGGTCGGCTGTCGGACGATGTATTGAATCTCGACGCAATTTGTGTGTTCCATCGTCATTAAGAGGCTCTGAACCTTACAATTAACTGTCAGTTTTGCGTCGGATTCGAAAAACTAGACTCACAGGAGAACGACGATAAGGTGCCCGAGGCAGCTATAGACCCTTGGAGACAAGTCGGCTGGGAGGACGATGTATTGAATCACGACGCAATTTGTGTGTTCCATAGTCATTAAGAGGCTCTGAACGTTACAATTAACTGTCAATTTTGCGTCGGATTCGAAAATCTAGACTCACAGGAGAACGACCATAAGGTGCCCGAGGCAGCACTAGACCCTTGGAGACAAGCCGGCTGGAGGACGATGTATTGAATCGCGACGCAATTTGTGTGTTCCATCGTCATTAAGAGGCTCTGAACGTTACAATTAACTGTCAGTTTTGCGTCGGATTCGAAAAACTAGACACACAGGAGAACGACCATAAGGTGCCCGGGGCAGCAATAGTACCTCGGAGACAAGTCGGCTGGAGGACGATGTATTGAATCGCGACGCAATTTGTGTGTTCCATCGTCATTAACAGGCTCTGAACGTTACAATTAACAGTCAGTTATGCGTCGTATTTGGAAAACTAGACTCACAGCAGAACCAACATAAGGTGCCCGAGGCAGCAATAGACCCTTGGAGACAAGTCGGCTGGAGGACGATGCATTGAATCGCGACGCAATTTGTGTGTTCCATCGTCATTAAGAGGCTCTGAACGTTACAATTAACTGTCAGTTTTGCGTCGGATTCGAAAAATTAGACTCACAAGAGTACGACCATAAGGTGCCCGAGGCAGCAATAGACCCTTGGAGACAAGTCGGCTGGAGGACGATGTATTGAATCGCGACGCAATTTGTGTGTTCCATCGTCATTAAGAGGCTCTGAACGTTACAATTAACTGTCAGTTTTGCGCCGGATTTGAAAAACTACACTCCTAGGAGAACGACCAAAAGGTGCCCGGGGCAGCAATAGTACCTCGAAGACAAGTCGGCTGGAGGACGATGTATTGAATCGCGACGCAATTTGTGTGTTCCATCGTCATTAACAGGCTCGGAACGTTACAATTAACTGTCAGTTATGCGTCGTATTCGGAAAACTAGACTCACAGCAGAACGACCAAAATGTGCCCGAGGCAGCAATAGACCCTTGGAGACAGGTCGGCTGTCGGACGATGTATTGAATCTCGACACAATTTGTGTGTTCCATCGTCATTAAGAGGCTCTGAACGTTACAATTAACTGTCAGTTTTGCGTCGGATTCGAAAAACTAGACTCACAGGAGAACGACGATAAGGTGCCCGAGGCAGCTATAGACCCTTGGAGACAAGACGGCTGGAGGACGATGTATTGAATCGCGACGCAATTTGTATGTTCCATCGTCATTAAGAGGCTCTGAACGTTACAATTAACTGTCAGTTTTGCGTCGGATTCGAAAATCTAGACTCACAGGAGAACGACGATAAGGTGCCCGATTTGTGTGTTCCATCGTCATTAAGAGGCTCTGAACCTTACAATTAACTGTCAGTTTTGCGTCGGATTCGAATATCTAGACTCACAGAAGAACGACCATAAGGTGCCCGAGGCAGCACTAGACCCTTGGAGACAAGTCGGCTGGAGGACGATGTATTGAATTGCGACGCAATTTGTGTGTTCCATCGTCATTAAGAGGCTCTGAACGTTACAATTAACTGTCAGTTTTGCGCCGGATTCGAAAAACTGCACTCCTAGGAGAACGACGAAAAGGTGCCGGGAGCAGCAATAGTAACTCGGAGACAAGTCGGCTGGAGGACGATGTATTGAATCGCGACGCAATTTGTGTGTTTCATCGTCATTAACAGGCTCTGAACGTTACAATTAACTGTCAGTTATGCGTCGTATTCGGAAAACTAGACTCACAGGAGAACGACCATAAGGTGCCCGAGGCAGCAATAGACCCTTGGAGACAAGTCGGCTGGAGGACGATGTATTGAATCGCGACGCAATTTGTGTGTTCCATCGTCATTAAGAGGCTCTGAACGTTACAATTAACTGTCGGTTTTGCGTCGGATTCGAAAAACTAGACTCACAGGAGAACGACCATAAGGTGCCCGAGGCAGCACTAGACCCTTGGAGACAAGTCGGCTGGAGGACGATGTATTGAATCGCGACGCAATTTGTGTGTTCCATCGTCATTAAGAGGCTCTGAACGTTACAATTAACTGTCAGTTTTGCGCCGGATTCGAAAAACTACACTCCTAGGAGAACCGCCAAAAGGTGCCCGGGGCAGCAATAGTACCTCGGTGACAAGTCGGCTGGAGGACGATGTATTGAATCGCGACGCAATTTGTGTGTTACATCGTCATTAACAGGCTCTGAATGTTATAATTAACTGTCAGTTATGCGTCGTATTCGGAAAACTAGACTCACAGGAGAACGTCCATAAGGTGCCGAGGCAGCAATAGACAGAGACAGGTCGGCTGTCGGACGATGTATTGAATCTCGACGCAATTTGTGTGTCCCATCGTCATTAAGAGGCTCTGAACGTTACAATTAACTGTCAGTTTTGCGTCGGATTCGAAAATCTAGAGTCACAGGAGAACGACCATAAGGTGCCCGAGGCAGCACTAGACCCTTGGAGACAAGTCGGCTGGAGGACGATGTATTGAATCGCGACGCAATTTGTGTGTTCCATCGTCATTAAGAGGCTCTGAACGTTACAATTAACTGTCAGTTTTGCGTCGGATTCGAAAAACTAGACTCACAGGAGAACGACCATAAGGTGCCCGAGGCAGCACTAGACCCTTGGAGACAAGTCGGCTGGAGGGAGATGTATTGAATGGCGACGCAATTTGTGTGTTCCATCGTCATTAAGAGGCTCTGAACGTTACAATTAACTGTCAGTTTTGCGTCGGATTCGAAAATCTAGACTCACAGGAGAACGACCATAAGGTGCCCGAGGCAGCACTAGACCCTTGGAGACAAGTCGGCTGGAGGACGATGTATTGAATCGCGACGCAATTTGTGTGTTCCATCGTCATTAAGAGGCTCTGAACGTTACAATTAACTGTCGGTTTTGTGCCGGATTCGAAAAACTACACTCCTAGGAGAACGACCAAAAGGTGCCGGGGGCAGCAATAGTACCTCGCAGACAAGTCGGCTGGAGGGCGATGTATTGAATCGCGACGCAATTTGTGTGTTCCATCGTCATTAACAGACTCTGAACGTTACAATTAACTGTCAGTTATGCGTCGTATTCGGAAAACTAGACTCACAGGAGAACGACCATAAGGTGCCCGAGGCAGCAATAGACCCTTGGAGACAAGTCGGCTGGAGGACGATGTATTGAATCGCGACGCAATTTGTGTGTTCCATCGTCATTAAGAGGCTCTGAACGTTACAATTAACTGTCGGTTTTGCGTCGGATTCGAAAAACTAGACTCACAGGAGAACGGCCATAAGGTGCCCGAGGCAGCACTAGACCCTTGGAGACAAGTCGGCTGGAGGACGATGTATTGAATCGCGACGCAATTTGTGTGTTCCGTCGACATTAAGAGGCTCTGAACGTTACAATTAACTGTCAGTTTTGCGCCGGATTCGAAAAACTACACTCCTAGGAGAACGACCAAAAGGTGCCCGGGGCAGCAATAGTACCTCGCAGAGAAGTCGGCTGGAGGACGATGTATTGAATCGCGACGCAATTTGTGTGTTCCATCGTCATTAACAGGCTCTGAACGTTACAATTAACTGTCAGTTATGCGTCGTATTCGGAAAACTAGACTCACAGCAGAACGACCAAAAGGTGCCCGAGGCAGCAATAGACCCTTGGAGACAGGTCGGCTGTCGGACGATGTATTGAATCTCGACGCAATTTGTGTGTTCCATCGTCATTAAGAGGCTCTAAACGTTGCAATTAACTGTCAGTTTTGCGTCGGATTCGAAAAACTAGACTCACAGGAGAACGACGATAAGGGCCCGAGGCAGCTATAGACCCTTGGAGACAAGTCGGCTGGAGGACGAAATATTGAATCGCGACGCAATTTGTGTGTTCCATCGTCATTAAGAGGGTCTGAACGTTACAATTAACTGTCAGTTTTGCGTCGGATTCGAAAATCTAGACTCACAGGAGAACGACCATAAGGTGCCCGAGGCAGCACTAGACCCTTGGAGACAAGCTGGCTGGAGGACGGTGTATTGAATCGCGACGCAATTTGTGTGTACCATCGTCATTAAGAGGCTCTGAACGTTACAATTAACTGTCAGTTTTGCGTCGGATTCGAAAAACTAGACTCACAGGAGAACGACCATAAGGTGCCCGAGGCAGCAATAGACCCTTGGAGACAAGTCGGCTGGAGGACGATGTATTGAATCGCGACGCAATTTGTGTGTTCCATCGTCATTAAGAGGCTCTGAACGTTACAATTAACTGTCAGTTTTGCGTCGGATTCGAAAATCTAGACTCACAGGAGAACGACGATAAGGTGCCCGAGGCAGCACTAGACCCTTGGAGACAAGTCGGCTGTCGGACGATGTATTGAATCGCGACGCAATTTGTGTGTTCCATCGTCATTAAGAGGCTCTGAACCTTACAATTAACTGTCAGTTTTGCGTCGGATTCGAATATCTAGACTCACAGAAGAACGACCATAAGGTGCCCGAGGCAGCACTAGACCCTTGGAGACAAGTCGGCTGGAGGACGATGTATTGAATCGCGACGCAATTTGTGTGTTCCATCGTCATTAAGAGGCTCTGAACGTTACAATTAACTGTCAGTTTTGCGTCGATTTCGAAAAACTAGACTCACAAGAGAACGACCATAAGGTGCCCGAGGCAGCTATAGACCCTTGGAGACAAGTCGGCCGGAGGGCGATGTATTGAATCGCGACGCAATTTGTGTGATCCATCGTCATTAAGAGGCTCTGAACGTTACAATTAACTGTCAGTTTTGCGTCGGATTCCAAAAACTAGATCACAGGAGAACGACGATAAGGTGCCCGAGGCAGCTATAGACCCTTGGAGACAAGTCGGCTGGAGGACGATGTATTGAATCGCGACGCAATTTGTGTGTTCCATCGTCATTAAGAGGCTCTGATCGTTACAATTAACTGTCAGTTTTGCGTCGGATTCGAAAATCTAGACTCACAGGAGAACGACCATAAGGTGCCCGAGGCAGCACTAGACCCTTGGAGACAAGTCGGCTGGAGGACGATGTATTGAATCGCGACGCAATTTGTGTGTTCCATCGTCATTAAGAGGCTCTGAACCTTACAATTAACTGTCAGTTTTGCGTCGGATTCGAATATCTAGACTCACAGAAGAACGACCATAAGGTGCCCGAGGCAGCACTAGACCCTTGGAGACAAGTCGGCTGGAGGACGATGTATTGAATTGTGACGCAATTTGTGTGTTCCATCGTCATTAAGAGGCTCTGAACGTTACAATTAACTGTCAGTTTTGCGCCGGATTCGAAAAACTACACTCCTAGGAGAACGACCAAAAGGTGCCGGGTGCAGCAATAGTACCTCGGAGACAAGTCGGCTGGAGGACGATGTATTGAATCGCGACGCAATTTGTGTGTTTCATCGTCATTAACAGGCTCTGAACGTTACAATTAACTGTCAGTTATGCGTCGTATTCGGAAAACTAGACTCACAGGAGAACGACCATAAGGTGCCCGAGGCAGCAATAGACCCTTGGAGACAAGTCGGCTGGAGGACGATGTATTGAATCGCGACGCAATTTGTGTGTTGCATCGTCATTAAGAGGCTCTGAACGTTACAATTAACTGTCGGTTTTGCGTCGGATTCGAAAAACTAGACTCACAGGAGAACGACCATAAGGTGCCCGAGGCAGCACTAGACCCTTGGAGACAAGTCGGCTGGAGGACGATGTATTGAATCGCGACGCAATTTGTGTGTTCCATCGTCATTAAGAGGCTCTGAACGTTACAATTAACTGTCAGTTTTGCGCCGGATTCGAAAAACTATACTCCTAGGAGAACCGCCAAAAGGTGCCCGGGGCAGCAATAGTACCTCGGTGACAAGTCGACTGGAGTACGATGTATTGAATCGCGACGCAATTTGTGTGTTCCATCGTCATTAACAGGCTCTGAATGTTACAATTAACTGTCAGTTATGCGTCGTATTCGGAAAACTAGACTCACAGGAGAACGTCCATAAGGTGCCCGAGGCAGCAATAGACGGAGACAGGTCGGCTGTCGGACGATGTATTGAATCTCGACGCAATTTGTGTGTCCCATCGTCATTAAGAGGCTCTGAACGTTACAATTAACTGTCAGTTTTGCGTCGGATTCGAAAATCTAGAGTCACAGGAGAACGACCATAAGGTGCCCGAGGCAGCACTAGACCCTTGGAGACAAGTCGGCTGGAGGACGATGTATTGAATCGCGACGCAATTTGTGTGTTCCATCGTCATTAAGAGGCTCTGAACGTTACAATTAACTGTCAGTTTTGCGTCGGATTCGAAAAACTAGACTCACAGGAGAACGACCATAAGGTGCCCGAGGCAGCACTAGACCCTTGGAGACAAGTCGGCTGGAGGACGATGTATTGAATGGCGACGCAATTAGTGTGTTCCATCGTCATTAAGAGGCTCTGAACGTTACAATTAACTGTCAGTTTTGCGTCGGATTCGAAAATCTAGACTCACAGGAGAACGACCATAAGGTGCCCGAGGCAGCACTAGACCCTTGGAGACAAGTCGGCTGGAGGACGATGTATTGAATCGCGACGCAATTTGTGTGTTCCATCGTCATTAAGAGGCTCTGAACGTTACAATTAACTGTCGGTTTTGTGCCGGATTCGAAAAACTACACTCCTAGGAGAACGACCAAAAGGTGCCGGGGGCAGCAATAGTACCTCGCAGACAAGTCGGCTGGAGGGCGATGTATTGAATCGCGACGCAATTTGTGTGTTCCATCGTCATTAAGAGGCTCTGAACGTTACAATTAACTGTCGGTTTTGCGTCGGATTCGAAAAACTAGACTCACAGGAGAACGGCCATAAGGTGCCCGAGGCAGCACTAGACCCTTGGAGACAAGTCGGCTGGAGGACGATGTATTGAATCGCGACGCAATTTGTGTGTTCCGTCGACATTAAGAGGCTCTGAACGTTACAATTAACTGTCAGTTTTGCGCCGGATTCGAAAAACTACACTCCTAGGAGAACGACCAAGAGGTGCCCGGGGCAGCAATAGTACCTCGCAGACAAGTCGGCTGGAGGACGATGTATTGAATCGCGACGCAATTTGTGTGTTCCATCGTCATTAACAGGCTCTGAACGTTACAATTAACTGTCAGTTATGCGTCGATTTCGAAAAACTAGACTCACAAGAGAACGACCATAAGGTGCCCGAGGCAGCTATAGACCCTTGGAGACAAGTCGGCCGGAGGGCGATGTATTGAATCGCGACGCAATTTGTGTGTTCCATCGTCATTAAGAGGCTCTGAACGTTACAATTAACTGTCAGTTTTGCGCCGGATTCGAAAAACTACACTCCTAGGAGAACCGCCAAAAGGTGCCCGGGGCAGCAATAGTACCTCGGTGACAAGTCGGCTGGAGGACGATGTATTGAATCGCGACGCAATTTGTGTGTTACATCGTCATTAACAGGCTCTGAATGTTATAATTAACTGTCAGTTATGCGTCGTATTCGGAAAACTAGACTCACAGGAGAACGTCCATAAGGTGCCGAGGCAGCAATAGACAGAGACAGGTCGGCTGTCGGACGATGTATTGAATCTCGACGCAATTTGTGTGTCCCATCGTCATTAAGAGGCTCTGAACGTTACAATTAACTGTCAGTTTTGCGTCGGATTCGAAAATCTAGAGTCACAGGAGAACGACCATAAGGTGCCCGAGGCAGCACTAGACCCTTGGAGACAAGTCGGCTGGAGGACGATGTATTGAATCGCGACGCAATTTGTGTGTTCCATCGTCATTAAGAGGCTCTGAACGTTACAATTAACTGTCAGTTTTGCGTCGGATTCGAAAAACTAGACTCACAGGAGAACGACCATAAGGTGCCCGAGGCAGCACTAGACCCTTGGAGACAAGTCGGCTGGAGGACGATGTATTGAATGGCGACGCAATTTGTGTGTTCCATCGTCATTAAGAGGCTCTGAACGTTACAATTAACTGTCAGTTTTGCGTCGGATTCGAAAATCTAGACTCACAGGAGAACGACCATAAGGTGCCCGAGGCAGCACTAGACCCTTGGAGACAAGTCGGCTGGAGGACGATGTATTGAATCGCGACGCAATTTGTGTGTTCCATCGTCATTAAGAGGCTCTGAACGTTACAATTAACTGTCGGTTTTGTGCCGGATTCGAAAAACTACACTCCTAGGAGAACGACCAAAAGGTGCCGGGGGCAGCAATAGTACCTCGCAGACAAGTCGGCTGGAGGGCGATGTATTGAATCGCGACGCAATTTGTGTGTTCCATCGTCATTAACAGACTCTGAACGTTACAATTAACTGTCAGTTATGCGTCGTATTCGGAAAACTAGACTCACAGGAGAACGACCATAAGGTGCCCGAGGCAGCAATAGACCCTTGGAGACAAGTCGGCTGGAGGACGATGTATTGAATCGCGACGCAATTTGTGTGTTCCATCGTCATTAAGAGGCTCTGAACGTTACAATTAACTGTCGGTTTTGCGTCGGATTCGAAAAACTAGACTCACAGGAGAACGGCCATAAGGTGCCCGAGGCAGCACTAGACCCTTGGAGACAAGTCGGCTGGAGGACGATGTATTGAATCGCGACGCAATTTGTGTGTTCCGTCGACATTAAGAGGCTCTGAACGTTACAATTAACTGTCAGTTTTGCGCCGGATTCGAAAAACTACACTCCTAGGAGAACGACCAAAAGGTGCCCGGGGCAGCAATAGTACCTCGCAGAGAAGTCGGCTGGAGGACGATGTATTGAATCGCGACGCAATTTGTGTGTTCCATCGTCATTAACAGGCTCTGAACGTTACAATTAACTGTCAGTTATGCGTCGTATTCGGAAAACTAGACTCACAGCAGAACGACCAAAAGGTGCCCGAGGCAGCAATAGACCCTTGGAGACAGGTCGGCTGTCGGACGATGTATTGAATCTCGACGCAATTTGTGTGTTCCATCGTCATTAAGAGGCTCTAAACGTTGCAATTAACTGTCAGTTTTGCGTCGGATTCGAAAAACTAGACTCACAGGAGAACGACGATAAGGGCCCGAGGCAGCTATAGACCCTTGGAGACAAGTCGGCTGGAGGACGAAATATTGAATCGCGACGCAATTTGTGTGTTCCATCGTCATTAAGAGGGTCTGAACGTTACAGTTAACTGTCAGTTTTGCGTCGGATTCGAAAATCTAGACTCACAGGAGAACGACCATAAGGTGCCCGAGGCAGCACTAGACCCTTGGAGACAAGCTGGCTGGAGGACGGTGTATTGAATCACGACGCAATTTGTGTGTACCATCGTCATTAAGAGGCTCTGAACGTTACAATTAACTGTCAGTTTTGCGTCGGATTCGAAAAACTAGACTCACAGGAGAACGACCATAAGGTGCCCGAGGCAGCAATAGACCCTTGGAGACAAGTCGGCTGGAGGACGATGTATTGAATCGCGACGCAATTTGTGTGTTCCATCGTCATTAAGAGGCTCTGAACGTTACAATTAACTGTCAGTTTTGCGTCGGATTCGAAAATCTAGACTCACAGGAGAACGACGATAAGGTGCCCGAGGCAGCACTAGACCCTTGGAGACAAGTCGGCTGTCGGACGATGTATTGAATCGCGACGCAATTTGTGTGTTCCATCGTCATTAAGAGGCTCTGAACCTTACAATTAACTGTCAGTTTTGCGTCGGATTCGAATATCTAGACTCACAGAAGAACGACCATAAGGTGCCCGAGGCAGCACTAGACCCTTGGAGACAAGTCGGCTGGAGGACGATGTATTGAATCGCGACGCAATTTGTGTGTTCCATCGTCATTAAGAGGCTCTGAACGTTACAATTAACTGTCAGTTTTGCGTCGATTTCGAAAAACTAGACTCACAAGAGAACGACCATAAGGTGCCCGAGGCAGCTATAGACCCTTGGAGACAAGTCGGCCGGAGGGCGATGTATTGAATCGCGACGTAATTTGTGTGTTCCATCGTCATTAAGAGGCTCTGAACGTTACAATTAACTGTCAGTTTTGCGTCGGATTCCAAAAACTAGATCACAGGAGAACGACGATAAGGTGCCCGAGGCAGCTATAGACCCTTGGAGACAAGTCGGCTGGAGGACGATGTATTGAATCGCGACGCAATTTGTGTGTTCCATCGTCATTAAGAGGCTCTGATCGTTACAATTAACTGTCAGTTTTGCGTCGGATTCGAAAATCTAGACTCACAGGAGAACGACCATAAGGTGCCCGAGGCAGCACTAGACCCTTGGAGACAAGTCGGCTGGAGGACGATGTATTGAATCGCGACGCAATTTGTGTGTTCCATCGTCATTAAGAGGCTCTGAACCTTACAATTAACTGTCAGTTTTGCGTCGGATTCGAATATCTAGACTCACAGAAGAACGACCATAAGGTGCCCGAGGCAGCACTAGACCCTTGGAGACAAGTCGGCTGGAGGACGATGTATTGAATTGCGACGCAATTTGTGTGTTCCATCGTCATTAAGAGGCTCTGAACGTTACAATTAACTGTCAGTTTTGCGCCGGATTCGAAAAACTACACTCCTAGGAGAACGACCAAAAGGTGCCGGGTGCAGCAATAGTACCTCGGAGACAAGTCGGCTGGAGGACGATGTATTGAATCGCGACGCAATTTGTGTGTTTCATCGTCATTAACAGGCTCTGAACGTTACAATTAACTGTCAGTTATGCGTCGTATTCGGAAAACTAGACTCACAGGAGAACGACCATAAGGTGCCCGAGGCAGCAATAGACCCTTGGAGACAAGTCGGCTGGAGGACGATGTATTGAATCGCGACGCAATTTGTGTGTTGCATCGTCATTAAGAGGCTCTGAACGTTACAATTAACTGTCGGTTTTGCGTCGGATTCGAAAAACTAGACTCACAGGAGAACGACCATAAGGTGCCCGAGGCAGCACTAGACCCTTGGAGACAAGCCGGCTGGAGGACGATGTATTGAATCGCGACGCAATTTGTGTGTTCCATCGTCATTAAGAGGCTCTGAACGTTACAATTAACTGTCAGTTTTGCGCCGGATTCGAAAAACTATACTCCTAGGAGAACCGCCAAAAGGTGCCCGGGGCAGCAATAGTACCTCGGTGACAAGTCGACTGGAGGACGATGTATTGAATCGCGACGCAATTTGTGTGTTCCATCGTCATTAACAGGCTCTGAATGTTACAATTAACTGTCAGTTATGCGTCGTATTCGGAAAACTAGACTCACAGGAGAACGTCCATAAGGTGCCCGAGGCAGCAATAGACGGAGACAGGTCGGCTGTCGGACGATGTATTGAATCTCGACGCAATTTGTGTGTCCCATCGTCATTAAGAGGCTCTGAACGTTACAATTAACTGTCAGTTTTGCGTCGGATTCGAAAATCTAGAGTCACAGGAGAACGACCATAAGGTGCCCGAGGCAGCACTAGACCCTTGGAGACAAGTCGGCTGGAGGACGATGTATTGAATCGCGACGCAATTTGTGTGTTCCATCGTCATTAAGAGGCTCTGAACGTTACAATTAACTGTCAGTTTTGCGTCGGATTCGAAAAACTAGACTCACAGGAGAACGACCATAAGGTGCCCGAGGCAGCACTAGACCCTTGGAGACAAGTCGGCTGGAGGACGATGTATTGAATGGCGACGCAATTAGTGTGTTCCATCGTCATTAAGAGGCTCTGAACGTTACAATTAACTGTCAGTTTTGCGTCGGATTCGAAAATCTAGACTCACAGGAGAACGACCATAAGGTGCCCGAGGCAGCACTAGACCCTTGGAGACAAGTCGGCTGGAGGACGATGTATTGAATCGCGACGCAATTTGTGTGTTCCATCGTCATTAAGAGGCTCTGAACGTTACAATTAACTGTCGGTTTTGTGCCGGATTCGAAAAACTACACTCCTAGGAGAACGACCAAAAGGTGCCGGGGGCAGCAATAGTACCTCGCAGACAAGTCGGCTGGAGGGCGATGTATTGAATCGCGACGCAATTTGTGTGTTCCATCGTCATTAAGAGGCTCTGAACGTTACAATTAACTGTCGGTTTTGCGTCGGATTCGAAAAACTAGACTCACAGGAGAACGGCCATAAGGTGCCCGAGGCAGCACTAGACCCTTGGAGACAAGTCGGCTGGAGGACGATGTATTGAATCGCGACGCAATTTGTGTGTTCCGTCGACATTAAGAGGCTCTGAACGTTACAATTAACTGTCAGTTTTGCGCCGGATTCGAAAAACTACACTCCTAGGAGAACGACCAAGAGGTGCCCGGGGCAGCAATAGTACCTCGCAGACAAGTCGGCTGGAGGACGATGTATTGAATCGCGACGCAATTTGTGTGTTCCATCGTCATTAACAGGCTCTGAACGTTACAATTAACTGTCAGTTATGCGTCGTATTCGGAAAACTAGACTCACAGCAGATCGACCAAAAGGTGCCCGAGGCAGCAATAGACCCTTGGAGACAGGTCGGCTGTCGGACGATGTATTGAATCTCGACGCAATTTGTGTGTTCCATCGTCATTAAGAGGCTCTAAACGTTGCAATTAACTGTCAGTTTTGCGTCGGATTCGAGAAACTAGACTCACAGGAGAACGACGATAAGGGCCCGAGGCAGCTATAGACCCTTGGAGACAAGTTGGCTGGAGGACTAAATATTGAATCGCGACGCAATTTGTGTGTTCCATCGTCATTAAGAGGCTCTGAACGTTACAATTAACTGTCAGTTTTGCGTCGGATTCGAAAATCTAGACTCACAGGAGAACGACCATAAGGTGCCCGAGGCAGCACTAGACCCTTGGAGACAAGCTGGCTGGAGGACGGTGTATTGAATCGCGACGCAATTTGTGTGTACCATCGTCATTAAGAGGCTCTGAACGTTACAATTAACTGTCAGTTTTGCGTCGGATTCGAAAAACTAGACTCACAGGAGAACGACCATAAGGTGCCCGAGGCAGCAATAGACCCTTGGAGACAAGTCTGCTGGAGGACGATGTATTGAATCGCGACGCAATTTGTGTGTTCCATCGTCATTAAGAGGCTCTGAACGTTACAATTAACTGTCAGTTTTGCATCGGATTCGAAAATCTAGACTCACAGGAGAACGACGATAAGGTGCCCGAGGCAGCACTAGACCCTTGGAGACAAGTCGGCTGTCGGACGATGTATTGAATCGCGACGCAATTTGTGTGTTCCATCGTCATTAAGAGGCTCTGAACCTTACAATTACCTGTCAGTTTTACGTCGGATTCGAATATCTAGACTCACAGAAGAACGATCATAAGGTGCCCGAGGCAGCACTAGACCCTTGGAGACAAGTCGGCTGGAGGACGATGTATTGAATCGCGACGCAACTTGTGTGTTCCATCGTCATTAAGAGGCTCTGAACGTTACAATTAACTGTCAGTTTTGCGCCGGATTCGAAAAACTACACTCCTAGGAGAACGACCAAAAGGTGCCGGGGGCAGCAATAGTACCTCGGTGACAAGTCGGCTGGAGGACGATGCATTGAATCGCGACGCAATTTGTGTGTTCCATCGTCATTAAGAGGCTCTGAACGTTACAATTAACTGTCAGTTTTGCGTCGGATTCGAAAAACTAGACTCACAAGAGAACGACCATAAGGTGCCCGAGGCAGCAATAGACCCTTGGAGACAAGTCGGCCGGAGGGCGATGTATTGAATCGCGACGCAATTTGTGTGTTCCATCGTCATTAAGAGGCTCTGAACGTTACAATTAACTGTCAGTTTTGCGTCGGATTCGAAAAACTAGAGTCACAGGAGAACGACGATAAGGTGCCCGAGGCAGCTATAGACCCTTGGAGACAAGTCGGCTGGAGGACGATGTATTGAATCGCGACGCAATTTGAGTGTTCCATCGTCATTAAGAGGCTCTGAACGTTACAATTAACTGTCAGTTTTGCGTCGGATTCGAAAAACTAGAGTCACAGGAGAACGACGATAAGGTGCCCGAGGCAGCTATAGACCCTTGGAGACAAGTCGGCTGGAGGACGATGTATTGAATCGCGACGCAATTTGAGTGTTCCATCGTCATTAAGAGGCTCTGATCGTTACAATTAACTGTCAGTTTTGCGTCGGATTCGAAAATCTAGACTCACAGGAGAACGACCATAAGGTGCCCGAGGCAGCACTAGACCCTTGGAGACAAGTCGGCTGGAGGACGATGTATTGAATCGCGACGCAATTTGTGTGTTCCATCGTCATTAAGAGGCTCTGAACGTTACAATTAACTGTCAGTTTTGCGTCGGATTCGAAAAACTAGACTCACAGGAGAACGACGATAAGGTGCCCGAGGCAGCTATAGACCCTTGGAGACAAGTCGGCTGGGAGGACGATGTATTGAATCACGACGCAATTTGTGTGTTCCATCGTCATTAAGAGGCTCTGAACGTTTCAATTAACTGTCAATTTTGCGTCGGATTCGAAAATCTAGACTCACAGGAGAACGACCATAAGGTGCCCGAGGCAGCACTAGACCCTTGGAGACAAGCCGGCTGGAGGACGATGTATTGAATCGCGACGCAATTTGTGTGTTCCATCGTCATTAAGAGGCTCTGAACGTTACAATTAACTGTCAATTTTGCGACGGATTCGAAAAACTAGACTCACAGGAGAACGACCATAAGGTGCCCGGGGCAGCAATAGTACCTCGGAGACAAGTCGGCTGGAGGACGATGTATTGAATCGTGACGCAATTTGTGTGTTCCATCGTCATTAACAGGCTCTGAACGTTACAATTAACAGTCAGTTATGCGTCGTATTCGGAAAACTAGACTCACAGCAGAACCAACATAAGGTGCCCGAGGCAGCAATAGACCCTTGGAGACAGATCGGCTGGAGGACGATGTATTGAATCGCGACGCAATTTGTGTGTTCCATCGTCATTAAGAGGCTCTGAACGTTACAATTAACTGTCAGTTTTGCGTCGGATTCGAAAAACTAGACTCACAGGAGAACGACGATAAGGTGCCCGAGGCAGCTATAGACCCTTGGAGACAAGTCGGCTGGAGGACGATGTATTGAATCGCGACGCAATTTGTGTGTTCCATCGTCATTAAGAGGCTCTGAACGTTACAATTAACTGTCAGTTTTGCGTCGGATTCGAAAAACTAGACTCACAGCAGAACGACCATAAGGTGCCCGAGGCAGCAATAGACTCTTGGAGACAGGTCGGCTGTCGGACGATGTATTGAATCTCGACGCAATTTGTGTGTTCCATCGTCATTAAGAGGCTCTGAACGTTACAATTAACTGTCAGTTTTGCGTCGGATTCGAAAATCTAGACTTACAGGAGAACGACCATAAGGTGCCCGAGGCAGCACTAGACCCTTGGAGACAAGTCGGCTGGAGGACGATGCATTGAATCGCGACGCAATTTGTGTGTTCCATCGTCATTAAGAGGCTCTGAACGTTACAATTAACTGTCAGTTATGCGTCGTATTCGGAAAACTAGACTCACAGCAGAACCAACATAAGGTGCCCGAGGCAGCAATAGACCCTTGGAGACAGATCGGCTGGAGGACGATGTATTGAATCGCGACGCAATTTGTGTGTTCCATCGTCATTAAGAGGCTCTGAACGTTACAATTAACTGTCAGTTTTGCGTCGGATTCGAAAAACTAGACTCACAGGAGAACGACGATAAGGTGCCCGAGGCAGCTATAGACCCTTGGAGACAAGTCGGCTGGAGGACGATGTATTGAATCGCGACGCAATTTGTGTGTTCCATCGTCATTAAGAGGCTCTGATCGTTACAATTAACTGTCAGTTTTGCGTCGGATTCGAAAATCTAGACTCACAGGAGAACGACCATAAGGTGCCCGAGGCAGCACTAGACCCTTGGAGACAAGTCGGCTGGAGGACGATGTATTGAATCGCGACGCAATTTGTGTGTTCCATCGTCATTAAGAGGCTCTGAACGTTACAATTAACTGTCAGTTTTGCGTCGGATTCGAAAAACTAGACTCACAGGAGAACGACGATAAGGTGCCCGAGGCAGCTATAGACCCTTGGAGACAAGTCGGCTGGGAGGACGATGTATTGAATCACGACGCAATTTGTGTGTTCCATCGTCATTAAGAGGCTCTGAACGTTTCAATTAACTGTCAATTTAGCGTCGGATTCGAAAATCTAGACTCACAGGAGAACGACCATAAGGTGCCCGGGGCAGCAATAGTACCTCGGAGACAAGTCGGCTGGAGGACGATGTATTGAATCGCGACGCAATTTGTGTGTTCCATCGTCATTAACAGGCTCTGAACGTTACAATTAACAGTCAGTTATGCGTCGTATTCGGAAAACTAGACTCACAGCAGAACCAACATAAGGTGCCCGAGGCAGCAATAGACCCTTGGAGACAGATCGGCTGGAGTACGATGTATTGAATCGCTACGCAATTTGTGTGTTCCATCGTCATTAAGAGGCTCTGAACGTTACAATTAACTGTCAGTTTTGCGTCGGATTCGAAAAACTAGACTCACAGGAGAACGATGATAAGGTGCCCGAGGCAGCTATAGACCCTTGGAGACAAGTCGGCTGGAGGACGATGTATTGAATCGCGACGCAATTTGTGTGTTCCATCGTCATTAAGAGGCTCTGAACGTTACAATTAACTGTCAGTTTTGCGTCGGATTCGAAAAACTAGACTCACAGGAGAACGACGATAAGGTGCCCGAGGCAGCTATAGACCCTTGGAGACAAGTCGGCTGGAGGACGATGTATTGAATCGCGACGCAATTTGTGTGTTCCATCGTCATTAACAGGCTCTGAACGTTACAATTAACTGTCAGTTATGCGTCGTATTCGGAAAACTAGACTCACAGCAGAACGACCATAAGGTGCCCGAGGCAGCAATAGACTCTTGGAGACAGGTCGGCTGTCGGACGATGTATTGAATCTCGACGCAATTTGTGTGTTCCATCGTCATTAAGAGGCTGTGAACGTTACAATTAACTGTCAGTTTTGCGTCGGATTCGAAAAACTAGACTCACAGGAGAACGACGATAAGGTGCCCGAGGCAGCTATAGACCCTTGGAGACAAGTCGGCTGGGAGGACGATGTATTGAATCACGTCGCAATTTGTGTGTTCCATCGTCATTAAGAGGCTCTGAACGTTACAATTAACTGTCAATTTTGCGTCGGATTCGAAAATCTAGACTTACAGGAGAACGACCATAAGGTGCCCGAGGCAGCACTAGACCCTTGGAGACAAGTCGGCTGGAGGACGATGCATTGAATCGCGACGCAATTTGTGTGTTCCATCGTCATTAAGAGGCTCTGAACGTTACAATTAACTGTCAGTTTTGCGTCGGATTCGAAAAACTAGACTCACAAGAGAACGACCATAAGGTGCCCGAGGCAGCAATAGACCCTTGGAGACAAGTCGGCTGGAGGACGATGTATTGAATCGCGACGCAATTTGTGTGTTCCATCGTCATTAACAGGCTCTGAACGTTACAATTAACTGTCAGTTATGCGTCGTATTCGGAAAACTAGACTCACAGCAGAACGACCATAATGTGCCCGAGGCAGCAATAGACTCTTGGAGACAGGTCGGCTGTCGGACGATGTATTGAATCTCGACGCAATTTGTGTGTTCCATCGTCATTAAGAGGCTCTGAACGTTACAATTAACTGTCAGTTTTGCGTCGGATTCGAAAAACTAGACTCACAGGAGAACGACGATAAGGTGCCCGAGGCAGCTATAGACCCTTGGAGACAAGTCGGCTGGGAGGACGATGTATTGAATCACGACGCAATTTGTGTGTTCCATCGTCATTAAGAGGCTCTGAACGTTACAATTAACTGTCAGTTTTGCGTCGGATTCGAAAAACTAGACTCACAAGAGAACGACCATAAGGATCCCGAGGCAGCAATAGACCCTTGGAGACAAGTCGGCCGGAGGACGATGTATTGAATCGCGACGCAATTTGTGTGTTCCATCGTCATTAAGAGGCTCTGAACGTTACAATTAACTGTCAGTTTTGCGTCGGATTCGAAAATCTAGACTCACAGGAGAACGACGATAAGGTGCCCGAGGCAGCACTAGACCCTTGGAGACAAGTCGGCTGTCGGACGAAGTATTGAATCGCGACGCAGTTTGTGTGTTCCATCGTCATTAAGAGGCTCTGAACGTTACAATTAACTGTCAGTTTTGTGCCGGATTCGAAAAACTACACTCCTAGGAGAACGACGCAATTTGTGTGTTCCATCGTCATTAACAGGCTCTGAACGTTACAATTAACTGTCAGTTATGCGTCGTATTCGGAAAACTAGACTCACAGCAGAACGACCATAAGGTGCCCAAGGCAGCAATAGACTCTTGGAGACAGGTCGGCTGTCGGACGATGTATTGAATCTCGACGCAATTTGTGTGTTCCATCGTCATTAGGAGGCTCTGAACGTTACAATTAACTGTCAGTTTTGCGTCGGATTCGAAAAACTAGACTCACAGGAGAACGACGATAAGGTGCCCGAGGCAGCTATAGCCCCTTGGAGACAATTCGGCCGGAGGACGATGTATTGAATCGCGACGCAATTTGTGTGTTCCATCGTCATTAAGAGGCTCTGAACGTTACAATGAACTGTCAGTTTTGCGTCGGATTCGAAAATCTAGACTCACAGGAGAACGACGATAAGGTGCCCGAGGCAGCACTAGACCCTTGGAGACAAGTCGGCTGGAGGACGAAGTATTGAATAGCGACGCAATTTGTGTTTTCCATCGTCATTAAGAGGCCCTGAACGTTACAATTAACTGTCAGTTTTGTGCCGGATTCGAAAAACTACTCTCCTAGGAGAACGACGTAATTTGTGTGTTCCATCGTCATTAACAGGCTCTGAACGTTACAAATAACTGTCAGTTATGCGTCGTATTCGGAAAACTAGACTCACAGCAGAACGACCATAAGGTGCCCAAGGCAGCAATAGACTCTTGGAGACAGGTCGGCTGTCGGACGATGTATTGAATCTCGACGCAATTTGTGTGTTCCATCGTCATTAAGAGGCTCTGAACGTTACAATTAACTGTCAGTTTTGCGTCGGATTCGAAAAACTAGACTCACAGCAGAACGACCATAAGGTGCCCGAGGCAGCTATAGACCCTTGGAGACAAGTCGGCTGGGAGGACGATGTATTGAATCACGACGCAATTTGTGTGTTCCATCGTCATTAACAGGCTCTGAACGTTACAATTAACTGTCAGTTTTGCGTCGGATTCGAAAAACTAGACTCACAGGAGAACGACCATAAGGTGCCCGGGGCAGCATTAGTACCTCGGAGACAAGTCGGCTGGAGGACGATGTATTGAATCGCGACGCAATTTGTGTGTTCCATCGTCATTAACAGGCTCTGAACGTTACAATTAACAGTCAGTTATGCGTCGTATTCGGAAAACTAGACTCACAGCAGAACCAACATAAGGTGCCCGAGGCAGCAATAGACCCTTGGAGACAGATCGGCTGGAGGACGATGTATTGAATCGCGACGCAATTTGTGTGTTCCATCGTCATTAAGAGGCTCTGAATGTTACAATTAACTGTCAGTTTTGCGTCGGATTCGAAAAACTAGGCTCACAGGAGAACGACGATAAGGTGCCCGAGGCAGCTATAGACCCTTGGAGACAAGTCGGCTGGAGGACGATGTATTGAATCGCGACGCAATTTGTGTGTTCCATCGTCATTAACAGGCTCTGAACGTTACAATTAACTGTCAGTTACGCGTCGTATTCGGAAAACTAGACTCACAGCAGAACGACCATAAGGTGCCCGAGGCAGCAATAGACTCTTGGAGACAGGTCGGCTGTCGGACGATGTATTGAATATCGACGCAATTTGTGTGTTCCATCGTCATTAAGAGGCTCTGAACGTTACAATTAACTGTCAATTTTGCGTCGGATTCGAAAATCTAGACTTACAGGAGAACGACCATAAGGTGCCCGAGGCAGCACTAGACCCTTGGAGACAAGTCGGCTGGAGGACGATGCATTGAATCGCGACGCAAGTTGTGTGTTCCATCGTCATTAAGAGGCTCTGAACGTTACAATTAACTGTCAGTTTTGCGTCGGATTCGAAAAACTAGACTCACAAGAGAACGACCATAAGGTGCCCGAGGCAGCAATAGACCCTTGGAGACAAGTCGGCTGGAGGACGATGTATTGAATCGCGACGCAATTTGTGTGTTCCATCGTCATTAAGAGGCTCTGAACGTTACAATTAACTGTCAGTTTTGCGCCGGATTTGAAAAACTACACTCCTAGGAGGACGACCAAAAGGTGCCCGGGGCAGCAATAGTACCTCGAAGACAAGTCGGCTGGAGGACGATGTATTGAATCGCGACGCAATTTGTGTGTTCCATCGTCATTAACAGGCTCTGAACGTTTCAATTTACTGTCAGTTATGCGTCGTATTCGGGAAACTAGACTCACAGGAGAACGACCATAAGGTGCCCGAGGCAGCAATAGACCCTTGGAGACAGGTCGGCTGTCGGACGATGTATTGAATCTCGACGCAATTTGTGTGTCCCTCCGTCATTAAGAGGCTCTGAACGTTACAATTAACTGTCAGTTTTGCGTCGGATTCGAAAAACTAGACTCACAGGAGAACGACGATAAGGTGCCCGAGGCAGCTATAGACCCTTGGAGACAAGTCGGCTGGAGGACGATGTATTGAATCGCGACGCAAATTGTGTGTTCCATCGTCATTAAGAGGCTCTGAACGTTACAATTAACTGTCAGTTTTGCATCGGATTCGAAAATCTAGACTCACAGGAGAACGACCATAAGGTGCCCGAGGCAGCAATAGACCCTTGGAGACAAGTCGGGAGGGAGGACGATGTATTGAATCGCGACGCAATTTGTGTGTTCCATCGTCATTAAGAGGCTCTGATCGTTACAATTAGCTGTCAGTTTTGCGTCGGATTCGAAAATCTAGACTCACAGGAGAACGACCATAAGGTACCCGAGGCATCACAAGGTCCTTGGAGACAAGTCGGCTGGAGGACGATGTATTGAATCGCGACGCAATTTGTGTGTTCCATCGTCATTAAGAGGCTCTGAACGTTACAATTAACTGTCAGTTTTGCGCCGGATTCGAAAAACTACACTCCTAGGAGAACGACCAAAAGGTGCCCGGGGCAGCAATAGTACCTCGGAGACAAGTCGGCTGGAGGACGATGTATTGAATCGCGACGCAATTTGTGTGTTCCATCGTCATTAACAGGCTCTGAACCTTACAATTAACTGTCAGTTTTGCGTCGGATTCGAATATCTAGACTCACAGAAGAACGCCATAAGGTGCCCGAGGCAGCACTAGACCCTTGGAGACAAGTCGGCTGGAGGACGATGTATTGAATCGCGACGCAATTTGTGTGTTCCATCGTCATTAAGAGGCTCTGAACGTTACAATTAACTGTCAGTTTTGCGCCGGATTCGAAAAACTACACTCCTAGGAGAACGACCAAAAGGTGCCCGCAGCAGCAATAGTACCTCGGAGACAAGTCGGCTGGAGGACGATGTATTGAATCGCGACGCAATTTGTGTGTTCCATCGTCATTAACAGGCTCTGAACGTTACAATTAACTGTCAGTTTGGCGTCGGATTCGAAAAACTAGACTCACAGGAGAACGACCTTAAGGTGCCCGAGGCAGCAATAGATCCTTGGAGACAAGTCGGCCGGAGGACGATGTATTGAATCGCGACGCAATTTGTGTGTTCCATCGTCATTAAGAGGCTCTGAAAGTTACATTTAACTGTCAGTTTTGCGTCGGATTCGAAAAACTAGACTCACAGGAGAACGACCATAAGGTGCCCGAGGCAGCTATAGACCCTTGGAGTCAGGTCGGCTGGAGGACGATGTATTGAATCGCGACGCAATTTGTGTGTTCCATCGTCATTAAGAGGCTCTGAAAGTTACATCTAACTGTCAGTTTTGCGTCGGATTCGAAAAACTAGACTCACAGGAGAACGACGATAAGGTGCCCGAGGCAGCTATAGACCCTTGGAGACAAGTCGGCTGGAGGACGATGTATTGAATCGCGACGCAATTTGAGTGTTCCATCGTCATTAACAGTCTCTGAACGTTACAATTAATTGTCAGTTATGCGTCGTATTCGGAAAACTAGACTCACAGGAGAACGACCATAAGGTGCCCGAGGCAGCAATAGACCCTTGGAGACAGGTCGGCTGTCGGACGATGTATTGAATCTCGACGCTATTTGTGTGTTCCATCGTCATTAAGAGGCTCTGAACGTTACAATTAACTGTCAGTTTTGCGTCGGATTCGAAAATCTAGACTCACAGGAGAACGACCATAAGGTGCCCGAGGCAGCACTAGACCCTTGGAGACAAGACGGCTGGACGACGATGTATTGAATCGCGACGCAATTTGTGTGTCCCATCGTCATTAAGAGGCTCTGAACGTTACAATGAACTGTCAGTTTTGCGTCGGATTCGAAAAACTAGACTCACAGGAGAACGACCATAAGGTGCCCGAGGCAGCAATAGACCCTTGGAGACAAGTCGGCCGGAGGACGATGTATTGAATCGCGACGCAATTTGTGTGTTCCATCGTCATTAAGAGGCTCTGAACGTTACAATTAACTGTCAGTTTTGCGTCGGATTCGAAAATCTAGACTCACAGGAGAACGACCATAAGGTGCCCGAGGCAGCACTAGACCCTTGGAGACAAGTCGGCTGTCGGACGATGTATTGAATCGCGACGCAATTTGTGTGTTCCATCGTCATTAAGAGGCTCTAAACCTTACAATTAACTGTCAGTTTTGCGTCGGATTCGAATATCTAGACTCACAGAAGAACGACCATAAGGTGCCCGAGGCAGCACTAGACCCATGGAGACAAGTCGGCTGGAGGACGATGTATTGAATCGCGACGCAATTTGTGTGTTCCATCGTCATTTAGAGACTCTGAACCTTACAATTCACTGTCAGTTTTGCGCCGGATTCGAAAAACTACACTCCTAGGAGAACGACCAAAAGGTGCCCGGGGCAGCAATAGTACCTCGGAGACAAGTCGGCTGGAGGACGATGTATTGAATCGCGACGCAATTTGTGTGTTCCATCGTCATTAACAGGCTCTGAACGTTACAATTAACTGTCAGTTTTGCGCCGGATTCGAAAAACTACACTCCTAGGAGAACGACCAAAAGGTGCCCGGGGCAGCAATAGTACCTCGGAGACAAGTCGGCTGGAGGACGATGTATTGAATCGCGGCGCAATTTGTGTGTTCCATCGTCATTAAGAGGCTCTGAACGTTACAATTAACTGTCAGTTATGCGTCGTATTCGGAAAACTAGACTCACAGCAGAACGACCATAAGGTGCCCGAGGCAGCAATAGACACTTGGAGACAGGACGACTGTCGGACGATGTATTGAATCTCGACGCAATTTGTGTGTTCCATCGTCATTAAGAGGCTCTGAACGTTACAATTAACTGTCAGTTTTGCGTCGGATTCGAAAAACTAGACTCACAGGAGAACGACGATAAGGTGCCCTAGGCAGCTGTAGACCCTTGGAGACAAGTCGGCTGGAGGACGATGTATTGAATCGCGACGCAATTTGTGTGTTCCATCGTCATCAAGAGGCTCTGAACGTTACAATTAACTGTCAGTTTTGCGTCGGATTCGAAAATCTAGACTCACAGGAGAACGACCATAAGGTGCCCGAGGCAGCACAAGATCCTTGGAGACTGGTCGGCTGGAGGACGATGTATTGAATCGCGACGCAATTTGTGTGTTCCATCGTCATTAAGAGGCTCTGAACCTTACAATTAACTGTCAGTTTTGCGTCGGATTCGAATATCTAGACTCACAGAAGAACGACCATAAGGTGCCCGAGGCAGCACTAGACCCATGGAGACAAGTCGGCTGGAGGACGATGTATTGAATCGCGACGCAATTTGTGTGTTCCATCGTCATTAAGAGACTCTGAACGTTACAATTAACTGTCAGTTTTGCGCCGGATTCGAAAAACTACACTCCTAGGAGAACGACCAAAAGGTGCCCGGGGCAGCAATAGTACCTCGGAGACAAGTCGGCTGGAGGACGATGTATTGAATCGCGACGCAATTTGTGTGTTCCATCGTCATTAACAGGCTCTGAACGTTACAATTAACTGTCAGTTTTGCGCCGGATTCGAAAAACTGCACTCCTAGGAGAACGACCAAAAGGTGCCCGGGGCAGCAATAGTTCCTCGGAGACAAGTCGGCTGGAGGACGATGTATTGAATCGCGGCGCAATTTGTGTGCTCCATCGTCATTAAGAGGCTCTGAACGTTACAATTAACTGTCAGTTATGCGTCGTATTCGGAAAACTGGACTCACAGCAGAACGACCATAAGGTGCCCGAGGCAGCAATAGACCCTTGGAGACAGGACGACTGTCGGACGATGTATTGAATCGCGACGCAATTTGTGTGTTCCATCGTCATTAAGAGGCTCTGAACGTTACAATTAACTGTCAGTTTTGCGTCGGATTCGAAAATCTAGACTCACAGGAGAACGACCATAAGGTGCCCGAGGCAGCACTAGACCCTTGGAGACAAGTCGGCTGTCGGACGATGTATTGAATCGCGACGCAATTTGTGTGTTCCATCGTCATTAAGAGGCTCTGAACCTTACAATTAACTGTCAGTTTTGCGTCGGATTCGAATATCTAGACTCACAGAAGAACGACCATAAGGTGCCCGAGGCAGCACTAGACCCATGGAGACAAGTCGGCTGGAGGACGATGTATTGAATCGCGACGCAATTTGTGTGTTCCATCGTCATTTAGAGACTCTGAACCTTACAATTCACTGTCAGTTTTGCGCCGGATTCGAAAAACTACACTCCTAGGAGAACGACCAAAAGGTGCCCGGGGCAGCAATAGTACCTCGGAGACAAGTCGGCTGGAGGACGATGTATTGAATCGCGACGCAATTTGTGTGTTCCATCGTCATTAAGAGGCTCTGAACGTTACAATTAACTGTCAGTTTTGCGCCGGATTCGAAAAAATACACTCCTAGGAGAACGACCAAAAGGTGCCCGGGGCAGCAATAGTACCTCGGAGACAAGTCGGCTGGAGGACGATGTATTGAATCGCGGCGCAATTTGTGTGTTCCATCGTCATTAAGAGGCTCTGAACGTTACAATTAACTGTCAGTTATGCGTCGTATTCGGAAAACTAGACTCACAGCAGAACGACCATAAGGTGCCCGAGGCAGCAATAGACCCTTGGAGACAGGACGACTGTCGGACGATGTATTGAATCTCGACGCAATTTGTGTGTTCCATCGTCATTAAGAGGCTCTGAACGTTACAATTAACTGTCAGTTTTGCGTCCGATTCGAAAAACTAGACTCACAGGAGAACGACGATAAGGTGCCCTAGGCAGCTGTAGACCCTTGGAGACAAGTCGGCTGGAGGACGATGTATTGAATCGCGACGCAATTTGTGTGTTCCATCGTCATCAAGAGGCTCTGAACGTTACAATTAACTGTCAGTTTTGCGTCGGATTCGAAAATCTAGACTCACAGGAGAACGACCATAAGGTGCCCGAGGCAGCACAAGATCCTTGGAGACTGGTCGGCTGGAGGACGATGTATTGAATCGCGACGCAATTTGTGTGTTCCATCGTCATTAAGAGGCTCTGAACCTTACAATTAACTGTCAGTTTTGCGTCGGATTCGAATATCTAGACTCACAGAAGAACGACCATAAGGTGCCCGAGGCAGCACTAGACCCATGGAGACAAGTCGGCTGGAGGACGATGTATTGAATCGCGACGCAATTTGTGTGTTCCATCGTCATTAAGAGACTCTGAACGTTACAATTAACTGTCAGTTTTGCGCCGGATTCGAAAAACTACACTCCTAGGAGAACGACCAAAAGGTGCCCGGGGCAGCAATAGTACCTCGGAGACAAGTCGGCTGGAGGACGATGTATTGAATCGCGACGCAATTTGTGTGTTCCATCGTCATTAACAGGCTCTGAACGTTACAATTAACTGTCAGTTTTGCGCCGGATTCGAAAAACTGCACTCCTAGGAGAACGACCAAAAGGTGCCCGGGGCAGCAATAGTTCCTCGGAGACAAGTCGGCTGGAGGACGATGTATTGAATCGCGGCGCAATTTGTGTGCTCCATCGTCATTAAGAGGCTCTGAACGTTACAATTAACTGTCAGTTATGCGTCGTATTCGGAAAACTGGACTCACAGCAGAACGACCATAAGGTGCCCGAGGCAGCAATAGACCCTTGGAGACAGGACGACTGTCGGACGATGTATTGAATCTCGACGCAATTTGTGTGTTCCATCGTCATTAAGAGGCTCTGAACGTTACAATTAACTGTCAGTTTTGCGTCGGATTCGAAAAACTAGACTCAGAGGAGAACGACGATAAGGTGCCCTAGGCAGCTGTAGACCTTGGAGACAAGTCGGCTGGAGGACGATGTATTGAATCGCGACGCAATTTGTGTGTTCCATCGTCATTAAGAGGCTCTGAACGTTACAATTAACTGTCAGTTTTGCGTCGGATTCGAAAATCTAGACTCGCAGGAGAACGACGATAAGGTGCCCTAGGCAGCTGTAGACCCTTGGAGACAAGTCGGCTGGAGGACGATGTATTGAATCGCGACGCAATTTGTGTGTTCCATCGTCATTAAGAGGCTCTGAACGTTACAATTAACTGTCAGTTTTGCGCCGGATTCGAAAAACTACACTCCTAGGAGAACGACCAAAAGGTGCCCGCGGCAGCAATAGTACCTCGGAGACAAGTCGGCTGGAGGACGATGTATTGAATCGCGACGCAATTTGTGTGTTCCATCGTCATTAACAGGCTCTGAAAGTTACAATTAACTGTCAGTTTTGCGTCGGATTCGAAAAACTAGACTCACAGGACAACGACCATAAGGTGCCCGAGGCAGCAATAGACCCTTGGAGACAAGTCGGCCGGAGGACGATGTATTGAATCGCGACGCAATTTGTGTGTTCCATCGTCATTAAGAGGCTCTGAACGTTACAATTAACTGTCAGTTTTGCGCCGGATTCGAAAAACTACACTCCTAGGAGAACGACCAAAAGGTGCCCGAGGCAGCAATAGTACCTCGGAGACAAGTCGGCTGGTGGACGATGTATTGAATCGCGACGCAATTTGTGTGTTCCATCGTCATTAACAGGCTCTGAACGTTACAATTAACTGTCAGTTTTGCGTCGGATTCGAAAAACTAGACTCACAGGAGAACGACCATAAGGTGCCCGAGGCAACAATAGACCCTTGGAGACAAGTCGGCCGGAGGACGATGTATTGAATCGCGACGCAATTTGTGTGTTCCATCGTCATTAAGAGGCTCTGAAAGTTACATTTAACTGTCAGCTTTGCGTCGGATTCGAAAAACTAGACTCACAGGAGAACGACCATAAGGTGCCCGAGGCAGCTATAGACCCTTGGAGACAGGTCGGCTGGAGGACAATGTATTGAATCGCGACGCAATTTGTGTGTTCCATCGTCATTAAGAGGCTCTGAAAGTTACATCTAACTGTCAGTTTTGCGTCGGATTCGAAAAACTAGACTCACAGGAGAACGACGATAAGGTGCCCGAGGCAGCACTAGACCCTTGGAGACAAGTCGGCTGTCGGACGATGTATTGAATCGCGACGCAATTTGTGTGTTCCTTCGTCATTAAGAGGCTCTGAACGTTACAATTAACTGTCAGTTTTGCGTCGGATTCGAAAATCTAGACTCACAGGAGAACGACCATAAGGTGCCCGAGGCAGCACTAGACCCTTGGAGACAAGTCGGCTGTCGGACGATGTATTGAATCTCGACGCAATTTGTGTGTTCCATCGTCATTAAGAGACTCTGAACGTTACAATTAACTGTCAGTTTTGCGCCGGATTCGAAAAACTACACTCCTAGGAGAACGACCAAAAGGTGCCCGGGGCAGCAATAGTACCTCGGAGACAAGTCGGCTGGAGGACGATGTATTGAATCGCGACGCAATTTGTGTGTTCCATCGTCATTAACAGGCTCTGAACGTTACAATTAACTGTCAGTTTTGCGCCGGATTCGAAAAACTACACTCCTAGGAGAACGACCAAAAGGTGCCCGGGGCAGCAATAGTACCTCGGAGACAAGTCGGCTGGAGGACGATGTATTGAATCGCGACGCAATTTGTGTGTTCCATCGTCATTAACAGGCTCTGAACGTTACAATTAACTGTCAGTTTTGTGCCGGATTCGAAAAACTACACTCCTAGGAGAACGACGCAATTTGTGTGTTCCATCGTCATTAACAGGCTCTGAACGTTACAATTAACTGTCAGTTATGCGTCGTATTCGGAAAACTAGACTCACAGCAGAACGACCATAAGGTGCCCAAGGCAGCAATAGACTCTTGGAGACAGGTCGGCTGTCGGACGATGTATTGAATCTCGACGCAATTTGTGTGTTCCATCGTCATTAAGAGGCTCTGAACGTTACAATTAACTGTCAGTTTTGCGTCGGATTCGAAAAACTAGACTCATAGGAGAACGACGATAAGGTGCCCGAGGCAGCTATAGACCCTTGGAGACAAGTCGGCCGAAGGACGATGTATTGAATCGCGACGCAATTTGTGTGTTCCATCGTCATTAAGAGGCTCTGAACGTTACAATGAACTGTCAGTTTTGCGTCGGATTCGAAAATCTAGACTCACAGGAGAACGACGATAAGGTGCCCGAGGCAGCACTAGACCCTTGGAGACAAGTCGGCTGGAGGACGAAGTATTGAATCGCGTCGCAATTTGTGTTTTCCATCGTCATTAAGAGGCTCTGAACGTTACAATTAACTGTCAGTTTTGTGCCGGATTCGAAAAACTTCACTCCTAGGAGAACGACGCAATTTGTGTGTTCCATCGTCATTAACAGGCTCTGAACGTTACAAATAACTGTCAGTTTTGCGTCGTATTCGGAAAACTAGACTCACAGCAGAACGACCATAAGGTGCCCAAGGCAGCAATAGACTCTTGGAGACAGGTCGGCTGTCGGACGATGTATTGAATCTCGACGCAATTTGTGTGTTCCATCGTCAGTAAGAGGCTCTGAACGTTACAATTAACTGTCAATTTTGCGTCGGATTCGAAAATCTAGACTCACAGGAGAACGACCATAAGGTGCCCGAGGCAGCACTAGACCCTTGGAGACAAGCCGGCTGGAGGACGATGTATTGAATCGCGACGCAATTTGTGTGTTCCATCGTCATTAAGAGGCTCTGAACGTTACAATTAACTGTCAGTTTTGCGTCGGATTCGAAAAACTAGACTCACAGGAGAACGACCATAAGGTGCCCGGGGCAGCAATAGTACCTCGGAGACAAGTCGGCTGGAGGACGATGTATTGAATAGCGACGCAATTTGTGTGTTCCATCGTCATTAACAGGCTCTGAACGTTACAATTAACAGTCAGTTATGCGTCGTATTCGGAAAACTAGACTCACAGCAGAACCAACATAAGGTGCCCGAGGCAGCAATAGACCCTTGGAGACAGATCGGCTGGAGGACGATGTATTGAATCGCGACGCAATTTGTGTGTTCCATCGTCATTAAGAGGCTCTGAACGTTACAATTAACTGTCAGTTTTGCGTCGGATTCGAAAAACTAGGCTCACAGGAGAACGACGATAAGGTGCCCGAGGCAGCTATAGACCCTTGGAGACAAGTCGGCTGGAGGACGATGTATTGAATCGCGACGCAATTTGTGTGTTCCATCGTCATTAACAGGCTCTGAACGTTACAATTAACTGTCAGCTATGCGTCGTATTCGGAAAACTAGACTCACAGCAGAACGACCATAAGGTGCCCGAGGCAGCAATAGACTCTTGGAGACAGGTCGGCTGTCGGACGATGTATTGAATCTCGACGCAATTTGTGTGTTCCATCGTCATTAAGAGGCTCTGAACGTTACAATTAACTGTCAATTTTGCGTCGGATTCGAAAATCTAGACTTACAGGAGAACGACCATAAGGTGCCCGAGGCAGCACTAGACCCTTGGAGACAAGTCGGCTGGAGGACGATGCATTGAATCGCGACGCAATTTGTGTGTTCCATCGTCATTAAGAGGCTCTGAACGTTACAATTAACTGTCAGTTTTGCGTCGGATTCCAAAAACTAGACTCACAAGAGAACGACCATAAGGTGCCCGAGGCAGCAATAGACCCTTGGAGACAAGTCGGCTGGAGGACGATGTATTGAATCGCGACGCAATTTGTGTGTTCCATCGTCATTAAGAGGCTCTGAACGTTACAATTAACTGTCAGTTTTCCGCCGGATTTGAAAAACTACACTCCTAGGAGAACGACCAAAAGGTGCCCGGGGCAGCAATAGTACCTCGAAGACAAGTCGGCTGGAGGACGATGTATTGAATCGCGACGCAATTTGTGTGTTCCATCGTCATTAACAGGCTCTGAACGTTACAATTAACTGTCAGTTATGCGTCGTATTCGGGAAACTAGACTCACAGGAGAACGACCATAACGTGCCCGAGGCAGCAATAGACCCTTGGAGACAGGTCGGCTGGTGGACGATGTATTGAATCTCGACGCAATTTGTGTGTCCCTCCGTCATTAAGAGGCTCTGAACGTTACAATTAACTGTCAGTTTTGCGTCGGATTCGAAAAACTAGAATCACAGGAGAACGACGATAGGGTGCCCGAGGCAGCTATAGACCCTTGGAGACAAGTCGGCTGGAGGACGATGTATTGAATCGCGACGCAAATTGTGTGTTCCATCGTCATTAAGAGGCTCTGAACGTTACAATTAACTGTCAGTTTTGCGCCGGATTTGAAAAACTACACTCCTAGGAGAACGACCAAAAGGTGCCCGGGGCAGCAATAGTACCTCGAAGACAAGTCGGCTGGAGGACGATGTATTGAATCGCGACGCAATTTGTGTGTTCCATCGTCATTAACAGGCTCTGAACGTTACAATTAACTGTCAGTTTTGCGTCGGATTCGAAAATCTAGACTCACAGGAGAACGACCATAAGGTGCCCGAGGCAGCAATAGACCCTTGGAGACAAGTCGGGAGGGAGGACGATGTATTGAATCGCAACGCAATTTGTGTGTTCCATCGTCATTAAGAGGCTCTGATCGTTACAATTAGCTGTCAGTTTTGCGTCGGATTCGAAAATCTAGACTCACAGGAGAACGACCATAAGGTTCCCGAGGCATCACAAGGTCCTTGGAGACAAGTCGGCTGGAGGACGATGTATTGAATGGCGACGCAATTTGTGTGTTCCATCGTCATTAAGAGGCTCTGAACGTTACAATTAACTGTCAGTTTTGCGCCGGATTAGAAGAACTACACCTAGGAGAACGACCAAAAGGTGCCCGGGGCAGCAATAGTACCTCGGAGACAAGTCGGCTGGAGGACGATGTATTGAATCGCGACGCAATTTGTGTGTTCCATCGTCATTAACAGGCTCTGAACGTTACAATTAACTGTCAGTTTTGCGTCGGATTCGAATATCTAGACTCACAGAAGAACGACCATAAGGTGCCCGAGGCAGCACTAGACCCTTGGAGACAAGTCGGCTGGAGGACGATGTATTGAATCGCGACGCAATTTGTGTGTTCCATCGTCATTAAGAGGCTCTGAACGTTACAATTAACTGTCAGTTTTGCGCCGGATTCGAAAAACTACACTCCTAGGAGAACGACCAAAAGGTGCCCGCGGCAGCAATAGTACCTCGGAGACATGTCGGCTGGAGGACGATGTATTGAATCGCGACGCAATTTGTGTGTTCCATCGTCATTAACAGGCTCTGAACGTTACAATTAACTGTCAGTTTGGCGTCGGATTCGAAAAACTAGACTCACAGGAGAACGACCATAAGGTGCCCGAGGCAGCAATAGACCAGACCCTTGGAGACAAGTCGGCCGGAGGACGATGTATTGAATCGCGACGCAATTTGTGTGTTCCATCGTCATTAAGAGGCACTGAAAGTTAAATTTAACTGTCAGTTTTGCGTCGGATTCGAAAAACTAGACTCACAGGAGAACGACCATAAGGTGCCCGAGGCAGCTATAGACCCTTGGAGTCAGGTCGGCTGGAGGACGATGTATTGAATCGCGACGCAATTTGTGTGTTCCATCGTCATTAAGAGGCTCTGAAAGTTACATCTAACTGTCAGTTTTGCGTCGGATTCGAAAAACTAGACTCACAGGAGAACGACGATAAGGTGCCCGAGGCAGCTATAGACCCTTGGAGACAAGTCGGCTGGAGGACGATGTATTGAATCGCGACGCAATTTGTGTGTTCCATCGTCATTAACAGTCTCTGAACGTTACAATTAATTGTCAGTTATGCGTCGTATTCGGAAAACTAGACTCACAGCAGAACGACCATAACGTGCCCGAGGCAGCAATAGACCCTTGGAGACAGGTCGGCTGGTGGACGATGTATTGAATCTCGACGCAATTTGTGTGTCCCTCCGTCATTAAGAGGCTCTGAACGTTACAATTAACTGTCAGTTTTGCGTCGGATTCGAAAAACTAGAATCACAGGAGAACGACGATAGGGTGCCCGAGGCAGCTATAGACCCTTGGAGACAAGTCGGCTGGAGGACGATGTATTGAATCGCGACGCAAATTGTGTGTTCCATCGTCATTAAGAGGCTCTGAACGTTACAATTAACTGTCAGTTTTGCGCCGGATTTGAAAAACTACACTCCTAGGAGAACGACCAAAAGGTGCCCGGGGCAGCAATAGTACCTCGAAGACAAGTCGGCTGGAGGACGATGTATTGAATCGCGACGCAATTTGTGTGTTCCATCGTCATTAACAGGCTCTGAACGTTACAATTAACTGTCAGTTTTGCGTCGGATTCGAAAATCTAGACTCACAGGAGAACGACCATAAGGTGCCCGAGGCAGCAATAGACCCTTGGAGACAAGTCGGGAGGGAGGACGATGTATTGAATCGCAACGCAATTTGTGTGTTCCATCGTCATTAAGAGGCTCTGATCGTTACAATTAGCTGTCAGTTTTGCGTCGGATTCGAAAATCTAGACTCACAGGAGAACGACCATAAGGTGCCCGAGGCATCACAAGGTCCTTGGAGACAAGTCGGCTGGAGGACGATGTATTGAATGGCGACGCAATTTGTGTGTTCCATCGTCATTAAGAGGCTCTGAACGTTACAATTAACTGTCAGTTTTGCGCCGGATTAGAAGAACTACACCTAGGAGAACGACCAAAAGGTGCCCGGGGCAGCAATAGTACCTCGGAGACAAGTCGGCTGGAGGACGATGTATTGAATCGCGACGCAATTTGTGTGTTCCATCGTCATTAACAGGCTCTGAACGTTACAATTAACTGTCAGTTTTGCGTCGGATTCGAATATCTAGACTCACAGAAGAACGACCATAAGGTGCCCGAGGCAGCACTAGACCCTTGGAGACAAGTCGGCTGGAGGACGATGTATTGAATCGCGACGCAATTTGTGTGTTCCATCGTCATTAAGAGGCTCTGAACGTTACAATTAACTGTCAGTTTTGCGCCGGATTCGAAAAACTACACTCCTAGGAGAACGACCAAAAGGTGCCCGCGGCAGCAATAGTACCTCGGAGACAAGTCGGCTGGAGGACGATGTATTGAATCGCGACGCAATTTGTGTGTTCCATCGTCATTAACAGGCTCTGAACGTTACAATTAACTGTCAGTTTGGCGTCGGATTCGAAAAACTAGACTCACAGGAGAACGACCATAAGGTGCCCGAGGCAGCAATAGACCAGACCCTTGGAGACAAGTCGGCCGGAGGACGATGTATTGAATCGCGACGCAATTTGTGTGTTCCATCGTCATTAAGAGGCACTGAAAGTTAAATTTAACTGTCAGTTTTGCGTCGGATTCGAAAAACTAGACTCACAGGAGAACGACCATAAGGTGCCCGAGGCAGCTATAGACCCTTGGAGTCAGGTCGGCTGGAGGACGATGTATTGAATCGCGACGCAATTTGTGTGTTCCATCGTCATTAAGAGGCTCTGAAAGTTACATCTAACTGTCAGTTTTGCGTCGGATTCGAAAAACTAGACTCACAGGAGAACGACGATAAGGTGCCCGAGGCAGCTATAGACCCTTGGAGACAAGTCGGCTGGAGGACGATGTATTGAATCGCGACGCAATTTGTGTGTTCCATCGTCATTAACAGTCTCTGAACGTTACAATTAATTGTCAGTTATGCGTCGTATTCGGAAAACTAGACTCACAGCAGAACGACCATAAGGTGCCCGAGGCAGCAATAGACCCTTGGAGACAGGTAGGCTGTCGGACGATGTATTGAATCCCGACGCAATTTGTGTGTTCCATCGTCATTAAGAGGCTCTGAACGTTACAATTAACTGTCAGTTTTGCGTCGGATTCGAAAAACTAGACTCACAGGAGAACGACCATAAGGTGCCCGAGGCAGCAATAGACCCTTGGAGACAAGTCGGCCGGAGGACGATGTATTGAATCGCGACGCAATTTGTGTGTTCCATCGTCATTAAGAGGCTGTGAACGTTACAATTAACTGTCAGTTTTGCGTCGGATTCGAAAATCTAGACTCACAGGAGAACGACCATAAGGTGCCCGAGGCAGAACTAGACCCTTGGAGACAAGTCGGCTGGAGGACGATGTATTGAATCGCGACGCAATTTGTGTGTTCCATCGTCATTAACAGGCTCTGAACCTTACAATTAACTGTCAGTTTTGCGTCGGATTCGAATATCTAGACTCACAGAAGAACGACCATAAGGTGCCCGAGGCAGCACTAGACCCATGGAGACAAGTCGGCTGGAGGACGATGTATTGAATCGCGACGCAATTTGTGTGTTCCATCGTCATTAAGAGACTCTGAACCTTACAATTAACCTTCAGTTTTGCGCCGGATTCGAAAAACTACACTCCTAGGAGAACGACCAAAAGGTGCCCGGGGCAGCAATACTACCTCGGAGACAAGTTGGCTGGAGGACGATGTATTGAATAGCGACGCAATTTGTGTGTTCCATCGTCATTAACAGGCTCTGAACGTTACAATTAACTGTCAGTTTCGCGTCGGATTCGAAAAACTAGACTCACAGGAGAACGACCATAAGGTGCCCGGGGCAGCAATAGTACCTCGGAGACAAGTCGGCTGGAGGACGATGTATTGAATAGCGACGCAATTTGTGTGTTCCATCGTCATTAACAGGCTCTGAACGTTACAATTAACAGTCAGTTATGCGTCGTATTCGGAAAACTAGACTCACAGCAGAACCAACATAAGGTGCCCGAGGCAGCAATAGACCCTTGGAGACAGATCGGCTGGAGGACGATGTATTGAATCGCGACGCAATTTGTGTGTTCCATCGTCATTAAGAGGCTCTGAACGTTACAATTAACTGTCAGTTTTGCGTCGGATTCGAAAAACTAGGCTCACAGGAGAACGACGATAAGGTGCCCGAGGCAGCTATAGACCCTTGGAGACAAGTCGGCTGGAGGACGATGTATTGAATCGCGACGCAATTTGTGTGTTCCATCGTCATTAACAGGCTCTGAAAGTTACAATTAACTGTCAGCTATGCGTCGTATTCGGAAAACTAGACTCACAGCAGAACGACCATAACGTGCCCGAGGCAGCAATAGACTCTTGGAGACAGGTCGGCTGTCGGACGATGTATTGAATCTCGACGCAATTTGTGTGTTCCATCGTCATTAAGAGGCTCTGAACGTTACAATTAACTGTCAATTTTGCGTCGTATTCGAAAATCTAGACTTACAGGAGAACGACCATAAGGTGCCCGAGGCAGCACTAGACCCTTGGAGACAAGTCGGCTGGAGGACGATGCATTGAATCGCGACGCAATTTGTGTGTTCCATCGTCATTAAGAGGCTCTGAACGTTACAATTAACTGTCAGTTTTGCGTCGGATTCGAAAAACTAGACTCACAAGAGAACGACCATAAGGTGCCCGAGGCAGCAATAGACCCTTGGAGACAAGTCGGCTGGAGGACGATGTATTGAATCGCGACGCAATTTGTGTGTTCCATCGTCATTAAGAGGCTCTGAACGTTACAATTAACTGTCAGTTTTGCGCCGGATTTGAAAAACGACACTCCTAGGAGAACGACCAAAAGGTGCCCGGGGCAGCAATAGTACCTCGAAGACAAGTCGGCTGGAGGACGATGTATTGAATCGCGACGCAATTTGTGTGTTCCATCGTCATTAACAGGCTCTGAACGTTACAATTAACTGTCAGTTATGCGTCGTATTCGGGAAACTAGACTCACAGGAGAACGACCATAACGTGCCCGAGGCAGCAATAGACCCTTGGAGACAGGTCGGCTGTCGGACGATGTATTGAATCTCGACGCAATTTGTGTGTCCCTCCGTCATTAAGAGGCTCTGAACGTTACAATTAACTGTCAGTTTTGCGTCGGATTCGAAAAACTAGACTCACAGGAGAACGACGATAGGGTGCCCGAGGCAGCTATAGACCCTTGGAGACAAGTCGGCTGGAGGACGATGTATTGAATCGCGACGCAAATTGTGTGTTCCATCGTCATTAAGAGGCTCTGAACGTTACAATTAACTGTCAGTTTTGCGCCGGATTTGAAAAACTACACTCCTAGGAGAACGACCAAAAGGTGCCCGGGGCAGCAATAGTACCTCGAAGACAAGTCGGCTGGAGGACGATGTATTGAATCGCGACGCAATTTGTGTGTTCCATCGTCATTAACAGGCTCTGAACGTTGCAATTAACTGTCAGTTTTGCGTCGGATTCGAAAATCTAGACTCACAGGAGAACGACCATAAGGTGCCCGAGGCAGCAATAGACCCTTGGAGACAAGTCGGGAGGGAGGACGATGTATTGAATCGCAACGCAATTTGTGTGTTCCATCGTCATTAAGAGGCTCTGATCGTTACAATTAGCTGTCAGTTTTGCGTCGGATTCGAAAATCTAGACTCACAGGAGAACGACCATAAGGTGCCCGAGGCATCACAAGGTCCTTGGAGACAAGTAGGCTGGAGGACGATGTATTGAATGGCGACGCAATTTGTGTGTTCCATCGTCATTAAGAGGCTCTGAACGTTACAATTAACTGTCAGTTTTGCGCCGGATTCGAAAAACTACACCTAGGAGAACGACCAAAAGGTGCCCGGGGCAGCAATAGTACCTCGGAGACAAGTCGGCTGGAGGACGATGTATTGAATCGCGACGCAATTTGTGTGTTCCATCGTCATTAACAGGCTCTGAACGTTACAATTAACTGTCAGTTTTGCGTCGGATTCGAATATCTAGACTCACAGAAGAACGACCATAAGATGCCCGAGGCAGCACTAGACCCTTGGAGACAAGTCGGCTGGAGGACGATGTATTGAATCGCGACGCAATTTGTGTGTTCCATCGTCATTAAGAGGCTCTGAACGTTACAATTAACTGTCAGTTTTGCGCCGGATTCGAAAAACTACACTCCTAGGAGAACGACCAAAAGGTGCCCGCGGCAGCAATAGTACCTCGGAGACAAGTCGGCTGGAGGACGATGTATTGAATCGCGACGCAATTTGTGTGTTCCATCGTCATTAACAGGCTCTGAACGTTACAATTAACTGTCAGTTTGGCGTCGGATTCGAAAAACTAGACTCACAGGAGAACGACCATAAGGTGCCCGAGGCAGCAATAGACCAGACCCTTGGAGACAAGTCGGCCGGAGGACGATGTATTGAATCACGACGCAATTTGTGTGTTCCATCGTCATTAAGAGGCTCTGAACGTTACAATTAACTGTCACTTTTGCGTCGGATTCGAAAATCTAGACTCACAGGAGAACGACCATAAGGTGCCCGAGGCAGCACTAGACCCTTGGAGACAAGACGGCTGGACGACGATGTATTGAATCGCGACGCAATTTGTGTGTCCCATCGTCATTAAGAGGCTCTGAACGTTACAATTAACTGTCAGTTTTGCGTCGGATTCGAAAAACTAGACTCACAGGAGAACGACCATAAGGTGCCCGAGGCAGCAATAGACCCTTGGAGACAAGTCGGCCGGAGGACGATGTATTGAATCGCGACGCAATTTGTGTGTTCCATCGTCATTAAGAGGCTCTGAACGTTACAATTAACTGTCAGTTTTGCGTCGGATTCGAAAATCTAGACTCACAGGAGAACGACCATAAGGTGCCCGAGGCAGCACTAGACCCTTGGAGACAAGTCGGCTGTCGGACGATGTATTGAATCGCGACGCAATTTGTGTGTTCCATCGTCATTAAGAGGCTCTGAACCTTACAATTAACTGTCAGTTTTGCGTCGGATTCGAATATCTAGACTCACAGAAGAACGACCATAAGGTGCCCGAGGCAGCACTAGACCCATGGAGACAAGTCGGCTGGAGGACGATGTATTGAATCGCGACGCAATTTGTGTGTTCCATCGTCATTAACAGGCTCTGAACGTTACAATTAACGGTCAGTTTTGCGCCGGATTCGAAAAACTACACTCCTAGGAGAACGACCAAAAGGTGCCCGGGGCAGCAATAGTACCTCGGAGACAAGTCGGCTGGAGGACGATGTATTGAATCGCGGCGCAATTTGTGTGTTCCATCGTCATTAAGAGGCTCTGAACGTTACAATTAACTGTCAGTTATGCGTCGTATTCGGAAAACTAGACTCACAGCAGAACGACCATAAGGTGCCCGAGGCAGCAATAGACCCTTGGAGACAGGACGACTGTCGGACGATGTATTGAATCTCGACGCAATTTGTGTGTTCCATCGTCATTAAGAGGCTCTGAACGTTACAATTAACTGTCAGTTTTGCGTCGGATTCGAAAAACTAGACTCACAGGAGAACGACGATAAGGTGCCCTAGGCAGCTGTAGACCCTTGGAGACAAGTCGGCTGGAGGACGATGTATTGAATCGCGACGCAATTTGTGTGTTCCATCGTCATTAAGAGGCTCTGAACGTTACAATTAACTGTCAATTTTGCGTCGGATTCGAAAATCTAGACTCACAGGAGAACGACCATAAGGTGCCCGAGGCAGCACTAGACCCTTGGAGACAAGCCGGCTGGAGGACGATGTATTGAATCGCGACGCAATTTGTGTGTTCCATCGTCATTAAGAGGCCCTGAACGTTACAATTAACTGTCAGTTTTGCGTCGGATTCGAAAAACTAGACTCACAGGAGAACGACCATAAGGTGCCCGGGGCAGCAATAGTACCTCGGAGACAAGTCGGCTGGAGGACGATGTATTGAATCGCGACGCAATTTGTGTGTTCCATCGTCATTAACAGGCTCTGAACGTTACAATTAACAGTCAGTTATGCGTCGTATTCGGAAAACTAGACTCACAGCAGAACCAACATAAGGTGCCCGAGGCAGCAATAGACCCTTGGAGACAGATCGGCTGGAGGACGATGTATTGAATCGCGACGCAATTTGTGTGTTCCATCGTCATTAAGAGGCTCTGAACGTTACAATTAACTGTCAGTTTTGCGTCGGATTCGAAAAACTAGGCTCACAGGAGAACGACGATAAGGTGCCCGAGGCAGCTATAGACCCTTGGAGACAAGTCGGCTGGAGGACGATGTATTGAATCGCGACGCAATTTGTGTGTTCCATCGTCATTAACAGTCTCTATGTTACAATTAACTGTCAGTTATGCGTCGTATTCGGAAAACTAGACTCACAGCAGAACGACCATAAGGTGCCCGAGGCAGCAATAGACTCTTGGAGACAGGTCGGCTGTCGGACGATGTATTGAATCTCGACGCAATTTGTGTGTTCCATCGTCATTAAGAGGCTCTGAACGTTACAATTAACTGTCAGTTTTGCGTCGGATTCGAAAAACTAGACTCACAGGAGAACGACGATAAGGTGCCCGAGGCAGCTATAGACCCTTGGAGACAAGTCGGCTGGGAGGACGATGTATTGAATCACGACGCAATTTGTGCGTTCCATCGTCATTAAGAGGCACTGAACGTTACAATTAACTGTCAATTTTGCGTCGGATTCGAAAATCTAGACTTACAGGAGAACGACCATAAGGTGCCCGAGGCAGCACTAGACCCTTGGAGACAAGTCGGCTGGAGGACGATGCATTGAATCGCGACGCAATTTGTGTGTTCCATCGTCATTAAGAGGCTCTGAACGTTACAATTAACTGTCAGTTTTGCGTCGGATTCGAAAAACTAGGCTCACAGGAGAACGACGATAAGGTGCCCGAGGCAGCTATAGACCCTTGGAGACAAGTCGGCTGGAGGACGATGTATTGAATCGCGACGCAATTTGTGTGTTCCATCGTCATTAACAGGCTCTGAAAGTTACAATTAACTGTCAGCTATGCGTCGTATTCGGAAAACTAGACTCACAGCAGAACGACCATAAGGTGCCCGAGGCAGCAATAGACTCTTGGAGACAGGTCGGCTGTCGGACGATGTATTGAATCTCGACGCAATTTGTGTGTTCCATCGTCATTAAGAGGCTCTGAACGTTACAATTAACTGTCAATTTTGCGTCGGATTCGAAAATCTAGACTTACAGGAGAACGACCATAAGGTGCCCGAGGCAGCACTAGACCCTTGGAGACAAGTCGGCTGGAGGACGATGCATTGAATCGCGACGCAATTTGTGTGTTCCATCGTCATTAAGAGGCTCTGAACGTTACAATTAACTGTCAGTTTTGCGTCGGATTCGAAAAACTAGACTCACAAGAGAACGACCATAAGGTGCCCGAGGCAGCAATAGACCCTTGGAGACAAGTCGGCTGGAGGACGATGTATTGAATCGCGACGCAATTTGTGTGTTCCATCGTCATTAAGAGGCTCTGAACGTTACAATTAACTGTCAGTTTTGCGCCGGATTTGAAAAACGACACTCCTAGGAGAACGACCAAAAGGTGCCCGGGGCAGCAATAGTACCTCGAAGACAAGTCGGCTGGAGGACGATGTATTGAATCGCGACGCAATTTGTGTGTTCCATCGTCATTAACAGGCTCTGAACGTTACAATTAACTGTCAGTTATGCGTCGTATTCGGGAAACTAGACTCACAGGAGAACGACCATAACGTGCCCGAGGCAGCAATAGACCCTTGGAGACAGGTCGGCTGTCGGACGATGTATTGAATCTCGACGCAATTTGTGTGTCCCTCCGTCATTAAGAGGCCCTGAACGTTACAATTAACTGTCAGTTTTGCGTCGGATTCGAAAAACTAGACTCACAGGAGAACGACGATAGGGTGCCCGAGGCAGCTATAGACCCTTGGAGACAAGTCGGCTGGAGGACGATGTATTGAATCGCGACGCAAATTGTGTGTTCCATCGTCATTAAGAGGCTCTGAACGTTACAATTAACTGTCAGTTTTGCGCCGGATTTGAAAAACTACACTCCTAGGAGAACGACCAAAAGGTGCCCGGGGCAGCAATAGTACCTCGAAGACAAGTCGGCTGGAGGACGATGTATTGAATCGCGACGCAATTTGTGTGTTCCATCGTCATTAACAGGCTCTGAACGTTACAATTAACTGTCAGTTTTGCGTCGGATTCGAAAATCTAGACTCACAGGAGAACGCCCATAAGGTGCCCGAGGCAGCAATAGACCCTTGGAGACAAGTCGGGAGGGAGGACGATGTATTGAATCGCAACGCAATTTGTGTGTTCCATCGTCATTAAGAGGCTCTGATCGTTACAATTAGCTGTCAGTTTTGCGTCGGATTCGAAAATCTAGACTCACAGGAGAACGACCATAAGGTGCCCGAGGCATCACAAGGTCCTTGGAGACAAGTAGGCTGGAGGACGATGTATTGAATGGCGACGCAATTTGTGTGTTCCATCGTCATTAAGAGGCTCTGAACGTTACAATTAACTGTCAGTTTTGCGCCGGATTCGAAAAACTACACCTAGGAGAACGACCAAAAGGTGCCCGGGGCAGCAATAGTACCTCGGAGACAAGTCGGCTGGAGGACGATGTATTGAATCGCGACGCAATTTGTGTGTTCCATCGTCATTAACAGGCTCTGAACGTTACAATTAACTGTCAGTTTTGCGTCGGATTCGAATATCTAGACTCACAGAAGAACGACCATAAGGTGCCCGAGGCAGCACTAGACCCTTGGAGACAAGTCGGCTGGAGGACGATGTATTGAATCGCGACGCAATTTGTGTGTTCCATCGTCATTAAGAGGCTCTGAACGTTACAATTAACTGTCAGTTTTGCGCCGGATTCGAAAAACTACACTCCTAGGAGAACGACCAAAAGGTGCCCGCGGCAGCAATAGTACCTCGGAGACAAGTCGGCTGGAGGACGATGTATTGAATCGCGACGCAATTTGTGTGTTCCATCGTCATTAACAGGCTCTGAACGTTACAATTAACTGTCAGTTTGGCGTCGGATTCGAAAAACTAGACTCACAGGAGAACGACCATAAGGTGCCCGAGGCAGCAATAGACCAGACCCTTGGAGACAAGTCGGCCGGAGGACGATGTATTGAATCACGACGCAATTTGTGTGTTCCATCGTCATTAAGAGGCACTGAAAGTTAAATTTAACTGTCAGTTTTGCGTCGGATTCGAAAAACTAGACTCACAGGAGAACGACGATAAGGTGCCCGAGGCAGCACTAGACCCTTGGAGACAAGCCGGCTGGAGGACGATGTATTGAATCGCGACGCAATTTGTGTGTTCCATCGTCATTAAGAGGCCCTGAACGTTACAATTAACTGTCAGTTTTGCGTCGGATTCGAAAAACTAGACTCACAGGAGAACGACCATAAGGTGCCCGGGGCAGCAATAGTACCTCGGAGACAAGTCGGCTGGAGGACGATGTATTGAATCGCGACGCAATTTGTGTGTTCCATCGTCATTAACAGGCTCTGAACGTTACAATTAACAGTCAGTTATGCGTCGTATTCGGAAAACTAGACTCACAGCAGAACCAACATAAGGTGCCCGAGGCAGCAATAGACCCTTGGAGACAGATCGGCTGGAGGACGATGTATTGAATCGCGACGCAATTTGTGTGTTCCATCGTCATTAAGAGGCTCTGAACGTTACAATTAACTGTCAGTTTTGCGTCGGATTCGAAAAACTAGGCTCACAGGAGAACGACGATAAGGTGCCCGAGGCAGCTATAGACCCTTGGAGACAAGTCGGCTGGAGGACGATGTATTGAATCGCGACGCAATTTGTGTGTTCCATCGTCATTAACAGTCTCTATGTTACAATTAACTGTCAGTTTTGCGTCGGATTCGAAAATCTAGACTCACAGGAGAACGACCATAAGGTGCCCGAGGCAGCACTAGACCCTTGGAGACAAGTGGGCTGTCGGACGATGTATTGAATCGCGACGCAATTTGTGTGTTCCATCGTCATTAAGAGGCTCTGAACCTTACAATTAACTGTCAGTTTTGCGTCGGATTCGAATATCTAGACTCACAGAAGAACGACCATAAGGTGCCCGAGGCAGCACTAGACCCATGGAGACAAGTCGGCTGGAGGACGATGTATTGAATCGCGACGCAATTTGTGTGTTCCATCGTCATTAAGAGGCTCTGAACGTTACAATTAACTGTCAGTTTTGCGCCGGATTCGAAAAACTACACTCCTAGGAGAACGACCAAAAGGTGCCCG